>NC_133129.1:98339920-98984165 GCF_048418815.1 Hemitrygon akajei | reverse complement strand
TTAGTCCTGAATGCCACAGACATAGCTTTAAATCTTCTGGTTTATCCTTGGCTTTTGGTATCTTCATGTTCAAAAATCACACACTTATCCACCAAGGACTTGATGAATTCGGCGATGACTCTGGCAAATTCATTCAGATCCCAAGATGAATTCCTGAATTTAGTCCAGTTCACAAATTCAAAGCAGTTCTGTACCTCCCTCATCATCCTCACCACTGGTGCTGAGAATTCATAAGGCAAAGGTCAGACAGTATTCAGAACTTTGGGCCCATATCTAAGGAAAGATGTGTTGGCCCTGGAGAAGGTTTACAAGAATGACCCTGGGAATGGAAGATAGACTGTGTCTTCAATATTGTTCACATACATTTTCTGACATACATACAAAAGACATACATTTTCTGGATGTCTTAAAATGTATAAAGTAGATAAATCTCCAGGTCCTGATCACATTTATCCAAGAACATTCTGAGAGACTACAGAACAAATTGTGGGAGCACAATTTCATCATTGTCCACAAGTGAAGTGCTTGACGATAGGAGGATTGTGAATGTTTTATTTTATAAAGGACTGCAATGAAAAGCCTAGAAACTGGAGTCCAGTAAGCTTAACATTTGTGGTGGGTTATTTACAGTAGAAGATTCTGAGGGATAGTATATCCATCAATGTGGAAAGGCAGACATTAATTAGGGACAGTCAGAAAGGCTTTGTATGTGAGATCATGTCTTAGAGTCTTGATTTGAATTTTATGGGAAATGATGAAGAAGCTTGATCAGGGTAGGGTAGTAGATGTGGTCTATATGGACATCAGTAAGGCTTTTAATAAGGTTCTACATGGTTGGCTGCTCTAGAAGGTTATATTGCAAGGGAGCATTGGCTAAAATGATACACAACTGGCTTGATGGTAGGAAGCAGAGCATGATGGTGGAAGGTTGTTTCTCAGACTGGAGCCTGCGGCTACTGCTATGCCACAGGGATCAGTACTCAGACCATTATCGTTTGTTATCAATATCACTGATTTGGATTAGAATGTATGAGACATGATTTATATTTGCCAATGACACTTACAAAGGAGGCTTTGCAGACAGTGAAGAAGGTTATCAAGAATTGCAGGAGGATCTTGATCAGCTGGGCAATCAGGCCGAGGAATGCCAAATGGACTTTAATTCAGTTAACTTTGAGATGTTGTAGTTTTGAAAGGCAAATCAGGGTCGGTCTTTCACATTAAACTGTCAGGATCCTGGATAAGTTGGAGGACAGAGGGATTTTGGAGTTCACATTAAGACCATGCACCAGGACCATGAGTGTGCAGTAGAAGTAGCCAGTATAAAGATGTGAGGGGGGAATGGGTGAGTGAGGCAGCAGCTGGCAGACAATAGGTGAAGAGGAGTTGGTGGAATGACTAGTATGGAAAAACCAATGCCCAGGAATGGATAAAGCTACAGAAGGTTGTGGATACAGCCCAGTCCATGACAGGCAAAGCCCTCCCCACCATTGAGCACATTTACATGGAGTGCTACCACAAAAAAACAGCAACCATTATCAAAGAACCCCACAGTCCAGACCATGCTCTCTTCACACTACTACTATTATTGGGCATGAGGAGGAGAATCCATAGGTCTGCACAACCAGGTTCAGGAAGTTACTTACCATAAGGCTCCTGAACCAACATGGATAACTTCATTCACACACGCTGAACTAATTCTCAAGCCAAGTCAAGTCAAGATACTTTTATTGTCATTTCAACCATAACTGCTGGTACGGTACACAGTAAAAACAAAACAACGTTCCTCCAGGACTATGGTGCTACATGAAACAACATAAAACTACATTTGACTTCAGTCCTACATGGGACTACATAAAATGCACAAAACAGTGCAAGACAGTACAATAATTAATAAACAATATAATAGGCACATTAAGGGGCAGATTACAATATAATAATAAATGATATAAATGCAAATGTAAATGTGCACCCTAGACTCAATTTCAAGGACTATTTACAACTCATGTTCTCAGTATTATTTCCTGTTTGTGAGGGAATATAGAGGATTAATGATAATATGTGACCACTGGGTGTTCTATTTGCACAATTTTACTTCTTTTGTACATTGGTTGTTTGGCAGCCTTTACTTATACAATGGATTCCGGATAATTGGGCCATCAGTTAATCAGGGCTGTTGCTAAAGAACAAAAATTAATCAAGAAATGAGCCAGGATTCTCTTTGTTTATTTGGGACACTATGACACTTAAATGGAACAGGAGACTGTTGCCAATGTTCTAACTAGCCTCAGCCGTGTGCAGTTGTGTGGCTGTTAAAGACTATACTATGCTTAGAGTGAACAGTTTTTAAATAGTGTCAGTTGTGCATGCTTGTGCTCAAAAAGAAGTGATTTTTATCACTGATAGTTGGTGAGAAATAAGTAGTAAGACAATTCAAAAAGCAAACACGAGGAAATCTGCAGATGCTGGAAATTCAAACAACAACACACACAAAATGCTGGTGGAACACAACAGGCCAGGCAGCATCTATAAGGAGAAGCACTGTCAACGTTTCGGGCCGAAACCCTACGTCAGGACTAACCGAAAGGAAAGATAGTAAGAGATTTGAAAGTAGTGGGGGAGGGGAAAATGCAAAATGATAGGAGAAGACCGGAGGGGGTGGGATGAAGCTAAGAGCTGGAAAGGTGATTGGCGAAAGTGATACAGAGCTGGAGAAGGGAAAGGATCATGGGACGGGAGGCCTCGGGAGAAAGAAAGGGGGGGAAACACCAGAGGGAGATAGAGAACAGACAAACAACTGAATATGTCGGGGATGGGGTAAGAAGGGGAGGAGGGGCATTAACGGAAGTTAGAGAAGTCAATGTTCATGCCATCAGGTTGGAGGCTACCCAGCCGGTATATCAGGTGTTGTTCCTCCAACCTGAGTTTAGATTCATCTTGACAATAGAGGAGGCCATGGATAGACATATCAGAATGGGAATGGGATGTGGAATTAAAATGTGTGGCCACTGGGAGATCCTCCTTTCTCTGGCGGACCAAGCGTAGGTGTTTAGTAAAATGGTCTCCCAGTCTGCGTCGGGTCTCACCAATATATAAAAGGCCTCACCGGGAGCACCAGACGCAGTATACCACACTAACCGACTCACAGGTGAAGTGTCACCTCACCTGGAAGGACTATCTGGGGCCCTGAATGGTGGTGAGGGAGGAAGTGTAAGGGCAGGTGTAGCACTTGTTCTGCTTACAAGGATAAGTGTCAGGAGGGAGATTGGTGGGAAGGGATGGGGGGACGAGTGGACAAGGGAGTCATGTACGATCCCTACGAAAAGCAGAAAGGGGGGGAGGGAAAAATGTGTTTGGTAGTGGGATCCCGTTGGAGGTGGCGGAAGTTACGGAGAATTATACGTTGGACCTGGAGGCTGGTGGGGTGGTAGGTGAGGACAAGGGGAGCCCTATCCCGAGTGGGATGGCGGGCAGATGGGGTGAGGGCAGATGTGTGGGAAATGGGAGAGATAATCACCAATTTTGCCAATCACCTTTCCAGCTCTTTGCTTCATCCCACCCCCTCCGGTCTTCTCCTATCATTTCACATTTCCCCCTCCCCCAATACTTTCAAATCTCTTACTATCTTTCCTTTCAGTTAGTCCTGAAGAAGGGTCTCGGCCCAAAACAGCGACAGAGCTTCTCCTTATAGATGCTGCCTGGCCTGCTGTGTTCCACCAGCATTTTGTGTGTGTTGTAACACCATTGAAAATTGTTTTGCTCACAGGTTTCCAGTATTCAGTCTTGGAGATGCCAGATATGGCCATGAGTGAAAATGAAACAATTCCACTCCTTCAACAAGATAGGAAATATGAAGAATTTGATGGTATCAACACTCGTCTTAAATGTTACAATGAAAATGAAGATTTGGAGGATGCACTCTTCTAAGGAACTGTTAGAAGGCAGTCCATGATCTGCACTGATTTTCATTTACAGTCAAACAAAAGAATACCACAGCACACACTGGAGGAAGTCCTCTGTTGATAGCAATTAGAAACTAATACACAGTTTTTATAGCACTGTATTAGTATGGGTAGTGCTCTCATTTGTTCCGTATTTCATTTAAATACGCACAATAGTTTGCCTTTAGTTTGCTTATTTTCATGCAACTGGCGAATTTTGGCAGCCACTTAATTGGTCCAAAATTTACTGGTCATGATTTGTCCCAATTAACAGAATCCACTGTACATTATTTTCATAAACGTCTAATGTAGTTTTTTTTGTAACTACATGTAATGAAACAAATCTCAAGGTAACAAATACTATATACACTTCGATAATAAATTTACTTTGAACTTTGATAAGTGAAACCAGGTAAGGGAGTGATCATGGGCAAACACAGTCAGTCAGGAGGGGATAAAATTCTCAGTCTACATCAATTCTGAAAACTGCAAAACATTTTACTTTATGACGTGACCCAGTATTTCAAGACTACAAAATGCTTTGACAACTGTCATATGTTAAAGGATGGGAAGAGCTGTGCTCAATTATAAAATAACAATGAAATACAAAATGGTGCTCAGGTATTAAAAAGGAAAGCAATGTCCAGTGAAAGGTATTTGTATTGTGTAAACCTCCCACTGGATACTGGGAGTTGCAGTGAACATAGTTCTATTTCTTATCTGCATCATTTTCTGGGGTAATAACTTCCTTATTGAATTATGGGGCTTGGCGTAAGATTCACAAAATTCCAAGATGCAAAGGTGACAGTCGTGAGCAATTATAGACTTTGGCACAATTTAGCTTCTTTTCCACCATTTCCACTGCAGCAGACAATTGATCACCAGAATTTTGAACTGTGTCTTTATTTTACTGAAGACACCTATGAAGGAGAAAAGCTAGAGTTCCAAATTTAGACCTCTTTGTTTTGCTCAGGTTTAGTTTTGTTTTTGATTTTAAAATGAAAAGAGGAATATGCAAGATAAACACTATATATTACTGCTGTCTCTATTTTGCTACAGTTTTAGGTAAATTTCAATATAATCTATATTCTAAAATATTTTGTGAGATTTGCATTTGTATTTATCTGAAACCTGTGATAGACATTGTTGCCGATATGAATGGGATGCACGAGTTTCAGGTGCTGTGTGAAGAGGATAGATAAACCTTGGATATACAGAAAGCTGGAGCAAAAGTTCGCTTCTCCCCAGTCAAGCAAACAATACAAAGAACCCGACTGACTGAATAATAAATACAGGATGGAGCTGATAAATCAATCTGCTTGTCTCTTTCACAATTTCAGTCTGGAAACCATTTTAATTTTCATCTGTTATAAAGAACCCTGTCAATTAAGTGGTGTTTCAGTTATATAACCATATAAACATATATCAATTACAGCACGGAAACAGGCCATCTCAGCCCTTCTAGTCTGTATCGAACGCTTACTCCCACCTACCTGTACTCAGCCCATAACCCTGCATTCCTTTCCTGTCCATATACCTATCCAATTTTTTAAAATGACAAACATTGTGGGTTTTCATAAATCAACCCACTCTAACCAATCAAAGTAGAAAAGTGGTTAGCTAGTTCTTTTATACTCCAGCTAAATGTTCAGGTTCATAACAAGAGACTGACTGAAATACCTTATTAATGTTACACTGGGTGGATTAAGTTAAAATTGTTCCCAGAGTTTCTAACCACTGTTAGTCAAAAGATCCAAAACTGTTAAAACACTTGACACTTTTTAAAGCTCTTAAAAGCTCTCAAGCACCTTCTGCTAACTCCAGACTATTAACATGTCTGGAAATCATCATTCCTTGTCCCATCCTTAAAAACATCCTCGACGGTTTCTGGTGATGTCATCGTCGAGAATGGCAGCTTAAGTCACTAGCTCCTCCGAAAAAACGGATATTAAGCCCCATTAACACATCAAATGTAATATTTTTTGAAAAGTATTTGAATTTTGGCAGCTGCTTAATTGGTCCAAAATTTACTGGCCATGATTTGTCCCAATTAACAGAATCCACTGTACATTTTTTTCAGAAAGTCTATTGTAGTTAATTTTTTTTGTAACTACATGTAATGAAACAAATCTCAAGGTAACAAATACTATATACACTTCGAGAATAAATTTACTTTGAACTTTTGTAAGTGAAACCAGGTAAGGGAGTGATCATGGGCAAACACAGTCAGTCAGGAAGGGATAAAATTCTCAGTCTACCTCAGTTCTGAAAATTGCAAAACATTTTATTTTATGACATGACCCAGTATTTCAAGACTACAAAATGCTTTGACAACTGTCAAGTTTTAAAGGATGAGAAGAGCTGCAATCAATTATAAAATAACAATGAAATACAAAATGGTGCTCAGGTATTAAAAAGGAAAGCAATGTCCAGTGAAAGGTGTTCTTATTGTGTAAACCTCCCACTGGATACTGGGAGTTGCAGTGAACATAGTTCTATTTCTTATCTGCATCATTTTCTGGGGTAATAACTTCCTTATTGAATTATGGGGCTTGGCGTAAGATTCACAAAATTCCAAGATGCAAAGGTGACAGTCGTCAGCGATTATAGACTTCGGCACAATTTAGTTTCTGTTCCACCATTTCCACTTCAGTAAACAATTGATCACCAGAGTTTTGAACTGTGTCTCGTTTTTACTGAAGACACCTATGAAGGAGAAAAGCTAGAGTTCCAATTTTAGTCCTCTTTGTTTTGCTCAGGTTTAGTTTTGCTTTGGATTTTAAAATGAAAAGAGGAATATGCAAGATAAACACTATATATTACTGCTGTCTCTATTTTGCTACAGTCTTAGGTAAGTTTCAATATAATCTATATTCTAAAATTATTTTTGTGAGATTTGTATTTGTATTTATCTGAAGCCTGTGATAGACATTGTTGCCGATATGAATGGGATGCACGAGTTTCAGGTGCTGTGTGAAGAGGATAGATAAACCTTGGATATACAGAAAGCTGGAGCAAAAGTTCGCTTCTCCCCAGTCAAGCAAACAATACAAAGAACCCGACTGACTGAATAATAAATACAGGATGGAGCTGATAAATCAAACTGCTTGTCTCTTTCATAATTTCAGTCTGAAATCATTTTAATTTTCATCCGTTAAAAAGAATCCTGTCAATTAAGCGGTGTTTCAGTTGTGGGTTTTCTGAACACAACCCATTCTAACCAATCAAAATAGAAAAGGTGTCAGCTAATTCTTTTATACTCCAGCTAACTGTTCAGGTTCATAATGTTACGTACCCCGTAACTGGGTTTACAGACCAGCAGAAATAGAAGAATCTGTTGGAGTCTGGTGGTACCGAAAACTAAAGGTGTTTATTAGTAAACTACACAATACAGTATCAAAAATGCAAATATACATATAAAACAGGTTAGCAATAATAAACATAGAAGTGTAGGAATAATAATCAATAATAATAAACAAGCTCTATCAATGTCTAGGGGTAAATGAATTGTCATAAAGGAATATAGAGTTCAGTTCAGTTCATGTGTGCTGAGGTAGTTGCGGTTGCTGTATTGTAAGTTGTTGGAGAGAGAGAGAGAGAGAGAGAGATAGAGAGAGAGAGAGGGAGAGAGAGATAGAGAGAGAGAGAGAGAGAGAGAGAGAGAGAGAGAGAGAGAGAGATAGAGAGAGAGAGAGAGAGAGAGAGATAGAGAGAGAGAGAGAGAGAGAGAGAGAGAGAGAGAGAGAGAGAGAGAGAGAGAGAGAGAGATTGAGCAGCTGCAGCTGTCGTGGTTTCTTGAAATAACCAGGAGACGCAGAAGATTCTTCGAGAAGTTTAAGCCTTTATTTGCAAACAAAAGCTGAGACAATCAATGAGCGTGTCACTAATTGTGCGCCGAACCCTAGTTCACAGCACTCTTTATAGTAATTTTGTATCTTAGTTGCATTAGCATATACTTGTTCTAGCACCCCGACTGGTCCCCATACCATCACACCACTCCACGATCCTGTCCACCACCGTTATCTCTACATTGCTTACTTTCACCATTAGCTACATTCTCAAGGCATTGATGTGTTCAATAGTACAGAGACAATACAGAGATTTCATTCTCCCACTAAATTGGATACATTCATAGCAAATAACAAACACAAAGCTGACTACATAGTTTTGGTTACACAGCAAACAATGCAACTTTATGCTCCAATGTATCCCCCCTTTGAGACCCATAGGGTCTCACACAGAGAAAGAAGACTAAGAGTCCGCGCACAAAAGCCCCAATAAACTCAAGCACTTATTCCCAAATCTCGGGTTAAACTATAATTTTCTGCGCCAAGACCTCAAAGTATTCTCTCCCTGTTACCCTGGGCCGCTGAGCCAAAAACCTGTCCCTTTGTACCTGAGACAGGGAAAAAAAAACTCAGAAGCCCTTACAATCTACTCCCACACTGTCGTTTTGCTCTTGTTCATCCTGCGGGCGTTGTAGGCTGTAACAATACATCTTCGGTGCTTCTTTCTCCACTAAGCTTGCTTCAGTAATTGCCACGAGCATCAGAAATCGTTTGGTTGCAGCACGCACTACAAGAGACTTGAGACAAGGAAGAAAACAGCACAGCACAAGCGCACAGCTCAACAATACAATACTGACAGTTATTGCCATTTTAGTCAGCCATGCTCCCCATCCTCCAAGTCTACTTTCTAACCAGTCAAATAACTGATGTCCGAACCCTGCATTCTGTTTAACTTCCTTTCTTAGACTTTTCAACTTATACATTGCCTTAGTAAACGATCCTTCTGGACTAGTGTTATTTGGTATAAAAGTACAGCACTTCTCTCCAAACATCACACAAACTCCTCCTTTTTCTGCCAACAGCCAGTCCAATGCTTGTCTATTCTGCTACGCCATTTTGCTAGTTGCATCTAATTGTTCTCCCAAGGCCTCCAGTGCATCATTGGTGTAGTTGATGAATCTTTGCTGATTGTAATATATATAATTTATCCATTCAACATTCTTAATAGTTTCTATCAAGGGTAGAAATACTTTGAAGCCTGCAGCAATCTCATTTCTTGCCTTAAATTCATTAGGTCTACCTCTCGGCTGTCCTATACTATCTATCCAGATCGTCGAGTCGGGTTCATATTTTCTCCTTTTCCGCAATAGTGTCTGCTGTTCAGAGATATCAGTGTTGAAGTGTATTTCAGGGGATACTATAACTTCTTGAAGTAGCATAACACATGAACACGTACCTGCCCAATTGATGGGAAGCGTGGATCTTAGACCTCCTTCCTTACCACACAGCCACCAGGAGTCCACTAAGGGGTTGGTCTGGGCGTCCAATGCACCTTCGGGTGGAGGGGAACCTACTATGAGTCTTTCGCCTGGGGTTACATCCCACATCTGAGTGCAGCTACTTCTGAAATGACCCACTGGACGAGCACCTTTCCTCGTAAAACATTCATAGCTCAACTGATACTGCATTATAAGCTGTTCCAGTGTAGGTGTCTGGCTTCTTTTGTTTATAGCCCATGGTCTGCTGTAGTTGCAGTCAGAGGCAAGCTTGCATTGATCAGACTGCGAGGAAGCCTGATATAACATACACCAATATGGGCACATTGGTGCGTTTCTCATACAGCTTTGATAGCAGGGATCTGTTACAACACAAAGCTTCAGGGAGCAAGCCTTAATCGAACCTGGACACTGTCGTTCACATCGCTCCCTATACTCTCTTCGCGACCACGTGCAAATGGAGGAGTTATAAGGCATGGGAACTACATGCTGAGTGGGGCTTTCCCTTGAGCACAGGGCAATTCTGTCTCTTCATCATTCCTGCGGTGTAAGTTGCCCATTGATACCACTGATTAGTACGTTTCTGTAACCATGGCGAGGAGGTAAGTGTTGTTCTCCTCTTACTTCTTTTCTGTAGGCTCTGTGGGGACTGAACAGTCCCATTCCATTTCTGCCACATTAATGGTTTCCAAGTCTGCACTGGAGCATGTGGGTGCTTTGTCCCCAGGGGCACGACTGGTCATTCCCAGGTCATCCCCGTTATCTGAAGAAGCACTACTATCCACCACCACATCCTGTGGGTCTTCAGGCCCGTCCTCAGAATCAAAAAATTCCCTTACTAATTGATCAAACTCCTGAGGTGCAGTGTCAGCTTCTTGTTCCTCCTGTCTGTCTCCTGTAAACTGTTCCTCCGCACCACTTACCTCGGACTCCTCACCTGATTGTCCTTGCGGGACTGCCCTCGTGCAGTGGTTCAGATGGTACCAGGTGGAGTGTCCTTCTACCTGAACTGCGGTGGGTGATGCCTTGGTCACCGTAAAGGGTCCTTCCCTTCTCGGCTCGTTCCACTTTCTCCGAAAAACTCACACGCAAACCTGGTCTCCTGGTTTGATTGGTCCTTCCGCCTGTACAGTCTCCGGCTCTTTCTGTTTTTCCTGTGCATAAATAGACCTATGTATCATAGTTAACTGCTGCATGTATTGTTTCAATTCTATTTCCAATTGTTCCAAACTAAGTCCTTTACACGGCCATCTCCACTGGGGCACTGGCATGGGCCTCCCAGTTAGCATCTCATGCGGTATCAGGCATGTCATTCGATTAGTTTGCATGCGGTAACTCATCAATGCTAACAGTAAAGCATCGACCCGATTAAGTTTAGTGTCTGCACAGATTTTGTTCAGTTTGGCTTTCAGGGTTCCATTAATTCTCTCTATTATGCCCTGCGACTGAGGGTGGTATACACATCCAAATCTTTGCTTTATCCTCAGTGCTTGTAGTACCAATTCGACCACTTTCTGGATAAAAGCTGAACCATTGGCTGAGCTAACTTCTGTAGGTATTCCAAACCTTGGGATCACTTCATTTGTCAGAAATTTTACCACTGTCTTTGCCCCTTGATCTCCTGAAGGTACCGCCTCCACCCATCTGCTAAATCAATCAATTACTACCAGCATGTATCTTTTCCCTCTCACTGTCTTTATCATGTCTACGAAATCGATCACTAAATGTTTAAATGGTCCTTCGGGTACAGGAATGTGACCTATTGGGGTTGTAATTCCCTTCCGAACATTTTTCTGTGTGCATACTTCGCACTGTGACAAGACAAAGTCCAGTGAAGCCTGTAAATAAGGTGACCAAAAACCATCCTTAGTTATTTTCTTTATCACTTCCCCCCTTGCACAATGGTCAATCCCATGTGCTTCTGAAATCAGAATCATCAGTAGAGGGGTGGGCACTATCAACAAACCGTCTTCCATGCTCCACAAGCCTTCTGGGTTCTGCTTGGCCCCCCTTCGTCTCCACATTGTCTGTCCTGCCAAAGTTGCCTTATCTTGTATTTCAATTAGGTCCTCTACCACAGGTTCTGGAGCTAGGCTTACCTGGGGGGCAATGACAGCTGATGTACATCCAGATGATTTCCTGGTTGCCTCGTCCGTAGCTTGATTTCCCTTTGTTATTACATCATTTCCCTTTTTATGTGCCTGGCATTTTACTATAGCCAATGCTTTAGGTTTCATCATGGCTTTTATTAAGTCTAGAATTAGCTGACAATGGTGTATGGGATCTCCACTGCTTTTTTTAAAACCTCTCTGTTTCCACATTGCCTCAAACAAATGGCATACTCCATGAGCATATGCCGAATCAGTATAGATGTCTACTTTCTCACCTTCCATCATTTCACATGCAGCTGTCAGGGCTTTGATTTCCGCTAGTTGGGCGGAACATGGTTGGGGACAGGACTCCATCCTAATAATCTTATAGCTCGACTGATTCTGCTGCACTACTGAGAACCCTGCATGATTTCCATCATAATCCCTATAACAAGAGCCATCTACGAACAGAACCTTTTTATCTGCATCCTCTAGTGGTTCTGACCTTAAATCTGCTCTCAATTTGGTAAATGCCATCGTCTTCCCTACACAATCATGGGGTTCTCCTTCATAGACCAAAGGGACAAAATTGGCTATATTACTGGTAGTGCATCTCTGTATAGTTATGTCTGGAAATGTCAATAGCATCTGATACGCTGCTATCCTGGCTGGCGTCAGCACAAATTTCCCTCTTTCCAGCATTTCTGCTACTTTGTGGTGTGTGTACAGAGTCACAGGATAGCCCAGGGTTACAGATGATGCCTTTTCATATGCATAGTACAGCGCTGCCAATCCCTGATAACAGGGTGGATACCACTGAGCCACCTCATCTAGTCTCGTACTATAGTATGCTATCGGCTGCCTGTGCCTGTCTCTTGTGTTAGAACCGCTGTGACATAACCCTCCTGTCGGTTGGATACATACAAATGAAAGACCTTCTCGTAGTTAGGCAAAGCTAATGCTGGTGCTGACTGCAATTCCTGCTTAATAGTATTGAAAGCTATCTCCGCCTCTTCATTCCACTGTAAGCCGTTCTTCAAATTTGTATGTCCTGCTTCTTTCATTATCTTTCTCAAAGGTGCCACAATCTCAGCATATTCTCCTATCCAATCTGAACTGTACCCTGCCATTCCCAAAAACGTCATGATCTGCCCTACTGTCTGGGGTTTTGGGGCCTTAATTATTGCCTCAATCTGATCTGGTGCTATCGCCTTCACTCCCTTGGATATTACCCTGCCTAAGTATTCCACTTGCTGCGTGCAAAATTGCAGTTTCTTTTTGGATACTTTATGTCCTCCGTGCGCCAGCTTCTCTAACAGAGTTATAGTGTCCTGCTCACACTGTTCCTCACTATGGGAGCAAATCAACAGGTCATCCACATACTGTAACAATGTACTTTCCAATGGCATGCCCTCTAGGTCTGCCTTCAATACCTGATTAAAAATGTGTGGTGAATGTTTAAACCCTTGCGGCATTCTGGTATAGGTATACTGAGCACCTCTGTAAGTAAATGCAAACAGATACTGACACTGGTCGGCCAGAGGAATGCCAAAGAAAGCTGAACACAAATTAATCACTGAAAAGTGACTTGCTTCTGGTGGAACATTAGTCAAAAGCGTGTGTGGGTTGGGGTCTACTGCTGGCCAGTCCTCTACCACATCATTTACCGCTCGCAAATCATGCACCAATCTCCATTTAGATGTATCTGCTTTTAAGACCGGCAGCAACGGGGTATTGCATGGACTGTTTGTTCTTTTAAGCACTCCTATTTCAAGCAACCCCTGCACTGTCGATGCTATTCCCTCTTCTGCTTCTGGTCTTAGAGAGTATTGTGGTCTCCTGGGTGGAATTGCTCCCCTTTTTAGCCTTATTTCCACCGGACTAGCTGTTTTTATTTTCCCTATGTCCGTGTCATGCTGTGACCACAGAATAGATGGCAACTCATCTAATCTTCTATCTTTCTGCTGGCCTCTTTCCTTTCCCAGCAATGGCATGTGTGGTTGGGGAGTTATTTCGACCTCTCTCACTGTCCCTACCATATCTACACTTACCGTTATTTTAATGCAATTGATATCTTCTGATATCCACACCTCTGGCGTGATTTTCCTCCACACTGTTACGGTTTCAGCACTCTTAACTAAGGGTCCTAAGTCTTTAGACTGATATTCCTTGTTTACCAACAACGTTACGTGGGGCGCAGCCTCTGGTATCCTGTACCATTTTTCTAAAAAGGTGTTCCACTTAACTTGTAAAGCTGCCCCTTGCTTCCCAATTATCACAGCCTCCCCTTCCAGGTGCTGTTGGGTACATGCCTCCAGGTGCCATCTCTCCTCTAACTCCCTGTTCTGAGTTTTGTCAAAAATCACTGTACAATGTAGCTCAGATTTGGGCGTTACTACCCTGGGTAATATAGCCTGCATGCCCTTTTTCCATTTTTCCCAGGTTTCCTGAATCTGATCTGTGATGTCTCCTATCCAAAAGACATTAGCCTTCTTGTCTTCTCGCAGTATCAATTGAGTCCCTGCTCTTTCCACACTCAGCCCATTTCTGGTGCATTCTAATTTTAATTCCAGTTTCAATAAGGCATCTCTAACTAACAAATTAATCGGAGTTCCTTTAAATACTAGCACTGGCAAAACAATTCCTTTATTTCCCATTCTCAACTGCAGTGGAGCCGTGCACTATGTCAACTGTGTTTTCCCCAAGAACCCTACCGTCTTAATAAACTTTCCTGACATGGGAAGGTGAAGGGCATACTGTGGCTGTACACAAGTGTACGTGGCTCCAGTATCTATCATCATTGGTGTCAGTTCCCCTTCTAATATAACCTGAACAATGGGTTCCTCGTCTGCCTCCCTTGTTATCATTGGGTAATGTCCCTTCCCACTCAAGTTCTCGGGGCACCCCTAATACCTCGCATGGGGGTTCACAGGTCTGCTTGGGCCTGTGGGGGCTGGTCCTTGGCTAAACTTTAGTTCCCTTCTTATCGGTTCCTGCTGGTGTGTGACAGGCCATGGTGTAAACGGACAATCTCTTCTCATGTGACCTGGCTGATTACATCCCCAGCACAATCTCGCTACCTCTCTTTCCCCCTGTTTCCTCACTGGTCCCCTCTGCCCATAGCTCCTCTGTCCCCCTCCTTGGGACTTCCAGTCCTGTCTGGGCTGTTTGAATTTAGTCTGTTCCTGATAGGGCATTTGTGGGAATGCTCCTCCAAAGACGTTGATTATTGGCATGGGGTTTTCCAGCCCTTGTCTTACAGAATGATCGGTTCCTCCATATAGCGGTGCTTCATCCAGTTCGATGGCTGTACTCGGACCAGTGGCTGCTGGCAGCATCTTTTTGCTTTTCTCTTTTTCCTTCTTTTTGAGTTCTTCGAGCTGCATTTGTATTAACTTTCTTTGCACCTCTTTCTGCTGCTCAGCCAACTTTCGTTTGTCTTTCCGGTACTTCTCAACGGCATGGACTACGTGGTCTGTAAATTCTTGTGGGGTCATTGACGTCAGTTCCTCCAGTTTGGATTTTACTTGCGGAGGCATTGCATCCAAAATGCTATGTCGGAACAGTGTGGTCATAAATAAGCTATTTTCCACCTCTTGCTCAGTCTCCAGTCTCCACCTTTTCAACTGGTTTTCTATGTAGGCTGCTGGGTTTTCAGTGGATCCCCCTTTAAGGCTTTGGGGTCCACTTTGGGTGGATAAAGCTTCCTGAGGGCCTGCCATACCCTCTGCCTCACTCTGTCAAACCCATCTCCATCAGTTCTCGGGTCGTTCGAGTTTACTATGCCAGCCATTTCCATTAGTTCGTTAAATTTGGAGGTTCCCATCAACCTTATCAATAGTGCCTTCAAATCTCCCATAGCCAATAATCGTCCCGCCGTTTCTTCTTCAAAGGCTCTAATCCATTTCCCTGCTCCTTCATGTAGATTGTGCAGAGTGTTTTTCAGCCCTTCTAGGTCCTAGGATCCCCAAGGGATATTCTGCACTTGTCTTGATCCTTTAACTAACAATGGCATCATTCTTCCTCCTTCTTCCCACCTGCCCTGGCTCTCCTCCTCGCCTGACTCCCCACCTGCATCAGGGTATGTCTTTACTGCCTCCCACACAAATTTCTCCGGGGTCCTCTTCTTCCCTCGGTCTTCCTGTGGAGTCCTTCCTTTCTGTCCTGATTCAATACTTGGTTGGCCCCTGGAGTATTTTTCACATCTCCTCTGGCAATTCCTTCTCAGTAACTTATCTAGCTCTCTCTCTACTTCTGCAAGTTGCTTCCCTACTGCCTCCTTCTGCTCTTCTAGGCTTCTGCCTCCTACCTCTTCCCCACAAATTCTCACATCCTCTCTCTCTCCACTTAACTCTTGCTCCTCCAATGAGTCACCTTCTCCTTCTTCCTGTCCGTGTCTGTACACCTGTGGCAGGGACTCCTCATGATCCTTACTCATGTTTGATTCCCTTCTCTCTTGTGTTTCTCCAAGACTCTCGTCTCCTATCTTTTTTCCACTTCCTCTTGAATGCCTCAGCTCTTCCTGCCCTGATGAGCCACTTTCTTTTCTAGTCTGTTGATTTCTATGGTATAACTGATACTCCTCATACTCCTTTTCCTCTCTCAAGTATTTCATCCGTTCAATCTCTTCTTTTATTTCTCTCTTTGCCTGTTCCACCTTTATCCTTTCTGCCTGTATCTCCTTCCATATCGCCGCTTTTTCCTTCTCGTATTGTCTTTTTTCCTCTTCATTATCCCAAACTTGTACTTCTCCCTGCATGTTTACTGTTCCTGTCAGCAGGGGGCACTGCTTAGGGGTTCCTTCCTCATTATAGGGTGGGGGTCTTTCTGCTTCTTTCACATCTGGGTACGGTCCTGAAGCCAGCTTCTCACTGTACCTTCCTCTCTCTCTCTAACAGGCTGTTTCGCCAGCACCTTAGTGTCTTCCTCGCTTGTAATCAATATTCTACCTGTCCTCCTCAGCCTTTCTCCCTCCGTTCTGAAGAGTTTTAGCACTTCCATTTCTCATTCTCTTTTTTGCTCTCTTTTCTTAGATTTATCTTTTGGTTTGTAACTTTTAATTAGTGCCTCCATTTCTTCGCACAAGTTTACATCAAATGTTCCTTCTCTTGGCCATTTTGTGACCAGGTTTTTGGTTCTTTTTTCCCATTTTTCTGAAGTTTTTGTGATCTCATATTTATTTACCGGGATTTTTTTTGCTCAGAATCTCTACTGCCGTTCCTTTACCTGTCATGTTGTTCTCTCTTTTTAAGGTATTTCAGAGATTCACAGTTCGTTTACTGGATGATATTATTTACTGTAATTCTATGCCTAGTCTATCGTCTATCTACCAGCGTTTTAAACTATATATTGGACTGTCCTTGTTTCCTATTCTGTTCTGCCCATACAGACCTCTACTTTGAGCGGTATCCACAGAACCTTCTCTTTGCACCTCGTCTATTCAGACCCTTATCTCTTAAAGCGGTATCCACGAGGATTTTCTCTATTTTTCCTTTCCCTGCCCATTCAGACCTTCGTTTCATACGAAGTGGTATCCACAGGGATTTTCTCTATGCACCTCATCTATTCAGACCCTTATCTCTTAAGGCGGTATCCACGAGGATTTTCTCTATTTTTCCTTTCCCTGCCTGTTCAGACCTTCGTTTCATACAAAGTGGTATCCACAGGGACTTACCAACACCATGTGGAATTTTTCTTCACTTAACTTCTTATTAACTTATTCGTACTTACCCTCACTGCAGTGTTCTTGATCAATCCTCTGAGCCTCCCGTTAACCCCCAATTTTGCCAGATTCTTTGGACCGGAGAGACACTTCGGCAGTGGTTCCACACTTCTGAGACTCCAAGACCTCCCCAAAACCAACAGAATTCTTAGTCCAAATTGTCGCAAAAAGCGCTTACCTTTTGTTTGGGTGCACCCTTAATTCTGTTAGCCCTGTGGGGGTCCCTAGAGGACTGGGAAGCATCCCCAATCTGCTGTTTCCTTTCCGCGGGTCTCTTTCCGGTCCCTTTGCGGTCGCCAATTTTTGTCGTGGTTTCTTGAAATACCAGGAGACGCAGAAGATTCTTCGAGAAGTTTAAGCCTTTATTTGCAAACAAAAGCTGAGACAATCAATGAGCGTGTCACTAATTGTCTGCTGAACCCTAGTTCAGAGCACTCTTTATAGTAATTTCTTATCTTAGTTGCATTAGCATATACTTGTTCTAGCACCCCAACTGGTCCCATACCATCACACCACTTCATGATCCTGTCTACCACCGTTATCTCTACATTGTTTACTTTCACTGTTAGCTACATTCTCAAGGCATTGATGTGTTCAATAGTACAGAGACAATACAGAGATTTCATTCTCCCACTAAATTGGATACATACATAGCAAATAGCAAACACAAAGCTGACTACATAGTTTTGGTTACACAGCAAACAATTGCAACTTTATATTCCAATACAGCCAGCAAACCTTCTGTTGTATTCTGATCCCTTCGTACCATTGTGGTCATTCAGTCATGACCCGTCCATTCTCAGCTAGACCGTTCTTCTGTGGTGGACTCCTCACTCTGGCATGAGTGGACACACACACAAGTCCCCACCAGCCTTGCCATCACACTGTGAGCTTTGTTGACCGATCTCCTGATTCCGTCCTCAAAGCCCCCACCTTCCCGTGGATGCACAACACTCGGTCAGTGTCCACTGGTGTGTCTGAGGGGTGTCTGCCCACACCTGTCTTTTATCCCCATTGACAGGGTATCAGCCATCCATCAACTCAAAATGATCCTGTCCATCAAATCAGGCCACTCCTGCTGTCTCCTTAGGAATATTAACAAACAAAGTAACGTCCTTGCAGTGAAAGGTAAACAATCCAGGAAGCCATAATACATAAATCAACTCTCTCTCTCTCTCTCCCTCTCTCTCTCTCTCTCTCTCTCTCTCTCTCTCTCTCTCTCTCTCTCTCTCTCTCTCTCTCTCTCTCTCTCTCTCTCTCTCTCTCTCTCCTCTCTCTCTCTCTCTCTCTCTCTCTCTCTCTCTCTCTCTCCTCTCTCTCTCTCTCTCTCTCTCTTATCTGTAGCAGATGTCCCTGCCTCTGTGCTTCACCTCTCTCTCTCATTAGCAGCATAGTTCATAGTTCTCAAGTGGGGGGTGGGAATGGTTAACGCTTCACCCCATTTCTATCAGGTCTGTTCAGCACACATAACAATAGCAAGAGACAGACTAAAATACCTTGCTAATGTTACACTGGGTGGATTAGGTTAAAATTGTTCCCAGAGTTTCTAACCACTGTTAGTCAAAAGATCCAAAACTGTTAAAACACTTGACACTTTCTAAAGCTCTTAAAAGCTCTCAAACACCTTCTGCTAACTCCAGACTATTAACATGTCTGGAAACCCTCATTCCTTGTCCCATCCTTAAAAACATCCTCAACAGATATATGAGGTAGGAGGGGAAGTAAACCACTCACTTCTTCATTCCCCTCTCACATTCAATAAGATCATGCCTGATCTAACTGTAAACACATCACCACGTTCCAATCTATTCTCAGCCTTAAAATTCCTCAAAAAACTCAGTTCTCACTGTACATCAAGGAAGAGATTTCCAAAGGTTCACAACTCTGGGAGAACAAACTTTCACCTCATCTTCACATTAAATTAATAATCCCTTAAACATTGACCCCTTAGTTATGCACCCTTTAAGATTGAAATAACATCTCCTCTTGATCTATATCTGGAAAAAAGCTCACATCTCTTTGACTGTTTGTCCCACTCCCATCAGGGAGAAGAGTATGTAGCATCCACACCAGGAATACCAGGCTCGAAGTTGCTTTCCCCCAAACACAAAGGCTGATTAACACCTCCACCTACTAACCCACCACATCACCACTACTTTATCATTTCCAGTCAAGTTACATTATATACAGGACCTCTTGTACCTAGTCAACTTACGTAAATAGAATCAAACTATAGAAACTATCTTCTGCATTTATATTTATGGTGTTTTTATTATTGTTTTATTCATCTTATTTTTTGTGCTGCATCAGATCAGGAGTAACAATTATTTCATCCTCCTTTACACTTGTGTACTGGAAATGATATTAAACTTTGCAGAATCACCTAGTCAAGATCTCTCAGATTACCTGCATACTGTGAAATATCAGCAGACACATCCCTTACCTGTCCAACCATTCCTCACTCTTTTCTGGAATTAGTCATGAAACTCTTCTCTGAACATTCTTCCTGAGATAAAGGAGAACCAACACCATCACACATAACAGAGAATAACTTGCATACGTTTACACTCAGTTCTCAAAGCCATGAACTTACTGTTACTTTTTGCAATAACTTGCTGTACCTACAAAACAAACCTTCTGCAAATTATGCACAATGATACCTAGGTCTTTCTGGCATTTCAGAATTTAATTTAATGAGTGGCAGCTGAATTTAGCTACAATACTCAGCTGAGGCACAGAAAAGTATTGAAAAGTTTGTTTTGAATATTGATTCCTCTCTAATAAAAGAGGACTGCTGAAATTCCATCTCTTTGTTAAATGCTGGATTATCAGCACAAAGATTACCAATGCCTTATCAACAATAACAGATAAATATCATAAGACATAGCGACAGACTTAGGCCATTCTGACCATCGAGTCTGCTCCATCATTTCATCGTGGCTGATTTATTATTCCTTTCTGAACTTCATGTCTCCTGCCTTCTCTTGCATGCCGTTTCTATGTCCTGTTGTAACTTGCACCCCACATCCTGGCTGCTATTTACACACATGTATATAACTTGTATCAAGGTTTTTTTTAACCCTTTCAGTTTCTTAACTCTACCCTCAAGAGTTCAACACCTTCCAATCCTACTTCATCTCTTAACAACCAAAACACTCCAATCCCTCCGCCAACCTGCCTGACTTTTCAATATGTATCTTTAGCTGATTTGCACTCAGTTGTGATCTTCTTTCAGCTGCTTTTAATAAAAGACCAACTTCTTTTTTTACAAAGCTTGAAATAATAGAAGCTTCCTCCAAGATTAGTTGAGCCACGTGAAAATGTTAAAAATGAAAACAACTAAAAACTGTTGCTCTTTTCCTTTGTTTTATTCCAGTTATTGGAGGATTTTCTGACTCTCAACTAAGCAAAACCCAAACAAAGTACAAGACGTACAATGCCGGCATTACTTCAACACAAACACCCGGTGTAGAGTCCAGCACTTCAACCAGAGGAACCAGCACACTGACGAGTGAATCAACCACAGAGGAGTGCATATGGGTCTGTGTGACAACCAGCAAAACCACCACAACTACAGACACCAGCATAGAAACCACATGGACCACAGTAACCAATACACCGAGCAGTACATCGACCACAGAGACCAGTACACCAACCACATTATGTACCACACTGACCAGCACATTGATAAGTGTAACTGGTACAGCGAACAGCATATCAACCACTGTGACCAGCAAACCCACCACAGCATCCATTATAACAGCCACATTGTGCACATATCCTACCACACCACTTAGCACAGTAACCACAGTGTCAAGCACAGTGACCAGCATGAGTCCAGTGACCTGTACGATGATCTGTATTCCAATCACACAGTCCTCCACACCGGCCAGTGCACCCACCACATTCTTCCACACATTGTGCACTACACTAGGCTCTGTGTCCACTGCAGCCGCCAGTGTGTCTCCCACAGTGACCAACCCATCAACAATAATCAGTACACCAACCAAACTCATCTCCACTGGCACATCAGCAACAGTGACAAGTACACCATCCTCAGTGACCAGCGCACCGACCACAGTGACCAGTCCACTGACCACATTGTTCAGCACACCAACTAGCACATTCACTACTGTGACCAGTAAACCAGTAACCAGTGGACCAACCACACATTCCAGCACACTGACCAGCACACCAACTACAGTGACCAGTAGACCAACCACACAGTCCAACGTGCGAACCACAGATACTACGACAAGCCTCATGACATCCACAATGACCTCCTCCTCAACAACCGAGAAACAGGTGTTGACAACAGCCATTACAACTCCTCGGACCACTGTGCGTCCTACCACAGCTAAAAGACCAGGTAATTGTTAATTCTGTTATGTAGTTTGCTCATATTGCTGCAAAATGGCTGTTTTGTGCATCATCCTGTCCTGAATTATAGAATTATCTTTCACTTTCTCCATATGCTATCTGACCACTGGATGTTTTCAATATTTCTGGTGTTATTTATTAGTTACAAACCATCCTGCTGTGTTATGTCATTAATAAAACCTGAATATGGACAACCAGATATTGGTGGCAAAATATGCAGCAGTGTGATTACAAAGCTGTCCAATAATAAAGGGTTACATCAGGATTTCATTTACTTATATATTTGTTAATAATTAAAAGATGGAGTTTAATCCAGGCTAATCAGAGTTGTTGCATTTTGGGAGGTCTGATGCATGTGCAAAGTAGGTGATTAATGGCAGGATACTTAATGATGTATAATTGAATTAGATCCTGCAGTCCATGGCCATAGCTTTGTAAAAGTGGCCAAGCAAGTAGATAGGGTGTTCAGGAGTACCTCAAGTTTGCCTTAATTCATCAGGGCACTCGGCATAAGAATCTGGAGTAATGTAGCAACACTATAAAACTTTGGTCAAGCCACACTTGGAGTGTTGTATGCAAATCTCGTCACTCCATCATGAAAATGATGTGGAGGCTTTGGAAAGGGCACAGATGTTTCCTGGAATGTTGCCTGAACTTGAGGGTGTGAGTTATAAGCAGAGATTGGATAAACTTAGAGCAACAGAGGCTGTGGGAAACCAAGTAGGTTTATAGAATCAATTAGAGTAGACTGTCAGAGGGCAGAGGTGTCAAGTACATGTATTTAAGCTGATAGAGGGAAAGTTCAAAGGACCAGGACAAGTCTTTTTACACAGAAAGTGGGAGGTGTCTGGAGGGGTTGACCTGGAGCAGTGCTAGAACCAGATGATATTGACATTTAAGAGGCTTTTAGATTGGCACTGAATATGCAGGGAATAGAGGAATAGAGATCATGTGCAGGCAGATGAAATTTACTTTGGCATCATGCTTGACAGAGACATTGTAAGACAAAAGGTTTGTTCCTGTGTTGTATTGTTCTATGCTCTACATAAAATAGAACTGTAAAGGTTGTAGACAGCATTAGCTAACATTTGGATTAAACTCCAACAGATTTTACTAGATTTCCATCACCTTCACTTTTCCTTCAATTTTAATCTCATATTGCAGTTAGTGAAGTACACCCAGCAGTATGTTTGTTATAAACAAGAGAAAGTCTGTGGGTTCTGGAAAACCAAAGCAACATGCATAAAATGCAAGAGGAACTCAGCATCTACGGAAATGAATGAACAGTGAATGTCCAAATCTTAAATATACATGTGTTATATTTTCTAACTTCAAAACATTAAACTAATTCAAAGGAAGACATGTTACTCTGAAATGTGGGTCTAACTTCGAGTTTACTTTAAGCAAGATGTGCGCTCATCACATGGTAGCATTGTGACATTTGCAATTCATATATTTATACACATAACCACAATGAATTATATAAATAACAAAGAATGCTTGATTAAAGAATATATATTATACAAGATTGCTGATATATTACTGAAATAATAGATACACAACAATGAGGTCCCAGCACTGACCACTGGAACACCACTGATGAAAGACCTCAAGTTAGAATAACACCCCTCTGCCACTATCCTATGTTTCCATCGCCAAACCAATTTTGAATTCAGTCCACCAGCCCTCTGTGGATCCCATGTGCCTTAATTTTATGGATCAGTCTACTCTGAGAGACCTTGTTGAACTTCCTACTTATGTCCATGTAGGTGCCATCCAATGCCATGAGGGACCTTGTTGAATGCCTTACTAACATTCATAGATATATCCTACCCTCATCAATCATATTCATCACCTGTTCAAAAATGTAATCAAGTTTGTAAGACATGACCTCCCTTGCACCAAGCATTGTTGACTGTCCCTAGTAAGTCTGCTTTTCCAGGTGTGAGTAGCTCCTCATATTCATACTTTAAACACTAACATTGTTATTTTTAAATCATTCCTTATTCTTCAAAATTATTAAATTGTTTTGCATGTTGCACCAACACACCACAGCAAATCCCTAATACATGTAAATATATATGGGGAATAAAGTTGATCCTTGATCTTAATATTGTTGTCTAGTGATCTACGGCTTACTGACCAATCATTTCTGGTACAAACTGGTAACACATAAATTCAGATGGAAATGATGGAGATCCCAAGCTATCTCATTATATATTCCAAATTCTAAAAATATCCAAAAGGCGAAACACTTCCAGCCACAAGCATTTCGAAGAAGGGGAAGTCAAACTGTACTTCCATTTTGTTTTTTGACTAAATTGACAAAATATCCCATCATGAAAGGTTCCTTCCCATTCTTATCTTTCTCCCTCACAGGAACATGTTGCTCCTGAATTCTGACCAGTCGGCCTTTAAATGAATCTTACATCTAAGCCAATCTCAATCATTTTCCTCAGTTTTGTACCTCCACCTTCCCCCCCATACAAAGTCCATAACTATCCTTATACGTAACTATCTGAAAACCTATGGAGTTAGACACAATTCCCAAATGCTCTCTCACGGAAACTCCAATTGCTTGGCCAAGCTAATTTACTAATACACTATCCAACATGGCTCCTTCTCTGAATGGATTACCCAAAAAACTGTATTACAAACTATTAAATGCATCAACAAATTCAGTCCCACCTAATCTTCTGGTAATAGGGAAGTGTCTGTCAATATGGGAAAAAATATATAGTCACCTACAACAACTACCCTGTTGCATTCCACCTATCCATCATCTACCAACCTCTCTGTTCCATTATCTCCCACTGGGTATTGGGGAGCCTAGAGTATAATTCTATCTGAGAGATTGCTTCTTTCTTATTCCTGAACTCCTCCCATATTACTTCACAAGATGAGCCTAAGTGCCGCTGTGATGTTCTCCCTGCTCACTGGAACAACTCCACCTTATTTACACCCTTCTCTATTGCACCTGAAACATCTGAGTCCTGCAACGTTGAACTGCTAGTTCTGCCCCTCTCTCAGTGAAATTTCTAGAATGGCCATGTACTAATCTAGGTCCTAACTGATCTGCTAAATCCTGTAATACTCCATGTAGTGAAATAAATACACTTGAGCCCATCAGCACAAAATGACATATCTCCATAGATGCTGTCTCACCTGTTGAGTTTTCCAGCATTTTGTGAGTGGTACTCTGGATTTCCGGCATCTGCAGAATCTTTTGTATTTATATTCATTAAACATTTATTTCTCTTTTTCCTTTTAAATTTGCTTGACCTAATCTCTACCTTCTCCTCAATCCCTTCATATGCTGACCCTATTATTCTGGTTTCCACCCTACCACACATATTTAAACACTCCCTAGAAGTTCTAACAAATCTCCTTTCAAGGATATTGCTCCGCTTTCAATTTAGGTGCAACTCATCCTTTCTGTACTGGTCCCTGCTTCCCTGTGCTTGGGTGATGGGGGGTAGATATGTCACTACCAAAGGATGTATAAGGTGCTCCTTCCCTATGCCAGCCTACAGGTCACACTCAGACACAGTGTAGTACCTGCTTAGTCCCCTCCGCTCCCCCCACCTGACCAGGGTCACGTGAAGCCATGGAAGCAGGTGGTGGATGTATATATTGTCACTGGAGAGAGTCCAGAGGAGGTTATTACCTGAGGGGTTGTCCATTCACAATGGAGTCTGTGGTGGGAATTGAACCTGGGTCTCTGGTACTGTACAGCTTTTTGCTACATGTCAGCCATTGTGTGAAAACTTTGGACCTTCTGTATGATTGAATATTCCTGTCAAGAAGAATGGTGCATAACATCAGATTAAAGATAGATTGATGCATCTGTTCAGGTGCAGTACAGTTTTCTGTCTGTAGGAAGAACTTGTAATGTGAGCTTAATCCAAAAAAATGCCTATATAAAACTTGTGATCTATTTATACAGAAAAAAATCCATGCCAGAATGGAGGGATCTGGAATGATGATAACAATGAATGTGATTGCCCCAATCCCTATGAAGGGACCTATTGTGAACATATACAGGATGCAATTGAAGTTGGTGAGTATGTTGTGAGTTTGGTGCTGTTGTTTTGACTGTCCTGCTGTCTCTTGCTATACAGACCATACAAAGATCAACCTGCCTCCATCCTGAAGCCCAGTAAATGAAAGAACAGTTTCTAACTCTACTCTGTTCCTATGTAAAAGTGTTATTAATTATTATATCATGTTATATGATGGAATTTCAACCTGGTGTTAAATACAGTTGGGTGATATGGATGCAGAGAGCAGAACTCTGGGAAATCCATTAGAACAAAATTAATACATGTAACTTCTGTGAGCATATTACATGTAAGGAGGATCCTGGTGAATCTGAATGACATCGATTGTACATTCAGTAGAAGAAGAGTAGGCAACTTGGCAACTAACATCATGGCTCTGTGCTATTTCGCTGATTTATCCTCATTCCCCAAGTCTCTTCATATTAAAAATGTTATCAATTTCTGGGTATCCACACTCTCCAGAGCCCCTTACTTGAAAATACCCAGTGGCTGAGCCTTGATCGGTCCTTCTGTAATGAACGCAAAGTTTCATTATCCACTGGGTGAGGAAAGTTCTGGGTTGTGGAGTGGAGATACATGCTACCAAAGAAGATGTAAGGAGCTCCTTCCCTCCGCTACCTTGCTGGTCAACCTTAGCCACAGTGTAGCAACTGCTTGGCACCCCCTCCCCGAACAGTGTCAAGTAAAGCTGTGGGAGCAGGTGGTGGATGGGTGTATGAGAAGATGGTGCAATCACATCCTGCTTATGTGACCACTGACACTGGGCAGACAATTTCTGATAACGGTTCAGGTAACCCATCTTGTCAAGACACTGGCCAGAAGAAGGCAATAGCAAACCATTTCTGTAGAAAAAAATTGCTAGGAACAATCATGGTCGAGGATAAACCATGATCGCCCATGTCATACATAATGATGATGATGAGGAAAGTTCACCTTACTTCTCTTCTGGATGGCCAACTTTGTTGCTTTTTTTAAAAATTTGACTATGGGTTTTAGATGAACAGGGAACACATTAACTCAGTATCCACCTGACCAACCTCCTTAAGAATCTTATACCTTACAGTGAGGTCACCTTTAATTTATCTAAATTGCAGAACAAAATTACTTAGTTTGCCTGATCATAAACATGGGAAAATCTGTATGTGCTGGAAGTCCAAAGCAACACACACAAAACACTGGAGGAACTCAGCCGGTCAGGCAGTATTTATGGAAATGGATGGACAGCTATGAGTCAAGACTCTTCTTCAGCGCTGGAAAGGAAGAGGCAAGACACCAGAATTGAAAGCTTTGGTGAGGAGGTGAAGGGGATAGCTAGAAATTGAAAGGTGAAGCCAGATGGGTAGAAAAGATCAAGCACTGGAGAGGAAGGAATCTGACAGGAGAGGGATGTGGCTATCTCTTCAACCAAGTCATATGCCAATCCAGAAATCAATTGGGTGAACCTCTGCTGTACTCTGTTTGATGGAAGAGCAGAAGTACACCCTCCCTTTGGGAGGAAGACAACATTCCAGATGCAATTTCTTCTGGAATATACAACTGGAGCAAGGTTTATTTATTCAAATCCTCTTGCAATGAAGTCCATTTTAATATTTGTCTTTCTTGGTTGCTTGCTGTATCTATTTACATCTTGAAAACTAACAAATGCTTCAACTAACCAATGTCAGAGCACAAAAAATGCCAGACCACAGAAACTGCAACCTGATAATCTTCCACCAAGCAGAACTGTTATTTTTAACACTGTTCCTTCAGACCCACCCCCAGCTCTAAAAGTGATCCAAGAACTGCCTGTAACCTGTAGTTACAGGTTACCCTAATGACTCTGAGGCTGTCGTGAGACCATCCTTCAGGAGGGTAAACCCATCGAAAGCATCCAGCACAGGTGAGGCACCTGGCCGAGTATTAAAGATCTGTGCTGATCAACTGGCTGGTGTGTTCACTGAGATATTTAACCTCTTGCTTCGTCAGTCAGAGCTACTCACCTGCTTCAATTATACCGGTGCCTAAGAAGAGCGTGGTAAACTGCCCCAATGACTATCGTCCAGTAGCACTTACATCCACAGTGATGAAGTGTTTTGAGAGGTTGGTGATGAAACACCAATTCTGCTGAGAAGTGACTGGGATCCACTCCAGTTTGCCTACTGACACAACAGGTCCACAGCAGATGCCAGCTCATTGGCTCTTCACTCAACCCCAGATCACCTGGACTGCAAAGATGCACAAATCAGGATGCTATTTACAACTACAGCTCAACATTCAATACCATCATCCCCTCAAAATGAATCAATAAGCTTCAAGACCTGGGCCGCAATATTTCTTTGATTTCCTGACTGGCAGAGCTCAGAGAGTTCAGATTGGCAACAACATCTCCTCTACGATCTCCATCAGCGCAGGTGTATCACAAGGCTGTGTGCTTAGCCCCCTGCTCCACTCACTTTACACTTATGACTGTGTGGCTAAGCACTGCTCCAGCTTTGAGCAGCACTCAGTTGGAGATTGGAGATCAGAAGCCTGAGAAGATGTAGTTCACTCAGGTTCGCCAACTGAGCAGAAAAGCAGTGACTCATGGTAGTCTGGAGCTTTGAGCATTTGGAATTGATTAGCAAGAACAAATTAAAGTAAGTCAGGGCAAGTGGAGTGGCCATTGTTGGAGTGGCATGTTAGATTGGAGATTTTGAGGCTTTTGCTCTTTGAGGTTTCAGTCAGAGAAGGCAAAAAAGTTGCAGTTAGAGTTTTTTCTCCCCTCCCTCACAGTTTATTATTTTTCCTTTTGTATATTTGCCAGAAGTCATGGTCCATGTTGGTACATAGGCAGGAAGTGTGTTGAGGTTCTGCAAAGTGAGTTCAGGGAGTTAAGTGCTACATTAATGGGCAGAACCTCCAGAGTTGTGATCTCAGGATTGCTACCCATGCTAGAAAGGCCAACAATAGGAAGATTATACAGTTTACCACGTGGCTAACGGTGTGCAGTGAACACCTTTCCACTAGTAATCACAATATCACAATACCATTTGTTTCAAAGTAAATATTCAAAAAGATAGGTTGGTCTATGAGTAGAGATTCTAAATTGGAGAAAGCCCAATTTTGACTGTTTCAGAAGTGATCTGGCAAGTGTGGATTGTGGCAGACTGTTTTCTGGCAAAGATATGTTTGAAAAAGTTGGAGAGGTGTGTTCCTTCAAAAATGAACATTTTGACAGTACAAAACTTGTATGTGTTCATCAGAATAAATAGTAAAGATAACAGGTGTAGGGAACCTCGGTTTTCAAAAGATTTTGAGGCCCTGGTTGAAAAAAAAGAGGAGGTGCATGCAGATATAAGCAAATAGGAACAAATGAGATGCTTATGGAGTATAAGAAATGCAAGAGAACCCTTAAGAAAGAAATGAGGAGGGTCAGAACAAGGCATGAAGTTGCTCTAGCAGACAAGCTGAAGGAGAACTCTAAGGGATTCTACAGATATGTTAAGAGCAAACAGACTGCAAAGGACAAAATTTGTCATCTGGATGATTAGAATGGTAATCCTTTCTGTTCAAATCTTTTTATTATTATTCAAAAGTAGCACAAGTACATCAAAGTAACAACACTTACAATGCCTCAAAAAAGAAGAAATTATCTTAAGGATTGAAATTTTTTGTAAATAAAAAAACCATACTAAGCAAGAAAAGTGAGGAAAAAAAAGAAACCCATTGGAGGTACAACCCTGGAGCCATGTGTCATACAAAAAGCTTTTAAAAATAAACATCAAACCTCCAACAAGAAAAAAAAGATATATCAAAAAAAATTTACATTTAGATCATGGAGGAAATCTATCAGTTAACTGAAATGATAATAACGAGCAAATGAGCCCCATCTCTTCTCAAAATCAAATAACTGTTTAAAGATTCGACTTCTAATTTTCTCCAAGATAAGACACAGCATCACTTGAGTGAACCATTGTGACAAAGTAGGAGCAGGTATATCCTTCCATTTCAACAAGATGGCCCTCCTAACTATCAGTGTAACAAACACAATACCACATTTGTCAGACACAGAAATACTATGGATATTTTGAGGAATTATTCCAAAAAGCACAGTCAATTTATTAGTTTGTAAATTGATTCTGAGTGCTTTAGAAATTATCGAAAATACTGACTTCCAAAACTGTTTTAATATAGAACATGACCAGAACATATGTGTCAGTGTAACTATCTCAGTTTTACATCTATCACAATACTTGTCAACATTGGGAAATATTTTAGAAAGTCTCTCCTTTGTCAAATGTTAATGACATACAATTTTAAATTGAATCAGTCAATGACTAGCACAGATCGAAGAATAGTTAACCAGCTTCAGAATTCGTGTCCAATCCTCCCATATAAAAGTCAAATTGAGTTCCTTCTCCCAATCCTGTTTAATCTTAAGTAAAGGACGCTTATCCCATTGTAATAATAAATTATAAATTCTTCCAATAGAACCTTTCAATGAGGTGTTCATATTCATAATAGTATCTAACAAGTCAGCCTTCAATATATAATGTTAAATAGTCTCTGAATATTTGAAAAAGAATACCAACCCTTTATAAAGCCTGTTTGATCTTTAAAAATGATCTCACCCAATATACTCTCCAACCGATTGGCCATTATCTTTGACAGAATCTTAGCATCAACATTTAATAATGAACTAGGTCTGTATGAGGCACAATCAGTAGGATATTTATCCTTTTAGAGAATTAAAGAAATAGAAGCTTCATAAAAAGTAGAGGGTAAAACACTTTTCACAAAAGAATCTTTAAACATCTCCAACATATAGGGAGAAAGAAATTTTCCAAATTTTTTATAAAATTCTACCAGATAACCATCAAGTCCCATGGCCTTACCAGGTTGCATTGAAGAAATAGCTTTATGAATTTCGGATTCAGTAATTTAGGCATCAAGAGTTTTTTGATCCTCAGCAGAAATTTTAGGAAAAGCAATCTTTTGTAAAAAAGCATTCATTTCAGAAGACTCTACTGGACATTGAGATTTATAAAGTTCAGTATAAATATCTTGAAAAATCTTATTAATTTCTTCATATTCCCGAGCCAGGGTACTATCTTTTCTACAAATTTTCAAAATTTGCCTCTTGGCTCCCGCCGACTTAATTAAGGTGCAAGTAGTTTATTATTTTTATCTCCAAACATATAAAATGGGCTCTTTAACTTAAGTAGATAACCTAGAATTGGCTGCGTTAATAATAGGTTATATTGTGATTGAAGTTCCACTCTTTTTTTAAAATAAGTCAATATTAGGGGAAGTTGCATAGATATTATCTAAATATTTAATTTGTTTTGAAATTTTATCTAATTCTGCTTTAGTCTGTTTTCTAAGTTTAGCTAAATAAGAAATAATCTGGCCATGTAAAAATGCTTTGAATGTATCCCATATAATTAATTTAGACATACCTCCTATATCATTAAAAAGAAAAAATATTTTATCTGACTTTCAATAAAACTAATAAAGTCAGAGTTTTGCAATAAAGTCTGAGACATGCACCATGGTGGATGGCCAAAAATGACGTCATCAACTTCAAAGGACAAACTCAAAGGCACATGATCAGATATAGGAATAACGCCATATTCAGTTTTTAACATTAGGCAAAAGGTGGGGATCAACTATAATATAATCAATCCTTGAAAATTTTTATAAATGTGAAAAAAAGAATATTCTCTGTTATCAGGGTGTAAATGCCTCCATAATTCGATCAACCCAAAATCGGTCAAAAAGGAGTTAATAACTGACGCAGAGCGATTTGGAAGTCGCTGATTAGTTGAGCTCTTGTCAGTCATAGGATTTAAACAACGTTTAAAATCTCCAACCATTATCAACATATACTCATTTAAATCTAGCAATAAAGCAATCTTTTTTTTTAAAAAAAAGGATCATCTAAATTAGGACTATACAAATGAACCAAAACAACCTTTCTCTTACAAATCACTCCTTTAACAATTAAAAATCTACCATTAGAATCTGATTTGATATCCTCTTGAGTAATTATATTAGGTTTAATAAAGATAGATACGCACTTAGTTTTGCTCTGAGAAGTAGCATGGAGCTGTAATGCACAAGGTGCAAAATCAGTTCATCCCCCGGAGAAGGAAGGATTCAAAGGGGAGAAAGGGGCCACAGTGGTTGATAAAGGAAGTCAGAGATTGCATAGCATTAAAAAAAAAGGAAGCATGACAGAGCTAAGGTGAGTGGGAGGACAGATGATTGGGAAATTTTTAAGGAACAACAGAACTTAACTAAAAAGGCAATACGGGGAGAAAAAATGAGGTACGAACGCAAGCTAGCCAGGAATATAAAGGAGGATAGCAAAAGCTTTTTTAGGTATGTGAAGAGAAAGAAGATAGTTAAGAACAATGTTGAGCCCTTGAAGAATGAATTGGGTGAAATTGTTATGGGAAACAGAGAAATGGCAGAAGAATTTAATGAGTACTTTAGATCTGTCTTCACTAAGGAAGACACAGGTAATCTCCCAGATGTATGGATGGGCCAAAGACATAGGGTAACAGAGGAAATGAAACAGATTGACATTAGGAAGGAAACGGTGATGAGAAGACTGATGGGACTGAAGGCTGACAAATCCCCAGGTCCAGATGGTCTGCATCCTAGGGTACTAAAGGAGGTGGCCCTGGAAATTGCAGATGCATTGGTAATCATTTTCCAATGTTCCTTAGATTCAGGATCAGTTCTGAGGATTGGAGAATGGCTAATGTTATCCCACTTTTTAGGAAAGGAGGGAGGGAGAAAACAGAGAACTATCGACCTGTCAGCCTGACATAGGTAGTGGGGAAGATGCTAGAGTCCATTATTAAGGATGAAATAGTGGCATATCTAGATAGCAGTAATAGGATTGGGCCGAGCCAGCATGGATTTACCAAGGATAAATCATGCTTGACTAATCTGTTGGAATTTTTTGAGGATGTAACCAGGAAGTTAGACGGGGGAGATCCAGTGGATGTAGTGTACCTCCATTTTCAGAAGGCATTTGATAAGGTCCCACATAGGAGATTGGTAGGTAAAATCAAAGCTCATGGCATTGGGGGGAAGACATTGACATGGATAGAAAACTGGTTGGCAGATAGAAAGCAAAGGGCAGTGGTGAATGAGTGTTTCTCGGAATGGCAGTTGGTGACTAGTGGGGTGCCACAGGGCTCGGTATTGGGACCACAGCTGTTTACAATTTATGTCAATGATTTAGATGAAGGCATTGAGAATAACATCAGCAAATTTGCTGATGATACTAAGCTGGGTTGCAGTGTGACATGTGATGAGGATGTTAGGAGAATTCAGGGTGACTTAGATAGGCTGGGTGAGTGGGCAGATACTTGGCAGATGACGTTTAATGTGAATAAGTGTGAGGTTATCCACTTTTGGGAGTAAGAACAGGAAGGCAGATTATTATCTGAATGGTGTAGAGTTAGGTAAGGGAGAAATACAAAGAGATCTAGGAGTCCTTGTTCATCAGTCACTGAAGGTGAATGAGCAAGTGCAGCAGGCAGTGAAGAAGGCTAATGGAATGTTGGCCTTTATTACAAAGGGAATTGAGTACAAGGGCAAGGAAATCCTCTTGCATTTGTACAGAGCCCTGGTGAGACCACACCTGGAGGTGTACAGTTTTCGTCTCCAGGGTTAAGGAAGGACATCCTGGCTGTAGAGAAAGTGCAGCGTAGATTCACGAGGTTAATTCCTGGGATGTCTGGACTGTCTTACGCAGAGAAGTTAGAGAGACTGGGCTTGTACACGCTGGAATTAAGGAGATTGAGAGGGGATCTGATTGAAACATATAAGATTATTAAGGGATTGGACAAGATAGAGGCAGGAAATATGCTCCAGATGCTGGGAGAGTCCAGTACCAGAGGGCATGGTTTGAGAATAAGGGGTAGGTCATTTAGGACAGAGTTAAGGAAAACCTTCTTCTCCCAGAGAGTTGTGGGGGTCTGGAATGCACTGCCTCTGAAGGTAGTGGAGGCCAATTCTCTAGATGCTTTCAAGAAGGAGCTAGATAGGTATCTTATGGATAGGTGAATCAAGGGATATGGGGACAAGGCAGGAACCGGGTATTGATAGCAGATGATCAGCCATGATCTCAAAATGGCAGTGCAGGCTCAAAGGGCCGAATGGTCTACTCCTGCACCTATCGTCTATTATCTATTGTCTATTGTAATCCATTCCACCAATGAAAAAATCTATTTTGATCTCTCGCCCTGATATGCATCCCCTGAACAAAAATTATATCAGGTTACATTCCATCATGTATTAAACAGAAAAAGAACCAAAATAATATAATCTCTTAGAGAGAAAAACCAGCGCCATCTTAAGTTTAGCTTGAAATCCGTAAGAAAACTTTAAATTCAGTAATAGGGTGCTATAATAAAACAGATTAAAAAAAAGGTTGATAGTATATTTAACCAAACTAAATTTACAAAAATATTAATTAGCAATATCATAGTAACTAAACCCTTGCAGATATATATATATATATATATATATATATAAAGAAACCCTATTGGTAGGAAAAAAAACTACCAGTTAGTAAGTTAAGAAACAACAAAAAAAAATCAAACCAAATATTGGATTAAAGGAACAAATCCTTTTATCCTCTTTTCTCAGACAAATATATAATTAACCATTTAAACAGTCAAACTTGAACCGTAAATCTTCTTTCCCAAAAAAATTCCAAAAGGATGTAATGATGAGCATGTTTTCTTATCTTCTTTTATTAATCTGTCAATAAAGTATCCAAACAGCCTTCATATATCTTCATATATCTTCTTTTTGAAATGTGAGTAATATACAGATAAATAAACAGCTTTTCAGACAGTTCATTCAGTAGTAACGTCAGTGGCAGTGACAGCTATAGCCCGGACAAAATCCAGCATGACTTTTGGGTCAAAGAAAGTACATGGGGAAGAATTAGGAGGAAAAACTTTCATTTTTGTCAGGTAACTCAAAGAGGGAAATAGTTTCTTATCATATGCTTGTTTCATTACCAAAGCAAATCTTGCTCTTTGTTCCATTACTTCTTTCAGATAATCTTCATAAGAACAGAGCTCAGACTCATTGAATGCGAAAACTCTATGTTTTCTTGCCTGTCATATTATTTGATCTTTAATTTTAAAGTGATGAAAACAAACCAAAATAAATCTTGGTCTGGTTGAATCTTTAAATTTCGAAGTGGACAGCCTGTGTGCTCTTTCAATAGCAGGCGGCTGTGATATAATAGTCGGAAATAGATCATGAAAGAGCTTAGCAAAGTAAACCGTTAAGTCTCCAGTTTCAGCTCCTTCTTGCAATCCAACGATTGTTGTTTAGGCGAGACCTAGTTTCCAGATCAATAATCTCATTGCGCTATTTTTCCAAACGGGTTGCAGTTTCAGTCAGTTTTTGCTTAGTTGACTTCAATTCCTCTTCATGTTTAGTAACTTGAGTTTCCACATCTTTAAGTTTTCCCTGAAATAACTTCATTTCAGTATTATTCTTTTCCAGTTGATCTTTAATTGCCTTATTCGGATCTTGAATTGATTTCAGTGTCCGAACAATATCTTCAGCCCATGCTGGCATTTCATCAGATCTTTCCTTTGGCATCTTTCCTTTTCCATTACCTTTGTCAGTAGGTTCATGCTGATTCTTCCCACTTCTCATAGACATAAACCTATTACTCCCCTTCAAGAATCAGCAAATAAGAATTTTAAATTCAAAATTTAAGCTGGGGGGTAGAGAGAGAGAAGACTAAGAGCAGCACAGAATTAGTGTTACTCCATTGTCAGACAGAGGCAGTCTCCCCTAGAATGGTAATCCATGTGTGGAGACAAGAGATGGGGATCTTAAATGGATTTTTTTGCATCTCCATTTCCTCAGGAGATTGATACAGAGCCTATAGAAGGGATGCAGAGTGGCATTGACTTAATGCACCTTTTGCAGATTCCAGAGGAGGAGGGTTTTGCAGTCCCGATGCAAATTACGGTAAATAAATCCCCAGGGCCTGACACGGTGCCTTTTTGGACCCTAGGAGATGCAAATGTAGAAATTACTGGGGCCCTGGCAAAGATATTTAAATCATCCTTGGTGACAGGTGACTGGTGGATAGATTGAGGATTGGTGAATAGCCAATGTTCTTCCACTGTTTAAGAAAGGCTCTAAAAATTATCCAGGAAATTGTAGGCTGATGATCCTGACATCAGTACTGGGAAAGTTATTGGAAGGTATGCTAAGTGACCAGATATTCGAATATATGCATAGTCAGCACGGCTTTTGTGTGTCGTAGGTCATTTCTAACCAATCATACAGAGATTTTTCAGGAAGCTATAAGGAAAGTGGATAAAGTCAAGCCAGTGGATGTTGTCTGCATGGACTTTAGCAAGGCATTTGACAAAGCCCCGCATGGGAGGTTGATTAAGAAGGTTCCATTGCTCAGCATTCAAGAGGAGGCAGTAAATTGAATTAGAAGTTGTCTTTGTGGGAGAAGACAGAGTGGTAGTAGATGATTGCCTCTGACCCGAGGTCTGTGACTAGTGGAGTGCCACAGAGATCAGTTGTTCTTTGTCATCTATATCAACAATCTGGCTGATAATGTGATTAACTGGATCAATGAATCTCAGGCTTGTATATGCTGACATACTGTATATATTCTGAACTTTGAGTTTCTGTAAACTGGAAAGACTGCAGCTGAGATTGCTGTCAACTGAGATTGCAAAAGTTGCACTAGTAGGGTAATTGGTTAGAGAATAGTACAGATCTTGGTTAATTTACATAATAGTTAGAATTAATAGATAGTTCAGGTTGACATGAGAGATAAAGACAGGCTGGGTGACAGGAGATGTTGGACCACAAACTGTTAACCTGTATTTGCTTCAGTGATGTGTGACTTGAGTCTCAGGAATGCAGGTACTGCACCTGTTAGAGACCGGATGACACCCTGGTCTTCAGAGCACCACCATGTTTCAGTTTACAACCACAAAGATCTTCCTTTCCATCACTGTTCAAATGTTCTACTGCAAGCATGCAGTTTCCAAATGATAATGGCTTTGATGAAGGAGCAGGCTTTTACAGAAATCGAAGGTCTATCCATGCTGGTGCTGCTGGTATTTTCTATTTGGTTCGGTTCTGTTTTCTTCTCCTTTTTCAGCTTTGCATGTGCCAAGCTAACACCATTCCTGCATTCTGTCAAAGAACAATTATTTCATGTAACCTCCTCCTCAACACCCACAAGAGCAAATTTTCCCAAAGTAGCTCCACCAGATTTCTAGATTGGACTCTGTGGGCAGCTTGAATTCCCTACTGAACCTCACTCTCACCACATCAACACCATGGTCATTGACTGATGTCCCTTGGGTCTTGGATATTCAGAGCCTGTGCACATCAGACTTGGAGAGCACCGTGATCAATTCCTCCTGATCAACTCGCCCAGCACTCCTCTCATCCTGGTTACTCCTGACTCACCAGTCACAACCCTCTTCACCTGTTTGTCAGGTGCACTGCTGAGTTGGCGAACCACTTGTCGGACCTCCTGCCTACAACCCCAGTTGACTTCAACCCATAAATCTGTGGAAACGGAGGAAATCTTCTACCTCACCAAACTCCCACAGGAATATCACAACTTAGCATTGCCCTCAGTAGAAAGAAAGCCAGCACCCTGCCACCTCACAGATCAGATGACTGACCACTTCCTGGATACCAGCCCTTCCTGAGGCCATCAGTTCTCACTCTCCACCTAAGGCCAAAGCCGTGAATCACTGCATCACTGAAGCGCTACAGTGTGACTTTATTTACCCATCCCTGTCCCCAGTCAGTGCAGGATTCTATGTCAAAATGAAAGATGGGGGAGGGGTCTTCATCTCTGCATTGACTACTGTGGACTGCACAAAGTCACCATGAAGTACTCCTACCCTCTGCCCTTGATGGTAGTGCATTTGAAACCCTCCACGAGACCAAGATCTTCAAAAACTGGATCTACAGAGCACGTACAACCTGATCCATCTCCGACAGGGAGAAGAGTGGAAGGCACATTCATGACACCTACTGGCCACAGCAAATACTTGGAGATGTCTTTCGATCTTTTCAACAGTCCAAATCCTCATTAATGTGACCCTCTGAGAATGCTACACCGGTATGCATTCATCTACCTCGATAACATCCTCATCTTCTCCAAGACCACCAGAACCCCTTCTGCCAGGCAAGTCGACACTTCTCTCACCTCACTCACCAATTCACCTACCTCATGAATCACCTGGTCTCCTACCGCCATCAGGGAGTTTTCGAGGAGCTCGAGACACTTCACTACCACTCCTATTCTCTGCCATAGAAACCCCTCTGGAAGTTAGAGGCAGATGCATTTGACATAGTCACTGTTCTCTCCCAGTGAGAACTGGATGGGAAGATACAGGTTCAACACTACAACACATTGTTATGAACTAAGAGACAAACAGCTATTTGCCAAGCCCTTTCTGATCTGGACTGACCACCAGAACCTCATATCCATACAGCAGATCCACAAACTCAGCCCTTCCTGAGGCTCACTTCCTTATGCTCACTGGACGCTCTTCTTCAAACAGTTCAACTTCACCACCTCCTCCCAACCCATTTCCCAGGTGAAATGGAGATCGCTCCTCACCCCATCACCCCAGCCCCACAGATTCTCACACTGATCATCTGGAATCTTGAGAGAGAGTCCCTATAGCATGAGCCTGACCCAGCCAGCACACCTGACCATGTATCCAGCCTCAACCAGATGCTCCTAGCTTGCACTCCCCCTGCCTAAAGTTTACCCTGTTACTTATTGTTTAGTTTCTTTGCTCACTCGTTTTGTGGCCTCTTGTGGCTTGTTATTTTGCCACCTATTGGTAAAGTCATTGCTCACTGGTAAATCATCTCTGCTTTTCTGCTTTAGGGTCATGCCTCTTCTACATTTCCTAATACTGCTGTGATGAACAAACTTTCTTCCCTCTTTCTCACTCAACACCACTGTGGAACTTTCGTTGCTTCTTGATCTCCAACACATCACAGACATTCCCCTTCTTCTTCTCTTTCCTGCAACTCAAAACACAACTGGTTTCTAAATGCTCCCAGTTCTGGAGAGAGTGTATTTATCTAAAATGTGAAGTCCAATTCTCAATCCGCAGATACTGCCTTCTATTTTTATTTCAGAATGATAACATAAACAGTCAAATGTATTGAAATGGTTGACTCTCTTGTCCAGCATTGTGTTAATAAAAATGTTATCTCAGGACAATATCATCCAATTTCCCCAACAACGTCCCAACAGAATTCTCCACATGCCATTCCCCTACGTATCTGATATGGAAATTGAAGCACAAGGTTAAGGGTTTCTCACACCTAGAAACAGTCGTGATCAACTGTCACTTAGCACCAAACAGCAGAAGGCAATCGGGCACATCATCCTGTAGCTGTTCTTTGAAACATGTTTCCCATTTATTGTTTCTAAATCCCTTAACGCTGCAAATATTCATTCTTCCAAGTATACCACTTCTCAAAGTCACTCCTTAATCTGCCAGCACCTCTCTTACCGCAGTCATTTCAGCAACATAATCAGGTTTAATATCACCGGTACGTCATGAAATTTGCTGTTAAGTGGCAGCAGTACATTGCAATAGATAATAATTGTGAATTACAGTGAACGTAAATACATACAAATATTTAAATTAAATAATTAGTGCAAAAAAATAGTGAGGTTGTGTTCACTGGATCAATGTCCTTTCAGAAATCGGAAGGCTGAGGAGAAGAAGCTGTGTGCCTTCAAGCTCCTGTATCTCCTTCCTCATGGCATCAATGAGAAGAAGGCATGTCCTGGGTGATGGGGGTCCTTAATTTCCAGTTCATTGCAAGCTACTGTGTCAAAAGAATTTATCCCCTATTTAATCTTGGCTGATGTGTGATTGATTAAATTGTAACTGATGATTTACAGATGAAGTTGAAGCCAGTGTTGATGTCGAACTCAGGATAACGAATCAGAAATTTTCAGCAGAGCTGGAGAACGAGAGCTCACCAGAATACAAAAGCTTCTCGAGAGACTTTGCAGATCAGGTTAGTCAAGTGCCATCCCTCCTGTATTTACTGTGCTCCCAATGGTAACATGTATCAGCTTAACATTACTTCCTTGCTTTCACAATCAATCCCACCATGTATTAAAGATATTTGATTATTGATTTTTTTCCTGTCATATCCACATTGACTTTCTTTAATCAGTGCCAATTGTCCAAGTGACTGTTAATTCAGTCTAATCATTACTAATAGAATCCTCCCAATTGCCAAATTGAAATTAACTGGTCTGTAATACAGAGTTGATCCCCACCCTCTTTTGTTGAACAGGGATGTAACAATGCAATTTTCTGATATTAAGAGATCAATTGGAATCTATAGGTACAGTACTCGGAAAATTATGACTCGTGTCCTTGCAGCTACCTCAGTAACCTTAGATGCATTATATTGGCAATATGTAATGTATCTGCTTCAAATGCACCTGGTCTTCCCAGTATCTCCAGTTTAAAACACTTTACCCATCCAGAATCCTGATAAAAACTTTTGGCGCTGTAGTTACAGCCACCATCATCTTTCTTGGTGGCAAGTAATACTTACTAACATACTTACTGAGTATCTTGGCCATGCCCTTTGCCTCTATTAGCAAATTTCCTTTTGGTTTTCAGTTGGCCCAGTCGTTCTCTTGTAACTTTTACTTTCCCATTTACATACCTATTTTGGATTCCATTTAATGGTTTCTGCCATCCTTATTTTCATTGTCTCAGGTATTTCATCTCTGAGCTTTCTATAATCAGTCTTGTTTCCACTGGTGTATTCAACCTGGGATCTTTCATATGTTCCAATAAAACAGAAATGTTAATTGGAACTGAACTGAATGTTAATTCAACTGAACAGGCAGCATCTGTGGAAACAGACACTAAGCTAACACTTACCATCAGGAAGGTACAGGAGCCTCAGGACTCACACAACCAGGTTCAGGAACAGATACTACCCCACAACCATCAGCCTCTTGAACAAAAGGGAAAATGTCACTCAACTTCACTTGCCTCATCATTGAAATGTTGCCACAACCTATGGACTCACTTTCAAGGACTCTTCACATCATATTCTTGATATTTATTGCTTATTTAGTTACTATGATTATTTCTTCTTTTTGTATTTTCACAGTTTGTTGCCTTTTGCATTTTGGTTGAACACCCAAGTTGGTGCAGTCTTTTATTGAATCTGTCATGGTTATTATTCTATAGGTTTATTGAGTATGCCCACAAGAAAATGAATGTCAGGGTTCTATATGGTGACATATATGTACTTTGATAATGAATTTACTTTGAATATTTTAATTCTAACAGCCTGAATCACATTTTCATCTGTCATACAATGTATTTTCTTTTCTGTACTATTTTCCAGTTCCATCTGTCTTGATTAAACAAGTAATTCTCACTTTAATGTCACTTTCCTCTCTCTTCAAGGGAATTTACCCAGACATGTACTAAAAGTTCCCCACCTAAAGTGCATTCCCCAACTAAAGTGCATTCCCCACCACCACTACTGTTCAAGAGCACTTTTATCTGCCAAACTCTGATTCCAATTTAACCTGGGCATATCCTTTCCTATCAATGACACTTAGTCTAGAGAGTACAGTGTTGAAGGCAAAAACATAGCCAATAAAAAGCATTCTGCAAAGATGTCCTAATGCTCCTGGAGTTCCAGAATGATGTGGACAGAGATGGTGTCCTCGGTTGATCTGTTTGCCATATAGGCAAACTGGTGCTGGTCTAGGGTAGTGGAGTGGCATTCTTAATGTGAGACATAACCAGTCTCTCCAGGCATTTGGCTGCTATGGGGGTGAGTGCAACCGGTCTGTACTTGTTGAATATGTTACTGCTGACTGCTTTGGGATTAGTATGGTTCCTGTTAGGAAACAGTTAGGGAAAGAGAGGTTATTGATTTCAGTAAAAACCTCTAGCTGGTCAGCTCAGCTGCTCTTTGTGTGTTGGTACTGCAGAGATTACATCTCACCTCATGTGCTCATTGTCAGCACTGTATCCTCCTCGGGTGTCAAGGCCTTCATCACTGGTTTGTTATTGTCCCTGTCGAACCAAGTAATCCCAGGGTATTGAGAGAAATGGCAGAAGTTACAGTTGAGGCTTTGGTGATAATATACCAAAATTCTCTGGGCTCTGAGCAGGTCCGGGCAGATTGGAAGAAGGTGACTGTCACGCCACTAGTCAAGAAATGATGTAGGCAAAAGGCAGATAAGCATAGATCAGTTAGTTTAACGTCTGTAGTTGGGAAAGTGCATGAAGCTATCATTAAAGATGAAATAGCGAAGCATGTGGAAAGAAATGGACCCATCAGGCAGATGCAGCATGGATTCAGCAAAAGCAGGTCTTGTCTGACAAACTTACTGGAGTTCTTTGATGATAAAGTGAGTACAGTGGATAGAGGGGAACAGATGGACATTATTTACTTGGATTTCGAGAAGTATTCGATAAGGTGCCACATAAAAGACTTATCCATAAGATAAAGGATGCATAAAGTTAGGGGTGATGTATTACAATGGATAGAGGACTAGTTAACAAATAGAAAGCAGAGAGTTGGGAAACACAGGTGTTACTCTGGTTGGCAATCAGTGGTGAGTGGTGTGCCACAGGGGTCAGTGCTGGGCCCACAATTGTTTGCGATATACATTAACGATTTGGAAGAAGGGACCGAGTGTATTGTATGTAAGCTTGCTGGTGGTACTAAATTGAGTGGAAAAGCAAATTGTGCAGAAGATACACAGAGCCTGCAGAGAGATATAGATAGGTTAAGTGAGTGGGCAAGGGTCTGGCAGATGAAGAACAATGTTGGTCAATGCGAGGTCATCCACTTTGGAAAGAAAACTGGAAGATCAGATTATTATTTAAATAGTAAAAGATTACAGCACCTGTCCATGAATCACAAAAGGTTGGTTTGCAGCTGCAGCAGACCATCAAGAAGGCAAATGGGATGTTGGCCTTCATTGCTAGAGGAATTGAATTTAAGAGCAGGGAGGTTATGCTGCAACTGTACAGGGTACTGGTGAGGCTGCACCTGGAGTACTGTGTACAGTGCTGGTCTCCTTACTTGAGGAAGGATATACTGGCTTTGGAGGTGGTGCAGAGGAGGTTCACCAGGTCGATTCCAGAGAAGAGGGGTTTAGACTATGAGGAGAGTTTGAGTCACCTGGGACTGCACTCGCTGGAATTCAGAAGAATGAGAGGAGATCTATTTCCAGACATATAAAATTATGGAAGAGATAGATAAGATAGAGGCAGGAAAATTGTTTCCACTGGTTGGTGAGACAAATACTAAGGGACACAGCTGCAAGATTTGGAGGAGTAAATTTAGGATGGTGATGAGGAGGAGATGATTTTCCCAAAGAGTGGTAAATCTCAGAAATTTTCAGCCCAATGAAGCAGGCTAACTCAGTAAATATATTTAATGTGAGGTTGGATACATTTTTGCATGGTAGGGGAATTAAAGATCCTGGGGAAAGCAAGGTTGGTGGAGATGAGTCCATGGTCAGATCAGCCATGATCTTATTGAATGGCGGAGAAGGCTCAATGGGCAAGATGGTCTACTCCTGCTCCTATTTCTTATGTTCTTATGCCTAACAATATCTCAGCTTTCTTTCTTACAGTCCGTTCTTTAAGAAAATGCTATTTACAGTCAAATTCAGGAATATCGATAACACATTCCTTGTTTCTTTTCAGATGGACATCATTTATATTACGGTTGAAGGATACAAAGGCGTGAAGATTATAAAGATTAGGTAATCTCAGCAATACCCTGCTCACTGATTCATGCTTTACCAGGATCACACTGCTTCAGACTTCATTCCAACCATGTTCTAAATCTGGGCCAGAGAGATGAAGTCCAGAGCTGTGGCTATAGTGACGGCCTTGACCAAGTGTGGCATCGACACATTCTGGAAACTCAGTCAGTGGGCATTAAAAGGAAATCATTCCCATTTCTGGAATCATAACTAATACAGAGGGAGGTGGTTATGGTTATTTGAAGTAATTTATCCTAACCACAGGAAATCACTGCAGGAGATCCTCAGGGCAATATCCTAGAATCAACCACCTCCCTCAATAGCCACAGGTGGAGATGTTCACAGATTGCACAATGTTCAATTCTATCCACAGATCTTTAGTAAACAAAGCCACCCATCCCTCAGAAGTGGAAAGTAGTGAGGAAGTGCCATCAGCAGAGGGATTGCAATAGCATCCTCATGGAAATTGGGGATGGGCAATAAATACTGGCCATTTCAGCAATGGATGTCAAAAATAATCACTAAAATATTACGTCAACTTGTAATCAGCTGGCTACTTCAAAAGGTTATTTAGTCATCAATTGTACACTGACCCTGAATGGGTAGGTGTAACTTTCATCTGCCAGGATGACCCAAAGCACTTCAACCTACTCCTGAACGAACATCATTGTTACTATTGGATGTACACAGTAGCCAGCGTCAACACTGTAAAGCTTCAGTCAGAAAAAAATTTATTTTGGTTCAGGATAACTATTGCTTAAAACATGGGGGAAGATGTCCGTGGTTTTGTTCCAGTAGATGATTTAGGATAATTCCACACTAGTATTTTCTCTACAATTGTGCTGGGAAATCCACCGAGATTACGTGATCAAGGCAGTCTCTGCAAACGGGTGTGAACCAAAGCCTTTACAACTCAGAGGATGCAAATATTTCCTGAGCCAAGCTCACTCTAAAGACAAAGTCTGAGACTTGACTCAGACTGTCTGGCTGTGCAGCTGGTGATGTTACAAAATTCTTGGTGGGATACATCACAATAGTGAGATCAAACTGAGGACTAGTTGTGGTGTTGGAAGCTTAAATACTTTTGGCAAACATTCCCACTTCAAAATCAATTTCCTTATCCTTTCATCTCATTCATCTGCATTGCATCAAAATCACACTTTTCTTTTCTCGTTAGTGCACTCAAAGAAACATCTTTCACCAGGAAATGTTTTTGAGTTTCTATCATGCAGACGTTGTACCACAAACAAAAAGAATAAATAGAGAGTGCTTCTCTGGATTTGTTCTTCTCCAAGGACATCAGAAATTGGAGCAAGTGTTTGGTGCTTCAGTTTCCTCCCACAGTCCAGACCTAGTGGATGGCAGGTTAAATGGTCGTTGTAAATTGTCCCATGATTAGGCAAGGGTTGAATTGGGGTTTGCTGAGGCAACACGGATTGAATGGCCAGAAGGGTCTCCTCTGCGCTGGATCCCAAATAGTGTCTGATCCATTCCCTGCAGCACTTGATTCCACTGCAGATCCAAAATCTCACAGTGTGGAATATAGTCATCAATTGTTCTGAGAAATTCAGTTTTCTAATCATGGCCATTTGAAATTCGATCTGATTAATCAGAATTCCATTCTGAAACATTTATCAAATTATTCTAGAAAACAAAAGAGTTCACTCCCTTCTCAGAGAGAACCTGTCATATTCTTGCCAACATGAAACTCTAGTTACCTGAATGTCATTTAATCTGGTCAGTTGTAAAACTGATGACAAGAGAGTCTGACAATGAGTAACAAATGCAGAAACCATAACATGACAACAATATATTCAGAAAATAAACCATTTTGTTCTGATGTTGCCATGAACACACCCAGGACCTGAGCAATGTGTTTCACAAAGGAACATCCTTAAATCAATTTGATTGTTGTAAAGGTGCATACTATCAGTCGAAACCTGTGCATTTGGCTTCAGAAGAGTATAGTACTCAAGTTCTAAACTTCAAAGTAATTCTAATTAACAAAGTACATACGAGGGGTGATTGATAAGTTTGTAATCTAAGGTAGAGGGTGTCAATTTTAGAAAACCTAGCACATTTATTTTTCAACATGTCCCCTCCTACATTTACACACTTAGTTCAGTGGTCGTGGAGCATACAGATCTTTGACCTTGGAAAGTGTCCATAGCAGGAGTGATTGATAAGTTAGTGACCTAAGGTAGAAGGATATAAGTATTTAACTTCAAATTCCTCCACAGAAAACCAAAACTGTTCATTGACATTTCTATCTCTAGATGATAGTTTTTTTTTAAATCATTATCCATCTACACCCTTCTCTATTCAGATGCTAAGGTTTAACTCAACTAGTTTAACTTGTGTTTTATTTTTGCAAAAAGGCAAGGCAGTATCGTTGTGGATCATGAAGTTTTACTTGCTATCAGCACCTCGGAAGGATTTTCTGAAGAAGTTCTCAATAAAAAAGTCGAAAATATCCAAGCAAGTCTAAAAAATTCCAGTTCAGCAGGAGGTAGGAATTAAACTCAAAAGGGAGCTTTACACTGTACGTAATCTGTGCTTTACTGAAATGTTCAGTAGGACAGAGTGTATTACTGGCCTTGCAGTGTTTGATGGAACAGTGTAGGCCTTTCTCATATCAGAATATTTGACTGAATTTCCAAGAGTGTGATTTACCCGGTTTCATTTTTTTAACCTTTTACATTTAATTTTTATTTATCATACATTTTTTAAATTAATTTGTGCTGCATGAATTGTTATTATCTGCTCTGCACAGACTGGAGTAGTGCTGCCATCTCGTTTTCCTGAGCAACAACAATAAAGTTTTGTGCTCTTCTGTTCTACTCATGGGTTTGGAAATGAAGTTTTGCTGTGCTCCATGACCCAGCACTGAAACCCTTCACCTAAATTGTCATCAGATTCAGAAAATTTCCATTATTTCATATTTCAGCTTTATATCATCCTGCAATCATTTATGAAAATTATTTATTTTTAAATTTTAATTTTCAGGCAACAATGGATTTGTTTTTGATACTTCCACTATAACTGTGAAAAAGCCTGCTTTGAAAGGTAGGACGTGCAATTTAATACTTTGTTACAACAGAACAAATCAATATTGGGTAATTAGGTATAAATCTAAGTATATCCAGTTGTTTAAATAGCTTTGATGGTACTTTTAGTAGCAGAAATATTGGTAAACAGAAAACTCCATTTTAGGTTACACAACCAGCTGCAGTGGAGAAAAGATTCTTTTAAATCTGTGAGTTGTTGTGAATGCACTGAGCAGTGGATTTTCTCATGTAATTAACAACATCCCAAAACAGCCTGTTAACGTCTCCCTAAGCAAAATACCAACACTTGAAGAAGTCAAGGAGGCCATCAAAACCCTGAAAAACAACAAGGCTGCTGGACTTGATAGAATACCAGCCAAGGTCTACAAAATTGGAGGTAACCCATTTCATTACCAACTGCATCAACTTCTTATCAAGATTTGTATAAATGAAGACATACCAGCAGTCTTTAGATACTCAGCAATTATTACCGTCTATAAAAGGAAAGGCGACCGATCCGAATACAGAAACTTTCATGGAATTTCCCTGTTAGCAACAGCAGGAAAGCTCCTCACTCGCACCATGAACAACCGGCTCAAGCCTTTAGTCGAGAAGATCCTTCTGCAGAGACGTAGACCATCACGTAGAACAATCGACATGATCTTCACAATGCGACAACTACAAGAAAAATGTCGAGAACAACTTCAACCTTTGTACATGGCATTCATCGACCTCACCAAAGCCTTTGACTTGGTATCAAGGGAACTCCTATAGGATGTCCTATCCACCTATAGATGCCCTGAAAAGTACATTCATATCCTGAGGCTGCTCTGTGATGGCATGCTTGCCACACAGATTCTTTTAAATCTGTCAGTTGTTGCGAATGCATTGAGCAGTGGATTAATTAACAACATTCCAAAACAGCCCTTTGATGACTCCCTGAGCAGTGAGCACTGGATATTCTCATGGTGTCGAAGATCAAAAACCTGATATGAGTCTAATAATGGTTGAGTCTCCCCCAAGGAAATCAACAAAACTAGAATTCCACACTCAACAATTCTTCAGCTTCTCACCTTCACGGTGCATAAATATTCCTTTCTTTTGTACAATTTATTTACTTTGTAATTTATAGTAATTTTATGCCTTTGCACTGTACTGTTACCACAAAACAACACATTTTTACACCATATATGACCTAATTCTGCATCCTTTGCCTCACACATCTGCTCATCTTTGAGGTGTCATTTTGTTGGTCCATAACAGACCAAAACTGGTTCCAGTACACTCAAACACCGACAGAAAGGGGGCTTTATTCCCTGTTAATTCTCATGTCATTTCTGTAATGCTGATAGGTCCTTATATTTTGCAACAGTGACATTAAACTTGTTATTCCACACTTCTTGTCATGAGCACAGTAGAGAGCCCTCTGTGCATTGGCATGTCACACAACGAACCACAGAACCATAGAACATTACAGCACAGAAACAGGCCTTTTGGCCCTTCTTGGTTGTGCCAAACCATTTTTCTGCCTAGTCCCACTGACCTGCACTTGGATCTCCAAACCCTTCTCATCCATATACCTGTCCAAGTTTTTCTTAAATGTTAAGTGAGCCTGCATTTACCACTTCATCTGGCAGATCATTCCACACTCCCACCACTCTCTATGTGAGGAGCCCCCCCCCCCTAATGTTCCCTTTAAATTTTTCTCCCTTCACCCTTAACCCATGTCCTCTTTTTTTTTTCTCCCCTAGCCTCAGTGGAAAAAGCCTGCTTGCATTCATTCTATCTATACCCATCATAATTTTATATACCTCTATCAACTCTCCCCTCAGTCTTCTACGCTCCAGGGAATAAAGTCCTAACCTATTCAACCTTTCTCTGTAACTCAGTTTCTCAAGTCCAGGCAACATCCTTGTAAACTTTCTGTGCACTCTTTTAATATCTTCAACTCTTTTAATATCTTTCAACCCTTTTAATATCCTTCCTGTAATTTGGTGACCAAAACTGCACACAATACTCCAAATTCGGCCTCACCATTGCCTTATACAACCTCACCATAATATTCCAACTCTTATACTCAATACTTTGATTTATAAAGGCCAATGTACCAAAAGCTCTCTTTACTACCCTATCTACCTGTGACACCACTTTTAGGGAATTTTGCATCTGTATTCCCAGTTCCCTCTGTTCTACTGCACTCCTTGGTGCCCTACTATTTACCTTGCATGTTCTACCTTGGTTTGACCTTCCAAAGTACAATACCTCACACTTGTCTGTGTTAAACTCCATCTGCCATTTTTTAGCTCATTTTTCCAGCTGGTCCAGATCCCTCTGCAAGCTTTGAAAACCTTACTCACTGTCCACTACACCTCCAATCTTTGTATCATCAGCAAATTTGCTGATCCAATTTGCCACATTATCATTCAGATCATTGATATAGATGACAAAAAACAATGGACCCAGCACTGATCCCTGTGGCACACCACTAGTCACAGACCTCCACTCAGAGAAGCAGTCCTCTACTACCACTCTCTGGCTTCTTCCATTGAGCTAATGTCTAATCCAATTTATTACCTCACCATGTATACCTAGAGACTGAATCTTCCTAACTAACCTCCCATGCGAGACCTTGTCAAAGGCCTTGCTGAAGTCTATGAGGACAGCATCCACTGCCTTCGCTTCATCTACTTTCCTTGTAACCTCCTTGAAAAACTCTAATATATTTGTTAAACATGACCTACCACGCAGAAAGCTGTGTTGACTCTCCCTAATAAGTCCCTGTCAATCTAAATTCTTGTAGATCCTATCTCTTAGTACTCCTTCCAATAATTTACCTACTACCAACATCAAACTTACCGGCCGATAATTTCCTGGAATACTTTTAGAGTCTTTTTTAAACAACGGAACAACATGTGCTATCCTCCAATCCTCCGGCACCTCACCCGTAGATACCTACATTTTAAATATATCTGCCAGGGACCCTGCAATTTCAACACTGCTCTCCTTCAAGGTCCAAGGGAATACCCTGTCAGGTCCTGGGAATTTCTCTACTCTGATTTGCCTCAAGACAGCAAGCACCTCCTCCTCTTCAATCTGTATAGGTTCCATGACCTCACTACTTGTTTGCCTTATTTCCATTGACTCCATGCCAGTTTCCTTAGTAAATACAGATGCAAAATAAAACATTAAAGATCTCCCCCATTTCTTTTGGTTCTATACATAGCCAACCACCCTGATCTTCAAGAGGACCAATTTTATCCCTTACTATCCTTTTTCTCTCAATATACCCATAGACACACTTTGGATTATCCTTCACCTTGACTGCCAAAGCTACCTCATGTCTTCTTTTAGCCCTCTTGATTTCTTTCTTAAGTTTTTTTTGCACTTTTTATACTCCTGAAGTACCTTATTTGCTCTGTTTCCTATACATGTCTTACATCTCTCGCTTCTTCTTTATCAGAGTTCCAATATCCCTAGAGAACCAAGATTACCTATTCTTATTCACTTTGCCTTTAATCCTGACAGGAACATACAAACTCTGTACTCTCAAAATTTCTCCTTTGAAGGCCTCCACTTGCCAATGACATCCTTGCCAGAGAACAACCTGTCCCAATCCACGCTTTTTAGATCCTTTCTCATTTCTTCAAATTTGGCCTTTTTCCAGTTTAGAAACTCAACCCGAGGACCAGATCTATTTTTATCCATGATCAAGTTGAAACTAATGGTGTTATGATCACTGGAACCAAAGTGTTCCCCTACACACACTTCCATCACATGTCCTAACTCATTTCCTAATAGGAGATCTAATATTGCATCCTCTCTAGTCGGTACTTCTGTATATTGATTTAGAGGATTGGCTCCCCTGTAGTTCAGGTGTAACCCGTCTCTCATGTACAGGTCCCACGTGCCCCAGAAGAAGTTCCAATGATCCTGTAATCTGAAACCCTGCCTCCTACACCACTTACTCAGCCACGGATTCATCCTCCAGAGCATCCTATTTTTACCCCCACTGGCACATGGCACAGGTAGCAATCCTGAGATTACCACCCTCGAGGTCCTGCTTTTTAACTTCCTACCAAGCTCTCTATACTCACTCTTCAGGACCTCCTCACTCTTTCCTCCTACGTCATTGGTACTGATGTTTACCATGACATCTGGCTGCTCACCCTCCCATTTTAGAATGCTGTGCATGCGATCAGAGACATCCCTGACCCTGGCTCCTGGGAAGCAACAAACCATTTGGGAGTCTCTGTCGCGAGCACAGAACCTCCTGTCTGTACCTCTAACTATCGAGTCTCCTATCACTACCACTCTCCTCTTCTTCTCCCCTCCTTTCTGCACTGCAGAACCAGACTCATTGCCAGAGATCAGGCTGCTGCAGTTTGTCCCAAGTAAATCATCCCCCCCAACAGTATCCAAATTGGTATGCTTGTTGTTGAGGGGAATGGCCACAGGGAAGCCCTGCTCTGCCGGCCCTTTCCCCTTCCCTCGCCTGATGATAACCCAATTACCTGTGTGCTGCTCCTTTGGCATTAGAACCTCCCTGAAACTACCATCTGTAAACTTCCCATTCTCCCGAATGATCCGGAGGTCATCCAGCTCCTGCTCCGGTTCCCTAACGCTGTTCGTTAGCGGCTGCAGCTGGATGCACTTCTTGCAGGTGTCGTTGTCAGGGACACCGGAGGCCATGGTACAATTTCACAGAGGATGATCACACAGAAAGATTGATCACTATTTGAGAATGGCAATATCAATACACTGAAAACAAACATGCTGCTCAATTGTACTTTTCCCCCAAAACATTAAATTTTTAAGAAATAGAGTCAATTTCACATTATTGTCATGTACGTGAATACAGTGAGGCCCAGGTATAAAGAAATGATTTCTTGCAGCCTGTAGATTCTGACAATACACAACTTAAATTGCACAAGACAGTGAAGAAAAAGTGGATAAACAGGACATCAGTGCAAATCACAGCTAAAACAAAGACAGATAGAAAGGGGAAACAAAGCCAGAGTAATCTGGTGCGGGAGGGGAGGTGTACAAGGTGGCAGGTGATGGGTGAAGCCAGGACAGGGGTATTGTAGGTGGCTGGGGGAGCGGCGATGAATTGAGAAGGTGGGAGGTGATGGGTGGTATAAGTAAAAGGGTTGAAGAAGACTAATCTGATAGGAGAGGGAAGGGGAGGTGACAGGCAGGTGAATGGAAGGGGTAAGAGGGCAGCAGGATGGGGAATGGAAAAGAAAGAAGGGCTAGGGAGAGAAATGACTGATAGAGAAATCGATGTTCATGCCGTCAGGTTGGAGGGTACCTAGAAGGAATATGAGTGTTGGTCCTCCAATCTGACAGTTACCTCATTGTGGCAGTAGAGAGGCCATGGACTGACATGTCGAGATGGGAATGGGGAATTAATTAAAATGGTTGGCCCTGGGAATTCCTGCCTGTTATGAACAGAGTTGTTCTGCCTATTCATGACAAAACATCCCCAATCTACGTTGGGTCTCATGAATGTCAAGGCCACACTGGGAGAAACTGATACAACAGAAAGACTCGCAGGTGAAATGTTGCCTCAGCTGAATGGTAGTGAGGGTGGAGGTGTAGCACTTCCACTTGCAGGGAGAGGTGCCAGGAGGGAGTATAGTGCCAAATGTTAGTTTCAAATGGAATATGTGTTGTTCCTCCATCCCAAGTGTGGCCTCATCCTGACAGTGGAGGAGGCCATGGATGGACATATCGGAACGGGAATGGGAAGTGGAATTGAAATGGGTGACCACTGGGAGGTCCAGCTTCTTTTGGCAGACCGAGCATAGGTACTCAATGAATAGGTCTCCCAATCTACGTCGGGTCATACCCATGTACAAGAGGCCACAATGAGAGCACCGGACACAATATATGACCCCCAACAGACTCACAGGTGAAGTGTCACCTCACCTGGAAGGGCTGTTAAGGGTCCTGATTGGTAGTGAAGGAGGAAGTGTAGGGGCAGGTGTAGCAATTGTTTCACTTGCAAGCATAGGTGCCAGGAAGGAGATCAATGGGGAGTGTGAAATAGACAAGGGAGTCAAGTAGGGAGCGATCCCTGCGGAAAGCATAAAGTAGGAATGGCGGGAAAGAAGTGCTTGGTGGTGAGAACCCGCTGGAGGTGGCAGAAACTTCAGACATGAAGGGAGGTGGGGTGGTAGGTGAGGACAAGAGGAACCCTATCCTTGGGAGGGTGGCAGGAGGATGGGGTAAGAGCAGACGTGCATGAAATGGAAGAAATGTGGTTGAGGGCAGTGTGGAGTAAGGGAAGCTCCTTTCTTTGATAAAGAAGGACATCTCCTTCATTCTAGAATGAAAAGCCTCATCCTGAGAACTGATGCGGTGGAGATGGAAGAATAGAGAGAAGGGGATGGCGTTTTTCCAGTGGGGTGGGACGAGGAGCAGGGCAGGTAGCTGTGAGAGTCCATGGGTTCATAATAGACATCAGTGGATAAGCTGACTCTGGAGATAGAGACAGTGAGGTCGAGAAAGGGGAGGGAGGTGTCAAAAATGGACCAAGTGAATTTGAGGGCAGGGTGGAAGTTGGAGGCAAAGTGGATGAAGTTGATGAGTTCAGCACAGGTGCAGGGAGCAGCACCAATGCAGATGTCAATGTAGTGTAGGAAAAGTGCTGGACAGCTGTTCATGCAGGCTTGGAACATAGACTGTTCCACACAGCCGACAAACATGCATGCATAGCTGGGACCCATGCGAGAGCCCATGGCTACCCCTTTAGTTTGAAGGAAGTGAGAGGAGCCAAAGGAGAAATCATTCAGAGTGAGGACAAGTTCTGCTGGGTAGAGGAGTGTGGTGGTGGAGGGGAATTGGTTAGGTCTGGTGTCCAGAAAACAATGGAGAGCTGTGGCCTTCCTAGTGGTGGATGGAGGTGTATGCTGACCCACCACCACATCAGTAATTCATCAATAATAACTTCTATTTCTTTACTATTGACAGATAATTGCAGTGCATTGGTTCCTGGTAATGCCGGCAAATATTATAAACTGGTTTTCACTGAGAAGAAGGCTGTATGTGTTTCAATATGTGATTCAGCAAGGAATGACTCAATGAAGTGTGGAAATGGAATTTGCGGAATGACAAACAATGGACCCTTGTGCTAGTAAGAATTGACAATCATTGTTCTCTGAATATTTTCATATCTTTGCAGCCTTAATAGTATTCTTTAGTGCAGTAAGGTTCCACAGCCATGAAATCATAAAGCATAAATAACTTCATGAAGAGTCCACACCATTTCCTTTCTTAGTTGAAATTCTTAGATGGAGTGGATTTGCCGATGCAATCTGGGTTCAATGTTCAAGGATCTGCAATATCTCGAGTCTCTAGATTTTATGATTTGTTGGACCTTATTCATATTGATACCTAAACAAATTTCTATTTCACTACTTTTGGATGTTACTTTGTAATGTAATAAATTTATTTTGTGGGCTTTTGTTAGAAAGAATGTGACCTCAAGTGTCCAGTGAAATTTCTTGATGGTTAGGATTTCATTAAAAATGAATTTTAACACTTGAAATATGCCCAAAGCACTGTCACTGCTCAGACAGAACAGGTGCATCAGTTCTAATAGCTGTGCAATTGTGGCAATATGGGATGGATTTTCAGCCCTGAGGATCCCAAAATACAAAACCAAAAGCAAGAAAGTTCAGTCTATAATAATGATCTTTTACTTCACTTTCTTCCAGTTGCGATGTGAGTCAAGACTACTGGTACTTTGGTGCTCACTGTGATCATGCGATTCACAAGAATGGACTGATTGCTGGTTTATCAGTGACACTAATTGTACTTGTCCTAGGCCTTCTGGCTATTATCATCTACAACATGAAGTTTTGCAGGACCAGAAAGCAATTTGAAAGCAAAAGGTATAGTAAAACATGTTCATATTTGTATTTTTATGTAATTATTATGTTTTCATTCTGGAGATCCTGAGGCTAACAAAGATAACTACTGAAATAAAATTTCCGAAAACTGAAAACTCTTGAAAAGTTACTAAGTGAGCACTTGAAGCACCATAACCTTCTGCTCTCCTTCTATACTGTAAATTGTTTCTCTGACTAACCAAATGACTGAAGTTCTGGCTGCAGTATCTTTAGATTCTTGCAAAAGTAGATTCATTAGATATTGGAAAATGCTTTAACATGCAGGAGATTTAATGGAAAAGAGTGTCAGGTTATATTATGCAGTTTGGAAAGTGAAACCATTGTCAGACTTGCTGTATACCATAAATAAATAGGGCACTAGGGCTATAATGGAACAATGGGTCCTCGGAGTACAAGTACTTATTTCATTAAAAGCAACATGACAGATAGACAGGGTGGCAAAAAGGGCATTTAGCATATTGGCCTTCATCAGTCAGGGCACTGAGTACAGGAATTGAGTTAGAGAGTCACTCGACCGTAAGACATAGCAGCAGAATTAGACCATTTGGCCCATCAAGTCTGCTCTGCCATTTCATCATGCATTATTTTCCCTCTTAATCCCAGTCTCCGACTTTCTCCACCTAACCTTTAACGCCCACAGTAATCAAGAACCTATCAGTCCTCTTTTCAATATACTCAATGATTTGGCCTCCACGGCCTTCTGAGACATTGAATTCCATAAATTTGCTACCCCTTTCACTAAAGAAAATCCACCTCATCTCTGTTCCAAATGGACATCCCTCTATTCTGAGACTGTGCTCTCTGGTCTGAGACTCCCCCGCTATGGGAAACATCTTCACCACATCCAATTAGGCCTTTCAATATTCGAGAGGTTTCAGTGAGATACCCCTCATTCTTCTGTACTCTAGTGAATACAGGCCCAGAGCCATCAAACGCTCCTCATACTCTAACCCTTTCATTCCCAGAATCATTCTTGTGAACCTCCTCTGGATCCTCTCCAATGCCAGAACATCTTTTCTGAGATAAGGGGACCAAAACTGCTCACAATACTCCAGGTGCAGACTGACTAATGTCCTATAAAGCCCCAGCATTACATCCTTACATTTTGATTCTTGCCCTCTCAAAATGAATGTTAACATTGCTTTTGCCTTTCTTACTGCTGACTCATCCAGTAAGTTAACTTTCAGGGAATCCTGCACAAGGACTCCCAAGTCCCTTTACACCTCTGATTATTTGAATTTTCGGCCCATTTTAAAAAATAGACCTTTTCCATTCTTCCTTCTACCAAACTGTATGACTGACCATACAGTTCCCAACACTGTATTCCATTTACATCTTTGCCCAATCTCCTTACCTGTCTAAGTCCTTCTGCAGACTCCCTGCATCCTCAACACAACCTGCCCCTCCACCTTTCTTCATAATGTCCACAAAGCCATCAATTTCATCATCCAAACAATTGATTTCCAACGTGAAAGAAGCAGTCTTCGCAGACTCCTGTGGAACACCACAAGTCACCTACAGCAAACCGCAAGTAGCCCCCTTGATTCCTATGCTTCACCTCCTGCCAGACAGTGAACCTACTATAAATGCTAACTTCTGGTCAAGGTGGTACCTGCAAACAATGCTCCTTCAGTCAACATCTTCTGGATAGATCATGAAACCAAATATTTCACTTTTATGTCTTTTATGTTTGTATTTTGTCTAGAATGTGGTTCTGGAGCTGTTGGAACCTGTGATTTGCAGTTGGAAGATAGTTTGGGTGTTTCAGCGCTCTGCATTCTCCGAGAGAATTCTGTGAGGGATAGGGAAGACTGCCTTTCTATCGCTGTTGGGATCGCTCTCTTGCCAGAGAGTGGAGACTGCCTTTTGATCGCTGGTGGGATGGCTCGCTGTCAGAGTGGGAAAGGCCTACCGCTGTGCCCAAAGAATGTTAGCCAGGTCTTCTGTGTTTTGGATATGGAATTGGATTATAGACATTTTTCAGTTTTATAGTTTTCGATATTCTGTGATTGCAGCCCAAACTTTCTCATTTTTCATTTATGGGGATGGGGGATTTGTGGGTCAATGTGCCTGTTCCATTTTCGTTGGATGTTTTGTGCAGGAGGAGGGATCTGAGGGATGATGATCATGCTGCCATTCTTTTCTTCCTTGGTTTTGTGGCTATGTGGAGAAGAAGAATTTCAGAGTTGTATACTTTGATAATAAATGAACCTTTGAACCTCTGATCTTTCCTATAATACCATGAGCTCTTGCAGTGTTAAGCAGCCTCCTGTATGGCACCTTGTTAAAAGCCTTCTGAAAATCCAAGTAAACAACATCCACTGACTCTCCTGTTATTTCCTCAAAGAATTCCTCAAAGAAGTCAGGCAAAATTTCCCTCAAGGAAACCATGCTGAATTTGGCCTATGTTATCATGCACCTTCAGGTATTCCGAAACCTCATCTTTACTAATGGACTCCAACATCTTCCCAACTACAGAAGTCAGGCCAATGGGTCTGTAAACTCCTTTCCTCTGCCTTCCTCCCTTTCATAAAGAGTGGAATGCCATTTGCAAATTTCCATTCCTCCAGAACCATTGCAGAACCTGGTAATTCATAAATGATCATTACTAATGCCTCCACAATCTCTTCCGCCACTTCTATCAGAACTTTGGGGAATAGTCCATCTGGTCCAGTTGATTTATCTGCCTTCAGACCATACAGCTTCACAAGCATCTTCTCCTTAGTAATAGTGACTACTTACTTCTGCTCCTGACATTCTTGAATTTCTGGCAGGCCTATTGTTGGCATCCTTTTTTATATTACTGGTGAGCCTACCTATTTACTTTTATCTTCTTGTTCTGGCTTTTTAGCTGCTTTCTATTAGTTTTAAAAGCTCCCCAATCATCTATCTTCCCACCAGATTTTGCTCTGTAATATGCCCTCTTCTTTCCTTTTCTTGCTGTCTTTGACTTCTCTGGTCATCCACAGTTGCTTCCTCTTCTCTTGAGAGTATTTCATCTCTGGGATGTATCTATTCCTCACCTTGTGAAATGCTCCCAGAAGCTACAGCCATTGCTGTTCTGCCATCATCCCTGATAGTGTCTCCTTCCAATTAATTTTGGCCAGCTCCTCTGTTGTGCTTCTCCAATTCCCTTTCCTCCACTGTAATACTGATACATCAGACTTTAAATTCTCTCTCAAAGTGCAGGCTGAATTATATCATATTAGGATCACTGCCTCCGAATGGTTCCTTTACCTTAAGCTCCCTAATCAAATCTAGTTCATTACACAACACCTAATCCAGAATTGTCTTTGCCCTTCAGGACTCAGCCACAAACTGCTCTAAAATGCCATCTCATAGGCATTCTACAAATGCCCTCCTGATTTTCCCAATCTACCAGCTTATTGACATTCCCCATCACTATCATAACATTGCCCTTTTTACATGCCTTTTCTCTTTCCTATTATAATTTATATCCCACCTCCTCTCTATTCTTCAGAGGCCTGAACATAACTCCCTCAGGGTCTCTACATTTGCAGTTTCTTAATGGTACCCACAAAGATTCCATACTTTCCCACCCTATGTCACCTCTTTCTAAGGACTTTGGATTTCACCTTTTTTTTACTAACAGACCCTCCACACCCCCTCTGCCTACCTGCTTGTTCTTTCGATACAATCTGTTTCCTTCCATGTTCAGCTCCAAACTATGACCTTCCTTCAGCTACACCAACTTACCTGCCAATCTCTAACTGCGCTAAAAGATCATCCACCTTATTGCATCTCCTACATGCATTTAAGTATAACACCTTCAGTCTGGTATTCATCACACTTTTCAATTTTGCCCCCAGGTTACACTTCAACTCAATTTTGCTCTATCATCTGCCTGTTCTTCCTCATAGTCTCACACTGCATCTATTTGTACAAAACTGTCCATCTTCAGAGCCATCACTCCAGTTCCCATCCCCCAGCCAAATTATTTTAAAACCTCTCTAAAAACTCTAATACCCCGTCTGCAAAGATATTGGACCCCCTTGGGTTTTGGTGTAACCCATCCTCTTTGTGCATATCATCCCAGAAGAGATCCTAATGATCCAGAATTCTGAACCCTGCACCTTGCACCAGTTCCTCAGCCACGCATTCATCTGCCAAATCATCCCATTCTTACCCTCACTAGTGCGTGGCACAGACAGCAATTCAGAGATTACTACCCTCGAGGTTCTGCTTTTCAGCTTTCTAACTAATTCCCTACCCTTTTCCAACCTATGTTGTTGATACTAATACATACCATGACCTCTGGCTGCTTGTCCTCCCCATTTATAATGTTGTGGATCGGATCCAAGACATCCCTGAGCCTGGCACCTGGGAGGTTAAATACCATCTGATTTTCTTTTTCAGGTCTATGTAATCTCCTGTCTCCTCCTCTGACTATGGAATCCCTTATCACTATGGCACTGATCTTCTCCCTCCTTCCCTTCTGACCCACCGAGCCAGACTCAGTGCCAGAGACTTATTTGATGCAGATTCTCCCTGGTAGGTCATCCCTTCCCAACAGTATCCAAAGCAGTATACCTGTATTGATTGGAACAGCCACATGGGCACTCTACACTGGCTGGCTATTCCCTTTCCCACTCTTGACAGTCACCCAGGTACTTGCCTCCTGCAACCAAGGGATGACTATCTCCCTGTAGCTCCAATCTATCACCTCCTCATTCTCCCACGTGAGCTGAAGTTCACTGAGTTGCAGTTCCAGTTCATTAACACAGTCTCTAAGGAGCTGCAGCTCGATGCACTTTGTGCAGATGTGGTTATCATGGAGTCTGGATGTCTCCCAAAGTTTCCACATCTCACACAAAGACCATACCATTAACTTTGCACCCATACTGAGTGCAAGAGCTATGTACAAATAGATAAATAACGAGAGAAAAATGTACTAGAACCTTACTTAGAACCTCTGCCTGTGTTTGGTCAAGCCCATCCTTGCCAAAGCCTGTTGAGCCAAAGCACCCATCCCTAACATTGGCCCACTCCAGTAATAGCCGCCCCAACAATGCCACTCCACTTGCATCTCTCTTCTTCTTATTGGCTCAAATAAAATTCAGTCCCAACAAGAATTGTTACTTTCAAAGGCTCCACCTTACAACAATGTCCCTCTCTCACTCACTACTTCAAATTATGACTCACTCCTGAAGAGACTCGTTCTTTTCAAATGACTCCCACCTTGCAAGGACATCTTGAGCACTACAGCACAGAACATGCCCTTAGGTCCATCTTGTCTGTGTTGGTCTGGTGTTCCATCTACCTCCAAGGGGAACATAGCCTTTCATAACCTCTTTCATCAAAGTGCCTATCACCACATTATCATCTAAATCATAAACAACAATGAACCCAAATGACGAAGTACCACACATGAGGCTCCTTAGCAAAATAAGAGCCCATAGTACTACAGAAAAGATATTAGCATGGATAGAAGATTAGCTGACTGGCAGGAGGAAAAGAGTGGGAATAAAGGGGGCTTCTTTTGTTTGGCAGCTGGTGGTTAGTGGTATTCCACAGGGGTCTGTGTTGGGACAGCTTCTTTTCATGTTATACAGTATATCGATAATCTGGATGGTGGAAGTGATGGCTTTTTGGCCAAGCATGCATAAAGTTAGGTGGACGGGCAGATGGTGTTAAAGGAGAGGGAGTTATCAGAAAGAATTAAGCAGATTAGGAGAATGAGCAAAGAACTTGCAATGGAATACAGTGTCAGGAAGTGTATGGTCAGTCATGCACTTTGTTAGAAAGAATAAAGGCATAGACTATTTCCTTTGGGGATCGAAACTCAAAAATTAGAGGTGCAAAGGGACTTGGCAGTCCTCATACAAGATTCCCTAAAGGTTAACCTGCAGACTGAGTCGGTATTAAGGAAGGCAAAATTGGACTGTTGGAAGGCAAGAGAGATGAATGGACAGATGTTGCATCTCCAGTGACATGAGGATCAGTGGGTGGAGTTGGACAGGGAGCAGATGTTTGGATTAAACATGATTGGTTAGAGAGATCCAAAAGAACTGACAGATTTGTGGACTTTAAATAAAATCAGACTCAATCAGGTTAGGCAGGGATGTGTGGCTGAGATAAAAGATCAGCCATATTGATGGCAGACCTTGCACAATGGTCAAGTGGCTTATTCATGCTTCTGTTTCTTGTGAACAAAGATTTCCAATACTGGGAGTTATGTTTACTTGCTATTGATGAAGGAACTTCAGGATTTTCCACAATGCCAATGTAAAGGTGACAATTTATGTCCTGATTAGGGGATAATGTGGAGAACATTGTTTCCATGCATTGCTCCCCTTGTCAATCCTGTTGAATAATATAGCATTACAACTACATGGCTTATTAGTGAAGGTCATGCAATCAATTTTCCATATCAGTTATTGTTAAGACAGTGCCTGTAGTGGAAGATTATGTTTAGCTATGCCCCGGGGGTAAGCTGTGTGTGGGTCAGTTGATAGTATTTTTGCCTCTTGGTCAAAAGTTGGTGTGTTCCTGCTCCACTTCAACAACTGTAGTATGAATGTCTAGGCTCACGCTCCAATATCAATGGACTGTTGTTCATTTGGAAGTAACATTTTCAGGTGAATTGTTACACCAAGTTCTGTTTTGTTTTTTAGATCATTATAAACGATTTCCTGTGGACCTTTGAAGGACAGCAGATGCTTTATCTGCTGTGCTCTGACTAACATTTATTCCTCTATCAATATTGCTAAAGCAATAATCACTTTGATTTCTATGGAAACCTGCAAACTGGGGATTGGCTGATACTTGCCCTATCTTATAATTGTAACAAAGTTCCAAAAGTACTGTACTGGAACTCTTTCATACAGTATGCAGTGCTACAGAATCACAAATCTTTCTTGTTTTGATTCCCTAACTCGATCACTTCTGTGTTTTATAGGGATGAGCAAAAGAAAAAAATAATGGACAAGTGGGAAGATGATGAATGGGAACGGAACAATTCTAGGAGCAACACTGCCATCGAAGAAAGCACCGAACACATTTATGGTAATGCGTGACTTAGCACAAATATGCATGAAACAGTAATAAAATAGCAGGAACTCTATTTTAAATGGGCTGCTCAGCATAGAAGACACTGTGTTGCTTATGTCAATTTTCTGTGTTTTCTCATTATCGATTCTGAAATTGGTAGGAAAGTCAAACAGCAGAGAAACAAATCCTTTGGCCCACCATGTTCATTCCAACTTTCAACTGCCCATCTATAGAAATCCATTTTACCATTCTATGCCTCGGTAATTCTAGTGCTCATCTAGATGTTTCATAAATGTTGTAAGAGCCTTTGTCTCCAATACCCTCTTCAAGCAGTGCTCTTCAGATCTCAACCATTCTGTTAGTGAAAAAAAGCTTCTTCCTATCTCCTTTTAATGTGAAAGCTCCTGAACTTAAATCTAGGTGTCCTGGTTCTCAACAGCTCTGCCATGAGGAAAGCTTCCTCATGTCTACCCTATGCAAGATGTTCCTAACATCGTACAACTCTATTAGATTTCTCCTTAGCTTTCTTCACTCCATGAATGACAGACCCAGCCTATCCTGTTATTCCTCATAACTGAGTTACTCCATCCCAGGCAACATCCTGGTGAATCATAAAAAACGCAAAGTCTTGAAATCAAAAATAAAACTGAAAATGCTGGAATATCAGAACATCAGGCTGCATCTGTGGGAAGAGAAACAGGGTTAAAATTTCAAGTTGAAGATCTTATGCTCGAATTAGGAAAATGAGAAAAAATCTTATTGAACTGTAAGAAGGGTGGAGAGGGAATAATACCTCTTTTCGGGATTAAATTAGTATGACATTGGGAATAAGTAGCAAGCTATTTACTTGATGCATGAATGGGGATAGTTAGAGGATGAACACATGGCCCAAAGGACAGTGCACGGTGCAGAGGACGAGAAGATGCTCAGCACATCAGGCTGGGAAGTCGTCCACTTTCACAGAGAGAGAAAAAAGATCAAAATCAAGAAAGGAATCAGAAACAGCCGAGAAGGAACAAAGCAAGAGAGGCAAACAAATTTCACTGCAGAATGAATAGAGCTTTCTTACTGGAAGAGAAGTGGCAGTAAATGAAGATCGAAACAACTGCTGATGCTGAAAGTTTAATTTTCATAGAAGTTCTCATGGAGCTATAGAAATTCAATTTAAGTAGTTTCAGTGTATCCCTGGAGTCTCTCCCAAACTTCAACATCCGGCCAAAACTAAGTCTTCTAAAACGGACAACGTAATCTGTTAGCCAGCAACATTAAGAGCCAAGTCAGTAAAGTTTGAGCCATCACTACTGTTGGTTCTGGCCGTATTAAGTAAGACCTGGTGGAGAATATCAAAAAGTTGTGCCAGCAGGCTCCAAAGCCAGTTCTGAAATTTAAGATCTTCAGTCATAGAACATACTTTAAAAAGGAAAATTTAAGTACAATTAAAACAGAAGATAGTACAGACTGTACAGTTAACAGAGAACAGCAGTGGGAAATCTTGAATTTTTTCATTGCTCCCTACAATGCACAGTCTACCCTACATCTTCTCAGTGTTTGCTCCATTCAGAGAAATGGCAAATCAGAGTCTGAATCAAAATCAGGTTTATTATCACTGGGATATGTTGTGAAATTTGCTGTTATGCGGCAGCAGCACATTACAATACACGAGACTAAAATCTGTAAGTTAAAGTTAAAATGTACACACATTTTATATTATTATTTGTATTATATAAATAAGAAAAAAAAGTAGTGAAGTAATGTTCATGAGTTCAATGTCCATTCAGAAATCAGATGGCAGAGGAAGAAACAGCTCCTGAATTGCTGAGTGTGGGTCTTCAGGCTCCTGTACCTCCTCCCTGATGATAACAATAAAAAAAGATCATGTACTAGATGATGGGAGTCCTTTTTGAGACACCACTCCTTGAAGATGTCCTGGTTGCTGGGGAGGCTAGTGCCCAAGATGTAGCAGAGTGAGTTCTAGTGCCTGATGGAGGTGACAGCAAATTAGTGTCAATGCACTAATGACAGTAAAGTATAAAATGTTCTAAAATTAATAATAAGCCAAATAAATCTTGATCTCAATGGTGATCTTAATTCTTGATCTGAAAGCTCCATCAAAAGAATCTTTTCAGCTGAAGTCCCAGTGGTAAGTTTGAGGGATAATACACATCATCATGTTTTCTATAAATTCTTGTAAGAAATTCAGTCCTTAAGAATCACACAAGCCAAGGCCAGAAAAATTATGATGTGTTGAAAATCAGGCCAAGGCCAAAGAAAATGTGATGCATTGAAAATCAGCCTAACCCAAATAGAGAAATTTTGCAACTGGTTCTTGTGAGTCATAGCAGTCACCAGAAATGAGTCTTATAAACTGTGGGATTTTCACTCTCCCATGCACAGTTTTCAGATGTAACAATTCTCTATGGAAAATGAATCTTGCATCATGCACTGCTCTTCATCTGTGAGATCTCCAGCTTCAAAACAATGGCTCAGAAATTCATCTGTACACTTTATTTTCAGCATTAACTGTCTAATAAAGAGGTGTTAAATTCATTAGAACCCACATAACATCAAAGGACACTGATCAGGAAAATGCCTGTGTGGTTTTCTATAAGGACATGAGGTGCCCTGACACTCATCAGAAGCAAAACGTTTGGGAGATCTGCAGTAGAACCGAGTGAATTTTCTCAGGATGAACACCAAACCAATCTCTAATGAAAAATAGCCTCAATTGAACTTGACCAATCTGGGATCACAGTCACCACACCTTTGTGTAGTCAGTGGACAGAAATTCCATTAGTTCTTCAAGAGCACAACTAATTCTGTGCTCATCAAATTAGAAAAAAAGTGGCACCAACATTTGTCTCAAACTGAGGTCTACTGTAATCAATATTTCTTGTGAGAAAAAAAGTGATGTGAGTTACCCTGTCACAGGGGCAGCATCGTAGTGAAACATTTTATAGTACCGGGTTCAATTCCTGCTGCTGCCTATAAAAAATTTGTATGGTGACCTCAGGTGACACCAGAGGTTTCTTTCAAGTGCTCAGTTTCCCTCTGCAAAGCAAAGATATACAGGTTGGTAGGTTATTTGGTCATTGTAAATTGCCTTGTGTTTGGCTGGGATTAAATTGAGGGAATTGCTGGGTGACACCGTTTGGAGGACCAGAACTGCTTATTCCATGCTGTATCTCAGTAAATTAGTAAATGATCTGTGATTTCTGTAAATATATATATTTGATTTGATGATTATTGTGTGCATTTATATTCAGGATCAATAGCTGAAGAGGAATCCTGCACCAATTCCAGGACTTATTTGACATCAATACCAATGACAGAGGTTTGTGTTTATACTGTGTATTGATGATACAACGATGAACCAATTACAGTGTCACATGAGAACAATAAGTTGAAGAGAATCTCACAGGATTGGAGGGGGGTAGAAAGGTGTAAAACAATATCAAAGTCAAAGACTAAGGTTTAAAAATGGCGATGTACAACAGGCCAATAATTGAACATGCCTCAGAGTGATGCAGTTTGCTGAGGTTGCGATTGGGAAATGGGAAAGGCAGCAGATGGTCTGGTCATGAAAGGACCTGAAAGCAAGGACAAAAACTTTATGACTGTCAAAGTACAAATTTCAAAGTATACTTCTTATCAAAGTATATATATGTCACCATATACAACCCCGAGGTTGATTTTCTTGTGGGCATACTCAACAAATGTATAGAATAGTAACTGTAACAGAATCAATGAAAGACCACAAACTGTTCAACCAGAGTGCAGAAGACAAGAAACTGTGCAAATGCAAAAATAAGAAACAATATTAATAAACAAAATAGGCAATAAGCATTGAGAACATAAGATGAAGAACTCTTAAAAGTGAGTTCATTGATTGTGGGAACATTTCAGTGATGGGGCAAGGGAAGTTGAGTGAATTTATCTGCTCTGGTTTAAGAGCTTGGTGGTTGAGGGGTAATAACTGTTCCTGAACCTGGTGTGAATCCCAAGGCTCTCATACCTTTATCCCGATGGCAGCAGTGAGTAGAGTGCATGTCTCGGGTGGTGGGGGTCCCTGATGATGGACCCTGCTTACCTGTGACAGGAATAGCAAGAATCAGTTTTTATCAGGAAACAGATCTGGTGTGTGAACCGGACTGAGAGCAATTTGACAAATAGAGAGTCTAAAAAAAATCATATTAACGATGTGTGCAGAGAACAATAGCAGAGCTTCACTGAACTGTTTGGCCATTGTAGTGAAAGTACGCACAAGTTCCTTCTGAAGAATTCAGCTCCAGTCCTCCTTTTGACCCAGGTTGTAATGAAAATTCAACAAACATAATAAAGCACAAATTGTCTTCAATGTGCAAGTCATAACTGGTGAATAGCTCTAGCAACAGCACTTGGTATCATTGTGTTGATGAAAGAAAGTCAACTTGGTTTGGAATGACCAATTGGATATGTCCTGGTTTTAGAGGCAAGGACAAGTCTGGGAAATTATTTCACATTGTGGAACAGATGCCAGAGTTGTAATAACACAGAAATTGCTTGGATACATGTTTAGATAGGTCTAAAATCAGGAAATAAACTCATCCCATAACCTTTGTCTATCTATGACTCTCATCTATTCTTGCTGTCAAATGTAACTAACTAATTGGCTAAAAATTGGCATCTTTGATGGTGGCAAACACAGAAGGAAGCCAGGTTGGATTGTCCACTCAGTATTCCATTCTAAAGATAATTCTGTAAGAATCATCATCAGCAACAACAATAACATCTTTTTAAAATCCCAAAATAGACAATAACAAGATCTAAACTGCCAAATTGTTTATGGCAATAGTTTAATTCCCATCACCAAATCTTTCTCCTTGCTTGTGCATACTGTGTATTATGATTTATGGAGAAACATAATTTTGTATGTTGTTGAATTTTAGAAAATGGCCAGGAGACTTTTCAAAGTGTAAACTCTAGAATATTCCATGGTATTGGCCATAGCATGCCAGAGGAGACAGTGCTATAAAGATAAAGTGGAAATTCGGCCTCCATTGTACCTGTGATCAGAATAAGGATTACAAGGGTATGTCTATTGTGGGCCAATACAAAAAAAAATGCCTAAAAGTTCTGACAGAAATTGAAGTTGTAAGTAGGAAATATTCGTTTAAATGTAGCTTTTCACACTATGCTAAGTTATCACCCATTGCATTGGAAAAGGGAAATATGACCAAGTGGGCACTTATCATTTGGGCTTAAACATTTGGTAATACAGATTACATTCAGGCTCCATTTTAAAGCCGAACATACCAAATTATCTCAATACCTCGGCAAAGTTCTATAGATGTGTGGTGGAAAGTGTGTTCACCGGCTGCATTATGGTCTGGTATGGGAACACCATTGACCTTGAGCAGAAAATCATGGACATCATGGAGCTCAGGACATCATGGGTAAAACCCTCCCACCCATTGAACACATCTATAGGAAAAATGGCCATAGAAAAGCAGCATCCATCATCAAAGATCCTCACCACTCAGGCCATGCTCATTTCTCACTACTTCCATCAGGAGGAAGATACATAAGCCTCAGGTCTCACACCACCAGCTTCAGGAACAGTTACTACCCCTCAACTGTCAGGGTTTTGAACAAAGGGAGATGTCAAATGATCACAGTTACTATTCTATACATTCGCTAAGTATGCCCGCAGAAAAAAAATGTATGTGGTGACATGTATGTACACTGATAATAAAGTTTTCTTTGAATTATGATATATAACTATTGCCTCTTGCTGATGTTTGAGCTGCCTCTAGTGGAGAGAAAAAATACAACATGAGAAAGGCATGTCTCATTTCCATTAAAAATGTTAGACAAGAAATTGTAATAGAATTCATTTTCAGAAAACATGAAATATTTGATACAGAGAAATAAATAAATCACTTTTTCTTTTCAGCTGAAAATCCAGAGGTCAAAGATGAATATATATAATTTCTGCAACGACGTGTAAAATGTCCAGCTGGAACTACTGGAACTTTGATCAAGTATATGGTCTTCATTTTGCTTGAAAGTATTTGTTTGCGCTCTACAAATGTAATATGTGTACCTCTTCATGAGTTAAGTAAAACTTACTATGTTGCCCCAATATTATTAAACAAAAGCTAACCAGAGTTAAATGAAGCAATAGGTCCAAAATTATTAATTCTCTGAGCCATGCAAAATCAAAAGACATTTTCTTAGAAATGTAAAGAAATTTCTCAACAAGTCCTCTATTAAGCATTTTTCTGTACTGGTAATTCAATGATGAATGAATTGAATTGATGGCATTATACTGTATAAATAAAAAGGAATGGATCAAAATGCCATTGTTTCTAACTTCCAAGTTTCATTAAAACACTGAATACTAAATAGCCTTTAAAAGGCCAACATACATCTCACCTATTATGAGACAAATGCTTGACACTGTGTTGTTAATGTTGTTTTGTTATTCAAGAAGGGAATAATCCTGGAAACTATATACCAGTGAGTGTCACAAGAAGTTACTTGAGGGTGATCTTGAAGATTTGGCTCTTCGAGGCTTCAGTGAAGAGAGGCTTCTTTCAGAGAAAGCGAAAGCAGAGAAAAGCTCTTTTTTTCTCTTCCCTTCTTTATATCTGCCCAGCTAGGACAGTAGAGATGCCAGGCAGGATAGAGGAATGCTCAATCTCGTATGATGTGGGAACACATGGAGATCTCCAGTGTCCCTGACAACTACAGTTGAGAGAAATGCATCCACATGCATCTTCTAACAAACCGCATTAAGGAGCAGGAGCTGGAAATAGATGAACTCCGGATCATTTGGGAGGCTGAGGGGAAGATAGACAGGACATATAGAGGGTGGTTACTCCCAAGGTGCAGAAGACAGGAAACTGGGTGACAATCATGCAGGGGAAAGGTATAAGGAGCCAGGCCATCATCCTCAACAACTCTGGACATCATCCTAACAAACAAAAGTCATGCAGTGGTCGGGTCTCTGGCACTGAACCTGCCTCTGTGACTCAGAAGTGGGGGAGAGAAGAGGCACGCTGTGGTGACAGGGAATTCATTAGTTCAGGGAACAGACATGACGTTCTGTGGGTGAGAACGAGATTCCCAGATAGAATGTTGTCTCCCCAGTGCCAGGGAGATCGAGTCCTCAGCATTCTGTGGGAGGGTGAACAGTCAAAAGTCATGGTCCACGTAGGTACCAATGACGAGTGACAAGATTCTGCAAAAGGAGTTCAGGGAGTTACGTATGTTAAAGGACAGGAGATCCAGAGTTGTAATCTCAGGATTGCCTCCCATGCCACGTGCTAGCGAGACCAGAACTAGGAAGATTATACAGTTTAATATATGGCTAAGGAGTTGGTGTAGGAAGAAGGCCTTAAGATTCTTGAATCATTGGGCTCTCTTCCTGGGGAAGCTGGGACTTATACAGAAGGGATGGTTTGCACCTGAACTAGAGGGGAACTAATATCCTCACAGGGAGGCTTGTTAATGCTCCATGGTGGGTTTAAACTAGAGTTGCAGGGGGAAGGGAACCAGAGTGCCAGAACAGCAGAGAGGTTGTGGAGACAGAGATTTGTAAGACCTCAGACAAAGTCAAGAATCTAAGGGTTGAGCATGGTGCGACCAGTGTCCCGAGCTGCATATATTTCCATGCAAGAACTATGATGGCAAAGGCAGATGAGCTCAAGGCATGGGCAACATTGGGAATTATGATATTGTAGCCAAAAATGAGACAGAAGCAAGAGGGACAGGACTGTCAGCCCAATATTCTGGGGTGCCATTGTTATAGATGTGACAGAGCTGTAGGGGTTAAAGGAGGTGGAGTGGTGTTATTCATCAGGGAAAATGACATGGTAGTGCTCAGTCTGGACAGACTGGAGAACTCATCTAGTGAGGGGTTATGGGTGGAACTGAGAAATAAGAAAGGTTTGACCACGTTAATGGGGCTAAACCACAGACCACCCAACAGCCCGCAGGATTTAGAGGAACAAATTTGTAAACAGATCACAGACTGTTGCAAGAAACATAAGGTTGTTATAATAGGTGATTTCAACTTTCCAAATATTGACTGCAAATCCCAACTGTAAAAAGACTAGATGGGATAGTGTTTGCCAAATGTGTTCAGGAATGTTTCCTTCATCAGTAGTTAGAAGTTCCAGTGAGAGAGCGTGCAATTAGGGAATGAGACAGGGAAGGTGACAGAAATTTGTGTAGGGGAACACTTTGCATCCAGTGATCACAATGCCATTAGTTTCAAAGTAAATATGCAAAAAGATAGGTCTAGTCTGAGGGCTGAGATTCTAAAGTTAAGAAATGTCAGTTTTGCTGGAATCAGAAATTATCTGGATTGAGACAGGCTGTTTCTGACAGAGGAGTACTTCAAAAGCAGGAGGCCTTCAATGAAATTTTGAGGGTATAAAGCTTGTATGTGCCTGTTTGCCACTATGTTTACCACAATGCCATTAGTTTCAAAGTAAATATGAAAAAAGATAGAACTGGTCCACTTGTATATGTCTGTCAAAAGGTAAAGATAGCAAGAATAGGGGAGCCTGCTTTTCAATAAATATTGAGACCCTAGTTAAGAGAAAAAAGGAGATGCACAGCAGGTATAGACAAATAGGAACAAATGAGGTGCTTATAGAGTACAAGAAATGCAAGAGAACACTGAAGAAAGAAATCAAGAGGGCTAACAGACAAGAAGAAGGAGAATGCAGAGGGATTCTACAGGTATGTTAAGAATAAAATGATTGCTTGGGACAAAACTGCTCCTTTGGAAGACCAGAATGGTAACCCATGAGTGGAGCCAAAAAGATGGGGGAAATCTTAAATGCATTCTTTGTATCTGTATTTACTCAGGAGACCGATACAGAGTCTATGGAACTGAGCCACTGTGGCATCAACTTCATGGACCCTGCACAGAATACAGAGGAGGAGGTGCTTGCTATCCAGAGGCAAATCCCCAGGATCTGACAAGGTGTTGCCTCAGACCCTGTGAGAAGCAAGTGTAGACATTTCCGGGGCCCAAGCAGAGTTATTTAAAACATTGTGGCAAAGCTCTCTCAGGTCCGTTCTGCAATATTGTCTGTCAATTCTTCCTCTGTCTGCCCCTTTTTCTTTTCCCCCTGCACTGTTATCTGAACAATGGACTTTGGGAGTCCACTTTATCTTGTTATGTGGCCATACCATCTCAGTTTCCTCTTATTTACTGTGGATAGTAGGTCTTCATAGTGTCTCATGTGCTGGGTGATGGTTATTCATACTTCATAGTTTGAGACATGATCTGTATAGGAGATGTGAAGGAGCCTTCTGAAGCATCTCATTTCTACCACCTGGATCTTCTTTTGTCGTTCTGCATGTGATGAGATCTGAAGGATTATTCAATGTGGACTGTTACTTTAAACAGAGAGAGAGTGTGTATGTGCTAATTCAGAGATGAGAGAGCAACGAAAGCCTTTGGGTTGCCTTGGAAATAGCAAGGTGGAGCTATATGATGGACAGCTGGTGTTCAGCAGTTGTGGAATATATATAATGTCAACTGGCTTTGTAACCAGACACACACCAGACACACGGAAGACACTGACAAAACTGCCATTGGTTGAGCTTTGTATGCCCATGCCAAAGGCAGGATTTTTGCTCACAGTGTGGACAAACGAGTGACCAGTGGAAAGCTGTGTTGCCTGGGTTGATAGCTTTACTGCGTGAAAATGGTATTCTCTTTTGTGTGCTGTCAGTGACTTTAATAAGTTTTCAGGAGCAGGAGGACAACGTGGAAGATTCAATGGCATCGGCACTGGGAAGACAAAAAATCTCTCCTCCTCCCTCTCCCCCTCCACCTCCCTCTTCCTCTCCCCCTCCCCACCCCTCTACCCCATCTACCCATTCTCCCCTCCCCTACCCCCTCTACCCCATCTACCCCTCTCCCCCTCCCCATCTCCCCTTCCCCTCACCCTCCACCTCTCTCCCCTCTCTCCCTCTCCCTCTCTCTGTCCCCCTCTTTCTCTCTCTCTCCCTCCCCTACTCAATTCAATATCCAGAACTGAATGGCGTCATACCTATACCATCGTAAGACTGTCTCATTTATCACCTGAGCTGGGAGAAGTTTGGTAACATTATTTATTAACTTATATATGCATATACTCTGCTAACCTGTTTGTCTTATCTTGTTTTATATTACTTTATTATGTATTACTAATAAAATAGTGTTTATATCGGAAGACTCAGACTCCAGGTGTGTCCATTTCTACTGGTCCTGTTTGGGGTACATCACAAATTGGGGGCTCGTCCGGGATATGAACAAATTGGTGGGAGCCATTCTAAAAATTGTTGGGAGCTTGATTGAATTGTTGATCTGATTGGAGAAAATCCCTTCCACTTTGTGCAAGTGGAATATCAGCAGAAATGGAGTTTGAAGTTAATAAGTTTGTGGCAGAACCAACCCCTGAGGTGCTGGATGATTCTAAGAGAGATAAGCTGTTGGGAATTGCTCATAAGTTAAAAGTTAAGGTGACTACTAGAATGAAGAGGGTTCAGATGTAGACGTTAATAGCACAGTATTATGTATCCAAGAGAACATTTGAAGGGGATACGTTGGAACTGTTTGCTGAAGGTAAAGTACTTACTGAGGCTTGAGGTTCAGCTTCAGGCAGCAAAAATGAATTGTGAGTATGAGTTGCACTTAAAGCAGCTTGAGACTGATGAAGCAGAGAAGCAGAGGGTACATGAGGCTAGAGAGGCCGACAGACTGAAGGAGATCAAGAAGGAGAGGATGCAGCAAGGAGGTCAAGTGTCAGGTAGTAGTGATGAGCTGGTGGTACCATTTAATATTGTTATGAATGTACCACAGCTCTGAGGGGCCGAAGGGTGCGGGACCAGCCCCCTCCTTCCGGAGAATTGCAAGATCGCTATTAATTCGGGTCTTGGACCCAGGAAATGAGAGACAATGCAACAGATTTGACCATTGTTCTTAGAGGCACCTGTGTGAATTGCAACTCTATAGTACCTGCCAGCTATCAGGGACATGGACACCCTCGGGCAATGTGGGGTGGGGATTGTATCACCCTACCTTGATCGACATTTACAAATCTGCCAGTCATGATAAAAAGGAGACTGCAGGAGGCAGTACCCCAACGACGCACCAGGAGAGACCATCGCTCATCGCTCCCGTGAGGACTGGAAGCTGTTCGGGAGCCATGTGTGATTCGGTTCCCCTAGCTTGGGGAACAAGTGGCTGATAACCCCGAAAAAGACTTCGAAATGACAACGGGGAACCCACGTTCCCGATTCAACGAGTTGAGTCCAAAAGGCTGGCAAGTTTATTTTCTCTCTCCAACACGCGAGACCCCAGTGGTCCCTGAAAAGGCTAAAAGCCTGTATGAACTTCCGAGACTTTGATATTTCCATCGGACAATAGTTTTACCCCTAGACAAACGATAGAGCTACTTCTTATTGTTGATTATTACTATACCCACGCTTTAGATTGAGTATTGACGACGTATATTATCTGAATGTTTGTATTAACCTTACTTTTGTGCCCCTTTATAAATAAAAACGTTTAAAAATAGTACCATCAGATTTCAGCGGACCTCTCTCTCTTTGCTGGTAAGTGACCCAGTTACGGGGTTCGTAACAACATCAGCCAATAAATTAAGTTGGTACTGCCATTTGATGAAGCCAAAGTCAATAGGTATTTCCTGCACTTCAGAAAGGTGGCCCTGACTCAGAAATAGCAGAGGGATCAGTGGGCTGTCATGTTACAGAGTGTGTTGAAGGGGAATGCTCAGTAGACGTATTCTGCTCTGACCCTTGAACAGTCAAAGGATTATGATACAGTGAACGATGCTATGCTTAAGGTTCATGAGTTGGTTCCAGAGGCATATAGACAAGAGTTCAGAGATTTGAGGAAGACTTGGAACCAAACCTAAGTGGAGTTTGCTCATGAAAAACAGGTGTATTTTGATCATTGGTGTATCTCGAAAAGGGCGAATGAGGATATTAATGCCTTAATGGAGTTGATGTTGATTGAAGAATTTAAAAACTGTGTCCCTGATAACATAAAGATGTACTTGAATGAAAAAAGAGGCTGCAACCATGTCAGAGTCTGCTAGGTTAGCAGATGAGTATGCTTTAACCAACAAGGTAAAGTTTTTCCCGAGCAAGAGCTTACAAAGGAGTAGCAGAGCTAACAAAGATACCCCACAGGTTAAACCAGAGAGTAAGTTCGGAACTAGTGACAAGAGTAAGGAGGAAGGAAAGCAGTCAAAAGGGAAGTTTCCCAGTTTTACCTGCCACTATTGTAAGAAGCCTGGTCATGTGGTGGCTAATTGTTTTGCTCTGAAAAGGGATAAAGGAAAAGAAAAGGAGACAATCCCAGGTGGTTGTGTTCAGTCAGTTGAGACACGGTGGAGAAAGAAGAGGTCTGACCAAATGCAAAAGGGATTTAAGCGGTTTATCTCGGAGCGGTTTGTGTGTGTAAAAGAGGGGTGAACCCCGGTTCCAGTGAAAATCTGGAGAGATACTAGGGCTTTTCAGTCACTGATATTGGATAGTGTTTTGAACTTCGGTGATGAGATGAAAACCGATTAAGTCAATATTATTAAAGGAATTGGAAAGAGGACTGAGCCCGTGCCTTTGCATAAGGTAATTTAAAAATGCAAACTGGTATCAGGACCTGTTAAGATAGGGGTACGATTTGAATTACCGATAGACAATGTTGATGTCTTGCTGGGTAATGACCTTGCAGGTGGGGATGTTTATTCAGCAGTGCAGTTAACGAGCAAGCCTATGGCTGACGACCCACACATGGATACTGATGTTTATCCCGCATGCGCAGTAACCTGAAGCATGTGTAAAAGTTTTCTGATGCAAATAGTTCAGGGCAGGGGGATTCTGAGGCCCATGGTTGTCAAACCAGGGGTTCAAATCATTATGATTTGACACAGACTTCTCTAACTTCAATGTTACAACAGGATTTGGGTAGTAAGGAGGATGAGAAAGGTTTGTCCTTGTCCAGGGATAAATTTATAGGAGAACAAAGCTGAGATTCAGAAATTGCTGCATTAGGACTTCTCCTGGTGGCACTCATGGAGTGAGGATCAATTTGGCTTCACTCCATTCCCTTTACTTCTATTACCTGTAGCCACCCTTATTTACTCTCTTCTATACCTACACTAAAAGGCTTATGTTATAGACTTATTTTTGGACTTTGACTTCAATTCACTGGAAATGAATACCAGATCATGAGAAACAAAAAACAGGAAAGATTTGGATCCTAATGGAAAAAAAAGATGGTGATTCGAAACAATCTAAGCAGCCTCCATTAACTTTTGAAACAACGTGGAAACTTATGGATGATAAATTTAGTCAAAAATTTGCCATGTTCGAAAGAGTTTTAAAGATGGTTGAGGATCATTTTAGATCGCTTAAACGTGAATTTGAACTGCAGCAAGCAACAATTTCAGAACTTGATGAAGGTGCTCGGCAAAGAGACCAAAAGATTACAACTCTGGAACAAAATTTAGCTTTGATGTCTCAACAGCTGGATCATTATAAATTTAAAGTTACCGACCTTGAAAATTGATCTCGAAGACAGAATCTGTGGATGATCGGTCTCCCTGAAGAAGTTGAGGAGGGTGATCCTATCAAGTTCTTTTCTCAATTTTTATTCAATGTGTTTGGCATAGAAGTTCTGGACAACCCTCCATTAATCGGCTGTGTTCATCGCTCATTACATCCAAAATCTAATAAACCACGGCCAGTAATTGTTCGTCTCCATTATGCTCATATCAAGGAACGTTTGATTCACTTTGCTCGGTGGAAAGGCATATTTGAATTTAAAAGTTTCAAATTCCATTTCATTGAAGATTTCAGCATTGAGGTTCTGAAAGAATGAATGGCGTATAAGCCACTGATGTCAGAATTTTTTCGAATGGATCACTGACCATTCCTGATGTTTCCTGCCAGATTGAGAATCATCCTCTCTCATAATTCCCATTGTCTCTTTAAGTCATTAAATGAAGCCTAAAAATTTTTCGACCAGCAAACTTTCCTCTGCTACGGCCTAATTAAGGTACCATTTGTTTGGCTTTTACTTAAATTTTTAAGCTATTTACCAGCTTACTGATAGGGTCAGTTATAATGTGAGAGTTCTCTTTTTTGTTTTGTACTGTAGGTATTTTTAGTATTTCTGGATTAACTTTTCTGTTCCCTTTTCAGATTCTGCTTTTTTTAGTTTTTGAAACTATTTAGTAGATGTTTTGGTGTTCAATTTCTTTTTTTTTGAACAGTGATGCATTTTCTCTTTTTTTTACATTTTAAGATGTTGTCCTGCTTTCTTCTTCCCATAAGACCTTATTTTCTTGCTGTGTCATTTTCAATTGTTTATGCATGAAAATAATCAACAACATGAACTGGTGCTTGTTTTCTGTTTTTTTCTCTGAAAGACTAGTATCTTAGTGCTCTGTTTTATGATTTAAACCTTTTTTCAAAAAATCGCGTTAGTTTTTTTTCTTGGTCTCTTTTTTAATAATTTTCATCATATATTTTTTGGATTATGGGTGGCTTTTCTTTAAAAACTTTTATCTTTTGGCCTGCCATCAGGAGAGATGGGGGTAGAATTAGCTTTAGCATATCTCTTGGCCAATCTCTAGCTTATTTGTGGGTCTTTGTGGGTGGGGGGAGTGATATTTCTCTTTTTAGAGTCGATTTTTTCATTTGGGCTAATTTGAAACTACTAAAATGTCCAATATGTCATAACTTCTGGTTCCTCTTTGAACCTTTTTTCTCTTCCGAGTTCATGAGCTTGTGTTCTGGTTAATTCTTTATGTACTATATTACTGGTTTTACTATGATGGATACGATTAGTAATTTTCTTTTGTGGAACACAAACAGTTCAAACCATCCAATTAAATGGAAAAAAATTTTCAAAGTATTCCATAGAATGAATGCCCATATTATCTTTGCACAAGAAACGCATGTGAGGAAAGAGGATAATCAGCATTTTTTAGGTTTTGGAAAGACAAACAATACCATTCGAATTCCCACACTAAAGTGAAAGGAGTTTCTATTTTTATAGATTCTTCAATTTCATTTGTTCACTACAAAACAATTTCAGATCTAAGTGGTAGATTTTTGTTAATCACTAGCCTACTCTGTAATAAAAAAAGTGGTTATGGTTAAAGTTTATGCTCTGAATGTTGACTATCCTGAATTTTTTAAACACTTATTTACATCCCTTCCCAATTTAAATGACTATATGTTGATAATGGGAGGAGATTTTAATTGCTGTTAAATTCTTCAATAGATAGGTCTAAGTCTAATCAGACACTTCCGAATAAATCGGCTACCTTAATTCCTTTATGCTTGATCTTGGAATTTCAGAAATTTGGAGGTTTTTACATACAAAGGATACAAAGTTTTCATTCTTTTCCCATGTTTATCACAGTTATTCTAGAATTGACTATTTTTTATTTACTTTTTTTAAATTTCTCTGTTACTGCAATTATGATTCAATTGCCATCTCTGGCCATACGTCCCTGAAACTCTCTATTGAATTAATGGATACACCTTCTAGTTTTAGACAATGGCAATTCAATTCTGTATTACTACAGGACTCAGACTTTGTGAATTTTATTAAAGAACAGATTGATTTCTTCTTTTCAACAAACTCTATGGAAGAAATTTCCAGCAGGCTTTTATGGGATACTTCTAAAGCATACATCCATGGACAGATTATCTCATATTCTGCTGGACTGATAAAATGAATTAATTAAGGGATTGGTACATTGATTGATAAGATTAAAGCAATTGACAAGATGTACTCTATTGCTCCTAGTCAAGAGCTTTATTTAAAAAAGGGTCGAACTTCAAATGGAGCATAGTTTACTTTTAACATTCTCGATTGAAAATCAATTAATTAAGTCTAGGAGTCAATTTTATATATATATGATGATAAATCTGGTAAACTATTGGCTAGTCAATTGAAATCTGCTTCGGTTAAATGTCAGATTATTAAAATTCGTAAATGAGATGGAACTATGATGGTTGATTATGATGAGATAAACAAATCTTTTCAAGAATTTTACACCTCCTTATATCAATCAGAATCCCCTGATGACGCCACTATAATGCACGAATTCTTAAGGAAATTGAATGTTCTGAAATTATCACCTAATGAATGTTTAGTATTAGATGCTCCTATTACGGAACAAGAAATAAAAGATGCTATTTTTTAGATGAATTCAGGTAAAGCACCTGGCTAAGGTGGTTATACAGTAGAATTTTTAAAATCCTTCTCTACTATACTTTCTCCCTGGTTATGTAGCATCTTTAAGGATGCATTATTTATAGGTAAATTACCACAATCTTTTTATGGTGCTTCTACCATATATTCCAGAGTATAAACCGATCTGGTGTTCAAGGTTAAAAAAGTGACATTTTCATGCTACCTTTGTATAAGCCGACCCCTTTTGTAGAGGTTTTTGATTTAACCAGAAAAGATCACAAGATCTCACATGCCAGTACTCAGCCTTGTCAGATCTAGAACTGGGAAATTTTGTGAACCAGTACCTGCTAAAAAAAAAACAGGCCTACACATTGTAGAGCGTTAGAAGTGAATTCTTAATAAATAAATCAGGGAGGGAAATTTTGGATTAGGTCTCCAATGATAAAGAATCCTCAGAATTGTAACCCCCGCAAAACCATTTAGCGCCCATTGTAATCTTGTTAAAACATAACACGGGGTGGCGGGATCAGTACGTCTACTCAGTATTGAGTTTGCGACTGCCAGGTACAAAAGATTAAAACAAATGCAATATGATGCTGGCTTCAAGCTAAAGGTTGTTGATTTTGCTAAAGGAACGTATAATTCTGCAGCTGCTAAGAAGTTTGGTGTAAATGAGAAACAAGTGAGAGAGTGGAGAAAGGCAGAGCACACGCTGAGGGAAATGCCAAAGATGAAATGTGCAAACCATGGGAAAACATGCCAGTGGCCAGAACTGAAAGATAAAGTTTTAGAGTGGGTGAATCACCAGCGATCATCAGGATACATTGTTACCACAGAAATGATTCGAGTTCAAGCATTGAAATGGGCCGAAAAACACCGTGAGGTCAGCGAAAATATCAAAGCTACGCTAAGTTGGTGCACCCGATTTATGAATAGACGTGATCTTGTGTTGAGACAAAAAACAAAGATTGCTCTAAAAATTCCCACGGGGTGTTGTTTACGTTCAAGAATGCTGCTGGATGGACGAAGCCGGTTGCTTGAAGTGGGTTAAAGAGGTGTGGCGTTGACCTTTAGCTATTGCTATTCATGACTCACCTTCTATATTTGGCATTTTCCGCAGGAATGTGATACTAAGTTATCATTATACGCAGATGATTTGTTACTATATATTTCGAATCCTGAGTAATCCATTCTTGCTGTTATATCCCTGCTCGCTCAGTTTAGTAACTTTTCTGGTTACAAACTGAACCTTAATAAGAGTGAACTTTTCCCTTTAAATATGCAAGATCCAATTTATAGACATTTACCATTTAGATTGGTTACGGATTATTTTACTTATCTAGGTGATACTAAAAAACATATGGAATTATTTAACGTCAATTTTTTACCTTTAATAGACCAGATCAAACAATCGCTTGCCAAATGGTCCTCACTGTCTATATCACTGATTGGTCTTAATGCTATTAAGATGATTATTTTACCTAAATTTTTATATTTTCCAATCTTTATTCCTAAATCCTTTTTTGATACTATTGACTCGAAAATTTCTTCTGATATATGGCAGAACAAAAACCCTAGGTTGAGTAAAAATTACTTGCAGAAATCCAAAAAGAACGGTGGTCTGGCACTGCCAAATTTAAGATTTTATTATTAGGCAATTAATATTTGATATTTAATATTTGGATGCAAGATGTGGATTAATTTCAGTCCACAATGGGTCAACCTTGAATGTAATTCAGCTCAATGATTTTCATTGGTTTCCATCTTAGGGACTTCGCTTCCCTTGGATCTTTCTAAATTGAATAAACAAATGATTAATCCAATAATTAAACATACATTACGAATATGGTTTCAGTTTCATAAATTTTTTGGCTTGAATAAATTTATTTTATCAAGTCCTATTATATCCAATTTTTTCTTTCAACCCTCTGTCATGGATCAAGCCTTTTTGGTATGGAAAACAAAGGGTATAATATGTTTACGTGATTTATTTTTCTATAACTGTTTCATGTCTTTTGAACAGTTGTCTAATAAATATAATTTGCCCAGATCTCATTTTTTTAGATACTTACAGATCAGAGATTTTTTGAACACCATGTTACCTACTTTTCCGATTTCATATCCAACTGATATCATGGAAAATATTTTAGGCTTAAACCCTTATCAGAAGGGTTCAATAGCAATCATTTATGATATGATTATGAAAATACATTCAGATATATCTGATAAAATTAAAAATGAATGGGAGAAGGAACTTCAACTTTCTTTACCTATAGAGAAATAGGAGAAACATTTTCAATTAGTTAACTTCTCTTCTATTTGTGCTAAACATACATTGATTCAATTTAAAGTGGTGCATAGGGCTCATATGTCTAAAGATAAATTAGCTCATTTTCACTCTCATATAAATCTGATCTGTGATAGATGTCTTTCTGAGGTAGCCTCTCTGACTCATGTGTTTTGGTCTTGCCCTCTTTTGGAAAAAATTTGGGAAGATATTTTTGATACATTCTCTACAGTTTTGCACATTGATTTGCAACCTCACCCTATCACTGCAATTTTTGGCTTACCAATGATTGATCTGCCCTCTTCAGCTCAGTGGATGATTGTATTTGCTATTTAGATAGATAGATAGATAGATAGATAGATAGATAGATAGATAGATAGATAGATAGATAGATAGATAGATAGATAGATAGATAGATAGATAGATACTTTATTCATCCCCATGGGGAAATTCAACTTTTTTCCAATGTCCCATACACTTGTTGTAGCAAAACTAATTACATACAATACTTAACTCAGTAAAAAATATGATATGCATCTAAATCACTATCTCAAAAAGCATTAATAATAGCTTTTAAAAAGTTCTTAAGTCCTGGAGGTAGAATTGTAAAGCCGAATGGCATTGGGGAGTATTGACCTCTTCATCCTGTCTGAGGAGCATTGCATCGATAGTAACCTGTCGCTGAAACTGCTTCTCTGTCTCTGGATGGTGCTATGTAGAGGATGTTCAGAGTTATCCATACTTGACCGTAGCCTACTCAGCGCCCTTCGCTCAGCTACCGATGTTAAACTCTCCAGTACTTTGCCCACGACAGAGCCCGCCTTCCTTACCAGCTTATTAAGACGTGAGGCGTCCCTCTTCTTAATGCTTCCTCCCCAACACGCCACCACAAAGAAGAGGGCGCTCTCCACAACTGACCTATAGAACATCTTCAGCATCTCACTACAGACATTGAATGACGCCAACCTTCTAAGGAAGTATAGTCGACTCTGTGCCTTCCTGCACAAGGCATCTGTGTTGGCAGTCCAGTCTAGCTTCTCGTCTAACTGTACTCCCAGATACTTGTAGGTCTTAACCTGCTCCACACATTCTCCATTAATGATCACTGGCTCCATATGAGGCCTAGATCTCCTAAAGTCCACCACCATCTCCTTGGTCTTGGTGATATTCAGACGCAGGTAGTTTGAGTTGCACCATATCACAAAGTCCTGTATCAGTTTCCTATACTCCTCCTCCTGTCCATTCCTGACACACCCCACTATGGCCGTGTCATCAGCGAACTTCTGCACATGGCAGGACTCCGAGTTATATTGGAAGTCTGATGTGTACAGGGTGAACAGGACCGGAGAGAGTACGGTTCCCTGCGGCGCCCCTGTGCTGCTGACCACCGTGTCAGACCTACAGTCTCCCAACCGCACATACTGAGGTCTATCTGTCAAGTAGTCCACTATCCAATCCACCATGTGAGAGTCTACTCCCATCTCCGTTAGTTTGTGCCTTAAGATCTTGGGCTAGATTTAATGGCTAGAAGGTATATATTTATTAAATTGGAAAGAGATGAAAACTTCAACTACAGCTCAATGGTTTTCCAAAACCATATCCTGTTTAAGCTCAGAAAAAAATTAGAAGTGGTACCTTTGATCCCTCGGTTAAATTTGAAGACACTTGGAGGCCTTTTATTCAATACTTTCATAGAATGTAATTTGACCTTTTCTGATGCCTTTATATTATTCATTAATTTGAGTAGAGGAGCAGAGTTGATGATACTAGTGATTTTATTTGATATAATAGAATAGCCCAGCTTTGTTTAGTTTAGTTTTAGTTTTGTTTAGTTTTGTTCACTTTGTTCTTGATTTTTCAATTTGGGTTTTTTTCCATCTTTTTATTTCCTTGTATTTTGTTCATATTAAGGGGTTGGGAGGTCAATTATATTGGTGTTCCCTATAGTTTCTACTCACATGTGTTAATTGACAACAATGTAATCCCACTCCCTTTGTACTATTATGACCATCATGTATTTGTCTTTGAAAAATTCAATAAAAAGATTGAAAAAGAGAAAAAAGAAAGAAATTGCTGTGCTAAAGGAGACAGCTCTCACAGAAGATGCGGTTTAAAGAGAGTCAGTAGGATATTATCTTAAGGATGAGGTGTTAATGAGGAAGTGGAGACCACCTACTGTGCCTGCAAGTGAGGATTGGGCCATTGAACATCAAGTTGTGCTCCTAAAAGTTTACAGGGCTGAGATTTAAAACATGGCTCATAGTATACCTTTAGGTGGACACCTGGGAGTGAGAAAGACAGTGAACAGGATTATGAAGGAATTCTACTGGCCTAATTTAAGAAAGGATGTTGTGAATTTTTGCAGGACCTGCCATACCTTCCATGTTGTGGGGAAATCTAGTCAGGTTATTCAAATAGCACCACTTAAACCGATACCTGCTTTTGGTGAACCTTTTTCTAGGAGCCTATGGATTGTGTTGGCCCATTGCCAAAGACTGCAGCTGCTCATCAGTACTTGTTAACCATTATGTGTGCTGTGTCTAGGTTCCCTGAAGTAGTGCCTCTCAGAAACATCAAGGCCAGGATGGTGGTAAAAGCACTCATCAAGTTTTTCACACTGGTAGAAATTCAATCTGACAAGGGTAGTAACTTTACTTCGAAAACATTCCGACAGATAGTTGGTGAGTTTGGAGCTAAGCACATTGTGTCATCTGCATATCACCCAGAGTCCCAGGGAGCCTTGGAACGGTTCCACTCCACTCTTAAGACCATGAATAAAACATATTGTGTGGAAAATGGAAAAAAACTGGGATGAAGGGGTTCACCTACTCTTATTTGCAGTTAGAGATTCGATTCAAGATTCATTAGAGTTTAGCCCATATGTTTTGGAATTCAGAGAGAGACTTAACAATTGGCTTGTGAACTTGCAAGGCAGAATTTACAGCACTCAGATAAAAATGAAGCTCTGGTATGACCAAAAAGCTGGAGAACAGAGATAACACGAGGAAATCTGCAGATGCTGGAAATTCAAACAACAGCACACACAAAATGCTGGTGGAACACAGCATGCCAGGCAGCATGTATAGGGAGAAGCGCTGTTGACGTTTTGGGCCAAGACCCGAAATGTCGACAGTGCTTCTCCCTATAGATGCTGCCTGGCCTGCTGTGTTTCACCAGCATTTTGTGTGTGTTGTTAGAGAATAGAGATATTGTGTTGGAGAAAAAGTTCTGGTGCTGTTCTCCCTCCATACCAACCCCCTTCAAGCGAGATTTAGTGGACCATATCAGATAATTAAGAAGATTGATTCTTTGAATTATGTTATTAGAACTTCTGACCAAAGTAAGGCTACTTAAGTCGTGCATGTAAACATGATCAAGCCTTATCATGGCACGGAGACATCACCTGTGTGTACTGTTATGAAAACAAATGAAGTTGTGGAACCTGGTACCAAGATACCAGATAATTTTAACAAGCTCAGTGTAGTCTCCACAAGGTTCGAAACCTCTGTTGATTTGGAGGACCTTGACAGTAAAATCCATCATTTGGAGCCTGAGCATTAAAATCAATTGAAGGGCTTAATTAGCAAGTAGAAAGATTTATTCCCTGACATTCTACAAGAGTGCACAGCTGCAGTGCATGACGTGATTGTAGATAAAGTTGATCCGATCAAGCAGCACCCTGACAGAATGAACCAAGACAAAAATAAAATGATTGAACAAGAAATTGGATACATGCTGACAGCTGGCATTATTAGGCCATCTACCTCAGACCGGGCATTGCCCTGCATTATTGTCCCTAAGCCGGATGGAAGCATGAGATTCTTTACTGATTGCAGGAAAGTTAATGCAATAACCAAGACAGATGCTTATCCCATCTCAAGAATGAATGACTGTATTGACAGAGTGGAGAAGGCTAAATACATTACAGAGATTGACCTGTTAAAAGGATACTGATGTGTTCCTTTGACAGAAAGGGCTAAAGAAATATTTGCATTTGTGACACCATCTAGACTGTATGAGTACAATGTTTTACCCTTTGGGATGAAAATGTTCCAGGGATATTCCAAAGGATGATGAATTCAGTGATTTGGGGATTAGAAAATACAGGGGCTTATATTGAAGACTTTGTTGTATGGAATGACACCTGGGAAGAGCATATCTCAGCTGTAGAGAAACTGTTTGAAAGGCTGTCCAAGGCAAATCTTACTGTAAACCTCGCTAAAAGTGAATTTGGCCACGCCAGTGTCACATATCTTGGCTATGTAGTAGGCCAGGGCCAACTGGCTCCTGTGCAGGCCAAGGTTCAGGCAATTGCTGAGGTTCCCATTCCAACAGGCAAGTAAGCATTGCGGAGGTTTTTGGGAATGGTTGGGTATTACCGTAAGTTTTGTAAGAACTTCGCAGACATCGCTCTCCCCCTAACGAAACTCCTCGGGAAGAGTGAAAGATTTGTGTGGGCTGACCTTTGCCAGGAGGCATTTGACCGCCTGACAACCATCCTGTGTTATCACTCTGTGCTCAAAACCCCTGATTTCAATAAACCATTTTCAATCACGGTAGATGCTAGTGATGAAGCTGCCGGGGCAGTATTGTTGCAAAAGGATGATGAGGAAATTGAACATCCAGTCGCCTATTTCTCAAAGAGATTGAATGCACATCAGAAAAATTTCTCCACTGTTGAAAAAGAGTTGCTGTCACTCATTTTATGTATTGCTTTAAGGTGTACAATTGATAGTTAAGACAAAAATTTTGCTCCTTTTCTTAAAAGGAGGGAGGTGTGACGAGCTCTGAAGGATTATTCAATGTGGACTGTTACTTTAAAAAGAGAGAGAGTGTGTGTGTGCTAATTCAAAGATGAGAGAGAGCAGCGAAAGCCTGTGAGTTGCCTTGGAAATGGCAAGGTGGAGCTATATGATAGACAGCTGGTGTTCAGCAGTTGTGGAATATATACAAGGTCAACTGGCTTTGAAACCAGACACACACCAGACACATGGAAGACACTGATGAAACTGACACTGGTTGAGCTTTGTGTGCCCACTCCAAAGGTGGGGTTTTTGCTCACAGTGTGGACAAAGGGGTGACCGGTGGAAAGCTATCGGTGTGTTTACCCCTTGCCTGGGTTGATAGCTTTATCATGTGAAAACAGGATTCTCTTTTGTGTGGTCACAGTCGGTGACTTTAACAAGTTTTCGGAAGCAGGAGGATGACGTGGAAGATTCGACCGCATCGGCACTGGGAAGACAAAAAATATCTCTCTCTCTCTCTTCAATCTACTCAATTCAATATCCAGAACTGAACTGACTGACTTCATACCTATACCATCATTAGACTGTACCATTTATCACCTGAGCTGGGAGAAGTTTGGGAACTTTATTTATTCACTTATATATGCATATACTCTGCTAACCTGTTTGTCTTATCTTGTTTTATATTACTTTATTACATAGTTACTAATAAAATAGAGTTTATAACAGAAGACTCAGACTCCAGGTTTGTCCATTTCTGCTGGTTCTTTTTAACCCATTATGGGGTACGTAACATGTTGTTGAAGTCTATGCTTTGCATGCATACAAGAAGATGGAGAGAACAAGTGCATGCAGGAGTTTCAATCTGGATCTGAGAATGACGTTATTGTCTCCAGTCTGAGGTAGATGGCTTAATAATGCCGCTGTCAGCATGTATCCAATTTCTTGTTCAACTATTTTATTTTTGTCTTGGTTCATTCTGCTTAATCGGATCAACTTTATCTCTAATCACGTCATGCACTGCAGCTGTGCACTCTTGTAGAATGTCAGGGAATAAATCTTTCTACTTGCTAAATAAGCTCTTCAATTGATTTTAATGCTCAGGCTCCAAATGATGGATTTTACTGTCAAGGTCCTCCAAATCAACAGAGGTTTCGAGCCTTGTGGAGACTACACTGAGCTTGTTAAAATTATCTGGTATCTTGGTACCAGGCTCCACAACTTCATTTGTTTTCATAACAGTACACACAGGTGATGTCTGCATGTCATGATAAGGCTTGATCATGTTTACATGCATGACATAAGTAGCCTTCCTTTGGTCAGAAGTTCTAATAACATAATTCAAAGAATTAATTTTCTTAATTATCTGATATAGTCCACTAAATCTCTCTTGAAGGGGGTTGGTAAGGAGGGGGAACAGCACCAGAACTTTATCTCCAACACGATATCTCTGTTCTCTAGCTTTTCGGTCATACCAAAGCTTCATTTTTATCTGAATGCTGTAAATTCTGCTTTGCAAGGTCACAAGCCTTGTTAAGTCTCTCTCTGAATTCCAAAACATAACTAAGCACACTTACACACATTTTCTGATCAGACCACTGTTCTCTGAGTAGGGTCAAAGGTCCTCTAGCTTTGTGACCAAAAACAGGAGTTTTATCAGCTCAGCCAGGATATTGTCTATTCCTGCAGCTTTCCCATTCCTCCATAATTTTATGACTGTTCTTTCCACACTACTTCTTTCCACAGAATTCAAAAGTCATCATTGTTTGACAAGTCCTGGCTTGCATGTACACTGGTGACCCCTTTGGTCTGATGGTTGTAAAGTTTTGAACAATATTCAGTCCATCTGTTGAAGATGCCTTCATTTTCTGTGACAGTTTTCTTCCTTGTCTTGGATGGTGCTGACTCGTGACTGTCTCTGTTTAGTGAGGTCCTTCTCAATTTGAAATGCTTGCCTCTGTTGTTCTTGTTCAGGCTACCTTCTATCTGTGTGCACTGCCTCTCAATCCATTCTTCCTTGGTATTGATCATGTTTTTCCTGATCGTCCAGCTGATCTCTGTAAGCTACAGCTCCTGTTGTTGTGTTCTTAGTTTCTTCAGGTCTCTTCTAGTGTCACACATTTCCAGGATGTCCTCTGTTACCCAGGGTTGGGTTTTCCGACAGTCCTTTCCAAGGATCTCATTGGCTCTTTCTGTCATCACTTCAGTGAACTCAGCTATCAATGTATCAGCATCTTTATCAAGCATCAGTAGTCATGTGAATTTTCCGCCAACTGAAGGATTCGGCAGTGGAGGGGTCCTTCAGTCTGTCCAAGTTGAGTTTCATTCTGATGATTTTGAGCTTCCTGACTTTCTTCAGCCTGATTCAAAAGTTCATTATCCCCAGGTCCTGGTCACTACCGATATCAGCTCCTGGAAATGTCCTTGCTGTGGCACTCTTGATCTTAGACTGAAACTGGTTCTGCACCAGTATGTAATCGATCTGGATGTGAGGTATTCCATTGGAATCATGCCAGCCCCAGTGACACCATGCCTTGTGCGCTCCAAGACTGTTCACAAGCACCTGTTGTTGTAACTGGTGAACTCAAGTAGGCGTAATCCTCACTCATTGGTTATGGCATTACAGGAGAGACCGCAGAATTCCTTCTAGTCTTTCAGTGTGTCTGCACTCACCTTGACATGCCAGTCCCCTCAGATGATTAGAATGTCCTTTTTGTTCACCTTGTCAATGATGCCCTGCAGTTGGGTGTAGAATTCCTTCACTTGGTCATCTTCAAGGTCAGTTGTTGGTGCTTAGCGCTCCAATAACCGTGATGTTGAAAGGTGCTGCTCTAAAGCAGAGGGAAGTATTCCTGCTGGATACTGGGCGGCACCCATATACTGAGTTCTTGATGGTTTTGTTGACAAGAAACCCTATGCCATTGCCATGTTTGTCAAATTCTCAACTGTAGCATAGTAAATGGCCTTCCTCAGTCAGATGTTCACCAAGGTTTTTCCCCACTTCACAGAGTCCCATGATATCTCAGGGAGACCTCTCTAGCTCATATGTGAGCTCCTGTGGTTTCCCTACTTGGGGAGTGTGCGCACGTTCCAAGTGGCTAATGAGATGTAATCTCTCCCACGGATCTTCTGTGGTGTGGATACACCAGTAGCACACTTACCACCTCTGCTGTGGTGTGCAGTGGATGGTGAGGTCCTTGGTGACCTCTGCCCTGGTGTGCAACTCAATGGTTAGCTTTAGTCTTGAACACGTGGGTATTGTAATTCTTCAGGGAACTCATCTGTCCTGGCCAGCGTCCTCATTGATAAGGTCCTTTGTCCAATAGAGCCGTGATAACACCACCCTTATGGCATTTAGCCTACCGGCTGAAGTGGTATACTGAGGCCTACCACTTGGAGGCAGATGTGAGAACTTTAGGAGATGGACAAGGACCAGTGATGCCCATCCAGTCTATGAGGTTGAGTGCAATTGCCTCTATCCAGAGCTCCCAGCCCCTCACATTGGCCTTCATAAATCAATGTGTGTAGTAATTAACATTTCCTAGCATCTTAGGACTGTGTGTTCTAAATTTTGCTCCAGTATCGAGAATTACCTGCGAAACTCAGTCTCTTTGTGTCAAGATCAGTTTTCTAAGCTGAACTCTAGTTCAGAGGTTTACCTGTGAAACCCAGCCTCTCCGCGACAAGGTAAGTCTTCTAAAGTTTTACTCATCACTGAGGTTTGTCTGCGTAACTCCATCTCTCCGTGCTAAGAGAAGTTTTGTCCGACATTACTCTGTCTACGCTTCAAGTCAAGATAAATTCTGTCTGTCTCGTGCCTTCCTGCTCTCCCTCCTGTTTGCCATTCAATGTTCACGCCCGTGTCTGCATCCTAACTGTATCTCTGTGCCGGTGTCCTGCGCTTGGTTTGGCCTCATTCGTTGCAACAGAATGATCTGGCCACCATGGACTCAGCGAACACGAATACCCTGCAACAAGCCCTCACCAGCCAGGGTTCCCTACTGTGTCTGCACGACCAATTTCTCTGGGAGGTCATGGAGAACCTCCGTTCCCTGTCTGCTGATATAATGAAGATTGGTGACCAGGTGGACCGTGTATCCACTCAATTTACTCAACCCACTCCTGGAACTCCATCTAACCAGCCCAGGCAGTCTGTAGCGGCAACCCCTACATGTCAGCAACACCCCCGCCAAGAGAGGTGCACGTACCTGAATCAGAGCACTACGCTGGGGATTTGGGGAAGTGACAGGTCTTCCTTCTGCAGTGCTCCTTGGTGTTTGAACAGCAGTCTTCTACGTACTCCAAGGATAAGTCAAAGTTTGCTTGTATCATGGGGTAGTTATGGGAAAGTGCCTTAGCGTGGGCTACAACTGTTGGGATAACCAACCGGATATCTGCTCTTCTTTCCCCACCTTTATCACAGAAATGAGAAAGATATTTGACCACCCAGTCCATAGTAAAGATGCCGCTATGCATCTACTCACTCTCCGCCAGGGCTCACACAGTGTTGCCAAATAGTCCCTGGAGTTCCAGACGTTAGCAGCCGACTCAGGTTGGAATGATAAGGCACACCAGGAGTATTTCGGAATGGTCTCAGCAACATGGTAAAAGATGAGTTGGCGGCAAAAGACAGGACTGACAGCCTGGACTCCTTGACCTCCCTGGCCACCAGGCTGACAGACAGACAGACATACTTCATTGATCCCGAGGGAAATTGGGCTTCGTTACAGTTGCACCAACCAAGAATATTATAGAAATATAGCAATATAAAACCATAAATAATTAAATAATAATAAGTCAATTATTCCAAGTGGAAATAAGTCCAGGACCAGCCTATTGGCTCAGGGTGTCTGACACTCCGAGGGAGGAGTTGTAAAGTTTGATGGCCACAGGTAGGAATGACTTCCTATGACACTCAGTGTTGCATCTCAGTGGAATGAGTCTCTGGCTGAATGTACTCCCCTGCCTAACCAGTACATTATGGAGTGGATGGGAGACATTGTCCAAGATGGCATGCAACTTGGACAGCATCCTCTTTTCAGACACCACCGTCAGAGAGTTCAGTTCCACCCCCACAACATCACTGGCCTTACGAATGAGTTTGTTGATTCTGTTGATGTCTGCTACCCTCAGCCTGCTGCCCCAGTACACAACAGCAAATTGTCTCCAAGAATGCCATTGAGACAGAAGAGAAAGAACTGGTCATCCACCACTTTTGGCCACCCCACGGCACTCATTTTAGCCTCCTGCCAGAACAAACCTCTCTCCTCCTCCTGCTCCTAGAGTAGCTGGGACGGAACCGCCTTTCCTCCACAGAACGGCTACGGAGATTGAGAACGGGGGAGTGTCCATGTTGCAGCACGTCCAGCCACTTCTGTACTACCTATCCCCTTCGGCCAAAAAGGGAAGGCTCACCAGTAGAAAGGGAGACCCTGGTGAGCCAGACAACATTCCCTTCCGTTCCCTGAACCCGGATGCAGATCCAAGCTACTTTACATTACAACCAACTGTCCCTGCCTCTGTCAGCACTAGTGGACTCCGGCGCTGAGGGAAACCTTTTGGATGAAAACATAGATTCCCGGGCCGGAATTCCTCGAGAGCCGTTGAGTACCCTTTGGAAACCCGGGCACTGGACGGTAGACTTCTGGACCGAGTCACACACTGCACACCACCCCTGTCTCTATTTCTCTCTGGGAAACATTGGGAACAGGTATGATTTAACCTAATTTCCTCTCCTCAAGCTCCTATAGTTCTTGGGTCCCCCTGGTTAAACCGCCATAATCCCCATATTGACTAGTACACCGGGAAAATAGTCAGCTGGAGCAGGTTCTGTCACTCCACTTGTCTACAAGTGAAAAATCCCTGTGAAAATCACCACGACCTCGTCTGCCGCTGAAACCCCCGACCTATCCAAGGTTCCAGCAGAGTATCACGATCTGGGAGAAGTGTTCAGCAAACAACAGGCCCTTTCCCTGCCTCCACACCGCCCTTACAATTGCCCAGCTGACCTTCTCCCCAGAGCCCCTCTACCCACCAGTCGGCTGTATAACCTGTCCCGACCAGAAAGGGAAGCAATGGAGGCTTACCTAGGTGACTCTCCCACGGCTGGTATTATCCGATCCTCATCTTCCCCTGTAAGCGCAGGTTTCTTCTTTGTGGGGGAGAAAGACAGCTCACTGCACCCCTACATTGACTATTGTGGCCTGAATAGTATCACCATAAAGAATGAGTATCCACTGCCCCTTATCAACTCTGCTTTCGAGCCCCTTCATGCAGCCACCATCTTCTCTAAGTTGGACCTATGAAGTGCCTACCACCTGGTCAGGATAAGGAAGGGAGATGAGTGGAAAACAGCTTTTAAAACCCCACTTGGTCACTTTGAATACCTGGTCATGCCTTTCAGTCTCACCAATGCCCCCATTGTCTTCCAAGCCCTGATAAACGAAGCTGATAAACTATGTCCTTAGGGACTTCATGAACCATTTCATTTTTGTTTATTTGGATGACATTTTAATCTTCTCCCGCAGTCTTCAGGAACACATCCACCATGACCGTCAGGTTCTGCAGAGGCTTTGGGAGAACAAACTATTCATGAAGGCTGAGAAGTGTGAGCTTCATGTCCCTTCAGTCAGTTTCTTTGGGTACATCATCAAGAGCGGGCAAGTGAAGGCGGATCCCAAAAAGATCCGGGTGGTGGCGGAGTGGCCAAAACCCATGACACTCAAGCAACTCCAGTGATTTCTGGGGTTCGCAAACTTTTATCGTCGCTTCATCAGGGATTACAGCCAGGTGGCAGCACCCTTTACTCAACTCACCTCTTCTGTGACCCCTTTTCACTGGGAACCCTGAAGCAGACTCAGCCTTCTCGGAGCTGAAGAGGTGTTTCACCTCTGCTCCACCCCGGTCCAACCAGACCCCTTTCACTAATTCATTATGGAAGTCGACGCCTCCAACTCTGGGGTGGGTGCAGCCCTCTCCCAATGCTCCGGCCCAGACCAAAAACTCTATCCCTGGGCTTTCTTTTCTCGCTGGCTATCCCCCGCCAAAAAGAACTACGACCTAGGGAACCGGGAGATACTGGCTGTCAAACTGGCTTTGGAGGAGTGGAGGCACTGGCTGGAGGGAGCGGAACATCCATTCATCATCTGGACCGATCACAAGAATCTCACATACATCCAAACCGCCAAACTCCTGAATTCCCGCCAAGCCCGTTGGACATTATTTTTTGGCCATTTCAGATTCACACTCACCTATCATCCGGGTTCCAAGAACAGGAAGCCTGATGCTCTCTCCCTTCAATAAGTCTCCGAGGAGGGCCTTCCCAACCGCAGACCATCCTTCCACCATCCTGTGTAGTGGCTGTCCTCAGCTGGGAGATCAAATCCATAGTCAAAGAGGCCCAATGGACTCAACCTGACCCAGGCAATGGACCCTCCAATCGCCTCTTCGTACCTGACTCAGTTCGGTCTCAGGTTCTCCAGTGGAGGCACACTTCTCATTTCACCTGCCATCCCAGAATCAATCGAACTCTGTCCCTTCTGAAGAGACATTTCTGGTGGTCCTCCATGGACGCTGACACTCGCTCCTTCATCTTTACCTGTTCTGTGTTTGCCTGCGGAAAAGCCCCCCATCGACCAGACAGACAGACAGACATATTTTATTTATCCCAAGGGAAATTGGGTTTCATTACAGTTGCACCAACTTAGCATAGAGTAGAAATATAGCAAAATAAAACCAGAAATAATTAAATGATAATAAGTAAATTATGCCAAGTGGAAATAAGTCCAGGACCAGCCTATTGGCTCAGAGTGTCTGACGCTCTGAGGGAGGAGTTGTAAAGTTTGATGGCCACAGGCAGGAATGACTTCCTATGACGCTCAGTGTTGCATCTTGGTGGAATGAGTCTCTGGCTGAACGTACTCCTGTGCCTAACCAGTACATTATGGAGTGGATGGGAGACATTGTCCAAGATGGCATGCAACTTGGACAGCATCCTCTTTTCAGACACCACCGTCAGAGAGTCCAGTTCCACCCCCACAACATGCGAATGAGTTTGTTGATTCTGTTGGTGTCTGCTACCCTCAGCTTGCTTCCCCAGCACAACAGCAAACATGATAGCACTGGCCACCACAGACTCGTAGAACCTCCTCAGCATCGTCTGGCAGATGTTAAAGGGCCTCAGTCTCCTCATGAAATAGAAACAGCTCTGACCCTTCATGTAGACAGCTTCAGTGTTCTTTGACCAGTCCAGTTTATTGTCAATTCGTATCCCCGGGTACTTGTAATCCTCCACCATGCAACCACCTGCTGGGTTGCTTCATCCCCTACCTGTCCCTAGCCACCTTTGGTCTCAGATTGTGCTGGATTTCGTTACGGGACTACCCCTTTCACCTGGGAACACTGCCATACTCACCTTGGTGGATCGTTTCTCTAAAGCTGTGCACTTTGCAGCCCTTCCAAACTCCCTGCTGCTCATGAGACAGCCAACATCCTAGTTCATCAGGTCTTCCACCTTCATGGAATTCCCTCTGACATTATTTCTGACTGGGGCCCCCAATTTATCTCTCAAGTCTGGAGATCCTTTTGTCAAGCCCTTGGAGCCTCAGTAAACCTGTTTTCTGGCTTCCATCGCAGACTAATGGTCAAACAAAATGAGCAAACCAGGATTTGGAAGCAGCACTGTGCTGCATATCCACCAACAATCCGTCATCCTGGAGCACCCATCTTGTTTGGGTCAAGTACACCCACAACTCCCTGGTCAGCACTGCCACCGGAATGTCTCCCTTTGAATGCTCCCTCTGTTGCCAACCCCCTCTGTTTCCCGCACATGAAGATGGAATTGCTGTGCCTTCTGTTCAGGCCCATCTCCACCGGTGCTGCAAGATCTGGAAGGATACACGCGCAACCCTGCTCCGCTCAGCCGACTGCAACCTGAGGATTGCTTATCGCCATCGAATTCCTGCACCAAATTATCGGCCTGGGCAGAAGGTTTGGCTCTTGTCAAAAGACATCCCCCTCAAGAATGAACCCAAAAAACTCACCCCTCGCTATCTGGGACCATTCGAGATTGAGAGTGTCATCAACCCCTCGGTGGTTAGACTCAAACTACCCAGATCCATGCACATTCATCCCACGTTCCACATCTCCCAAAAGAAACCTTTATCTGTCAGCCCTTTGTGTTCTCCTACTGAACCCCCTACACCCGCCCGGATCATTGAAGACCACCCAGTGTACACCGTCCGGCAAATACTGGATGTGCGCCATCAAGACAGGGGCCTCCAGTACCTGGCCAATTGGGAGGGATGCGACCCGGAGGAATGCTCCTGGATTCCCTTCTCTTTCATCCTGGACCCTTCCCTCCTCCGTGATTTCCATTGAGACAATCAGGATAAGCCTGGTGGTTCACCTAGAGGCTCCCGTTAGGGGGGGTGGGTTGCAGATACTGTCACGGTCCCAATCATTAACTCCCTACCTTTCTTCCAATTTCCTTTGATTGTGCCATGGTTCTGACTGTTAATTTCCTTTTTGCTTCTAATTCTGTTTGATGATGGCACACCTGGTTTCCATCAAGACCTGCAGCATAAGAACCCCGGTGTTACAACCACTAGTCGCCAGATCGTTGGTTTTTCCTGTATGGTAATTAGCATTTCCCGGCCGCTTAGGACCATGTGTTCAAAGTTTTGCTCCAGTTTCAAGATTTACCTATGGAACTCCAACTCTCTGTGTCAAGGCTCCGGGTCAAGATCCCTCTTGTTTGCTGTTCAATGTTCACGTCTGCGTAAGCATCCTAACTCAATCTCTGTGCCTGTGTCTTACACTTGGGTTCGCTTCATTCGCTCATTGCAACAGATTTGTGCACACCTTGCTTAAAGTAAACTCAAAATTAGACCTGCACTTCGGATTCCCATGTCTTCCTTTGAATTAGTTTAATGCTTGAAATTACAAAACATGACAGTATCAATTTCTGAGCATTTGCAGTCTCCTGTGTCTCTGTTAATTTCTCACATGGGTAAACACAGCAATTAAGCCTATACAGCTCATGAATTTCAAAGATTCACTCCACTCTGGGTAAGGACAGATTTCTATCCAGAATGGACAACCTTATGCTCTATGTCTGTGATCTTTTGGCTCTAGACACTATACAGAGAAAAATTAACTCTATTTATCCTGGGAAGCACTTTAGAATTGCAGACCAGAGAGTTTCAATCTGTATTTACTTCCAGTGATTTGTGTATGATGGTTCCCAGGTCATTTGAACACCACCACCTTTTCATATCTCACCTTGAAAAAACAAAATTATATTTTAAACACAAAGTGCTTCTGTGATCAAAGTCATGATCATTTGCCTTGCCTGAATGAGCAAGCTTTTACAGATGGTGAAAATCCACCCTGCCCGTGCTGCTGACAGGAAATATGGCTTTTCTATTTGGTTCAGCCATGCTTTCATTTTGGTCTTTGTGTGTGTCAAACCATCACTATTTCTGTATTGTCTGCCAAAGGCTAATGGTGTTACGTAACTCCCTCCTAACAACAACCCTCTGACTAAATTTTCCACAAGCAGCTCCAGCAGTTCAGACAGACACATGCCTCCTTCATTTTCCTGACCAGACTATCTCTAGTCTGCTGGGGTTCTCAGAATTGATATGTCTACCCTTCAGCCTAACCTGCCATATAATTCTTTTAAAAAGTCTCTACTTACCTTTTAGAGTTACCCAGGTAACCCTAGCTAGAACTTGCCTAATGCCCTCTAATCTGGCCCTGCTCCAGTTCAGGACTTGAATCTGTGGAACAAAACTATCTTTTTCCATATTTATTTTAAAACTAATATCATAGTGGTCACTGGTCCCAAAGTGCTCCACAACTGCAACTTCAGTTACTGCCTAAGGTGATTGGAACATAATCCGAGGGGTGGTACTGGAGGCAAATAAGATGGTGGTATTTAAGCATAGGAAAGTGCAGAGAATGGAGTGATATGGACATTTTGTGGGCAGACAGGATTAGTTTAGTTATGCTTTTCAATACGAGTTGAATTAGTTCGGCCTGTTCCTATGCTGTACTATTCTATATTCCTTCCCAAAAAATGACTTTGATCTTCCAGTTACTAACATTTTAATTCTCTGACTCACTCCCATTTTGACTGTCTTTGAGTCACAAACTGTTCTAATGAGTTCAAAGAACAACATGTCATCTATTGTCCAAGCACACTGCAGCTCTCTAAGCTCAACTTTAAAATCAGTCATTTCAAAAAGCCATCTTTTCCAATATGAGTGAGAATTGTCTAGTTCTGGTGCAATGCAGGCAAAATTGGGGGTATTAAGTGAGCTGTGTGCTATTGTACATATGGGAAGGGAGTGGTATTGGCTTTTCGGTCAGTGGCTTTTCACGCCAGGGGATCATCAACCCATAGATAGAGGTGGTGATGTTTCACTCTCCAGAGACACTGCCTGATATGCAAAGAGTTTCCAGCATTTTCTATTTTTTGGAGATTTCCAGCCCCTGCAATTTAACTTGTTTACTGACACCTTACTGCCCTATTGTCCTGTTTATTATTTATTGTGATGCCCGCACTGTTTTGTGCACTTTATGCAGTCCTGGGTAGGTCTGTAGTCTACTGTAGTTGTTTTTTTTTCTCACTGTGTTGTTTTTTACGTAGTTCAGTCTAGTTTTTGTACTGTGTCATGTAACACCATGGTCCTGAAAAACATTGTCTCATTTTTACTATGTACTGTACATAGCAGTTATGGTTGAAATGACAAAAAAAGTGACTTGACTTGACTTGTTTTCACTTAACTGATCAGTTCTGATAAACAAACTCTCTTTTCTCTCAGAATCTGAATTAAAATAAGAATCAGGTTTAATATTACCGGTATATGTCATGGCATTTGGCGCTTTGCAGCTGCAGCACATTATAACACATGATAAAAATATATAAATTACACTAAGCTGTGTGTGTATGTAAATTAAAATAAATAAGAACAAAAAAAAGTGAGGTTGTTTACTTGGGTTCACTGTCCAATCAGCCCATTCAGACAAGGAAGAAACTGTCCTGAAAAGTTCAGGATGTGTCTTCAGGCTCCTGTACTCCTGTGCATTAAATTCCATTTGCCAATTTCAGCTCATTTTTCCAGCTGGTCCAGATCCCACAGCAAGCTCCGTTAATCTTCCTCGCTATCCACTACAACCCCAATCATGGTGCCATCTCAAGTTAAGTCAAGTCACTTTTTATTATCATTTCGACCATAACTGCTGGTACAGTACATAGTAAAAATGAGACATTTTTCACGACCATGACGTTACATGACACAGTACGAAAACTAGACTGAACTACATAAAAAACAACACAGAGAAAAAAACTACACTAGACTACGGACCTACTCAGGACTGCATAAAGTGTACAAAACAGTGCAGGCATTACAATAAATAATAAACAAGACAATAAGGCTGTAAGGTGTCAGTCCAGGCTCTGGATATTGAGGAGTCTGATAGCTTGGGGGAAGAAACTGTTACACAGTCTGGTCGTGAGAGCCCGAATGCTTCAGAGCCTTTTTCCAGACGGCAGGAGGGAGAAGAATTTGTATGAGCGGTGCGTGGGGTCCTTCATAATGCTGTTTGCTTTGCGGATGCAGCATGTAGTGTAAATGTCCCTAATGGGGGGAAGAGAGACCCCAATGATCTTCTCAGCTGGCCTCACCATCCTCTGCAGGATTGTGCAATCTGAGATGGTGCAATTTCTGAACCAGGCAGTGATGCAGCTGGTCAGGATGCTCTCAATACAACCCCTGTAGAATGTGATGAGGATGGTGGGGTGGCAGATGGACTTCCCTCAACCTTCGCAGAAAGTAGAGACGCTGCTGGGCTTTGTTTGCTATGGAGCTGGTGTTGAGGGACCAGGTGAGATTCTCCGCCAGGTGAACACCAAGAAATTTGGTGCTCTTAATGATCTCTACGGAGGAGCCATCGATGTTCAGCAGGGAGTGGTCACTCCGTGCCCTCCGGAAGTCAACAACCATCTCTTTTGTGTTGTTCACATTCAGAGACAGGTTGTTGGCTCTGCACCAGTCCTTTAGCCGCTGCACCTCCTCTCTGTAAGCTGACTCGTCATTCATGCTGATGAGACCTACCACGGTTGTGTCATCGGCGAACTTGATGATGTGGTTCGAGTTGTGTGTTGCAGCACAGTCATGGGTCAGCAGAGTGAACAGCAGTGGACTGAGCACACAGCCCTGGGAGCCCCCATGCTCAGTGTGATGGTGTTGGAGATGCTGCCTCTGATCCAGACTGACTGAGGTTTCCCAGTCAGGAAGTCTAGAATCCAGCTGCAGAGGGAGGTGTTCAGGCCCAGTAGACTCAGCTTTCCAATCAGAATTTCCAGTTCTGCAAATTTACTGATCCAGTTTACCACAATATCATCCAGACTGTTGTACAGATGACAAACAACAATGGACCCAATACAAATCCCTGCGGCATACCACTTGTCACAGGCCTCCAGTCAAAGAAACAATCACCCTCTGGCTTCTTCTATGAAGCCAGTGTCTAATCCAATTTACAACCTCATCTTGAATACCAAGCAAATTAACCTTTTGAACGATCTCCCATATGGGACCTTGTCAAGGGCCTTACTGAGGTCCATGTAGACCACATCCAGTGCCTGATCTTCATCAATATTCCTGGTAACATCCTCAAAAGACTCTATTAACTTAGCTAGACATGACTTACCATGCAAAGAGCAATGATGACTATCCCAAATCAGTCCCTGTCTATCCAAATACTCATATATCCAGTCAATTAGAATACTTTCCAATCACTTTCCTACTACTGATGGCAGGCTCACCTGCCTATTATTTCCTGGCCTATTCTTAGAGCCTTTCTTTCTTTTTCAATCTTTTTATTATTGTTATTAATATCAACATAATAAGATTGATACATAGATAATGGGATTACAAACATATACATTTCAACTGAACATGAGAGAATACATAAGCAATAGTTACAGTATAAATGAGTCTTCCCAAATCATGGACGATACAAGTAACCAATAAACAAGGCAAACCTAGGTATATCGTAATATGTATTAAAAAAAAACAGAAAACAGAAAAAGAAAAAAAAAATTATGCAAAAAAACTAATCTAACAATCTAATAACTAATAAGAAAAAAAACAAAAAAGAAAAAAGGCAAAAAGAAAAAAAGAAAAAAAAGGGCTGTTTATAATATCTAACAAAGATACAAAATCATCAGTGTCGTCAACTCTGATCCTCTCAACATACGTAAAATCAAAACCGGAAAAACAAATAGGCTTGGAACAGGGTCATATTACATCATATGAAAATACTGAATAAATGGTCTCCATATCTTTTCAAATTTAATAGAAGTATCAAATACAACACTTCTAATTTTTTCTAAATTTAGACATAACATAGTTTGAGAAAACCAATGAAATACGGTAGGAGGATTAATTTCTTTCCAATTCAACAAAATAGATCTTCTAGCCATTAACGTAAGAAATGCAATCATTCGACAAGCAGAAGAGGATAAACGAAGTGAGTCCATCATTGGTAAACCAAAAATTGCGGTAATAGGATAAGGTTGTAAATCAATGTTCAATACCGTGGAAATAACATCAAAAATGTCTTTCCAATATTTTTTCAAAAGCGGACAAGACCAGAACACATGAGTTAAAGACGCTATCTCTGAATGACATCTGCCACAAATAGGATTTATATAGGAATTAAAATGAGCCAATTTATCCTTGGACATATGAGCCCTATGCACAACCTTAAGCTGTATTAGTGAATGTTTAGCACATATAGATGATGTATTAACTAATTGAAGAATTTTATCCCAATTCTCAATAGGGATAGTAAGGTTAAGTTCTCTTTCCCAATCATTTTTAATCTTATAGAAGGGCTCTGAACGTATCTTCATAATTATATTGTAAAGTTTTGATATCAGCCCTTTCTGAGAAGGATTTAGTTCAAACAAATTCTCCAAAATACCTGAAGACACAAGATTTGGAAAGGTAGGAAGTACAGTATTTAAGAAATTCCTAATCTGTAAATATCTAAAAAAATGAAATCTAGGCAAATTATATTTATTAGATAATTGTTCAAAAAACATAAAACAATTATCCAAAAATAAATCAGAAAAAGGTAGTAATCCTTTAGTCTTCCAAGCTGAATAAGCTTGGTCTATAATAGAAGGATAAAAAAAACAATTGGATACAATAGGAATATTTAAAACAAACTGAGTCAACCCAAAAAATTTCCGAAATTGAAACCATATACATAAAGTATGTTTAACTATCGGATTGTCAGTTTGTTTCTGCAATTTAGAAAGAGCAAAGGGAAGAGAAGACCCTAAAATAGAACCCAATGAAAATCCTTGTACAGATTTAATTTCCAGGTTCACCCAATGAGAGCTAAAAGATAAATCCCAATCCTTTAACCAACATATCAAATATCGGATATTGACTGCCCAATAATAAAATCTAAAATTAGGCAATGCCAATCCGCCTTCCTTCCTTGCCTTCTATAAATATTTTTTACTTAATCTAGGATTTTTATTCTGCCATATATATGAGGACATTTTTGAATCAACATTAGCAAAAAAAGATTTCGGAATAAAAATTGGTACCGCTTGGAATACATATAAAAACTTGGGTAAAATAACCATCTTAATGGCATTAATCCGACCTATCAAAGATAAAGATAATGGTGACCACTTAGTAAACAAACATTTAATTTGATCAATTAAGGGTAAAAAAATTAACCTTAAATAAGTCTTTATAGTTTTTTGTGATTTTAATCCCTAAATAAATAAGAAAGTCATTAACTAATTTAAAAGGTAAATTTCCATAAATTGGAATCTGTCTATTTAAAGGAAACAATTCACTCTTATTAAGATTTAATTTATATCTGGAAAAATCACTAAATTGAACCAACAGTGATAAAACTGCAGGAATGGATTTCTCAGGATCAGAAATAAATAATAATAAATCATCTGCATATAATGATAGCTTATGTATATCCGTCCCACGATTAATGCCAAAAATGTTCTGTGATTCTCTGATAGCAATTGCCAAAGGTTCTAAAGCAATATCAAATAATAATGGACTAAGAGGACAGCTTTGTCTAGTACCCCGAAATAAACGAAAAAAGGGAGATCTTTGATTGTTAGTAAGCACCGAGGCTACTGGAGTATGATATATCAGTTTAATCCAGGAAATGAATGTCGGACTAAAATTAAACTTCTCAAGCACAGTAAATAAGTATGGCCATTCAACTCTATCAAATGCTTTCTCCGCATCTAATGAAATAACACATTCTGAAGTGCTATGTGAAGGAGTATAAACAATATTCAATAATCTCCTAAAATTGAAAAAAGAATAGCGATTTTTAATAAAACCAGTTTGATCTTCCGAGATAATTTGAGGTAATACCTTCTCCAGCCTGGATGTCAGTAACTTGGAAAAGATCTTGGAATCTACATTCAATAAAGATATTGGTCTATAAGATGCACAGTCAGCAGGGTCTTTATCTTTCTTCAATATTAAAGAAATGGAAGCTCTATAAAAAGATTGTGGCAGATTACCCAATCTAATTGCTTCTTCAAAAACCCTGCATAACCAAGGAGAAAGAGTAGCGGAAAAACATTTTTAAAATTCTACAGTATACCCATCTGGACCTGGTGCTTTCCCAGAATTCATAGAGGAAATAACCCCTTTAATTTCTGCATCCATAATAGGAGTTTCTAATATTGAAAGATCATCTGATGATAATTTTGGAAAATTCAATTTCCCAAGAAAATCATACATGGTATTATAATCATGAGAGAATTCAGAAAGAGGGAGGTATAAAAATCCTGAAAAGATATGTTTATCTCATCATGGTTAACTGTCAAATCCCCATTCTGCTGACGAATCTTAGTAATTTGACATTTATCCGAAGCATTCTTCAATTGACTCATTAACAGTTTACCCGATTTATCACTATGTATATAAAAATCAGATCTGGTTTTCATTAATTGATTTTCAATCGAAGATGTAAGTAATAAACTATATTCCATTTGAAGTTCAACCCTTTATTTGTAAAGCTCCTCACTAGGAGTAGTTGAATATTTCTTGTCAATCTCTTTAATTTTTTCAACCAATAAAAGTGTTTCCTTCTTAATGCATTTTCTCAGACCAACGGAGTAGGAGATAATCTGTCCACGTATATATGCTTTAAAAGTGTCCCAAAGTCTCGCAAGTGTCGCAAGAATTATCATCCGTGGAATTAGTTGAAAAGAAGAAATCAATCTGTTCCTTCATAAATTTAATAAAATCCGGATCTTGCAATAAGGTAGAATCAAATCACCATTGTCTCGCATTAGAAGCTGTATCCGTAAATTTAATAGAAAGTTTTAATGGAGCATGGTCAGAGATGGCTATAATATCATAATTACAACCAATTACCGACAGAATAAAACAAGAGTCAATAAAAAAAATAATCAATTCTCGAGTAGGAATGATAAACATGTGAGAAAAATGAAAACACTTTGTCCTTAGAATGCCGAAATCTCCAAATATCAGAAATTCCATTATCAGTCAAAAAAGAGTTAATATAAGTGGCTGACTTATTAGGTAAAGTCTGAGTAGATATAGATCTGTCCAACAAAGGATTTAAACAACAATTAAAGTCACCACCCATTATTAACTTATATTCATTTAGATTAGGTAGAGAAGTAAATAAGGACTTAAAAAAATCGGGATAATCCACATTTGGAGCATAAACATTAACCATAGCAACCTTTTTGTTAAAAAGTAAGCCAGTAATTAACAAAAATCTACCATTCGGATCCGAAAAATATTGTGTTGGACAAATGCAATAGAGGAGTCAATAAAAATTGAAACTCCCCTTACTTTAGCATTCGAATTCGAATGGTACTGTTGACCCCTCCAAAACCTAAAAAAGTGATACTTACCCTCTTTCCTCACATGAGTTTCTTGTGCAAAAATAATATGTGCATTCAGACTTTGGAATACTTTGAAAATCTTTTTCCGTTTAATTGGATGGTTTAAGCCATTAGTATTCCAAGAGACAAAATTAATATTCTGAGCCATATTTCTGAAATCAACCCTTTGGTATATAAAGGGTTAACCAAATTATGAACTCATGCACCCGGAAGAGGAACAAAAATAAGGGGCGGACCCGGAAATGATGACAACGTGGACATTTTAGTAGTTTAAAATCAGCCCAAATGATAAAACTAAAAAAAACTGGTGTAAAGAGCATAAGATTTAGAAATTGACCCCCCACCCCCCACCCAAGAGGAGAAAAAGCCATACCAGCCAGGAAAAGGCTGGGAAAAAAGAGGAATGAAACTAAATCTACCCCCATATCAGCAGAAGGCAACTCTGTATATAAAGGATTAAAAAGATCCACCCAAACTCTAAAGAAATAATAATCACTATACTGAAACCAAACTTCTTAATATAATTGCTGGTAAAAAAAAAAACCCAAAAAGAATATAATCACTAGTAACTTATAAATCGGGTTAAAACCCAAACAAACCAAAAAAAATTTAAACTGTGATAAGAAATGCATTATAGGAAGAAGATGAGAGAAAAAAAATGGCGAAATCAAAAAAAAACAAAAATATTTTAGAGAAGAAACTGCCATCTTAGTAAAAAAAAATTCACCTTCGAAGGATTAATAATAATGACCAAAAATAAAGTACAGTGATTAAAGTAAGTAAAATAAAAAGATTAGTACATCAAAAAAAAAACTTTAGCTAGAGTATAAAATATAGAGTAAACCTACACCAATAGCCAGAAACAAAATCTGGTTTTGGAAACAAAAACCATCTTACAACGATCAAAATCACTCATTTATTGAAGACGAGAATCCGCAGCAGTAGGGAAGTTCTCATTCAGAAAGCTTCTCACTTCAGATGTAGAAAAGAAAGCACGCCGAGATGCATTGGGAGGCGAGATTCTGAGCTTCGCAGGGTGTAAGAGTGCAGATTTTAGATTTTTCTCATAACATTCGGACATCAGAGGTTTAAAAAGAAGCCTTGCCTTCATTACTTCTGGACTAAAATCCTCCACTAATTGAAAATCAAATTCTTGGAATTTGACCATCCCTACACGCCGAGCCATACGAATAAGTTGCTCTTTAACATGCACATAGTGAAATCGGACAATTACAACCGGTGGTTTAGCTGAAGCACTTGGTGATTGACGCATAATTCTGTGAGCGCAATCAAGTAACGGAGGACTGTCTGGGAATACAGAAGGGAACGCATCCTTTAAAAGTTGAGCAAAATACTTTGAGGGATCCCCTTGTTCAATACCTTCCGGGAGACCAAGTATGCGTAAGTTCTGTCTTCTGGACCGATTTTCAAAGTTGACACTCTTGGCTTTAAGTGTTTCCACCTGTTTAATCGTCAAAGATAATTTCTGCTCCAGTTTTTCGATTATCAAGTCTCGCTTCCGAACGTCCTCTTGCAAAGTTGCGATTAGAGCTTGCTGCTGGTTAACTACTGAATCAGTCTTATCCATATAATCCTGAAAAGCCTTTATATCTTGTTTGAAAATTCATCATTGTTCTTCAAATTTTTCATTTAAAACCTCCAATAACACTTCATAAGTCAATTCAGTGCACTTAGGATCGGTCTTTTTCTTCTTCCCGTTCCTGTTAGAATCTTTCCCAGGGTCTCGCCATTGAGAGCCATTTCTGTATTCATTTCTTCAAAATTCACAATAAACTCTTAAAGATAAGTCCAAAAAAGTAGCAAGAATCTTTTGGTGTAGGTAAAAGTAAGTTAAATAAGGGTGATCATAGGTTAAAAAAAGTAAAGGTTATGGAGCGAATCTGAAACAGTGCTCACTCCATGAGCGTCTCCTGCTGACCTCTCTTTGAGCCTTTCTGAAACAACAAAACAACAATAGCTATCCTCCAATCCTCCGGCACCTCACACATAGCTAAGGATGTTTTAAATATCTCTGCTACGGCCCCTGCAATTTCTGCACCAACCTCCCACAGGTCTGAGGGAACACATTGTCAGAGTCAGGGACTAATTCATCTTAATTTGCCTCAGGACAGGAAGCACCTCCTCCTCTGTAATCAGTATAGTGTCCATGACCTTGCAGCTGCCTTGCCTCACATCTTTAGACTCTGTGTCTGTCTCCCGAGTATATACAGATGCAAAAAATAAATTTAAGGTCTCCTCCATCTCTTTTAGATCCACGCAATTACCACTCTCAGCTTCCAGAGGACAATTTTTTTCCTTAGCAACCCTTTTGACCTTAACATTTCTGCAGAAGCCCTTAGGATTCTCCTTCACCTCATCTGATAAACTTCTGTCACCAGCCCTGTCTCATTCTATAATAGGAGATCTAGTTGGGATTTCTACAGTATGTACTGTTTATGGAAACATTCCCGAACACATTTGACAAACACTTCCCTATCCAGCCCTTTTTCAATTTGGGAATCCAGGTCATTATGTAGAAAGTTAAAATCACCTACTATCATAACCTTATGTTTCTGGTAATAGACTGCAATCTCTCTACAAATATGCTCCTCTCAATCCCACAGACTGTTGGGTGATCTATAATGTAATCACATTAATGTGTTCTTACATTTTGTATTCTTCAGTTCTACCCATCAAGCCTCACTAAACAAGCTCTCCAGTCTGTTTTCAGTGCCAAGACATTTTTGTTGATTAGTAATGCCACCTCCCCCTTTAATTGCTCCCACTCTATCACGTCTAAAACAAGGGACACCTAGATCAATCAATGAGCTGCCAGTCCTGACCTTCCTGTAACCAAGTCTCACTAATGGCTACAGTATCATATTTGATGTATAATTCGAAGCATATGTATTAACATATCTCACATCAGGAAACAGCCATGATCATATGCACTTAGCAAAAAGTAGCTTTTCAATTAGCTGATATTCAAAAAGAAACACAGAATAGATTTTCTGAACAGAAGGCAGAAATCTGACAGATTATCATTCTGGCAGTTCACTGAAAAATGTTTCTAATTCTGCCAAACACTGCAAACATTGATTCTTCCAAGTACGTCACTTCTCAAAGTTAATCTGCCAGCAACATCCTCACAGGCAATAATTTCCAGTTCATTTCAACTTATTGTGTCAAAAATGAAAAATATTTATCTCCCATATCAGATAAAGCCTTGACTGACGCGTGATTGACTAAATTGTAACTGATGATTTACAGTTGAAGTTGCTGTTGATATCACACTCAGGATAACGAACCAAAAGTTTTCACCTGAACTACAGGATAGAGAATCAGACATATATAAAAATTTCTCGCAGCAGTTTACAGATTAGGTAGGTGACCAGAACTACATACTGTGCTGTCGATGATGACAGTGTATCAGTTTAACACTACTTCCTTATTAAGACATTTTCTTTCGTCCCATGTAATTACAATTAATTTCATTTTTTACTTTAATCAATCTGCAGTTGTGCAAGTGACTATTAATCCAGTTTGATTATTGCCACTAGGATATTCCTCATTGCCAGGGTGAAATTGACTAGTCTATAACACTGAGTGTATTCCTACCCACTTTTGAGACAAAAGGAATAAAAATGCAATTTTCTATTTAAAGACATTAATTAATCAGAATTTATAAATACTTGGAAATCATGACTGGTGTTTCTGCAGCCTTTTCCCTCAGCAACACTGGATGAATCCTCATGTATCTACAGCTAGCCTTTGTACTGTTACGGATTCAGCAACAATAAATATACAAGTGAGGCAGGGTTTTTATAACAAATAAAACATTTATTAAACACTGAAAAACAAACCCCCCCCCAAAAGTAAACAAACCACTAACGTAACCGGAAATCAGCTGCTGTGCGGCAGCTTAAACAGTTCTTAAAGCGATGTTGCAAAAACAGTTCTTCAAAGTAGTACTGCAAAAGTTCAAAATGCTTACAGTCCATTAAAGGAGAGACTTTTTAGATGATTTAAATTCTCTTTCACGTCGTGTTGCTGCGGTTCCCAGTCGAACTATACTTTTCCCAGGGAGAATTTATGAAGATGAAAATGAAATGGCTTAAAGGCACTGACCTTTCCTTTACAAAACTGTACCCAATCTTTTCTGCTACCATTTGCAAGGATTAACCTGAGCACAGTCAACGAATTCCTTCTGAATGAGGATCAAACAAGGTCGAACCTGTTTCACCTTCGAAATCGACTTTCCTCGATCTTTTAGCTCCCGAACTCTGATCTTCACTCTCCACTGATTTTTAACTGGCAGTATTATAAAGAAACTGCCGGCAATGACCTTTTAAACTTTAGGCATTAAATAAAACTCCATCTTTCAACCAAACTGCATCATAATATTGGACCACGCAGTGGCATGGAGTCAAAATGGCAAATCCAGCCATGAACTGCCCCTCCTCACAGGGAGCGGTCCTCCTTTTATACCCTGTAAAACAAAACTGTCACATGACCTCTACTGGCGGGAAAATGACGTCATTCCACCATCACAAGACCACTACCTTAAGTCCAGTATAGCTTCAACACCACTGTCACATGTCACGGGTACGTAGCATCTCCCTCCAAAAACAAAATCTGGTCTGTCAAGAAAAATTTTTTAACAATTATTTACAAGAAAAAAAACAAATGTACAAATTTTATAACATACACAGTATACATAGTATCATCATATAACATCTTACAACTTACAATACAGTAGGAGTGTTACAATTGTAAAAGACCACTCCATAAAAAAATTACGTTGTACATTCAACATTGAGATAGACAATCAGCAAACACATTATCTTTACCTTTAATGAGTTATCACAATATTGTACTCTTGTAACATCAAATTCCAATTTAATAATCTTCTGTTTTTGTTTTTCATCTTACTCAGGAACACTAACGGATTATGATCAGTGTAAACAATAAGTGGATTTTGAGTTGTACCAACATATACCTCAAAATATTATAAAGCTAAAACAAGAGATAACAATTCCTTCTCTATTGTCAAATAGTTTCTTTGATGTTTATTAAATTTCTTAGAAAAGTAAGCTACTGGATGATCAACATCATCACCCTCATTCCTTTGCATTAATACTGCTCCTGCAGCCTCATCACTAGCATCTACAGCTAATAAAAAAGCTTTTTCAAAATCAGGTGCCTTAAGCACAGGTTGTTGACATATCATAGTTTTCAATTTTTCAAATGCTTCTTGACAAGGCACTGTCCACACAAACTTCACATTCTTCTGCAAAAGGTTAGTTAATGGAAGGGCAATATTAGCAAAATTCTTACAAAATTTTCGATAATATCCTACCATTCCCAAGAATCTTCTGAGAGTTTTTTTCCCCGTTGGAGTGGGAATCTCTAAAATTGCCCAAACTTTTGCCTGAACAGGAGCTACCTTACCTTGACCAACAACATAACCAAGGTAAGTCACAGTGGCATGTCCGAATTCACTCTTAGCTAAATGAATAGTTAAGTTAGCTTTGGAAAGCCTTTCAAACAATTTCTCCACTGCAATAATGTGTGCTTCCCAAGTATCATTTCCTGTCACTAAATCATCAATATAAGCATCAGTATCTTTCAATCCTTGAATCACAGAGTTAATCATCCTCTGGAAAGTACCTGGGGCATTCTTCATCCCAAATGGAAGAACATTATATTCATATAGCCCAGATGAAGTTACAAATGCAGAAATCTCTCTATCTCTGTCCGTTAATGGAACACACCAATACCCTTTCAATAAATCAATCTTTGTAAGGAACTTTGCTTTTCCAACTTTATCTACACAATCATCTACTCTAGGAATTGGATATGCATCTGTTTTCGTTACAGCAGTCACCTTCCTATAGTCCGTACAAAACCTAATACTACCATCTGGTTTTGGCACCATAACACAGGGTGAACTCCAATTCGAGTTAGAAGGTCTAATAATATTATTCTCTAACATATATTTAATTTCTTTCTCAGCAAGTTCACATTTTTCTATGTTCATCCTATATGAGTGTTGTTTAATGGGTTTGGCATCTCCAACATCTACATCATGTGAAGCTATAGTAGTCCTTCTCGGAACGTCTGGAAACAAATCCTTGTATTTAAAAATTAATTTCTTCATCTGCTGTTTCTGCTCTGGCTGTAAACATGCTAGTTTCTCATCAATATTTTCCAGAATGGTTGAATTTGGTAACCTGACAGAAACAATGTTGGATTTAGAATGAAATTCAGATGAATCATCTATCATGTTCCTAGTTAAACCAAACTCATTATCATTAACCAAAACAGTCACAGTATCAGATTGTTTCTCATAATATGGTTTTATCATATTTATATGGCAAAGTTGTGTTGGCCTTCTACGATCTGGAGTTTTTATCTCATAATCCACATCATTGATTTTAGACACAATTTCATAAGGACCATGAAATCTAGCTTGTAAAGGATTTGTTTGCACTGGGAAAAGAACCAGCACCTTATCTCCAGGTTTAAACACCCTCATCCTAGCTTCTTTATCATACCAAGTGTTCATGTTCTCCTGAGCCCATTTTAAATTTTCCTTGGCTCAGCTACAAGCTTTATGTAACCTGTCCTTAAATTTCAAAACATAGTCCAACAAATTAGTGTGTACTTCCTTACTAATCCACTGTTCTTTTAATAAAGCTAAAGGTCCTCTAACTCTATGCCCAAATACAAGTTCAAAAGGACTGAAACCTAAAGATTCTTGTACCGATTCCCTTACTGCAAATAAAAGTAAGTTTATACCCCTTCCTATTCCTAACTTCCACCCACAGAGATTCAGTAGACGTCTCCATGACTTCCTACTTTTCTGCAGCCGTGACACATCTCTGATCAATAGTGCCACACCCCCATCTCTTTTGCCTCCCTCCCTGTCCTTTCTGAAACATCTAAAGCTTGGCACTTGAAGTAGCCATTCCTGTCCGTGCACTATCCAGGTCTCTGTAATGGCCACAACATTATAGCTCCAAGTGCTGATCCACACTCTAAGCTCATCTGCTTTATTCATAACACTCCTCACATTAAAATAGACACATTTCAAACCATCAGTCTGAGTGCATCCCTTCTCTATCACCTGCCTATCCTCCCTTTCGCACTGTCTCAAGCTTTCTCTCTTCGTGAGACAACCTCCCTTTCCTCCATCACTTCAGTTCGGCTCCAACCCCCCAGCAATTCTAGTTTAAACTCTCCCCAATAGACTTTGCAAACCTCCCTGCCAGGATACTGGCCCCCCTCAGATTCAAGTGCAACCTGTCCTTTCTGTACAGGTCACCTGCCCCAGAAGAGGTCCCAATGATCCAGAAATCTGAATCCCTGCCCCCGCTCCAATCCCTCAGCCATGCATTTATCCTCCACCTCACTCAATTCCTATACTCACTGTCACGTAGCACAGGCAGTAATCCTAAGATTACTACCTATGAGGCTCTGCTTCTCAACTTCCTTCCTAACTCCCTGTAATCTGCTTTCAGGACCTCCTCCCTTTTCCTACCTATGTCGTTGGTACCAATATGTACCATGACATCTGGCTGTTCTCCTTCCCACTTCAAGATATCATGGACGCGATCAGAAACATCCCGGACCCTGGCATCTGGGAGGCAAACTACCATCCATGTTTCTTCCCTGCATCCACAGAATCACTTGTCTGACCCTCTAACTATAGAGTCCCCAATCACCGCTGCCATGCTTTTCCTTTCCCTGCCTTTCTGAGCCACAGGGCAAGACTCTGTGCTAGAGGCGCAACCGTTGTAGCTTCCCCTAGGTCCTGCAAGCTACACCAGCCCATCCACCTGCTCCCTCACATCCATTCAGGGCCCCAAACAATCCTTCCAGATGAGAAAACACTTCACCTGCGACTCTCCTGGGGTCGTCGATGTGGCCTCCTCTATATTGCCGAGACCCGTCATGAATAGGAGAACTGCTCTATTCAGCATCTCTGCTCCATCCACCAAAAGTGAATCTTCCCTGTGGGCCAAACATTTTAATTCCTGTTCTGACATGTTGGTCTATGGCTTTCTCTTGTGTCAAGAGGAGGCTACCCTCAGGGTGGAAGAGCAACACCTAATATTCTGTCTGGCTAATCTCCAACCTGATGGCATGAACATCAATTTCTCCTTGCAGTAAAAAAAATTCCCTCCCCTCTTTTTCTTCCATTCCCTTCTTTGGCCTCCTACCCCTGGATCCTCTCCTCCTTCCTTTTCTCCTGTAGTCCACTCTCCTCTCCTACCCACATAGCTTCACCTTTCATCTTTTAGCTGTCCTCCTTCCCCTCCCCTCACATAATAAAAGACCAAAATATTCAAGACAATAAATGCAAAAAATGCCAAGAGAAACCAGAAACAATCCAATACTCTACAGGGTTCTACAACAGTTTAACTCAATCTGATTACTTACAGTGGCACAATGAAGTGGTAAACATCATTCACCAAAATCTTACTTTACTATACAAATTCATACCTTATTATCAATACAAGATGATCCAATTATAGAAACAGAATCTGGCAAATTATATTACAACTGATCCATTAAAACTAGTAAGACAATCCCTAATAACCTTCCGGATATAATAATACCAGATAAGCAGGAACAACTTACTTAACACACACAACATACAGAAATCAAGAAGTGAAAAACACCAGAAATATACTGAACTAAAAGAGGAAATTGAAAGACAATAGAACATGAACATTGTCCCAATAGTAATATCTACAACTGCTATCATCCCAAAGTCACTACACAATAGCATTAAACAATTAGGCCTACACAGAAATATTTATGTAAACTTGCAGAAAGGACAACACTAAACACCACTGGAATACTACAAAAGTTCCCAGCGATTGAGAAATCAATGGGCTTGGCTCTGCCCATACCTCAGGTTTTACCAGCTTGAGCTGAGAAAAAATAAAAATAATAATAAATATTGAGAACACGAGATGAAGAGTCCTTGAAAGTGGGTCCATAGGTTGCAGTAACAGTTCAATGATGGGATGAGAGGCTAAAGACATCAGTGAACACTCCAACCAGTTGATCAACAAAGGTTTTCAGCACAGAGTCATCATGGAGTGAAGCATCACTGACATTTATGCTGTTAGGTTTCACCTCATCAGAAGTCATGGCATGCAAACCATGCCACAGTTGTTATGAAACTGTTTATGTCTTTAGCTGCACATGGAATTTCCATTTCACTCTCATGATGGCTTCTATAGGTCATACCTGAACTTACTGTGCAGTTCTGAATTGTCAGTCTCGAATGCCACAGACCTAGCTTTAAATCTTCTGGTTTATCCTTGACTTCTGGTATCTGCATGTTCACAAAAACACACACTTATCCACAAAGGACTTGATGAATTTGGCGATGACACTGGCAAATTCATTCAGATTCCGAGATGAATTCCTGAATTTAGTCCAGTTCACCAATTCAAAGCAGTTCTGTACCTCCCTCATCTTCCTCACCACTGGTGCTAAGGATTCATAGGCAAAGGTCAGACTGTATTCAAAACTTGGGGTCCATATCTAAGGAAAGATGTGTTGGCCCTGGAGAAGGTTCACAAGAATGACCCTGGGAAAGGAAGATTTAATGTGTCTTCAATATTGTTCACATTATTAAAGAGAATTTTCTGGATGTCTTAAAATGTATGAAGTAGATATAAATCTTCAGGTCCTGATCACATTTATCCAAGAACATTCTGAGAGACTACAGAACAAAAATGGGAGCACAATTTCATCACTTTCATCGTTGTCCACAAGTAAAATGCTTGCTGATAGGAAGAATGTGAATGTTGTGCTTTTATTTTAAAAGGGACCACAATGAGAAAACTAGAAACTGGAGTCCAGTAAACTTAACATTTGTGATGGGTAATTGTTACGATCCAGCAACAATGAATATATAATTGAGACAGGTTTTTTTATAACAAATAAAACATTTATTAAACACTGCTAAAAAAAAACCCAAAAGTAAACAAACGACTAACTTAACCAGAATTTGGCTGCTATACGGCAGCTCAGACAGTTCTTAAACCGAGAAATGCGAACAGTTCTTTAAAAGTAGTATTTCAAAAGTTCAAAATGATTTACAGTCAGTTAGGAGAGACTTTCCTTGAAGTACACCTTTAATATGTGCAGTTTCACAGTATCATAATCAAATGTTTGCTCAGCAGTTAAAGCTGTAAAAACTTGTTGTGCTTTGTCTTTAATTACACTCCGTAACAACACTGACCATTTCTCTTTAGGCCACTCTGAAATCAGAGCAACAGTTTCAAAATGATGCAAATCTTTCTCTACTTCCCTTTCATTAAACGGAGTGACCAATTTAATTTCCTGACTAACAACAAACGTTTTTCTAGAACCAGAAGACTGATTCTCAGACCTTAATTCCGCCATCGCAAGTTCAAATTCCCTCTGTTTATTTTCAGCTTCTAACCGACATAGTTCCAAGTCAGCTTCCAATTGTTTCTTTTTATTTTCAGCTTCTAATCAACTTAGTTCCAGTTAGCTTCCAATTGCTTCTGTTTTAACTCAGCTTCTATTCTAAGTTTTTCTAACGCTACTTGTTCCAAGTGTAACTGCTTAGTTGCTTTACTCACAGGGAACTTATCTAAAATCGATACATCAAAAAACACCCGATTTTATATAGTGTTCCACGATTTTTCTCTGAATTACAGGCTTTGTTGTAATCTTTGAAATACCTTTAAGTTCCAACCTGCTAGCAATCTCAAATACATCATTTTTTTTCGCCTTCACTAATAACTCTGAATCTGGCGATGCCAGGAAGTTGTCAATATTTGTTGTTGCTGAATACCATTCACAGACCAATCAAACAAAAGAATCAGGTATTCCCCTTTTCTAAAACACTGATTGATAATTAAACAAGCATTTAAACTCAAAAATGGATTCAGATCTCACGAGCCCCCAATTGTTACGATCCAGCAACAATGAAAATAGAATTGAGACAGGTTTTTTATAACAAATAAAACATTTTTTGTCGTGGTTTCTCGTGCCCCACAAATGACCAGGAGACGCAGAAGATTCTTCAAGAAGGGTTAAACTTTAATTTGCAAACCAAAGCTGAGACAGTCATTGAGCTAGTAACTGATTGCCCACCGATCCTTGTACATAGCATTTTTTATAGTAATCTCCTGGTTTAGTTGCATTAGCATATCCAATCGGTCTATAGTTGCGTATCACAAGTACATCCGCCACTATTGTTCCTACCCATTGACTTAATCATGTTCTAATCTACATCTCTTAGCTACCTCTCATTAACACACCATTGTCTTCTACAGTCTTAAGATTTCGTTCTCCTACTAAATTGGATACATGCATAGCAAATAGCAAGCTCAGACTACATAATCTACATCAAAGCTGACTACATAGTTTTGGTTACACAGTAAACAATGCAACTTTTATACTCCAATACTAGCAATCTCAAATACATCTTTTTTTTTTTGCCTTCGCTAATAACTCTGAATCTGGCGATGCCAGGAAGTTGTCAATATTTATTGTTGCTGAATACCACTCAGACCAATCAAACAAAAGAATCGGGTATTCCCCTTTTCCAAAATACTGATTGATAATTAAACAAGCTTTTAAACTCAAAAATGGATTCAGATCACATGAGCCCCCAACTGTTACGATCCAGCAACAATGAAAATATAATTGAGACAGGTTTTTTATAACAAATAAAACATTTATTAAACACTGCTCAAAAAAACCAAAAGTAAACAAACTAACTTAACCGTAAGTCGGCTGCTATACGGCAGCTCGAACAGTTCTTAAACCGAGAAATACAAAAAGTTCTTTAAAAGTAGTATTGCAAAAGTCCAAAATGATTTACAGTCAGTTAGGAGAGACTTTCCTTGAAGTAATAAATTCTCTTCCGTGACGTTACTGCTGAACCCAGCCGAAGTATGCCTTGCCCGAAGGATTTATGATGAAGGAAATAAAACGGCTTAAAGGCACTGACCTTTCTTTGGCGAGACGCTGCATCCAGCTCTTTCTGCTTTCAGAATGCAGGAGCTATCTTGGATTGCAGGTTACTAATTCCTTCCGAAAGAGGATCAAAAAAGGTCAAACCTGTTTTACCACCAACACCACCAACTTTCCTCGATTCTTCAGCTTCCTGAACTTCAATAGTTCTTCACTCTCCGACTGGACTTTAACTGGCAGTGATTTTCAGAACTGCCGACACAACGATTCTTACAGTAGAAATTAAAACTCCACTTTTAAAATGAAACTGTGTCATAAAATTAAATACACAGTAGAACGGAGTCACTGACGAACTAAACCACGAACTGGCCTGCGTCACAGGGAGGGGTTCTCCTATTATACCCTGTTGAAACAGGCCATCACATGACCTCTCACTGGCGGGAAAATTACATCACTCCACCATCACAAGACCATTACATCATGCCCAGGAGAGCCTCACTTACAATCTGTTCATGTAACAGTCACAAGATACCCCCGGGTGCGTAACAGTAATTTACAGTAGAAGATTCTGAGGGATAGGATATACATCAATGTGGAAAAGCAGACGTTCATTAGGGACCATCAGAAAGGCTTTGTGTGTGTGAGACCATGTCTTATAGACTTGATTTGAGATTTATGGGAAATGATAAAGAAGCTTGATCAGGGTAAGGTAGTAGCTGTGCTCTATATGGACATCAGTAAGGCTTTTAATAAGGTTCTACATGGTAAGGTGCTCTAGAAGGTTATATTGCAAGGATTAAAATTATACACAACTGGCTTGATGGTAGGAAGCAGACCATGATGGTGGAATACTGAGACCATTATTGTTTGTTATCTAGATCAATGATTTGGATTAGAATGCATGAGGCATGGTTTATATTTGCCAATGACACTAATAAAGGTGGCACTGTAGACAGTGAAGAAGGTTATCAAGAATTGCAGTAGGATCTCGATCAGCTAGGCAATTGGGCCGAGGAATGCCAAATGGACTTTAATTCAGTTAAGTGCCAGATGTTGTAGTTTTGAAAGGCAAATCAGGGTAGGTCTTTCAGATTAAACTGTCGGGATCCTGGACAAGTTGGAGGACAGAGGGATTTTGGAGTTCACATTAAAACCGTGCACCAGGACCATGAGTGTGCAGTAGAAGTAGCCAGTATAAAGATGTGAGGGGGGAATGGGTGAGTGAGGCAGCAGCTGGCAGATAATAGGTGAAGAGGAGTTGGTGGAATGACTAGTATGGAAAAACCAATGCCCAGGAATGGATAAAGCTACAGAAAGTTGTGGATACAGCCCAGTCCATGACAGGCAAAGCCCTTCCCACCATTGAGCACATTTACATGGAGTGCTACCACAAAAAAAAAGCAACCATTATCAAAAACCCCACAGTCCAGACCATGCTCTTTTCACGCTACTACTATTATTGGGCATGAGGAAGAGAATCCATAGGTCTGCACAACCAGAATCAGGAAGTTACTTAACATAAGGCTCCTGAACCAACATGGATAACTTCATTCACACATGCTGAACTAATTCTCAAGCCAAGTCAAGTCAACTCATCACTTTTATTGTCATTTCAACCATAACTGCTGGTACGGTACACAGTAAAAACAAAACAACGTTCCTCCAGGACCATGGTGCTACATGAAACAACACAAAACTACACTAAACTACCTAAAACAACACAAAACTACATTAGACTTCAGACCTACAATAATTAATAAACAAGACAATAGGCACAGTAAAGAGCAAATTACAATATAATAATAAATGATGTAAATGTAAATGTAAATGTACACCCCAGACTCAATTTCAAGGACTATTTACAACTCAGGCTCTCAGTATTATTTCCTGTTTGTAAGGGAATATAGAGGATTAATGATAATGTGTGACCACTGGGTGTTCTATTTGCACAATTTTGCTTCTTTTGCACATTGGTTGTTTGACAGACTTTATTTATACAATGGATTCTGGATGCTTGGACCATCAGTTAATCAGGGCTGTTGCTTATTTGGGTCAATTCCTAAAGAACAAAAATTAATCAAGAAACTAGCCAAGATTCTCTTTATTTGGGACACTACGACACTTAATTGGAACAGGAGACTGTTGCCAATGTTCTAACTAGTCTCAGCCATGTGTTACACGTGCACATGTGGCTGTTAAAGACTATACTATGCTTGGAGTGAACAGTTTTTCAATAGTGTCAGTTGTCCATGTTTGCGTTCCAAAAGAAATTATCCAAAAGATAGCTGGCGAGAAATAAGCAGTAAGACAATTCAAAATTGTTTTGCTCACGGGTTTCAAGTATTCAGTCTTAGAGGTGCCAGATACGGCTGTGAGTGAAAATGAAACAATTTCACTCATTCAGCAAGATAGGAACTATGAACAATTTGATGGTATCAACAATCATCTTAAATGCTACAATGAAAATGAAGATTTGGAGGATGCAATCATCTAAATAACTGTTAGAAGGCAGTCCATGATCTGCACTGATTTTGTTCATTTACAGTCAATCAAAAGAATACGGCAGAACACTGGATGAAGTCCTCTGTTGATAGCAATTAGAAACTAATTCACAGTTTTTATAGTACTGTAGTAGTATTGGTAGTGTTCTCATTTGTTTTGTATTTCATTTAAATACATAAAATAGTTTGCCTTTTTTACAGATTTTTAACTATTTTCATGAAACTTTGGCTAATTTTGGCAGCTGCTTAATTGGTCCAAAATTTACTGGTCATGATTTGTCCCAATTAACAGAATCCACTGTATATCATTTTCATAAAAGTCTATTGTAGTTAACTTTTCTTGTTACTCCATGTAATAAAACAAATCTCAAGGTGACATATACTATATACAGTTTGATAATACATTTACTTTGAACTTTGATAAGAGAAACCAGGTAAGGGAGTGATCATGGACAATCACAGTCAGTAGGGAAGTGATAAAATTCTCAGTCTACATCAGTTCTGAAAATTGCAAAACATTTTATTTTATGACGTGACCCAGTATTTCAAGACTACAAAATGCTTTGACAACTGTCATATGTTAAAGGATGGGAAAAGCTGTGCTCAATTATAAATAACAATGAAATACAAAATGGTGCTCAGGTATTACAAAGGAAAGCAATGTCCAGCAAAAGATGTTTTTGTTGTGTAAACCTCCCACTGGATACTGGAAGCAGCAGTGAACATAGTTCTATTTCTTATCTGCATCATTTTCTGGGGTAGTAACTTCCTTATTAAATTATGGGGCTTGGAATAAGATTTCCAAGATGCAAAGGTGACAGTTGTGAGCGAATATAGACTTTGGCACAATTTAGTTTCTGTTTTCACCATTTCCACTGCAGCAGACAATTGGTCACCAGAGTTTTGAACTGTGTCTCATTTTTATTGAAAGAGAAAAGCTAGAGTTCCAATTTTAGTCCTTTTTAGTTTCGTTCAGGGTTGGTTTTGTTTTGGATTTTAAAATGAAAAGAGGAATATGCAAGATAAACACTATGTATTACTGCTGTCTCTATTTTGCTACAGTCTTAGGTAAGTTTCAATATAATCTATATTCTAAAAATATTTTTGTCAGATTTGCATTTGTATTTATCTGAAGCCTGTGATAGACATTGTTGCCGATATGAATGGGATGCACGAGTTTCAGGCGCAGTGTGAAGAGGATAGATAAACCTTGGATATACAGAAAGCTGGAGCAAAAGTTCACTTCTTCCCGGTCAAGCAAACAATACAAAAAGCCCGATTGACTACGAATAATAAATACAGGATGGAGCTGATGAATCAAACTGCTTGAAAATCATTTTTATTTTCATCTGTTAAAAAGAACCCCGTCAATTTAGTGGTGTTTCAGATGTGGGTTTTCTGAACACAACCCATTCTAACTAATCGAAATAGAAAAGCGGTTAGCTTTTATACTCCAGCTAAATGAAAACCTGAAGTCAGGTTGATAACAAGAGACTGACTGAAATACCTTACTAATGTTACACTGGGTGGATTAGGTTAAAATTGTTCCCAGAGTTTCTAACCACTGTTGGTCAAAAGATCCAAAACTGTTAAAACACTTGACACTTTCTAAAACTATTAAAAGCTCTCAAACACCTTCTACTACCAGACTATTAATATATCTGGAATCACTCATTCCTGTCCCATGCATAAAAACATCCTCGACAAATATATGAGATAGGAGGGGGAGTAAACCACTCACTTCTTCATGCCTCTCTCACATTCAATAAAATCATGCCTGATCTAACTGTAAACACATCACCATGTTCCAATCTATTCTCAGCCTTAAAATTCCTCAAAAACTCTGTTTTCACTGTACATCGAGGAAGAGATTTCCAAAGGTTCACAACTCTGGGAGAACAAACTTTCACCTCATCTTCACATTAAATTAATAATCCCTTAAACATTGACCCCTTAGTTATGCACCCTTTAAGATTGAAATAACATCTCCTCTTCATATATATCTGGTAAAAACTCACATCTCTTTGACTGTTTGTCCCACTCCCATCAGGGAGAAGAGTATGTAGCATCCACACCAGGAACACCAGACTCGAAGTTGCTTTCCCCAAACACAAAGGCTGATTAACACATCTACCCACTAATCCACCACACCACCACTACTTTATCATTTCCAGTCAAGTTACATTATATACAGGCACTCTTGTACCTAGAGTCAACTTACGTAAATAGAATCAATCTATAGAAACTTTCTTCTGCATTTATATTTATGGTGTCTTTATTATTGTTTTATTCATCTTATTTTTTGGGCTGCATCAGATCAGGAGTAACAATTATTTCATCCTCTTTTACACTTGTGTACTGGAAATGATATTAAACTTTGCTGAATCACCTAGTCAAGATCTCTCAGATTACCTGCATACTGTGAAATATCAGCAGACACATCCCTTGCCTGTCCAACCATTCCCCACTCTTTTCTGGAATTAGTCATGAAACTCTTCTCTGAACATTCTTCCTGAGATAAAGGAGAACCAACACCGTCACACACAACAGAGAATAACTTGCATACGTTTACACTCAGTTCTCAAAGCCATGACTTACTGTTACTTTTTGCAATAAATTGCTGTACCTGCAAACAAACCTTTTTCAAATTATGGTCATGGATACCCAAGTCTTGCTGTCATTTCAGAATTTAATTTAATGACTAGCTCCTGAATTTAGCTACAATACTCAGTTGAGGCACAAAAGAATATTGAAAAGTTTATTTTGAATATTGATTCCTCTCCAATAAAAGAGGACTGCTGACATTCCATCTCTTTGTTAAATGCTGGATTATCAGGGCAAAGATTACCAATGCCTTATCAACAATAACAGATAAATATAACAAGACATAACGACAGACGTAGGCCATTCCGACCATCGAGTCTGCTCCACCATTTCATCGTGGCTGATTTATTATTCCTTTCTGAACTTCATGTCTCCTGCCTTCTCTTGCATGTCTTCTCTATGTCCTGTTGTAACTTGCACCCCACATCATGGCTGCTATTTACACACCTGTATATAACTTGCATCAAGGTTTTTTTAACCCTTGCAGTTTCTTAACTCTACCTTCAGAATTCGACACCTTCCAATCCTACTTCATGTCTTAGCAACTGAAACACTCCAATCCCTCCGCCAACCTGCCTGACTTTTCAATATGTATCTTTAGATGATTTGCACTCAGTTGTGATCTTCTTTCAGCTGCTTTTAATAAAATACCAACTTTTTTTTACAAAACTTGAAATAATACACAGATGAAGCTTCCTCCAAGATTAGTTGTGCCATGTGAAAATGTTCAAAATGGAAACCGTTAAAAATTGTTGCTCTTTTCCTTTGCTTTATTCAAGTGATTGGAGGATTTTCTGACTCTCAACTAAGCGAAATCCAAACAAAGTACAAGACGTACAATGCTGGCATTACCTCAACACAAACACCCGGTGTAGAGTCCAGCACTTCAACCAGATGGACCAGCACACTGACGAGTGAATCAACCACAGAGGAGTGCATATGGGTCTGTGTGACAACCAGCAAAACCACCACAACTACAGACACCAGCATAGAAATCACAACGACTACAGGGACCATAACAACGAGCACTACATTGACCACAGTAACAAGTACACCAACCACAACATCGACCAGTACACTGACCAGCACACCGACCACAGTAACCAGTACACCAACCAGCACATCGACCACAATGACCAGTACACCGACCAGCACACTGACCACAGACACCAGTACACTGACCACAGTGACCAGTACACCAACAACAGTGACCAGTGCATCAACCAGCACATCCATGACACTGACCAGTACACCGACCAGCACTCCAACCACAGTGACCAGTACACCGACCACAGTTACCAGTATGCCAACCACAGTATCCAGCACACTAACAAGCACACCAACCACAGTGATGAGTACACAGACCAGCACACTGACCACACTGTCTAGTACACCAACCAGCACATACACCATACTGACCAGTACACCAACCAGCACATCGACCAGAGACACCAGTACATCAGCCATATCAACCACAGTGAGCAGTACACTGAAGAGCACACTGACCACTGTGACCAGTACACCAACTAGTACATCCACCACACTGACCAGCACACCGACCACTATGACCAGCACATTGACCACATCGACCACAGTGACCAGTACACCGACCAGCACATCCACCACGCTGACCATCACACCGACCAATGTGACCAGCAAAACTGACTAGCACATTGACCCCAGTGACAACTACATCAACCAGCACATTGACCACAGTGACCAGTACACCGATCACAACATCTACCAGTGACCAGCACACCGACCACTATGACCAGCACATCGACCACATCATCCACGATGACCAGTACACTGACCAGCACATCCACCACACTGACCAGCACACCGACCATTATGACCAGCACATTGACCACATCGACCACAGTGACCAGTACACCGACCAGCACATCCACCACACTGACCATCACACCGACCAATGTGACCAGCAAAACTGACTAGCACATTGACCCCAGTGACAACTACATCAACCAGCACATTGACCACAGTGACCAGTACACCGATCACAACATCTACCAGTGACCAGCACACCGACCACTATGACCAGCACATCGACCACATCATCCACGATGACCAGTACACTGACCAGCACATCCACCACACTGACCGGCACACCGACCACTATGACCAGCACATTGACCACATCGACCACAGTGACCAGTACACCGACCAGCACATCCACCACACTGACCATCACACCGACCAATGTGACCAGTAAACTGACTAGCACATTGACCCCAGTGACAACTACACTGACCAGCACATTGACCACCGTGACCAGTACACCGATCACAACATCTACCACAGTGACCAGTACACCGACCAGCACATCTACCACAGTTACCAGTATGCCAACCACAGTGTCCAGCACACTAACAAGCACACCAACAACACTGATGAGTACACAGACCAGCACACTGACCACAGTGACCAGTACACCAACCACATCTACCACAGTGACCAGTACAATGACCACAGAGACCAGTACACTGACCAGCACATCCACTACACCGACCAGCACTCCGTCCACAGTGACCAGTGCATCAACCAGAACATCTTCAATGACCAGTACACTGACCAGCACAACGACCACAGAGACCAGTACACCAACCAGCACATCCATCACACCGACCAGCACTCCGACCACAGTGACCAGTACATCGACGAGCACACTAACCAATACACCGACCAGCAAGTTGACCACAGTTACCAGTATGCCAACCACAGCTTCTAGCGCACTAACAAGCACACCAACCACACTGACAAGTACACAGACCAGCACACTGACCACAGTGACCAGTAAACCAACCACATCTACCACCGTGACCAGTACACTGACCACATCTACCACTGTGACCAGTACATCAACTGAAACACCAACCACAGTGACCAGCACATCCACCACACTGACCGGCACACCGACCACTGTGACCAGCACATCGACCACAGTGACCAGTGCAACAACCAGCACATCCACCACACTGACCAGCACACCAACCACAGTGACCAGTAAACTGACTAGCACATTGACCCCAGTGACAACTACACTGACCAGCCCATCGACCACAGAGACCAGTACACTGACCAGCACATTGACCACATCAACCATGATGACCAGTACACCGACCAGCACTTCCATCACTTCAACCATGATGACCAGTGCTCCAACCAGCACATCAACCACGATGACCAGTGCTCCAACCAGCACATCAAGCATGGTGACCAGTACACCAAACAGCACATCGACCACACCAACCAGCACATCGACCACAGTGACCAGTACACCGACCAGCACATCGACGACAGTGACCAGTACACCGACCAGCACATCGACCACAGTGACCAGTACACCGACCAGCACACCAACTGGAACATCAACCACTGTGACCCCCATACCCACCACAGCATCCATTATATCAACCACATTGTGCACATATCCTACCATACCACTTAGCACTGTAACCACAGTGTCAAGCACAGTGACCAGCATGAGTCCAGTGACCTGTACGATGATCTGTATTCCAATCACACAGTCCTCCACACCGGCCAGTGCACCCACCACATTCTTCAGCACATTGTGCACTACACTAGGCTCTGTGTCCAGTGCAGCCGCCAGTGTGTCTCCCACGGTGGCCAACCCATCAACAATAATCAGTACACCAACCAAACTCATCTCCACCGGCACATCAACAACAGTGACCAGTACAACCAAGATCACCATGGAGGTCAGTTCAACAACTACAGTGTCCAGTTCAGGTAAACTACCTTTTATCTTATTCCTTTCACCTGATAACTGAGGCCTGGCAGAGATCTACTGCAGGCTGTTGCAATGATTTGGTACTAAGATGTAGAGATTCAATGTAGCCTTGATCAATGTGGAGCGAGTAGTTGAGGCTCAAGACAGTGACCAAAGGTTTGTCTGCAGAACATCATTTATGCTTGTAATAGAAAACCATTTATCATTGTAATACAAAATCTTATTATGTGAATTCACTGCTCATTGAGATTTCCAGATAGATGTGGTCTTTGATCATTCCCTGACAATGGGGTCTTTTGTCTTGGCTTTTTCTTGCCCTGAAGTTCCTGACAGTGCAGCCAAGTGCCAGTTACATATTGACACCAACCAGTGGTGTGTTTTCATCCTATGCCAATTGATTCCAAATTGCAGTAAGGATCCTTGATGCCAAGTTTGCTTAATTGATCCCTCGAACAGAAGGACAAATATGTGCACTTTGTAATTTAGCTCCACTTTCCAAATTATTGTTCAATTCTCATTTTTTTGGGTTGTAGTGAGACCACCATTCATTTCCTGTCTGCAACTGTTCTTGGGGTGGTACCACTGGGCCGTTGTTTTCAATTTCTACAATCCATCCGTTGAAGCAACTCTCACATCATTGTTGAGTGGGGATTTCCAGGAGGTCGATACGATGATGGAGAAAGGCGTGCATTATACAGTAAATCTACAAGTAGTGATATTACTCCACACTTGCTGCATATGTCGCCATGGTTAGACACCATGGTTTTGAGAAATGTTGTTGATTATGATCAGCAGGTATCTGCAATGCATTTTGCAACAGTGGGGATGGCCACAAATACTATGTGTGGTGAATGGGTTGCTGATGAAATGGCCTGTTTTATCCTGGATAATATCCAGCTTCTTCAGTATTATTGGACATGTATTCATCCAGACAAGTGGAAAATGCTCTATCACCATCCTGAATTGTGCCCTCAATCAGATGCTGACACATTTTGCTGCTGTTTCTTTGACCTGATTGAGTGATCTGTCACTTTGCTATCTCTGAGGGAGTTCGGTGAAGATTTGAGCAAAGTGTGCAGCCTGGAGGCCAAGAAGCCTGGAGATAAGGTGTGAACTCATGATGGATTCCAGTTCTTGTTGATTAAAGCAACAAGCAAAACTGAAATTGACAAGGACGAGAGCAGTAGGCAAGTGGGTGTTCAGCCCCATCTGCCTGCATTTGACTGATCTCTCTCTGCATCTTGCATGCTGCTGTCAGAGGAGGGTGTCTGCGTGTGACTGCTCTGTTTCTCTCACTCTTGCTCGTAGCTCACAGATCCCAGAGGAAGGTGACTGCAAATGACCAGTCTCTCTCTCTCTCTCTCCCTCTCCCTCTCCCTCTCCCTCTCCCTCTCCCTCTCCCTCTCCCTCTCCCTCTCCCTCTCCCTCTCCCTCCCTCCCTCTCTCCTCTCTCTCTCTCTCTCTCTCTCTCTCTCTCTCTCTCTCTCTCTCTCTCTCTCTCTCTCTCTCTCTCTCTCTCTCTCTCTCTCTCTCCCTCCCTCCCTCCCTCCCTCCCCTTCTTGCTCGATCTTGCCAGAGTCTTGAATCTTGGGCAAAGTTTAATTGATACAATTTGTGTATTGGACTGTGTCATTTATGTTATGATGTGTTTCTGGGTTCTGTTTACTCCTTTTTTTAATTGCTATTTTGGTGCGAATTTGATCGGGGTGGACTGGCTCTGCGGCCTGCAATCAACAAATGATACAGTGCTAAATTGAACTGAACTGAACTAAACTGAACATTCCTAGTCTGTTTCAATGACTCCGTGGTTTGACGTTTTACATTCTATGCTTCAAGCTCAGTGTTACTGTTTGCGTGACTTGTTCAATTTTTTGGGCATTGGGTGTTGGATGTTTTCTTTGAACAGGTTCTATGGTGTTTCTTTGTTTGATGGCAGTCTGTGGGAAGGTGAATCTCAGGCTGTATACTGCAAACATGCTCTGATAATACATGTGCTGTACTTTGAATCTTTAAAAATTGATATACCAAATCTCTTGAGCTTATTCTCTGGTTGATCAAGGAAACTATCTATCCTAAGAGTACTTAATGAATTTGTTCTCATAGCAAACCGTAGAAAAATGATTAATCCAATCTTCATGAGGGTTAAAATATCCCTTCATTATATCATGCTCTTTCTGCAACCACCCCCACCCCGTTTATTTATTGATTTATAACCTCTACTGTTAAGGTTAGTGAGTTGTGGGCTTACCATTGTTATAAGAATTTATATTTTTGTAATAATAACCATATAACCATATAACAATTACAGCACGGAAACAGGCCATCTCGGCCCTTCTAGTCCGTGCCGAACGCTTACTCTCACCTAGTCCCACCGACCTGCACTCAGCCCATAACTCTCTATTCCTTTCCTGTCCATATACCTATCCATTTTTTTAAAATGACAATATCGAACCTGCCTCTACCACTTCTACTGGAAGCTCATTCCACACAGCTACCACCCTCTGAGTAAAGAAGTTCCCCCTCGTGTTACCCCTAAACTTTTGCCCCCTAACTCTCAACTCATGTCCTCTTGTTCGAATCTCCCCGACTCTCAATGGAAAAAGCCTATCCATATTGTTACGTACTCGTGACACGTGACAGTGGTACCCTTGTCACGTGACTGGGGTTGAAGCTATACTGGACTTGAGGTAATGGTCTTGTGATGGTGGAGTGACATCATTTTCCCGCCAGTAGAGGTCATGTGACAGTTTTTTTTTACAGGGTATAAGAGGAGGACCCCACCCTGTGAGGAGGGGCAGTTCGTGGCTGGATTTGCCATGTTGACTTCATGCCACTGCATGATTTAATGTGATGACGCAGTTTAGTTGAAAGATGAAGTGTTATCTAATGCCTAAAGTTTAAAAGGTCATTGCCAGCAGTTTCTTTACAATACTGCTAGTGGAGAGTGAAAATAGGAGAATCGAATTTCAACGGTGGAATGGGTTCGACCTTGTGTGATCCTCATTCAGAAGGATTTCGTTGACTGTTCTCATGTTAATCTCTGCGGGATAGCAGAAGATTGAGGACAGAGTGATAAAGGGAAGGTCAGTGCCTTTAAGCCGTTACGTTTCATAAAATTCTTCGTGGGAAGAGTTCGACGCCGGGGATCGAAGGAAAACGACGTGAAAGAGAATTTAAATTGCCTTAAAAAGTCTCTCCTTTTAAATGGACTGAGCATTTTGAACTTTTGGCAATATCGCTTTAAACAACTGTTTTTGCAACATCGCTTTAAGAACTGTTAGAGCTGCATCGCTTTAAGAACTGTTAAGCTGCCGCACAGCAGCTGTTTTCCGGTTACGTTAGTGTTTGTTTACTTTTGGGGGGTTTGTTTTCAGTGTTTAATAAACGTGTTATTTGTTATAAAAACCCTTGCCTCACATATATTTACTGTTGCCTGAATACGTAACAATATCAACTCTATCTACCCCCCTCAGAATTTTAAGTACCTCTATCAAGTCATCCCTCAACCTTCTATGCTCCAAAGAATAAAGATCTAACTTGTTCAACCTTTCTCTATAACTTTGGTGCTGAAACCCAGGTAACATTCTAGTAAATCTCCTCTGTACTCTCGCTATTTTGTTGACATCTTTCTTATAATTTAGTGACCAGAACTGTACACAATAATGATCAGAGAGAACAGAGAGAATCTGTATCTACCGACAAATAACCTTTATTGCTTCAAGTAAAAAGCACGCCAGTTCACAAACTAATTAACTGTGTGCACACTCATTAGGATTCCCTGACCCTCCATGAGCAATCAATGAAAAGAAAATGTATTACCCAGGAAAGCAGTCCATGTGGGCCAGGCATTCCTCAGAGTCCCGATATCCACATGTCTGTGGGGTCCTCCTCATCTGTGTTGGTTGTTCTCTGTTTGCTGGAAAGTTATCGCTGCCTCGTATTTGAAGCTCCTGCCTCTTCTGATGTTGCTTATCAGTTCAACTAATCCATCTCCATCAAATCGGCCCAAGATCACCTGACACTACCTGGGCCACCTTCGTACTGGCTTTGGTCCAGGGTGACAACTAGCAATGTTCTATGGTCTCTGCTCCCCTGCATCGTGCCTTTGTTCCTTTCAACTCTAACTGGTTCAAACCAGGTACACTAGGTGACCCAGACGCTGAGTCTAACAAGATTACAGATTACTTCTCTGGCAAGCCTGACACTTTACATAATAAATAGCTACTCATCTGAGAATGGACTCAGGTTCAGCAGATCATCAGCTGAAAGTCCTTGTGTCCACATTCAATTGCTCTGAATAAGATATCCCAGAGCAAGAATTCATTCAGAGTTCACAAAATCTCACAAATTGGCCATCTCCAACTCTTTCAAGCACATGACAAGAGCAAAGAGAATTGGTGTGTCTATCCACTGTCCTTTATTTATTCAATTTCACTGATTTGCAGACTGTAGTTCATTCTGACCAACACTACGTTCACAACAGAACATGGTTACACTTGCTGGCTGCCCTCAGCAAAACTCTCGGACTGTGTTGTATGTTGATGCAAACAATACATTTCACTTATGTTTCAATGTACATTTGACAAATAAAGCTAATCTTTAAAATGTTTGTGTATTTATACAGAATACCCACCTCCATCCAATGGGCTCACTCTCCTCTTTTCGTAACTGCATCCTTTTACTGTTGACATTCTCAGACCCATAGACCCCAGTACTCTGCCTAATGAAGCCCACTGTCTTCCCATTAACCAACCCAGACTAATTCTGCCCATAACCAAGCTGAAGCTCTCTATTCAGAAGTGCCCTCACTTTGTTCCTCCTCTCCTCTACACTGGTTTCATAATGGTGCACAATCCCAAATTACTGACAGTTTCATACACTTTTTCAGGTGCATTACACTTTCTAGAAGATTGTAGACAGTGCTTATATTGGGAATGTTATCTAAATAAAAACCTAAATAAAAAATTATTATCTGCTTTGTAGAAAAAAATCCATGCCAGAATGGAGGGATCTGGGACGGTGAAGAATGTGACTGCCCAGATCATTATGAAGGGCCTTTCTGTGAATTTCTAGATGATGAAATTGAAATTGGTGAGTCCATTTTCAAATGACTTGCATTATTTTGGGGCTTTTGTTTTGATGCTACTGCTACTCAACTTTTCTTCTTGCTATATGAGTGAAACAAAACTCCATCTACCTCTACCCTGAAACTCAGAAAAGTTTTTGGAATGTAAAAGTGGCTTTCTGCCATTCTTTGCTCCCAGAAGTGTCACTGCACGTAGCAAAGTGTATGTATGTCATCTGATGGAATTTCAACCAACTGATCAATAAAATTGGGTGACCCAAGTGCAAATTGCTCAATTTCAGATATATCATTTATTACATTTGTGTAAGTAACAAATTTAATACATATAAATTCTGTTAGCACATTCCATGCAAGTAGGATGTTGATAAATCACATAATACATGTGATAGAAGGAGACAACTTGAACCTTCGTGCCTGTTCCACCATTCATTAAGATCATATTTCAAAGCAATTTTTTCTGAATAAACCTCATATTCCCAACTCTTTATATCAGCACTACCTGTTATATATATAGTATTTGTTATATTTGAGTATTGTACTGTATATATATGTTTGATTAAGTAGTCTTCATCCTTTAGATAATTAATTACGTTGTAAGTAAAAATGTTAATTGCATATGTCATTTCATTTTTCAATCTTTTTATTGATTTTCAAATAAAGAATATACAAATCAGAGGAGGAGTTTAGCAAACAGACAATACAAAAGATGTATAAACAGCAATAATAAAAACAGAAAGTATATCATGTCAAAATCAAATAGGTAAAATATTATGCTGTTATATTATGGTAAAATATACAATGGTCAAAAAAAACTACAACTCCTCATAGCAATCATAAAAAAAGATTGGAAATTTTATTGATAAAGGAAAAAAAACCACTAACTGAACTGAAACAAAAAAAAGAGAAAGAAAAAAAAGAAAGAAAAAGAAAGATTGGGCAGTCCAATTGAAGATAAAATTAAAAAAAGAGATAGAGAAAAAAAACATCCTTCCAGTCATCTCCGAACCTTCATGGATAAGGATTTTCCCCAAAGAGAATAAAGAAAAATAAATAAATAAAAATAAATTAAATCATGTGAAAATATTGAATAAAGGGTTGCCAGACTTGTTCAAAATTAAAGGATGTATCAAATGTCCGGCTTCTAATTTTTTCCAAGCTTAGACATGACATAATGGAGAAGAGCCAATAAAAAAACAGTAGGTAGATTAGATTCTTTCCAGTGTAGCAAAATAGCTCTCCTAGCCAGTAAAGTTGAAAAAGCTGTCACATGTTGGGCGGAAGCAGACACTTTGCTTGCTTCCTCTGGAATAATCCAAAAAATTGCTGTAAGTGGATTAGGTTGAACATCCACATCTATAACTTTAGATAATATTCCAAACACATCCCTCCAAAAATTGTTTATACTTACACATGACCAAAACATATGAGTTAGAGTAGCCACTTCTGCGTTACATCTGTCAAAAAATAGGGCTTATATTAGGAAAAATATGCACCAATTTATCTTTGGACATATGGGCCCTGTGTACTATCTTAAACTGAATTAAGATATGGCGTGCGCAGATAGATGAATTATTGACTAAATAATAAATTTTACTCCATTGATTATCTGAAAGTGAATGTTGAAGTTCTACTTCCCAGGTGCGTTGAACCCTATCATTAGGCGACAAGCGAGCATTTATTAACTGTTTATAAATGATAGCTATTAATCGTTTTTGAAAAGGTTTAAACTGAAAAATAGCTTAAGCCAAACTTAAAAAGCAGACTGAGGGGTAATTCGGTAAAAAATCACGTAAAAAATTCCTAATCTGTAAATATCTGAAAAAATGTGTATTAGAGATATCATATTTATCCATTAACTGTGAAAAAGACATTAAATAGTCTTGTAAAAACAAATCTAAAAAAGTTTTTATTCCCTTGATTTTCCATGTTAAGAAAGCCTTATCCAAAGTTGATGGTTTAAAAAAGAAATTAGAATAAATATTACTAGAAAGTAGAAAATCATTTAATTCAAAAAATCTACGAAATTGAAACCAAATTGTTAAAGTATGTTTAACAATAGGGTTGAGAGCTTGTCTACGTATTCTGGAGAGCGAAAACAGAAGGGGAGCTCCTATTAAAGAAGCTAACGAAAACCCCATTACTGAATTTTCCTCCAGCTGTAACCACAAAGGGCGATCTTGGTCATCTATATCATAAATTCAAAAAGTAATATAATGAATATTAATTGCCCAATAATAAAATCTAAAGTTTGGTAAAGCTAGTCCTCCATCTTTTTTTGATTTTTGCAATAAAAGTTTATTCACTCTAGAGCTTATATTATTCCAAACATAAGACAAAATCAGAGCATCTATTTTATCAAAAAAATGTTTTTGGAACAAAAGAGGAAACTGCTTGAAATATACATAAAAATTTCGGTAGAATAACCATTTTATAGCATTTATTCGACCTATCAATAACATCAACATAGGTGACCATTTAGAAAGCGCCTGTTGAGTATATTCAACTAAAGGGAAGAAATTGTACCTATATAGGTCTTTAAAAGTTTTAGTAATTTTGATTCCAAGGTAAGTAAAATTGCATATGTCATCACGCTATCAAATGATATGTGTGCACTTCGCTTAAACTCAAAAATAGACTTGCATTTCAGATTCCCGTGTCTTCCTTTGAATTAGTTTAATGCTTGAAATTACAAAACATGACAGTATCAATTTCTGAGCATTTGCAGTCTCCTGTGTCTCTGTTAATTTCTCACATGGGTAAACACAGCAATTAAGCCTACACAAGCTCATGAATTCCAAAGATTCACTCCACTCTGGGTAAGGACAGATTTCTATCTAGAATGGACAACCTTATGCTTTATGTCTGTGATCTTTTGGCTCTGGACATTATACAGAGAAAAATTAACTCTGTATCTGTCCTGGGAAGCTCTTTAGAATTTTCTACATTTCAATCACATCATCACTAAATCATTTAAATTTTAGACAGGAATTGCTTAATTTGCTTAACCTCTCTTCAGACAACAAATACGCCCATCCAGAAATCAACCTGGTGCAATTCTGCTGCACTCCCTCTATCAGAAGATCAGAAATACATCCTTCCATGGATCAGAAGACCACAGTATTTCATATGCAATTTCACCTGGATGTATCACTGAGAGATTTCTCAACACAAATCTACCTGCAACAAAGACCAGGATAACATATGTTTTTCTATTATTAGCTGTGCCTGATACAGGATGAAACTGTCTAGTCCAGGACCTAAGAAAAACTGGTCCAATTCCTCTAAGCAGAACGGTTTTGTTTTAAGCACTGTCACTTAGATACCACGTGGGTTGCATAAAAATTTCAAAAACTTTCTGTACCTGAAGATACGGTAAGATGGAAATACTGTCAGCTGAGCTTGCAAAGGTGCACTGGTAGGTTAGTAAGTTATAGATTAGTGCAGATCTTACTTAATTTTAGATCTTGGTAAAAATTAGCTCATTAGTTCACATTGGAACAAAAAATGAAAACCATGCTGGAATCCACGATCTGCATCACAGAATTGCAGACCAGAGAGTTTCAATCTGTATTTACTTTCAGTGATTTGTGTACGAAGGTTCCCAGGTCATTTGAACACCACCACCTTTTCATATCTCACCTTGAAAAAACAAACTTATATTGCAATCACAAAGTGTTTCTGTGATCAAAGTCATGATCATTTGCCTTGCCTGAATGAGCAAGCTTTTACAAACGGTGAAAATCCACCCTGCCCGTGCTGCTGACAGGAAATATGGCTTTTTCTATTTGGTTCAGTCATGCTTTCATTTTGGTCTTTGTGTGTGTCAAACCATCACTATTTCTGTATTGTCTGCCAAAGGCCAATGGTGTTACGTAACTTCCTCCTAACAACAACCCTCTGACTAAATTTTCCACAAGCAGCTCCAGCAGTTCAGACAGACACATGCCTCCTTCATTTTCCTGACCAGACTATCTCTAGTCTGCTGGGGTTCTCAGAACTTGATATGTCTGCCCTTCAGCCTAACCTGCTGTATAATTCTTTTAAAAAGTCTCTACTTACCTTTTAGAGTTACCCAGGAAACCCTAGCTAGAACCTGCCTAATGCCCTCTAATCTGGCCCTACTCCAGTTCAGGACTTGAATCTGTGGAATTATACTATCTTTTGCCATATTTATTTTAAAACTAATATAATTATGATCACTGGTGGCAAAGTGCTCCACAACTGCAACTTCAGTTACTGCCTAAGGTGATTGGAACATAATCAAAGGGGTGGTACTGGAGGCAAATAAGATGGTGGTATTTAAGCATAGGAAAGTGCAGAGAATGGAGTGATATGGACATTTTGTGGGCAGACAGGATGTTTAGTTATGCTTTTCAATACGAGTTGAATTAGTTTGGCCTGTTCCTGTGCTGTACTATTCTATATTCCTTCCCAAAAAATGACTTTGATCTTCCAGTTACTAACATTTCAATTCTCTGACTCACTTCCACTTTGACTGTTTGAGTCTCAAACTGTTTCAATGAGTTCAAGGAACAACATGTCATCTACTGTCCAAGCACACTGCAGCTCTCAAAGCTCTATTTTAAACCAAGTCATTTCAAACAGCCATCTTTTCCAATCTGAGTGAGAACTGTCTAGTTCTGGTGCAATGCAGGCAAAATTGGGGGTATTAAGTGAGCTGCGTGCTACTGTACATATGGGAAGGGAGTGGTATTGGCTTTTCGGTCAGTGGCTTTTCATGCCAGGGGATCATCAACCCATAGATAGAGGTGGTGATGTTTCACTCTCCAGAGACACTGCCTGATATGAAAAGAGTTTCCAGCATTTTCTATTTTTTTTAGATTTCCAACCCCTGCTATTTAGCTTGTTTTCACTTAACTGATCAGTTCTGATGAACAAGCTCTCTTTTCTCTCAGAATCTGAATTAAAATAAGAATCAGGTTTAATATTACTGGTACATGTCATGACGTTTGGTGTTTTAGCAGCAACACATTAAAATACATGATAAAAATATATAAATTTCACTAAGGGTGTGTGTGTGTGTGTGTGTGTGTGTGTGTGTGTGTGTGTGTGTGTGTGTGTGTGTGTGTGTGTGTGTGTGTGTGTGTGTGTGTGTGTGTGTGTGTGTGTGTGTGTGTGTGTGTGTGTGTGTGTGTGTGTGTGTGTGTATGTGATGTTGTTTGTTTACCTGGATTCACTGTCCAATCAGCCCATTCAGACAAGAAAGAAGCTGTCCTGAAAAGTTCAGGATGTGTCTTCAGGCTCCTGTACTCCTGTACATTAAATTCCATTTGCCAATTTCAGCTCATTTTTCCAGCTGGTCCAGATCCCACAGCAAGCTCCATTAGTCTTCCTCACTATCCACTACAACGCCAATCCTGGTGCCATCTGCAAGTTTACTGATCCAGTTTCCCACAATATCATCCAGACTGTTGGACAGATGACAAACAACAATGGATCCAATACCAATCCCTGCGCATACCACTTGTCACAGGCCTCCAGTCAAAGAGACAATTACCCTCTGGTTTCTTCTATGAAGCCAGTGTCTAATCCAATTTACAACCTCATCTTGAATACCAAGCAAATGAACCTTTTTGAACAATCTCCCATATGGGACCTTGGCAAAGGCCTTACTGAGGTCCATGTAGACAACATCCAGTGCCTGATCTTCATCAATATTCCTGGTAAAATCCTCAAAAGACTCTATTAGCTTAGCTAGACATGACTTACCAAGCAAAGAGCAATGATGACTATTGCAAATCAGTTCCTGTCTATCCAAAAACTTATATATCCAGTCAATTAGAATACTTTCCAATCACTTTCCTACTACTGATGGCAGGCTCACCTGCCTATTATTTCCTGGCCTATTCTTAGAGCCTTTCTTAAACACCAAAACAACAATATCTATCTTTCAATCCTCCGGCACCTCACACATAGCTAAGGATGTTTTAAATATCTCTGCTATGGCCCCTGCAATTTCTGCACCAACCTCTCACAGGTCTGAGGGAACACATTGTCAGAGCCAGGGACTAATTCATCTTAATTTGCCTCAGGACAGGAAGCACCTCCTCCTCCGTAATCAGTATAGTGTCCATGACCTTGCTGCTTCATTACCTCACATCTTTAGACTCTGTGTCTGTCTCCCGAGTAAATACAGATACAAGAAATCAATTTAAGGCTTCCTCCAGCTTTTAGATCCAGCAATTACCACTCTCAGCTTCCAGAGGACAAATTTTTTCCCTTGCAATCCTTTTGATCTTAACATTTCTGTAGAAGCCCTTAGGATTCTCTTTCACCTCTTCTGCCAGAGCAAACTCATGAATTCTTTTAGCTCTCCTGATTTCCGTCTTAAACGTTCTCTTGCATTTCTTACACTACTCAAAAATCTCCCATTTGTTCCTGCCTGCCTATAGCTGCAATGCATCTCCTTCCTTTTCTTATGTAGTATATCTCTTGAAACCATGGTTCCCTAAATGAGTTATCCTTGCCTTTTATTCTGACAGGAATATTCAAGTTTTGCATTCTTAAATTTTCACTATTGAACTCCTCCCACTTACCAACTGCACCTTGGTTAGAAAACAACCTCTCCCAATCCACGCTTGCCAGATCCTTTCTGATACCATCAAATTTGGCTTTTCCCAATTTAGAATCTCAACTCGAGGACCAGACCAATGACTTTCCAAATTACCTTAAAACTAATGGCATTATGACCACTAGATGCAAAGTGTACCCCAATGTAAACTTCTGTAACCTGCCCTATCTCATTTCATAATAGGAGATCTAGTATCACATTCTCTCTAGTTGGGATTTCTACAGCATGTACTGATTAAGGAAACTTTCCTGAATACAGTTGACAAACACTTCCCCATCCAGCCCTTGTACAGTATGGGAGGAAAGTTAAAAATCACCTACTATCATACCCTTATGTTTCTTGCACTAGCCTGCAATCTCTCTACAGATATGCACTTCTAAATCCTACAGACTGTTAGGTGATCTATAATGTAATCACATTAATGTGTTCTTAACTTTTGTATTCCTCAGTTCTACCCATCAAGCCTCACTAAACAAGCTCTCCAGTCTCTTTTCAGTGCCAAGACATTTTTGTTGATTAGTAATGCCACCTCCCCCTTTAATTGCTCCCACTCTATCACATCTAAAACAAGGGACCCCTGGATCATTGAGCTGTCCGTCCTGACCTTCCTGTAACCAAGTCTCACTAATGGCTACAGTATCATACCTGATGCGGAAATGGAAGTATATGTATTAGGATATCTCATGTCAGGAAACAGCCATGATCATATGCACTTAGCAAAAAGTAGATTTTCAATTCGCAGATATTGAAAAGGAGATATAGAATGAAGTTGCTGGACAGCAAACCTAACAGAAGGCAGAAATAATTGTGGCAGTTCACTGAAAAAGACTCTAACTCTGCCAAACACTGCAAACATCTATTCTTCCAAGTATGTCACTTCTCAAAGAAATCTGTCAGCACCATGCTCACAGGCAATGATTTCCAGTTCATTTCAACTTATTGTGTCAAAATGGAAAAATATTTATCTCCCATATCAGTTAAAGTCTCGACTGATGTGTGATTGACTAAATTGTAACTGATGATTTACAGTTGAAGTTGAGGCCACCGTAGATGTCATGCTCAGGATAATGAACCAGAAGTTTTCACCTGAACTACAGGATAAGGAATCAGATGTACACAAAAACTTCTCGCAGGAATTTACAGATCAGGTAGGTGACCAGAACTACATACTGTGCTGCCAATGATAACAGTGTATCAGTTTAACACTACTTCCTTATTAAGACATTTTTTCCTTTCATGTAAATAAAATTAATTTCATTTTTTACTTTAATCAATCTGCAGTTGTCCAAGTTACTATTAATCCAGTTCGATTATTGCCACCAGGATATTCCTATTGCCACCAGGATATTCCCATTGCCAGGGTGAAATTGACTACTCTGTAATACTGAATGTATTCCTACCCACTTTTGAGACAAAGGGAATAAAAATGCAATTTTCTGATCTAAAGGCATTAATTAATCAGAATTTATAAATACTTGGAAATCATGACTGGTGTTTCTGCAGCCTTTTCCCTCAGGAACACTGGATGAATCCTCATGTATCTACAGCTAGCCTTTGTACTACCTGCACTTAAAAATGTGTAACCCATAACCCCTAACTTAGTGTCATCAGCAAACGTGCATTAACCAGGAATTACATACAGGCCTCCAATTAGTAGCCAGGATGTATGGGAGATAGAAAGAGGGAATGTTACAATAGTTACGATGATGCTGCCTGGCTTCCTGAGTTCTTCCAGCATTGGTGCTACCTAGTCTGCTGAGTTCTTCCAGCATTTTGTGTTTTTGCTTTATGTTACAATAGTTATTGGGGATTTCAATATGCAACTGGATTGGGAAAATCAGGTTGGTGCTGGATTCCAAGAAAGGGAATTTATAGAATGCCTTCAAGATGTCTTTTTAGAGCAGCTTGTGGTTGAATCAACCAGGGAAAAGGCAATTCTGGATTGGGTGTTATGTAATCAACTAGATTTGATTAAGGAGCTCTTAGGAAACAGTGATCATAATATGATAGCATTCACTCTGCAGTTTGAGAGGGAGAAGTTAAAGTCAGATACATCAGTCTTACAGTGGAGTAAAGGGAATTGCAAAGTCATGAGAGAAGAGTTGCCCACAGTTGATTGGAAGGGACACTAGTGGGGATGATGCTGGAACAGTAATGGCTGGAGTTTGTGGGAGCAATTCAGAAAGCACAGGATAGATACATCCCAAACAAGACAAAATATTCTATGTGAAAATGGCACAACTGTGGCAGACATTGGAAGTCAAAGACAGCATAAAAGCAAAAGAGAAGGCATAAAATATAGCAAAAATTAGTAGTAAGTTAGGGGATTAGAAAGCTTTTAAAACCCAACAAAAGACAACTAAAAAACCAAATAAAGAAAAAAATCAATGAAATATGAAGGTAAACTAACCAACAATATAAAAGCTGATATGAAAGCTTTTTCCATATTTATGACGAGTAAAAGAGAGGTGAGTGAATATCAGACGACTGGAAAATGATGCTGGAGATGTAGTGATGAGGGACAGTGAACTGGCAGATAAACCTGATATGTAATTTGCATCAGTCTTCACTGCAGCAGACACTAATAGGATGCCAGAAATTTGAGAGCATCAACGGGCAGAATTTAGTGTGGCTGATATCACTAAGGAGAAGGTGCTGGGGAAGCTGAAAGGACTGAAGGCAGGTTAGTCACCTGGACTAGATGGACTACATCCCTGGGTTCTGAAAGAGATAGCTGAAGAGATTGTGGGGGCATTACTGATGATCTTTCTAGAACCACTAGATTCTGTAACATTTCTGAGGACTAGAGAATTGCAAATAATTCTCCACTCATTAAGGAAGGAAGGCAGAGAAAAAAGAAATTATAGGCCAATTCGCCTGCCTTCAGTGGTTAACAAGATATTGGAGTATCTTATTAATGGTGGGGTACGTGATAAAATAGACCAAGGTCAGTATGGTTTCCTTAAGTAGAAATCTTGCTTGAGATACCTGTTGGAATTCTTTGAGGAAATACAGACAACATAGACAAAGGAGAGTCAGTGGATATTGTGTACTTAGAATTTTAAAAGATTTTTGACAAGGTGTCACACATGAGGCTGCTTCACAACAGCCCATGGAATTACAGGAAAAATACTAGCATGGATAGAAGATTGTGTGAGTGTCAGAGGGCAACGAGTGGGAATAAAGGGTTATTTTTTGGTTGGGTGCCGGTGACTAGAGGTGTTCCATAGCATTTGGGACAGTTTCTTCACAGGTTATATGCTGATGATTTGGCTGATAGAATTGATGGTTTAGTAACCAACTTTGCAGACAATGCAAAGATAAATGGAGGGCATTGAGTTCTGATGGTTTCAATCCAAGGTTCATTCAGGAAACGGACACAAAACTTGTTGCTTCACAAACATTTTATTAAGAATTGATAGAAGAAAATAGGAACGGAACAGTGATAAATCTCTACTAGTTGAAGAGACAGAGTAAAGCTAAGATTAAGATGGCACTTCTTTGTATTTGACTATTTAAACCACAGAGTTAAGGAAATATTCCATTTAAAACTATAGATAAGAATTAACCAATCAGAAGGCTACTATTTAATACTGCAGTACCAATCAGAAAGCCCTTATTCAAGTAATGCAGAAGACACTTCCATAGCTTTCCAGAATTATACTTCCCATAGCCACTAGAGGCATATTAAACTGTCATGTGTATATAAGAATAACTTAAAATACAAATAGATAATTAATTGTTAAACTACAAATAAAATAAGAATGAAACTGTCCGATCCAACAAAGAGCAGGTAGTGTTGATGACGCAGAAAACATGCAGAAGGGCTTAGAGAGATCAGAAGAATAGGCAAAGAACTGGTATAAGGAATATAGTTTAGGAAAATGTTTGGTCATGGACTTTGGTGCATGGAATATCGGCATAGTTTGTTTTCTAATAAGGCAAGATTTTAAAAATCAGTGTTACAAAGGGACTTGGGATTCCATGTGCACAATTCCCTGAAGATTAATGTTATGTTTTGTAATTCTAAAACATAAAACTAATAGAAAGAAAAACATGGAGCTGGGAGATAGTGCGTGTCTACTTTAGTTTCATTTTTTAAGTGAAGCGCATGCTTGTGACGTGTTGGTGTGATGATGTCCTAGATGCTATTCATACAGTTCTTTAATTAATCCATAATGAATTATTTAAACAAATTAATGCTTAATCAAACAATACATTTGGTATATTACTCAAATATTACTGATATATTAAATGCACAACTCTTCTCTGCTCATCTATAAACTCCAACAATATAGAATGCATATCATATGAGATAAATTATATGTCAATATATGTATACACTGTATACTGTATAATACAACTACTATACAGACATCCACAGCATAGTAAATTTTAAATTGTCCCATTCAGGCTTAAAGATTTCATTGCTGTGGAGGATTTCTTACACTTGTAGTATAACGTCTTTCCTGACAAGAGGGTGGGTGCAGGGTCACTCTGCTTGGCAAGTGAGAATTGTGGCTGTGAAACTATTTCAGGTTCTGGTACCTCCTCTGAGGTGGTTGTAGGAGTTGACTGTGGGACTGTAATAAGTTGTTTTGTCAGCTCTGGACACCCTTATTATCCAACTATTGACTGAGCTCTCCTCAACTGATTATCTGTCATCTCCGGATGACTTCAGACAGAATCTTTACTGGAGTTCTGTCCTTAATCTTGCCTCTATTGTCCCTCACCAGGTCTGCTTGTTCAGGAGTGAAACAGCGAAACTCCTTCTTTCTGGAGCACACAATTTGTCTTAGCTGTTTCTCCTGCACAGTCCTTCTGAGATTGTGTTTGTGGAGATCCAAGCGTAAACGCAAGGGATGACCCAGCTAGCGAGTTGTTGGTTGTGGAGTACACTGTATTATGATATGCAAGGCGAAAATTGGCCAGCTTCTGGTTCAATGTCAATGTAGTCTGTTCTGCTAACATTGTTTGCATTGCATTCTTCTGGACAATCCTTACTGCCAAGCCATTTATTGCTGGGTGGTACAGTGCAGATCTAATAAATCATATTCCATTCATTTCCAGGAATGACTGCAACTGTTCCACCTCAAACAGTAGTCCATTGTCACCAACTAAATATTCTGGAACACTAGTCCTCAACAAGAGGCCTCCCCGCACTGCTGTGGCATCTTCCAGTATCTTTCTTACTTCACTTCCAGTTGAATCAATTGCAAATGATATGGCATTCGAATGGCAGCTGGATCTCCAATCAAGTTGTAGTTGTCTCAGACACTCACAGCTCCCATTGTTGTCTCTCCTGTTTTTACCACATACAAGCCCAAAGTATCTTCTTGGCTGCCGTATTGCTCTGTTGCAAATATCATTCTCACGGAAGTTACCTTTTCTGCAGTATAAATTCTTAGTTGGATATCTGCAGGCTTCTTTGAAATGCTGTTCAAACTCATTTTGTGGAAAGACTGAAACAGCTACGTCAGTGTCCAATCCCATTTCAATTAATTTTCTGTTCACTTCTGATGTAAGCCATATTGTTTGTCTCTAGTTTGCTTTCACTTTGTAAATCTCAAGGACACCAAGTCCTGTGTCACTCTCATCACTTTGTGATTCTTCATCAACAACATGCAGACTAGTGTTCCTTTTGAAACTACAACTTGACTTTTTAATCTTTTTCTCTTCCCTGTGCAATCCATTTATTTTTGTCTGCCCGACATGATTTTTGTATGTGTCCTACTTCGTCACATTTTCTACAAGTTTTGCCTTTAAACCTGCAATGATCTGGTGTATGTGAACCCTGCCACAATGGTAATGCAACATGTTCAGCCAGGCTGGTTTCTGCTTAACATTGGAATTTTGTTCATGCTCACTTTCATTCATGAAATCAACTCAATTGCATCTCTGTCAACTGTTCCCATTGATACAGCAATTTCAACTGCTCTTTTAAATATGAGTTGCGCTTCAGTTAGGAACCATTTTCCTCCAAGATTCCACAAAATAACTTATCTCTTAGTGCATCACTACGACCATCAATGAACTGACAATGAATAGACAATCTATTCAATTCAGCCACATATGCTGAAATGGACTCCATCCACTTTCTTTTGATTCCATTTATGAATGTGTTCTGCAATCAACAATGAATTTGGTTCTAAATATTCCCATATTAATTTCACAATATCAACAAAGCTCATTTCAGCTGGTTTGGGTGGTGTAATTAAACTTACAAGCAAATTGTATGTTTTTCCAGCAGGAAGTATACTCACTAAGTTCCTCCCCTGTGAAGAAATTAACTCAAATAATATCAAAAAGTCCAATGCTTTTCAGAAAGTCAAATACTCAATAATATACATTACGGTGACAATTATATTCTAACAAGCTTTCAATGTTAAACTGTGTCCATCCCAAAGATCTCAATTTAGATGTTTTCTTTGTACCTCACAGGAACAGCATTCAAACAACATATGCTGCACCGCTTCTTGACGTGTGCACACCCTACAAATACCCGTATCATGCATATTAATTCTGAACAAGGAATTATTCAACCTAGTATGTCCAATATGTACTATAATTTCTTCCATCCTTTCATAGCCATCTCCCAGTTGAGTTCAAAGGTTCAAAGGTCAAGTTTAATGTCAGAGCAATGTATAAAATATACATCCTGAAATGCTTTTTCTTCGCAAAGCATCCACGAAAACAGAGAAGTGCCCCAAAGAATGAATGACAGTTAAATGTGAGAACATACCAAAGTCTCCCCCAGATCCACCCCCATTCATAAGGGGCAGAGAACAAAGATCCCCCTCCCCACACCAGCAAAATTAAACGAGCATCAGTACAACTACCGAGCCCAAGCATGTGCTCAGCGATAGCAAAGATGCAGCCCTTGCAGTTACCCCAAAAGCTTCACATTTCAACTGAATTCAGCAACCCACACATTCTCTATCTACTGGCACAGGAGAGGGAGGAGTCCCCCATTTTCACAGCAAGCAGGAGACACAACAACAACCCACTGGTATATGATCTTAGAAGTCCATCTTGTTGTTTTTTTCGAACTCTGTGTCCGAAGATCACAAAGACATCAGGTCTTCGAGCCCACAGCAAAGGATATTCCGGCCTCCCCGAAGACACACCATTCCCTCAATTTTATATAAATTATGTCCTTTCTTTTCCTTATCCCAACTTTGTTGCCACCATGATTGAATAGAGTTTTTAATTATGGTTTTCATCTCTCCCCTTATGCAAAAGCACCACTGCATTTACATCCTTAACTTTAAGTAATTGCTTGGGAAGAACATCAGCCATCACATCTCCTTCAACCCAAACATGGACAGGAACCCATATGAAATATATACACAGGCCTAGACCCTGCAGCCTCAATAGATGTTGTCCAATCTCAAGAAGATTGTCTGCCCTACAATTTGAAGTAGCTGTTTTAATAGATGTCAAGACCAAGAGTGAATCAGAGCACAGAAGTAGATAATCAGGGCATTCTCCTTCAACTCATTCCGAAGCTGACGTAAGAACAACCATCCCAAACATGAATACTATACTTTGTATGATAATCTTTTCTAAATAATCTCCTGAAACTTTAGAACATAAACTCAAACATCTGAATGGCCTCTTACTGGATCGCTTGAACCATCCGTATAGATACGTAAGAATCCATAATATCAGCCTTACATATATTGCTGAACATCCTGCTCAACTGATAACTAATCACTCATCTCAATCTTTTCCTGGCAGCCCAAATTAACTACAGGCAAAGGGAAAAACCATGGAAGAGTGATGAATTAAAGCAATATACATTTGCTTAAGTGACCTCCTACTCGCAACAAATCACACCCAACTAAGCATCTGAGTACTACTTACTCCTCCTAGTAAGGCATCCCATCTTTTATGGTCTTTCGGGGGTAGCGGGGATAAGCTCCCACGGCCTATTAAAAGCTCCCAATGAGTTGGCAGCTCATCTAAGAGAAGGAAAACTCTGATCTCAAACTGCGGTGACCTTGCGGCTACACCTGCCCATGAGCAAGGCTTTGGGAGTAAACATTGAGGAAAAATCCAGAGATGGAGTCTCTAAGGCAGTCCTGCATTTAACTCAGCAAGTAGTGTTCCACAGGGTATCATACTGCAATTTGTGTGATGCTGCTGGTGCCACATTGTATCAGTCTCTGCCATTTATTTGGATTAATCAGTGGTGTGAAGTGAAGGAGCCTGCTGCATGGGCAACAGCTTGCTCCTCATATTGTACTGCCATAGCTGGCATACTCACTTGTACAGGCAGCTAGGAGGCAAAATCCAATCAACGGAGGGTCTACTCTATATCACAACAACAGAGGACACAGCATAATACCCCTGTGGAAATCCATCAGTCAGGATCTCCAACCAGAATAAGATCTAAGGACCGCTATCCTCTAAATATGGAAAACCTAAATACCTTCTATGAGAAAGCCAGTTCTGAATCCAGAATACCAAGTCACAGTGGACCCCATGTTTCTTATTCTTCTGAATGAGCCGATCATGTGTAACCTTCCAAATCCTTCACTAAAATCCATGTAGACCACTGCTTTACCTCCAATGATTACCTTTAGCAGCTCTTTGCAAAATATTAGAATGGAACCTGACCTGTACGAAACATAACCTTATTAGATTATCTTTAATAAGGTCATGTTTTTCAAAATGCTTATAAATTCTAACCTCTCAAAATCCTCTCCAGAGCTTCCCTGCCACTGATGTCTATCATTTCACAAAATATTCTTTTTCCTTCTTGAACAAAGGAACACACTGGCTGCTCACCAATCCTCTGGGACCTCACCTGTGGCTAGAGAGGACACAAAGATCTTGATTGAGGTTCCAAGAATCTCATCTCTTGCCTTCCTCAATAACCTGAGCTATATCCAATGAGATCCCAGGACTTTAGCACCTTATCATTCTTCAATAGATCCAATATTACTTCTTTTTATTTCAAAATACCCTTACATATTAGGATGCTCCACACTATCATCCATGTCTTTCTCCTTGGTGAATATCAACTCAAAGTATTCCTTCAGAAACCTTCCCACATCCCCTGCCTCAAATCACATGTCACATTCTTTAACACTGAGTGGCCCTACCCTCTCCCTAACAATCTTCTTGTACTTGCCAGGTGTGTAGACTGCCTTTGCGATTTCCCAGAAAGAACCCAGCAATGTTGTCTTCTGTGCTGGAACAAATACGTACTGATCACGAAAGATCTGCTGAACACTCCTCACAAACTCATGTTCCCTTCACTCTTTATGTTAATGCAATCCCTTATTATTTTGTGATAGATAGAGTCCTCTATGATCACTACTCAATGGGTTAATCACTTGAATTCCCTGCATTACATAAAATGGAGCAATGTAATTGAACTTCAATTTCCCCTAGTTTGTGCAGTGTTTAAGGAGAAAGGATAGTGAGTATTAATTCTGCTCATCATAATCAGACACCATGGCAGATCATTTGGACATTTTCTAGAGAAAATTAGCTAACAATCTTCAGACTTTCTTTAATAAGATACAATTTGCAGTCAAATGCGGAAATTTCTGAATCAGAATCAGAATAATACAAACTTATAAACAAGTAGTGCAAATAGAAAAAACTCAAAGTAGTAGAGTTCATGAGTTCAATGTCCATTTAGAAATCTGATGGAAGAGGTGAAGAAGCTGTTCCTGAATCGCTGAATGTGAGCCTTCAGACACCTGTACCTCCTTGATGATAGCCATGACCCATGGGAAGAGGGCATGCCATGGCTGTTGGATGCCGCCTTTTGAGTCATCACTCCTTGAAGATGTCCTTGAAGCTGCGGAGGCTAGTGTCCATGTTGGATCTGACTGATGTTATAACTTTATTTTGATCCTGTGCATCCCCATACCAGATGGAATGCTTACCACAATACATCTAGAAATTTGCAAGTGTCTTTGGTGCCATACCAAATCTCCTCAAACTCCTGCTGAAATATAGCTGCTGTCATGCCTTCTTTGTAACTGCATCGATAAGTTGGGCCTTGGATAGATCCTCAGAGATGTTGATACACAGGAACTAGAAATTGGTCATCCTTTTCACCCCTGATCCCTCTATGAGGGACTCTGTGTGTTCCTTCGTCTCACCCTCTGTGAAGTACACAATCAATTCTTACATTTATTCACAACTTATTCTATGTTTCTTTTCAGATGGACACCATTTATAAGATACATGGATACAAAACTGTGACAATTATAAACGTCAGGTAATCTCAGAAATACCCCAGTAGCAGATGCCTAAACTGAGTTTTGCTCAGATCACACTGTCCCAGAATTTATGACAGCTTTGGTCAAGAACAGTGTTAACTGTGCCATAGCATAGAATTCAACCAAATGCGGCATCAAGACATCTTACTCCTTAAAAGAAAATCACTCCAGTGATACAAAGGAAATGGTTGTTGTTTAAGAACAATTATTCTAACTACAGGACATCACTGCAGGAATTCCTCAGGACATTGTCTGAGGATCAATCATCTCCATCAATGGCCACTGGTGGAAATGTTCATTGATGATTGCACAATGTCAATCCCATCTGCAGATCTTCAGCAAATGAAGCCATTCAGACCTAAGTACAACAAGACCTGGATGACTATATGACAAGGGCTGATTAATATGAATAAATCATTCATATAAAAAAAGTGACAGAACAAAACTATCTCCAGCAAGAAAAAACTTAACCATCTATCCTGTCACTTCAATGGAATCACCATATCTCATTCTGTCGTCACAACAATATGTTTCAACAGGACTTGCCATACAAATGTAGTAGATTTGCCGAAAGATCAGATCAGAAGCTGAGTATACTGTAGCAAGCTATTCATGATCTGATATCCAAGGCATTTTCACTTTCTAAATGACATAAGTCAGAAGAAATGATGACTACTTGCTGTATGCGTGCAAATCCAACAACTCTCTGGAAGCTTGACACCATCCATCACAGAAAAAGCCAGGGGATGGTAGTATAGGGTTGTCTCTCTGACTGATGGCCATGACTAGTAGAGTGCTGCAGGGAATGGTGCTAGGTCCATTGTTCATTGTCATCTATATCAGTGATCTGGATAACAATGTGATAAGCTTGATCAGCAAATTTGTGGATGATGTTACGTACCCATGACACGTAACAGTGGTACCCTTGTCACGTGACTGGGGTTGAAGTTATACTGGACTTGAGGTAATGGTCTTGTGATGGTGGAGTGATGTCATTTTCCCGCCAGTAGAGGTCATGTGACAGGTTTTTTTTACAGGGTATAAAAGAAAGACCCCACCCTGTCAGGTGGGGCAGTTCGTGGCTGGATTTGCCAAGTTGACTTCATGCCACTGCATGATTTAATGTGATGACGCAGTTTAGTTGGAAAATGAAGTTTTATCTAATGCCTAAAGTTTAAAAGGTCATTGCCAGCAGTTTTTTTACTGTGGAGAGTGAAGATAAAAGTTTGGGAGTTAAAGATCGAGGAGAATCGATTTTCGATGGTGGAATGGTTTCAACCTTGTGTGATCCTCATTCGGAAGGATTTCGTTGACTGTTCTCATGTTAATCTCTGTGGGAAAGCAGGAGATTGAGAATAGTGTGGAAGAAGAGGTCAGTGCTTTTAAACCGTTACGTTTTCATAAAAATTCTACGTGGGAAGAGTTCGACACCGGGGATCGAAGGACAACGACGTGGGAAGAGAATTTAAATCGCCTTAAAAAGTCTCTCCTTTTAAATGGACTGTGAGCATTTTGATCTTTCGGCATACCGTTTTAAAGAACTTATTTTTTCAACATCGCTTTAAGAACTGTTTTTGCTGCATCGGTTTAAGAACTGTTTAAGCTGCCGCACAGCAGCTGATTTCCGGTTACGTTAGTGTTTGTTTACTTTGGGGGGGGTTTGTGTTCAGTGTTTAATAAACGTGTTATTTGTTATAAAACCCCTTGCCTAACTCATATATATTTATTGTTGCCTGAATACGTAACATAAATATGGGGGCTGCGTCCGGATTGGATCGTTTGAGTTTAAATGCTTGTTAGTTTTTGAGTCGGTGTTTTGGAAACGGGGAATACTCGATTCTTTTGTTTGATTGGCTTGTGAGTGGTATTCAGCAACGATGAATATTGATGAGTTTCTGGATTCGCCAGACACGGATTTGTTAGCGAAGGCGAAAAAAACTGAGGTGTCTGAGATAGCTAGTAGATTGCAACTTAAAGGTATTTTGCAGACTACTTCTAAGGCTGTAATACAGAGAAAAATCGCATCACACTTTGTGGCTTCGGGTGATTTTGATTAATCGATTTTAGAATCGTTTCCAATAAGTAATATGGAGATGCAGTTGTAAATTGAACAAATGAAGTTGGAACAAAGTAAAGCAGAATTGGAGCGTTGTAAATTGAAAGCTGAACAGAAAAAGAGGGAGTTTGATTATGCAATGGAGGAATTAAGGTCTGGGAATCAGTCTTCTGGTTCTAGAAAGCCGTTTGTTGCTAGTCAAGAAATTAAATTGGTCCCTCCATTTAGTGAAACAGAAGTGGAAAGATATTTTCAGCATTTTGAAACTATTGCTCGGATGTCAGAGTGGCCGAGAGATAAATGGTCAGTGTTGTTACAGAGTGTAATTAAAGGCAAAGCACAACAAGTTTACACAGCTTTAACTGCTGCGCAAGCATTAGATTATGATATTGTGAAAACGCATAATCTCAAAGCGTACAAATTAGTCCCAGAAGCATATAGAGAAAGATTCAGAAGTTTGAAAAAGTCTGTGGAAAAGACTTATGTGGAATTTGCCTATGATAAAGCTATGAGTTTTGAGAGATGGGTTTCTTCTAAAAATGTAAATGGGGACTATGATACATTGGAAGAGCTGATTTTAATGGAGGAGTTTAAAAGAAGCATTCCTGTTGAAGTAAGGACCTACTTAAATGAGAGGGATACTGATAAATTGCAGGACTGTGCTAGATTAGCTGATGAGTATGTTTTAATCCATAAGAATAAATTTCCTCAGGGAAGAATTTTTAAGAGGAAAAATAACATGGAGACTCAAGGTAAATCAGAAATTAAATCAGAGGTTAATGAGAAAGGTAAGGAGGAAGGAAAACCTGTGAAGGAAAGACAGTTGGGTCTTATTTGTAACTATTGTGAGAAGCTTGGCCATGTAATAGCTAACTGTTTCAAATTGAAAAAGAAAGAGAAGGAAGCAGTTCCAGATGCATGTGTGCAACATACTAAAGCACCTGTAAAATTACAGGGTTTGATAAACACAAATGAGGCTTTGTTAGAGTCTGACCAAGTTAGAAAGGGATATGATCATTTTATAACTGAAGGGTTTGTTTCCTTGAAAGAAGGATCTACTCTGGTGCCAATAAAAATCCTTAGGGATACTGGAGCTTCTCAATCACTGATGTTAGACAGTGTGTTGAAGTTTACTGAAGAGAGTGATACTGGTGAGGTAAATCACATAAGAGGTGTTGGGAGTGATTTTATGCCTGTACATTTACATAAAGTAAATTTAAAATCAGGGTTAGTTACAGGATTTCTTAAAGTAGGATTACAGCACAGTTTACCTGTGAAGGGTATTTCTTTATTGTTGGGTAATGACTTGGCAGGTGGACAAGTTTTTCCTGAAGTGCATTTGACAATGGAGTCAGAGGAGCCAGAGATGAATTCTAACACAGATTCTTCCTGTGTTGTGACTAGAGCTATGGCTAAAAAGATTGATGTGCAGAATGAGGTTGTTACTCATGACTGTTCAACTCCGGATTCGAGTTTTGAGGATGTGTCAGAGACTTTCTTACCTTCGTTGTTTGAACAAGATTCAGGGAGTAAGTCTGACTATGAAGATTTATCTCTGTCTCGGAAGGAGATGATGGCAGAGCAGAATAGAGACCCTGAGATTATAAAATTAAGGGAACAAGCTTTACTAGGTAGTGAAATTGAGAAGGTGTCAGTAGGATATCACTTGGAAAAAGGAGTGTTGATGAGGAAGTGGAGATCGCCTCCAATTCCTGCAAGTGAGGAATGGAATGTTGTTTACCAGGTAGTTGTTCCTAAAGTTTATCGAAATGAGGTTTTGACTTTAGCTCATAGTGTGCCTTTAGGTGGACATCAAGGGGTAAGGAAATCTGTGGACAAGATTTTAAAACATTTTTACTGGCCTGGTCTAAGAAAAGATGTGGCGATGTTTTGTAAACCGTGCCATACTTGTCAAATTGTGGGTAAACCAAATCAGGTTACACCAGTAGCTCCATTACAACATATTCCAGCATTTGGTGAACCATTTTTTAAAGTTATTGTAGATTGTGTTGGTCCATTACCAAAGACAAAAACTGGTTATCAGTATTTGTTGACTATCATGTGTACTTCGTCTAGGTTTCCAGAGGCAGTACCACTTAGGAATATAAAAGCTAAAACTGTGACAAAGGCTCTTATAAAATTCTTTACTTATTTTGGATTACCTAAGGAAATACAAACTGATCAAGGCAGTAATTTTATGTCTGGATTGTTTCAACAGATAGTTTATAAATTGGGAGCTAAGCGAATCACTTCGTCTGCATACCATCCAGAATCGCAAGGTGCCTTGGAGAGGTTTCATTCTACCCTCAAGAATATGATTAGGACATATTGTGTGGAAAATGAAAGTGACTGGGATGAGGGTATAAACTTACTTTTATTTGCAGTAAGGGAATCGGTACAGGAATCTTTAGGTTTTAGACCATTTGAACTTGTGTTTGGGCATAGAGTTAGAGGACCTTTAGCTTTATTGAAGGAACAGTGGATTAGTAAGGAGGTACACTCTAATTTGTTGGACTATGTTTTGAAATTTAAGGACAGGTTACATAAAGCTTGTAGCTTAGTCAAGGAAAATTTAAAGTTGGCTCAGGAGAAAATGAAAACTTGGTATGATAAAGAAGCTAGGATGAGAATGTTCAAGCCTGGAGATAACGTGTTGGTTCTTTTCCCAGTGCAGACAAATCCTTTACAAGCTAGATTTCATGGTCCTTATGAAATTGTGTCTAGAATCAATGATGTGGATTACGTAATAAAAACTCCAGATCGTAGAAGGTCAACACAACTTTGCCATATAAATATGATTAAACCGTATTATGAGAAACAATCTGATACTGTGACTGTTGTGGTTAGTGAGAATGAGTTTGATGTAACTAGGAACATGATAGATGATTCATCTGACTTTCATTCTAAATCCAACATTGTTTCTGTTAGGTTACCAAATTCAACCATTCTGGGAAATATGGATGAGAAATTAGCACATTTACAGCTAGAGCAGAAACAACAGATGAAGGAATTGATTTTTAAGTATAAGGATTTGTTTCCAGATGTTCCGAGAAAGACTACTATAGCTTCACATGATGTAGATGTTGGAGATGCCAAACCTATCAAACAACATCCATATAGGATGAACATGGAAAAATGTGAATTTGCTGAGAAAGAAATTGAATACATGTTAGAGAATGATATTATTAGACATTCTAACTCGAATTGGAGTTCGCCATGTGTTATGGTGCCAAAACCAGATGGTAGTATTAGGTTTTGTACCGACTATAGGAAGGTGAATGCTGTAACGAAAACACATGCATATCCAATTCCTAGAGTAGATGATTGTGTAGATAAAGTTGGAAAAGCAAAGTTCCTTACAAAGATTGATTTATTGAAAGGGTATTGGTGTGTTCCATTAACGGACAGAGGTAGAGAGATTTCTGCATTTGTAACTCCATCTGGGTTATATGAGTATAATGTTCTTCCATTTGGGATGAAGAATGCCCCAGGTACTTTCCAGAGGATGATTAACTCTGTGATTCAGGGATTGAAAGATACTGATGCTTATATTGATGATTTAGTGACAGGAAATGATACTTGGGAAGCACACATTATTGCGGTGGAGAAATTGTTTGAAAGGCTTTCAAAAGCTAACTTAACTATTAATTTAGCTAAGAGTGAATTTGGACATGCCACTGTGACTTACCTTGGTTATGTTGTGGGTCAAGGTAAGATAGCTCCTGTTCAGGCAAAAGTTCAGGCAATTTTAGAGATTCCCACTCCAACGGGGGAAAAAAACTCTTAGAATATTTTTGGGAATGGTAGGATATTATCGAAAGTTTTGTAAGAATTTTGCTAATGTTGCCCTTCCATTAACTAACCTTTTGCAGAAGAATGTGAGGTTGGTGTGGACAGTGCCTTGTCAAGAAGCATTTGAAAAATTGAAAACAATGATATGTCAACAACCTGTGCTTAAGGCACCTGACTTTGAAAAACCTTTTTCATTAGCTGTAGATGCTAGTGATGAGGCTGCGGGAGCAGTATTGATGCAAAGGAATGAGGGTGATGAGGTTGATCATCCAGTAGCTTACTTTTCTAAGAAATTCAATAAGCATCAAAGAAACTATTCGACAATAGAGAAAGAATTGTTATCTCTTGTTTTAGCTTTAGAATATTTTGAGGTATATGTTGGTACAACTCAAAAACCACTTATTGTTTACACTGATCATAATCCGTTAGTTTTTCTGAGTAAGATGAAAAACAAAAACAGAAGATTATTAAATTGGAGTTTGATGTTACAAGAGTACAATATTGTGATAACTCATGTTAAAGGTAAAGATAATGTGGTTGCTGATTGTCTATCTCGATGTTGAATGTACAATGTAATTTTTTTTGGAGTGGTTATTTTTCTGATTGTAACACTCCTACTGTATTGTGAGTTGTAAGATGTTATATGATGGTATTGTATATTGTGTATGTTATATAATTTATACATCATTTGTTTTTCTTGTAAATAATTGTTAAAATTTTTGTTCTTGTCAGACCAAAAATGTTTTTTTGGAGGGAGGTGTTATGTACCCGTGACACGTGACAGTGGTACCCTTGTCACGTGACTGGGGTTGAAGTTATACTGGACTTGAGGTAATGGTCTTGTGATGGTGCAGTGACGTCATTTTCCCACCAGTAGAGGTCATGTGACAGGTTTTTTTTACAGGGTATAAAAGAAAGACCCCACCCTGTCAGGTGGGGCAGTTCGTGGCCGGATTTGCCAAGTTGACTTCATGCCACTGCATGATTTAATGTGATGACGCAGTTTAGTTGGAAAAATGAAGTTTTATCTAATGCCTAAAGTTTAAAAGGTCATTGCCAGCAGTTTCTTTACTGTGGAGAGTGAAGATAAAAGTTTGGGAGTTAAAGATCGAGGAGAATCGATTTTCGACGGTGGAATGGTTTCGACCTTGTGTGATCCTCATTCGGAAGGATTTCGTTGACTGTTCTCATGTTAATCTCTGTGGGAAAGCAGGAGATTGAGAATAGTGTGGAAGAAGAGGTCAGTGCTTTTAAACCATTACGTTTTCATAAAAATTCTACGTGGGAAGAGTTCGACGCCGGGGATCGAAGGACAACGACGTGGGAAGAGAATTTAAATCGCCTTAAAAAGTCTCTCCTTTTAAATGGACTGTGAGCATTTTGATCTTTCGGCATACCGCTTTAAAGAACTGGTTTTTTTTCAACATCGCTTTAAGAACTGTTCTTGCTGCATCGCTTTAAGAACTGTTTAAGCTGCCGAACAGCAGCTGATTTCCGGTTACGTTAGTGTTTGTTTACTTTGGGGGGGGTTTGTGTTCAGTGTTTAATAAACATGTTATTTGTTATAAAACCCCTTGCCTAACTCATATATATTTATTGTTGCCTGAATACGTAACAATGACACCAAGATTAGAAGTGTGGACAGTGAGAAAGACTATCAAAGCTTGCAGTGGGATCTGGACCAGATGGAAAAATAGGCTGAAATGCAGATGGGATTTAATGCAGACAAGTGTGAGGTGTTTGGGTGGACTAACCAGGGTAGGTCTTACACAGTGACTGGTAGGGCACTGAGGTCTGCATTAGAACAGAAGGATCTGGGAATACAGATCCATAATTCCTTGAAAGAGACATCACAGGTAGATAAGGTTGTTAAAAAAAAGCTTTGGCCGTCATAAATCAATCTATACACTACAGGAATTGGGATGATATTTTGAAATTGCATAACATGTTGGTGAGGCCAAATTTGGAGCACTGCATCCAGTTTTGGTCAGCTACCAACAGGCAAGATGTAAATAAGATTGAAAGAGTACAGAGAAAATTTACAAGGATGTAGCTGGGACTTGAGGACCTGATTTCTAGGGATAGAATAGATTAGGACTTTATTCCTTAGAACGTAGAAGACTGAGGGGAGATTTGATAGAGGTATACAAAATTATGAGGGGTATATTATCAGGTAAATGCAAGCAGGCTTTTTACATTGAGGTTGGGCAAGACTGCAACTAAAGGTTATGGGTTAAGAGAGAACGGTAAAATGTTTACAGGATACATGAGGGGGAACTTATTCACTCAGAGGGTGTGAGCGTGTGGAACAAGCTGCCAGCGCAAGTGGTTGATGTGAGGTCAACTTCAACCTTGAAGAGAAACCTAGATAGGTACATGGAAAGGAGGGGTATGGAGGTCTATGTTTCAGGTGTGAGTCAATGGGACTAGGTAGCTTAATGGTTCAGCACAGACTAGATGAGCTGCAGGTCTGTTTCTCCCTGTAATGTTCTATGACATTTTTATTCAGGGTCAAGTTGGTGGGTACCCTATCCACCATCCTAAAACACCTTCCTCCACATAGAGGCTGTGGTGTGTATTGGCCATCAAATGCAGCCCAGCTACTCTGACAGCACCTGTCAAAACTTTTACCAATAGCATCAAAAGCTCACTGGCAGCAGGAACAGGGGAAAGCCATTACCTCTAGGTTTGCCTTCAAATTGCACACTCTTCTGTCTTTGTTGACATTCGAATCTAATTCCTGGAACTCACTTCCCAAAGGTATGATGGAAGTACCTTCAGCAGCCCCTTCTCTAGGAAATTTGGAAGGGGCAATAAATATTGGCCTTGCCAGCAATGCCCAGATCTCAAAAACAATAAGTGAAATTATTTCACTCTAGTCACTTGGATGCTTCAAAATGCTCCTTAGTCATGAATTCTGCATAGCTAGGAAAGAATTTGCATTTCTGTATAACCTTCACTCCACCAGGATGGCTCATTGCCTTCAACCTACTTCTGAATTGACATTGTTGTTACTGTTGGGTGAACACAGTAGCCAACATGCTTACTGTTGGGCCACACTTGCAACAAAACGTACAATTTACTTTACAGGGCTATAATCTTCTATGTTCTATTATATTAGGCACATTTAAGAAACTCTTAGTTATGCACATGGATGATAGAAAAATGGAGGGCTATGTAAGGGGGAGGGTTAGATTAATCTTAAGAGTCAGTGAAAAGGTCAGCACAACATCCTGGGCTGAAGTGCTTCTGCTGTGCAGTGATGTTCTATGTTCTAAAAAGGAATTTGGCTTAGGTTACCTATTGGTTAGAATACAGTGCTGCTCTGGATTTGTTCCTATATGAGAGCATGAAACGTAGGTGCAGGGGTTGGTCAAATGGCCATGTTCCCTCTTCTATCCGATAAGATATTGCCTGGTTTGTTCCCTGTAACCCCTGATTCCACTGCAGATCAGAAATATGATAGTCTGGAATATATTCATTTATTCTATCTGCTGAATACAATTCCAAGAAATCATGATTTCAAATCATGTGCAACTTTAAATTCAATTTGATAATCAACGTGATCAGTTGTCGTCATTAAATACATCATGTTATTCTAAAAATCCGAAGAGTTTACATCCTTCATGGAGCCACCTGCCTTATTCTGCCTGTGTGAGATTCTGGTTGCTCGCCTGTGATTATACATCTGGTTACCAGCTCAGGCAAGTCAGATGTTGAAACTCAGATAAATTTATTAAAGTATTAAACTCAATTCTCTGACGAACATCAATGCCCAAGGAACAGAAATTACTTCCAACCAATGACAGAAACAGTTCTTTTTAATTATTACTCAGGTGCACCCTTTATCATTCAAAAGGTAACGGCTGACCTTGATTGGTTTAATTTATCTTACTTTTTGCCTCATAGGAATGGAAGTATTATTGTGGATCACGAGATGGTACTCAGTGTGAAAAATGAGCAAGGAATTTCTTCTGAAGTTATCAATAATAAAGTCAAAGAAATTAAAACAGCTCTTAAAACTTCATCAGGAGGTAGGAATTAAACTCAAAAGTTCAAATTGACACCAAACATTTGGGTTGAATTATAGGAGCCCTTTATTTTTAATCTGTACGTATTTTGTGGCAGGTTTAATGTGGTATTCTGCCACATGGGTTGGGATATGGTAAAAGAGTATAATTATGTATCTACGCTTTGTCTTAGTTAGTTTAGTTTAGTCTAGTAGAGAGGGGGTGAGCCATGGGGAATGATATTTTTTGTTGACCGCTAACTCAATTGCTAGTATCACCAATGAGAACGCTTAGTTACACTGATTTGAAAACTAATATCGATATTAGACCACTAATAAGGTCACTGTGTTGCAAATTTAGTGTAGTTAGATTATAATAAAGGATCAAAAGTAGCTTTCTCAATTTGGAATTTCATTATTTGGAAGTTCATCATACAGCGTCAATTACACTGGCTTAGTTTCTCAGTGGTTTTTGTTTATTTTCTGGTAACCGTGAATAAATGTTATTCACATAATTTGCATTTTAACTTTCAGGTAGTAATGGATTTGTTTTTGACACTTCCAGTATAAAAGTGGAAAACCCTGTTTTGATTGGTAAGGCATGCAATTAATTACTTTGTTATTACAGAATATCTTGTTATTAAGTATAAATCTATGTATGCATCAAGCATTTTTAATAATTTTAAAAGTATTTGATGCAGCAGATACGTTGCTATGCAGCAAACACAGTTGTTAGATTATATATCAATCAGCTGAGGTAGAAAGATTTTTTTTAAACCGGTGAGATATTGTGAATGCTTCGTCTGAAAGGTTGGTAGAAGCTTTTTATGGAGTGTTTGAGGCTCTGGGTCTGTACTCACCAGAACTCAGAAGAATGAGAGGGAATCTCATTGAAACCAACCGAATGTTGAAAGGCCTCAATAGAATGGATGTGGAGAGGATGCTTCCTGTGGTGGGTGATTCTAAGACCAGAGGACACAGTCCCAGAGTAAAGGGATGTCTATCTATAACAGATGAGGAGGAATTTCTTTAGAAAGTGGAAAATCTGTGGAATTTGTTGCTGAAGGTGGCTTTGGAGAACATTGGGTATATTAAGGCAGAGGTTAATAGATTCTTTATTAGTCAGGGCATGAAGGAAAATGGGGAGAAGGCAGCAGACTGGGGCTGAGGGGGAAATGGCCGAGCAGATTCGCTGGGCCAAATGGCCTAATTCTGCCCCAACACCTTATGGTCTTAAGCCAATATTACAAGAGGGGGATTGTATAAATAGCTGAAAAGAAAACATACGGAGGAAGAGGCAGCAAGTGAGACAACAGTGTACACCCATATTATAACAGTTCAGATAATAGAAATTCACCCTTACACAGCTTATGAACTGGTGAGATATGGAATAGAAGTTCATTCTCATGGAAATTATGTGAAAAATATAAACACAAATTGTTATAGAGAACAATGGAGATAGCAAGAGACCGTTTAAGAGATGTCCTTTAGAATATCAAAGCAATCTCTCTTACTTGCACAATAATACCTTATCAAACAATGTAACAGCCATTTCTAATTAAAACAATAACCTTTCTCTTCTGTTTACAACACAATCAGAATTCCCTTACCAACAGACCATGTACCCAGACAGACCTCACTATTGTGTGAAAAACCTTCTTTATGAACACCTCTTCTCTTACAAAATAGGGTCAATAGAGAAAAACAAGGATCTATGTCAAGGCAAATCACAATACAGAGTTTTGCTAGGAATGCAATCCTCTATAATGCAGGTCAACACTGCATTTTGATAGTACTTTCAAAAACATCATCTGTGCATTATGATTCCACACCATGAAATCATAAAACACACACAAATGACTACTGTAATGTCATTACTTATAGGAAAGACATCACATTTTTGCTATGGAGTCAAAGGCCAAAACTTGGGACACGTAAAATAATAGTCAGCTCTCTCAAACTCACATATTTGACCTGTAATTGAAGAATCAATTGTTGGTCCATGGTAGATCTAAAATGGTTCAAGCACATTCAGAAGTGTGCAGGCAAGGTTTCTTATTCCCACTTAATTCCCAAAACATTAATGTGTTCTCAAATCATGCTTCAATGAAATGTTGTTCATTTACTGACAACATTGTTAGAGTACCCTCTGTAGATAAGCATGTCACACATGAAGACAATGGTACAATTTCCCATTGCAAACTTCCATGAAAGTAAATACTTTTTTTTTAAGATTTACAACTGAATAATGAACATTGATAATAACTTGTATATTTTTACTATTGACAGATAACTGTGCTTCACTGATTCCCCAGAAACTAATCGAATATTATAAACTGCTTGTGACTAAGAATAAAGTAATATGTGCTTCAGTCTGTGATTCAAGAAGGAACAACACTATGAAATGTGGAAATGGAATGTGTGGAATGACAAATAATGGACCCAAGTGCTAGTAAGAACTGACAATCAATTAAACATTGTTCTCTAAATATTGTTCAGAGGGAACGCTGCACTGTTGCACTTATGGTGAGGGAATGCTGCACTGTTGAGAGTTTTATCTTTAGAACGGGTATTAAACCAAGGCCCTCTCTGCTCTTACAGAAAGATCCAATTGCATTACTTCATAGAAGAGCTGAAAAGTTCTCCTCAGTGTATTAAGCAATATTGTGTCTTAATCAATAGCACCATAAGGGATTATTAGATCATGATGTTGTTATTGTTTGTGCAAGCTTAATGCTTCCTATATTATTTTGCTACATTATAAAATGGTTATACCTCAAAAACATTATTAATTGAAAAGCAATTTGGGAAATACAGTAAATCTTAATTATCTGACACCATGACACCAGACAGATTTTTTGAATGACTGGATATTATTCCCACTAACACCCAAGTACACTTGCATTTTACTGATTTTACATTCCACTTTGATATAATAAATTTCCAGTGCAGTTAGTGAGTTTAGAGAGAATGAGATCAATACAAGCACTTCGTACCTCCATACCAACCCACCTTTGGTATTCCAGACTCCAAACATAACTCAGACCACATGCTGGTCTCTTGGATCAGGCTGCATATCTACTCCCACTTTGGACAACATTCTAACCCCACCCCAGCTCAAGCTGAGTTTATTATCATAAGCACAATTATGATGACGTACAGGTACACTAAAAACCCTACTTGTAGTTTTGTCATAAGCATGTTAATTCTGACAACACAGAGAACATAAATTACACTTTTTTTTAGGCATCCGTTTGTCTTGATAGACCATGGATTTGCACCTCGGAAAGTATTCAGGGCGCAGGCCTGGGCAGAGTTGTATGGGAGACCAGCAGCTACCCAAGCTGCAAGTCTCCCCTCTCCATGCCACCAATGTTATCCAAGGGAAGAGAAAGGGCCGATACAGCTTGGCACTGGTGTCATCACAGAGCAATGTGTGGTTAAGTGCCTTGCTCAAGGACACAACACGCTGTCTTAGCTGAGGTTCGAACTAGCAACCTTCAGATCATTAGATCAACGTCTTAACCACTTGGCCACACGCCAAAACAATTTACTGATACTTACATTATGCATAAGTTATAACAGAAAGTAAAGAAAAAAGAATGTGCAAAACAAGACAAAAGTGGAAACACACAAGAGACAGTCTGACATGTTACGTCGCTGAGTTCAGATAGTGTGGAGGCTGTTCCCAAACATATTGGTGTGGGACTTCAGGTTTCTGTACCTCCTACTTGATGATAGCCAAGGAAAGTGGGCATGACCTTAGGAATCCTTGATGACAGATGCTGCCATCTGGAGGCAGCTCCCCATGCAGATGATCTTGATTGTAGAAATCTATGCTTTGATGGACTGGGCTGTGTTCCCTACTTTCTGTAGCCTCTTGCATTCCTAAGCATTGCAATTATGAGACCAAGCCATGATTCAACCAGTCAGCATACTTTCTACAATGCATATGTAGAAGTTTATGTTGGGCATGCCGACTCCTAAGTTTCTAAGAAAGAAAAGAGACTGGCGTGCCTTCTTCTTCAATTCTTAGGGCAATCACACAGCATTCAACGAATTCAATCCGGAATATAGGTCCCACCATGAAACTCCAGTTTTCTAGGCATCTCTGGAAAACCAGCTCTTTAGCCCCTCATAAACTGTATCTGGATTCGGCCGCAAGAAACCCACCATTCTCGGGCATTGTATGTCCAGAGCGCATACAGCTTTGGTGCCACCAAGTCAATGAGATTTGGATATCTTGCCCACCCAAAGCCTGGTTTTTGTGAATATTGTGTGATTTACTGCCCCTGGTAAGAAACAACAGATCGAAAGTGAGCTTGGCCTAGGGAATCCTTGGTGACAGATGCTGCCATCTGGAATCAGGACCTCATGTAGATGATCTTGATTGTAGAGATCTATGCATGTGATGGACTGAGCTGTGTTCCTCACTTTTTGTAGCCCCTTTCATTCCTGTGCATTAGAATTATGAGACCAAGCCATGATTCAGCCAGTCACAATACTTTCTACAGAGTATATGCAGAAGCTTACATTGGGCATGCTGACTCCTCAGTTTCTAAGAAAGAAGAGAAACTGGGTGTGCCTTCTTGTTGATATATCTTTGTGCAGGACACAGGGCAAATCACCCAAGGTGTAAATACCCAGAAAATGAAGCTGATAACTCTCTCTACCACAGACCCATCAATTAAAAACATGGTTGAGCACACAGTAGAGAGCAAGTGAAATGCCATCTGCTGTTGATCTGTTGTGGCAACATGAAATTGAATTATGTTCTCGTTGTCCACAGAAATGGTACCAGAAGATTGCAGGGAGATGAATGTTGTCCCCTTGTTCAAAAAAAGGCAGTAGGGATAGTCTGGGTAATTATAGACCGGTGAGCCTTACATCTGTGGTGGGAAAACTTTTGGAAAAGATTCTTAGAGATAGGATCTATGGGCATTTAGAGAATCGTGGTCTGATCAGGGACAGTCGGCATGGCTTTGTAAAGGGCATATCATGTCTAACAAGCCTGATAGAGTTTTTTTTGAGGAGGTGACCAGGCATATAGATGAGGGTAGTGCAGTGGATGTGATCTACATGGATTTCAGTAAGGCATTTGACATGTTTCCACACAGTAGGCTTATTCAGAAAGTCAGAAGGCATGGGATCAAGGGAAGTTTGGCCAGGTGGATTCAGAATTGGCTTGCCTGCAGAAAGCAGAGGGTCATGGTGGAGGGAGTACATTCAGATTGGAGGGTTGTGACTAGTGGTGTCCCACAAGGATCAGTTCTGGGACCTCTACCTCTCGTGATTTTTATTAACGACCTGGATGTGGGGGTAGAAGGATAGGTTGGCAAGTTTGCAGATGACACAAAGGTTGGTGGTGTTGTGGATAGTGTTGAAGATTGTCGAAGATTGCAGAGAGACATTGATAGGATGCAGAAGTGGGCTGAGAAGTGGCAGATGGAGTTCAACCCGGAGAAGTGTGAGGTGGTACACTTTGGAAGGACAAACTGTGCTGCATGACGAAGCAGCACAGCCAGGTGGTCAATATTTTTGAAGTTGCGACATGTGGTGGGGCATAAGTGTTCCTCTGGTAAGATACAGTGATTCAGTGTGTTAGATTCTCTGGTATGAAGATGATAGGCTAATGATATTTAGACAAAGACTTCTTTAAGCTACCCTGGTTGAAGTCCCCAGAGATGATCAGGAATAAATCAGATTATTTATTTGTACTTATTGATCACAGACTCAATTTTTCAAGTGCTAGCTTAGCGTCTGGCTGAGATAAACTACCATCAGGCCAATGGCAAGGAATTCTCTCATAGATGAAATGAATGGCACTTAACTACTAGATGTTCCAGATCAGGGAAACAGGAATGGGACAACATAGCCATTTCCAAATTTATAATGAAGAAAAAGATGCCAACATCCAGTCCATATGGAAGGTGGAAAACCCCTTGGGATGGAGTGCTGTAACTGAAAAGCTGAAGGAGAGTACAGAGCAGACCCTTCTATCCCACTTCTACAGCCGTATTTCTCCTAGGTATTCATCATATACTCTAGCAATTATACATTTGCCAGAAAGATGCTGGGGAAAAGGGGTGGGTGTTCACATACCCCACTGTTTTATTCTTACCTGAAGATCTCCCGGCAACCCACTTTTTCTAGTACAAAAGCTGCCTCCCTGACACTTCCAGCTGTCTCCAGCACTTTCAAAGATTCAAAATATATATCTTATTATCAAAGTACGCAGTATACAAACCTGAGATTTGTCTTTCCACAGACAGCCACAAAACTAAGAAACACCATGGAATCCGTTCAAAGAAAATATCAAACTCTCAATGTGCAAAAAAAGAAAGACAAATCACACAAATGGCATAAAATGAGCGAAAAACACAAGATCAAATATCAAACCACAGAGTCATTGAAACAGTCTATGAATGTTCAGTCCAGTTCAGCTGTGTTGTTCAGTGACTGCTGGCCACAGAACCAGACCAACCCAATCAAATTCAGCCCAAACAGTAATAAGTAAAAGAGTAATCAGAAACAGAAACACATATCACATGATCTGCAGAGTCCAATCTACAAACACAATAATGTTCACTTTGCATACATCACATTCTGACCTTCAGAATTCTGAACAATCACATGGTGCATTATCAGAACTTTACTGAGATCAAAAAAGGCTCCGTACAATTCTCAAAATCTAACATCTAATAATAGCTGATTTTTAAACTCTTGATGTCAAATTTTGTACTGAGTTTACCCAAAGTAAGTTATGCTAGCATTTATTTTTTTGGTCCACCAAATTGCTGCTGCATTTTGTCTCAATACCAAATTGAGCGTCACCGTAAACACCTCCCTTTGAGGAGTTACGCAGCACTAGCAAAGCCCTCTCTCTAATGCCTGCTCCCCCAAAATGTGCAGCAGGCTGATCATATCCTTTTCCTTAGATGGCCACATCACATGAATAGCATCAAGTCATAAGCCAGGGCAAACTGACGAATGTGTGTATATGCTAATGTGTAGAGCTCTCAATAAAGATAATCTCAAAATTAAAATGGCAAGGTCAATTTATAAAATATAAAACAATGTCCCATCAGGGACTCTCTTTCAGCATAATTCACCATACGATTAATTGGAACCATGCCTATTGATGATGTTGTTACATGGAGGCAGTATAGTGTTTTGAAGAATGCAACTTCAGGTAGCCTGTCCAATTTCCTGATTGTTGGGATTTTAACAGGAAATGAATTTAAACACCTCAAAATCTGCTCCAAATAATGATTTTGCACATTACAAACAGACCCAACAACTGTGCAATTGTGGCAATGTGGGTTGAATTTTCATTCCTCAGATCCCCAAAGTACTAAAACTAAATCCTAGAAAACTCAGTAACCAATGGTGATTATTTTCCTCTTTCTTTTTTTTCCAGTTGTGATGTATCTCCAGATTACTGGTACTTTGGTGATTACTGTGACCAAATGATTCATAAGAAGGGATTAATTGCCGGTGTATCAGTGACACTAATTCTACTTGTTCTTGGGCTTTTTGCTCTTATGATCTACCTTATGAAGATTCACAAGACCATGAAGCGATCACAAAACAAAAGGTGTAGTAAAATATGATCATATTTTTATTTTAGTATATCTATTATGTGGATTTTTTAAAACAACGATTTCATCTTGGAGATCACAAAAATAGCAAACTCATCTCCTTAAAGAGTGCAGGAGACAAAAATCCTGAAAGCTCTGAAAAAGTAACTGGGTGAACATTGTAGTCTTGTGGTCTCCTTCTGTGTGTAAATTTGTGAATTATTGACAATCTAATTGACTACTCTTCTGGCTCAGTATCTTTCCATAGGCTGATTAGACCTATTTTTTTTAAAAAAGCTTTAACAAAAAACAAATTTAATAAAGGGAATGAGGAGAAGTTAAATGGGTTAGCCTTGTATTGAGTAGAGTTTTCCAGAGGTAATTTGATATGTGGAGAGGATGTTTCCTTTTCTGGGAGAATGTACAACTGAGACTCACTGCTCAAAAATGAGGGTTACTCATTTAAGAACACATTTCCTCTCAAGTAGTCATGAGTCTTTTCCTCAAAGGACCATGGAAACCGAGTCTGAATGTTTTTACTGCTGAAGTAGACAGATTTTTTTGTTGGGGAGAAAATTATTTTATGGGATAGGTGAGAATACAAAGTTGAGGCTACAATCAGGCCACTGATGATCCATTTGAAAGCCAAGCAGGCTCAAGAGACTCAGTAGCCTATTGTTTTATAATTCATACAAAATAATATAAGAAAATAAATCTCTTATTGATCATAAACACAAGAGTTTCAGCAGATTCTGGAAATCCAGAGTAACACATACAAACTGCTGGAGGAACTCTGGTTAGGCAGCATCTACAGAAAGGAATATACAGTCAATGTTTCGGGCCAAGACCCTTCATCAGGACTAGCATCACTTTTATGATTACTTTCATATGAATATCCAGAAGTAGCCACTAGTTGGTTGTGGAAATGTCCCCCTGGTGGATCACCTGAACCTAGCACAAGAGAGAGTCAGGTAAACCTCATCCCACTTATTTCCTAGTGTACAGCACTTTGCATTATTTTCTAAAAGAAAACATCATATCATTACAAAAATGCAACCAGAAAAGATAACCTGAAAGGCTGAGGGGATTAAGGAATTTGAGCTTGAGAAAAAATTATGCCAACTGGCTACCTTCTCATTACTAGGGAGTTGTAAATGTTTCTATGTTTCTATGACAAGCTAACTAGAACTGTGATCTAACTGAATCAACTTGGACATATCTGTTGAACCAAAGCACACAGGCTGATCTAACGAGGGTGGTCAATTCAAAGCTCCTCTGTAAAGCAACATTTTTACCAGCCAAGCGTGAATCAGTGTATCAGAACTCCATGGGACAGAGGCTAAAGCAGTTAATATTCATTCAAGTGTAAATGAGGTATCTATTTTGGCACAAAATGAATTACAGTCTTGGTGTAGAAAAGGAAAAACAGATAAAACTGCAGATTCACTGGAATCTCAAACTAAGGAAGAAATGCTGGAAGAACTCAGCCAGTCAAGCAGGATCTGTGGAAGGTCAGAAGGATTGATTTATAGTTTTCAAAGCAGAGTGAGGCATCTGGGGAGGGAAGGTGCGGGAGAAGTGAGTCAAGACAGAAGATCATATGGAGACACAATGAACTGCAGATGCAGGAATCGGGGCAAAAAAAAAACTGCTGGAGGAACTCTCAGCAGGTCGCACAGCAGCTCTGTGATAGACGATGCTCTAAGTCAAGAGCCTGCATTAGGATTGAGAGTGTAGAGGGGTAATAGCTGGTATAAAGAGGTGAAATAGGGGTTACATAGAGCCTGAAACCAGGTAAAGAGAGAAATAATGGGCAAATTGAGCTGCATGGGGGAGGGGTAAAATGGTGTCAGGAGACAGTGGCAAGTGGGTGGTGAGGAAAAGGAAAAACAGGGATGTTTGAGATTGGGGGTAGGTAACTAGAAAAGGAGAGGGAAAGCAGCACTGCGAGTATGGGTTTTCAGAAGTTGGAAAATATGATGTTGTAGCCATTAGTGCAGGAAGGACAGGACTGGCAGCTAAGTGTTTCAAGATTCCTATGTTTCAGACATGATAGAGGGGATGGTATTAAAAGATGAAGGGTGGCATTACTCATTCAGAAAAATATCACAGTAGTGCTCAATGAAAGTATACTGCAGGTTTCGTCCATTGAGACAATATAGTTGGAACTGAGGAATAATAAAAGAATGACCACGTTAATGGGATTATATTATAATCAGCAGGATGTAAAGGAACTAATTCTTGCACAGCAGCCAGTCAGTGATCAGAAGCGTGGTAAGACTTACCTCACTCAGGTTTGCCGATTGAGTACATAAGGCATCGATTCTTGGCAGTTTGGTGTTTCGAGCAGCAGCCAATCAGCTTTCAGGATTGATTGGCAAGAACAAATTACAATAAGGCAGGGATAAGCAGAGTGGCCATTGTTGGAGCAGACAGTGTTAAAGAGTGGGGATTTTTAGTCTTTAGCTCTTCAAGGCTTCAGCACAGAGTGGCTTCAGTGAGAGAAGAAAAAAATGTTGGTCGATTTTTCCCCAGTTCATTTAGTGTTGCTTCTTTATGACATATATAGACATATTATCTTTCATCTTTTTACCATCTATGACATAGGTAGACAAGGTTCGGAGATCCTGAAGAGAGATTTTAGTGAGCTAGGTGGAAAGCTGAAAAAAGTGCTTCCAGGGTAGTCATCTCTGGATAGCTCCCTGTGCTATGTGCCAGTGAGGGTAAGATTGGCAGGTGAATGCATGGCTGAAGAACTGGTGCAGAGGGCACAGGTTCAGATTTATGGATCACTGGGATCTCTCCTGGGGAATATAAGACCTCTACAAAAGGGATGGATTACACCTGAACCCAAGGGCATCCAAGATCCATGCGGGCAATTTGGCTACAGTTGCTAGGGAGGGTTTAAACCAAATTGGTAGGGGGATGGGAACTGGTATGATAATTCTGAGGATGAAATAGTTGGTTTACAAACAGAGGCAATGTGCAGTGAAACTCCAGCAAGGAGAGACTAATAGTAGGGCAAAACTGCAATCAACAGGATGACTCACAATGTAAAAGGCAGACAGAATTGAAAAAGGTGAAAACAGGACAGAAGGCGTTATATTTTAATGCATGCAGTATACAGAATAAGGAACATAAACTTGTAGCACAGTTACAGATTGGCATGTATAATCTTGTAGACGTCACTGAATTATGGCTGAGATAAGGTTATAGCTCTGAGTTTTCATGACAAAAGGATGCTCACTGTATCGGAAGGACAGGTAGGAGGGCAGAGTGGGTGGCATTGCTCTGTTGGTAAAGAATGAAATCAAATCCTTAGAAAGAGGTGACATAGGGTCAGAAGGTCTTGAATCATTCTGGATAAGGGAATGCATGGGTAAAAAGCCCCTAATGGGAGTTGTATACAGAGCCCCAAGCAGTAGTAAGGATGCGGTATAAAATTACAAATGGAGATAGAAAATGCATGCCAAAAGGGCAATGTTACAATAGCCATGGGGGATTTCATTATGCGGGTAGATTGGGAAAACCAGTTTGGTGCCAGATCCCAGAGGGGGGATTTCTAAAATACCTATGAGATGGCTTCTTAGATCAGCTTGTGTTCGAACCCATGCGGGGATCTGCAATTCTGGATTGGAAGTTGTACAAGGAACAAAAATTGATTAGAGAGCTTAAGGTAAAAGAACTCTTAGGGACAAGTGATCATAATACGATTGAATTCAACCTGAAAGTTGAAGAGAAGCTATATATCAGTATTACAGTGGAGTAAAGGGAATTACAGAAGCATGAGAAAGAATGTGGCCAGAATTGATTGGAAATGAACACTGGCAGGAATTACAGCAAAGCAGCAATGACTAGAATTCAAATGGAACAGGATATATACATTCCCAAGAAGAAAGATGACAAAACTGTGGCTAACAAGAGAAGTCAAACCCAACATAAAAACCAAAGAGAGGGCATATAATCAAGCAAAAATTAGTGGGAAGCTAGAGGATTGGGAAGCTTTTAAAAACCAAGAGAAGCCAACTAAAAAAGTCAAGTCTCCTTTCGGCAGCCCATGGAATAAGACGCTTGTTGGCGCTACTCCTTCCTTTTACAACTTATTTTGCTCTGCTAGTTTTGTTTGAACTTTGAAGATTTATTACTTTTAGTGAAGGATTTATGATTTAATTATGATGGCTGGAACCCAAACTGGAATCAAATTAAGAGGTGGCAAAATTGTTTCCAAAGCTGAACAAACAAAGGAGGTAGAGGAAGTCTCTACTTCAGAAAGAATGTTTTTTTGATGCAAGATATTAACATCAAGATTGGAATGCTGGACACTATGATTGATAAACTGATGATTGCTAATGAAAAGCTTGAAAAAACCATCTCTGCTGTCCAGGAATCTTTGAGGAATCTATAATTTCAATATCAGACGCTTAAAAAGGACATTAACAGAATCGGAAGAGAACAGGAGACAATGAATCAAGTGATTAAAGAACAAGAATTAAAGATATCTACTATGGAAAAGAAAATTGTTGAGGTTTCTTCAGAATTATTAAGAATTAAGAAGAAAACGATTGATCTAGAAAGCAGAAGTCGTAGGATGAATTTACGCATACTGGTTTTGACTGAAAACATGGAAGCCAGTGAGCCACTAAAGTTTTTTATGAATATGCCATACTCACTTTTTAGTGAGATACTTGAAGCTCCTCCGATAATAGAGCTCACTGAATCCTGTGCCCAAAGCCTTCGGTGGAGATGAAACCTCGCCCGGTGATTTTATGTTTGCATTACTTTGCTACTGAAGAAGCAATTCTTCGAGATGCTAGGAAGTGGGGAAAGCTAATTTATAATGGAGTAGAGATTTGTATAGTTGAAGATTTTGCCCCAGAAGTTTATGCAGAAAAAATTAAATATCTGGAAGTGATGGCTGAACTTTATAAGAGGAACTGTTGTCCCTCTTTGTGATATCCAGCTTGTTTGAGAATCTCCCTGCCTAACGCTCGCCCAAAATGTTTTGACTCCCCAGAAGAGGCTTGGAAATTTATAAAGGAGTTTAAGCCTGTGTTGCAAGCAACTTAAACACTTAATCCTTAGCTGGGAGTCGTTTGTAGCTGGATCATTGAAAGTTTAATCTTCGTTTTATGTCTGCCCAGACATGATTTTGGCTGTTTTATTTTTTTCCTTTAGGATTTGTAAGAGTTTGACACTAGTCGTAACTTATTATTTAGTTGGATCTATCTTTTTTGAATATATGATCAATTTTATTAAATTAAGATGGCCTTTGTTAACTTTGTTCTAACCTCTGATAGACATAATATCAAAATATTTGGAATTTGTTTATTTCTTTATATATCTGTTGTTGGGGCTTTCGTCAGTGGTGTTGGCATATAACTTTTTCTCAGAAGAGTCTGCCTATTGGAGACAGGGGTTTAGGGATTTTAGTTTAGCATACTGTCCGCCTGTTGGATGGTTTTGGGGCTTTAGGGGGAGGGGTGGGGCTATTAGTTTAGGCTTTTTCAACTGGGCAGTCCTGAGAGGTTTTCCTGTCAATCATGTTGTTTTTTTTCTCTCTAATCAAATCCATAATTTGTTCTTCCTTGCGGGTTTGGTCTGTGCCGGTGCACTAATTTATTTTATAAAATCTTAAATTAAAGCCTTACTATGGATGTTAATAAAATTAATATAAACTCTTGGAACCTGAATGGCTTGAACCAACCTATTAAGTTCAGAAAGATCTTTAAGAAATTAAAAATACTCCAAGCTGATATTATTTTTGCGCAAGAGACCCATACCCATAGGGAGGATGAAAACTGTTTTTTTTTAATTTTGGAGGGGTTCTCAGTTTCACTCTTCATCAGTAACTAAAATTAGAGGGTTATCTATTTTTATTAATTTTAAAATCCCTTTTGTACATTTTAATACTGTCACTGATTCAATTGGAAGATACTTAATTGTTACTGGTTTGTTATGTGGTCAAAAGGTGGCTTTGGTGTGTGTGTATGCACCTAACATAGATAGCTCTGAATTTTTTAAGAGATTATTTTCTGTGTTGCCGAATTTAAATGAATATAAGTTAATCATGGGCACTGACTTTAACTGTTGTCTCAATTGTTCGATTGAAAGGTCATCAACCAATCTGTGGCTTCCTAATAAGGCTGAGACCTGTATTAATTCTTTTTTTACTAGAATAAGGTTTGGTCGATATTTGGAGATTTTTCCATACTAAAGATAAGGACTTTTCTTTTTTTTCACATGTACATCATAAATATTCAAGAATTGATTATTTTTTGTTGGATACACGATTGGTGTCTTTTGTTGCTGACTGTGCATATGACGCTATTGCGTTGTCGGATCATGCGCTAATGAAACTAATACTGAAGTTCTCTGATAACATACGGAATGCATATCAGTGGAGATTTAATGCTACACTGCTGAATGATTCAGTATTTGTAAGATTTATTAAAGAGCAAATTTCTCTATTTTTTGAATTAAATACAACTGATGGTATGTCAAATTTGGTTATTTGGGATGTGATGAAATCTTTTCTTCGGTGACAGATAATCTCATATTCAGTAGCTTTAAGGAGGAAAACTAAAGCGGAACTTTTAGTGATTACTAACAGGATTAAAGAAATAGATAGAGTTTATTCAGTAACACCTAGTGAAGATCTATATAAAGAAAGGGTGGAACTCCAAACATAGCATAATCTGCTTTTGACTTTTCCCATTGAGCAGCAACTTTTGAAATCTAAAAATCAATTTTATATATATGGGGATAAGTCAGGTAAATTGTTGGCCGGTCAACTTAAAGCAACTATAGCTAGAAGGCAGATTTTGAAAATCCAAAGAACTGATAGAACTGAAACGTCAGATTGTCAGGAAATTAATAAGGTGTTTTTGGATTTTTACTCTAACTTTTATAAATCTGGTTTTCCAGACAAAACTGCTTTTATGAACAGATTCTTGCAAAGATTGAATATACCCAAAATTTCTATTCAAGATATGAATACATTAGATGTGCCTATTAAACAAGAGGAAATAGCAAGTGAAAGAGGAAATATCCTCTTTTCAATCAGGTAAAGCTCCAGGACTGGATGGATTTACAGTAGAATTTTTTAAGACGTTTACTGAAATACTTACACCTCATTATGCCAAATTTTCACCAATTCTATATCCTCTGGGACCCTTTCAAAAACTTTCTATGAGGCATCAATTTCATTAATTCCCAAAAAAAGAAAAAGGTTTATCTGATGGTGCCTCTTACAGACAAAATTTCTTTATTAAATGTGGATTCTAAAATACTTTCTAAGATTTTGGCAACAGGCTCGAGGGTATTTTACCTAACGTTACTTCTAAGGATCAAACTGGATTTATTAAGAATAGATATTCATATTTTAATATTCAGAGATTATTGAATATAATTCATTCCTCTCCATCTAAAGAATCCAAATGTGTTGTTTCCCTTGATGCAGAGAAAGTCTTTGATAGGGTAGAATGGTCTTATTTATTCAAGGTTTTAGGAAGATTTAATTTTGGTCCAGGTTTTATTTCCTGGACTAAGCTGATCTATCAAGCTCCTATGGTGGCAGTTATAACTAACAATCAAAAATCTCCTTATTTTAGGCTATACAGAGGTACCCAGCAGGGTTGTCCTCTTAGTCCGCTGTTATTCAACCTGGCTTTAGAACCTCTTGCTATTGCTCTTCGGGACTCCCAAAATGTTCAAGGTATTAAGTGAGGAGATAAAGTGCATAAGGTTTTGTTGTATGCAGATGACTTGTTAGTTTATATTTCAGGTCCTAAGAAATCTATTCCTTCTATGTTATCTATATTTTCTGAATTTAGTAGTTTTTCTGGATATAAATTAAATTTGCACAAAAGTGAGTTATTTCCTATTAATAACTACTTGGATCAATATGATCAAATTCCTTTTAGCATTGCCAGAAGTAACTTGACTTATCTTGGTATTAAAATTACCAAAAATTTTAAGGACCTGTACAAATATAACTTTCTTCCATTAATTGAATACACGCAACAAATACTTTCTAAATGGTCTCCTATGAGACCATTTTATCTTATTTTTGGAATAATAAGAATCCTAGATTGAATAAACCTCTATTGTAGAAATTTAAAAAGCATGGTGGTATGGATTTGCCAAATTTTAGAATGTATTACTGGGCAATTAATGTTCAATATATTTCATTTTGAATTCATTATTCAGACATACACGACTGTCCTTTATGGGTGGATTTGAAGAAAAACTCGGCAAAGGGATATTCTTTGGCCTCTTCCTTTTTTGCTTTCTAGTCAAGACCTCAATCCCATTATTAAACATACATTAAGAATTTGGTTTCAGTTTCATAGATTTTTGAGTTTAATAACTTTGTTCTTTCTAGTAAAATCCATCTTAATTATTTTTTAAACCATCAATTTCTGATCAGACCATTTTAATTTGGAAAACCAAAGGAATAACAACTTTTTTAGATTTGTTTATGGGGGATTGTTTAATGTCTTTCACTCATGGACAAATATGACTTATCTAATGCACACTTTTTAGATATTTACAAATTAGGAATTTTTTACGTAGTTTACTTCCAAATTTTCCCTCTGCTTATTTACCCAATCTGATAGATACTCTTTTTCAGGTTAAATCATTTCAAAAAGGACTGATAGCTATAATTTATAAATGGTTATTTAATTTGCAAAAGGTATCTAATGACAAAATTAAAGGTGCATGGGAATTGGAATTTCGAGAGTCACTTTCAGATAATCCATGGGATAAAATTTTTCATTTGGTAAATACTTCATCTATTTGCGCCCATCATTCCTTAATACAGTTCAAGGTAGTACATCAGGCACATATGTCAAAGGATAAATTAGCCCATATCGTTCCCAATATTAATTCTATTTGTGACGGATGTAATATTGAGGTGGCTACTTTAACTCATATGTTTTGGTCTTATATCAAGATAGATAACTTTTGGAAAGATGTCTTGAAAGCTTTATCAAAAGTCCTGAATTTGGACCAACAACTGAATTTATTTACAGCAATTTTTGGGATCACTCCACCGGAAGCAGGATATATTCATGTTTCTGCTCAACAGACGATAGCTTTTACAACTTTATTGGCTAGGAGAGCCATTTTGCTTAAATGGAAGGACTCTAATTCACCTACTGTTTTTTATTGGCTTACCTCCATTATGTCCTGTCTAAGTTTAGAGAAAATAAGAAGTCGGACATTTGATACATCCTTTAAATTTGAAGAAACCTGGTGACCTTTTATTCAATATTTTCATATGATTTGATTTATTGCCATTTAGTATGACCTCTGTTGGAGTCGATAGTTAACAATGTGGTTTTGGGTTACTTGGAGGCACATGATAAGGGAAAATCATGCCTTACAAATATGCTGGAATTCTTTGAAGTAATAAGCAGGATATACAAAGGAGAATTGGTTGATGTTGCATAGTAGGATTTTCAGAAGGCCTTTGACAAGGCGCCACATATGAAGCTGCTTAACAAGCTATGAGCCCATGGTATTACTGGAAAGATTCTATCATGGATAAAGCGGTTGAATGGCAAGAGGCAAAGAGTGGGAATAAAGGGAGCCTTTTCTGATTGGCTGCTGTGAATAGTGATGTTTCACAGCAGTGTGTGTTGGAACCCATTCTTTTTATGTTATACGTCAATGATTTGGAAGATGGAATTGATGGCATTGTGGCCAAGTTTGCAGACAGGTGCAGGGGCAGGTAGTTTTCAGGAATTAGCGAGGCAACAGAAGCACTTAGACAAACTAGGAGAATGGGCAAAGAAGTGGCAGTTAGAATACAGTGTCAGGAAGTGTATGGTCATCTACTTTGGTAGAAGAAAGAAAAACAATATTCTAAATGAAGAAAAAATATTAAAAACTGAGGTGCAAAGGGACTTGAGTCCTTGTGCAGAATTTCCCTGAAGGCTAATTTGTAGGTTGAGGCTGTGGTGAATGCAAATGCGATGTTAGCATTCATTTCAAGAGGACTAGAATAGAAAAGGAAAGATGTAATGTTGAGACTTGAAGTATTGTCAGCAGTTTTGGGCCCCTTATCTTAGAAAGGCCATTCTGAAATTGGAGTGTGTTCAAATGAGGTTCACAAAAATGGATCCAGGATTGAATGGGTTGACAAATGAAGAGTGTTTGATGGCTCTGGGCCTGTATTCACTGGAATTCAGAAAAATGAGGGGTGACCTCATTGAAACCTATCAACTGGTAAAAAGTCCTCTGGTGGGAGAATCTGAGACCAGAGGATACAGCCTCAGAATAGAGGGGCCGTTTTTATGTATACTTAAGGCAGAGCATGACAGATTCTTGATTGGTCAGGGCATGAAGGGATACAGGGAAAAGTCAGGAGATGGGGGCTGAAAGGAAAACTGGATCAGCCATGACAAAATGGCAGAACTGACTCAATGGTCCAAATGGCATAATTCTGCTCCTATATCTTATGGTCTTATATTTGCTCACCTAGGACAGTAGAGATGCAAGGCAAGATAGTGGAATGCTCCTCTTGTGGGATTTGAGAAGGCATGGAGATCTCCACTGTTCCTGTTGACTACACCTGCAAGAAGTACACCTAGCTGCAGCTTTTAACACCCAGCTTTAAGGAGTTGGACCTGGAACTGGATGAACTCCAGCTGAAGGGGGGGATAGATGCAACATATAGAGAGGTAATTACACCAAGGTGCTGGACACAGGAGACTGAATGACAGTCAGGAAGGGGAAGGGGGTTAAGCAGCCAGTTCAGGTAGCTCTGTGACCATCCCATTTAACAACAGGTATTCCACTTTGAATACTGTTAGGGGGATGACCTTGCAGAGGTCTCTAAGCACTAAGTCTAGCTCTGACTCAGAAGGGAAGAGGGATAAAGAAGCGTGCTGTGGTGATAGGAAATTTGTTAGATAGGAAAACAGAAAGGAGTTTCTGCGAATGTGAATCAGATTTCCAGATGATATGTTGCTTTCCAGGTACCAGGATCCAGGAAATCTTGGATCAAGTCCTCAGCATTCATCAGTGGAAGGGTGAACAACCAGAGATCATAGTCCAAGTAGGTACTATGGTGTAGGTAGGAAGAGTGACAATGTTCTGCAAAGTGAGTTTAGGGAGTCAGTGTTAAGTTAAAGGGCAGGACCACCAGGGTTATGATCTCATGGCTGCTACCCGTCCTATTTGCTAGTGTGGCAAGAAGTAGAAAGATCAACATTTTAATATGCGTCTAAGGAGATAGTGTAGGAGGGAGGGCATAAGATTTTTGAACCACTGGGCTCTCTTCCAGGGATTGTGCGACCTGTACAGAAGGGACAGTTTGCACCTGAACTGGAGGAGGATTAATATCCTAGCAGGAAGTTTTGCTAGCTTTGCATGGGGTGTTTAAACTAAGTTGCAGGGAGATGGGAACCAGAATGCCAGGACAGATAGTGGAGCAGTTGTGGAGACCTCAGGCAAAGGCAGCAATCAAAAGGTTGAGCATTGCATGACTAATTTCCTGAGCTGCAAGAACTGTTGTAGGAAAAGCAGATGAACTCAGGGCATAGATCAACACATGGAATTAAGATATTGTAGCCATTAGTGAAACTTGGTTGCAGAAGGAGCATGCCTGGCAGTTCAATATTCGGGAGTTCCACTGTTCTACGTGCAACTGAGTGGCAGGGATTAAAGGAGAAGTGGTGGTGTTATTAGTCAGGGAAATTGTCATGGCAGTGCTCAGTCAGGACAGACTGGAGTATGCATCCAGTGAGGCTTTAAGGTGTTGAACATTCGCCAACAGAACTAGGTTAAGAAATTCACTATGCAACTCATAATTAATTGAAGCTCACACCTCATTGTCTCTGCACAAACACCAAAGCAACTATGATCCCGGGCCAACAACTTAAAACATTAATTTTACTGTTCCCTCTGTACTAATACTCACTCAGACAACTTTTCCAATTTATAATACTGAAATAGGGGATCTCAATTGGTTAGATGATCGATCCTTTCTTCTCCCAGCTCCTTTTGTGAGGGTTCTTCCTCACAATAGTGGGTCTCTTGAAAGAGTTATCAGTGATAGAGCAATCAAAGAGTCCAATTTTATATTCATTCCTAACCAATTCAAATACTGCATTCAAGTCTCATTGGCTGTTGGTCATGTGTCTGACCATTAACACCTTTTTTATTGGCTCTGCTCCAGAAGTGACCACTGGTAATTTATGGCTCGTTGTTCTCTTCAGCAACTAGCTTGAATCACTCCAGGCAGACACAGACCCCAACATTCACAAACCTGCACGTTATATCTAAAACACCTCATGAATAACTTATTATTTGGAAATAACCTCTAGTTCAGCAAATTACCTCAAAGATTGTTGTCTCCACTTTAAAATACAGAAAGCCAAGCAATTACATCTCACAAAATGGAGAACAGAGTGCCTTCATAAAATGGCACCCTCCATCTCCAAGCACATGGCTAGAACAAAGACAATTGATCTGTCTATGTTCACTATCCTTGATCCATTTGATTTCAACATTTTTTTCCATATTTTAAATCCGCCATGGCCAACCATGGGATTGAGAGGTTAGGACTTTATTTCTGGAATGTAGAAGAATGAGGGGAAATTCGAGAGAGGAATACAAAATTATGAGGGGTATAGATAGGGTAAATGCAAGCAGAATTTTTTTTCCACTTAGGTTGGGTGAGACTAGAAGGTGAAATGTTCAAGGGGGACATGGGGCAAACCTCTTCACTCAGAGGGTCATGAGAGTGTGGAATGAGCTGCCAGCACAAATGGTGCACAGAAGCTCGATTTGAATGTTTAAGAGAAGTCGGATAGGTACATGGACGGTAGGGGTATGAAGGGGTCTGGGTTCAGGTCAATGGGGGAAGGCAGTTTTCATGGTTTGGCACAGACTAGATGAAGTCACTTTTCTATGACTCTATGACCCTAAATTTGTTGAGAGATAGCCGACAGTTGCAAGAAATATAAGGTTAGCATATTAGCTGATTTTAACTTTCCACATATTGAATAGGACTCTCATACTGTAAAAAGAGAAGATTAAAGATAAAGATTAGCTATATTTGCCACATGTACATCAAAACATACAGTGAAGTGCATTGTTTCTGTCAAATCAAATCATTGAGGCTGTGCTGGGCAGCCTGCAAGTATCGCTGCTTTTCCATCACCAACATAGATGTCCACAACTCATTATATTCTAAACCATACAAGTTGCATATCCATCTGGTACGGGAGCAGCTGAGCATAAGACCAGAAGTCCCTACAAAGGACTGTGAGAACAGCTAAGAGGATCATAGGGGTCTCCTTATCATCCATCAGAGGCATTTTTCAGGAGCTCTAGGTTCGCAGGGCCTTCAGTACTATTAAAGATCTGACCCATTCATCCAGCACCTTCTTTGACTTTCTACCATAAGGCAGGAAATTCTCATGCATAAGAACAAGAACACTCAGGATGGGGAACAGTTTCTTCCCTCAGCCATTAGGCTTCTGGCATCACACTCAAATTGTCACTGCCTAATGTTCTGTACCTTACAATATTTAATTTGTGCACTTTAATCTGTTTATTTACTGTATGTGTAATCCACCTGTAGATTTCATCCTTACTTACACAAGTTATTATGTGTTATGTATACTATTGTAATTTACACCCTGGTTCAGAGAAACATCTTGTTTAACAGTGTATGTGTATATAGTTAAATGACAATAAACTTGACTTGATATATCTTTGGAATACAGATGGAAACTAGAGCACCCAGAGGAAGCCCACACAGTCACAGAGAGAACATACAAATTCCGTACAGAAAGTAGTGAGATCTAAATCCTGACCAGCGATCACTGGCTCAGTAAAGCAATGAGTAAAACTGCTGCCCACAGATTGAATGGGATAGACAAAAACTCTTCTTGGGCTTCCAGCTTGGTACATGTCTTGATTTAAACCAATGTTTCAATGACAAACCCTGCCATCTTCATCAGGGATGATGCCTAGACATGTCCAACCGGTGGTATATAGCTCTCTATCGTCCATTTGTCCCGACTGGTTAGGCTGCATCCAATCAGTTTTCTACTGTCCCACAATAAAATGCTACTTCTTACTTACAGCAAGACCTTCATCTTTATTAAAGTTCTTTTTCTGCAGTTTTATTTCAATGGCCTTCTTCACCAAGTGGTCCCAAAAGCTATTGGTGTGGCACAATAGTTTGTGCCATCAAAGTCAATCCTATGGCCATTTCAAATGCAATGTTCTGCTACTGCTGATTTCTCTGGGTAATCCAAATGGATAAACCTCTTGTGTTCCTTGATGTGAGTTTCCACTGTGCACCCCATCTGGCCAATATACACTGCTCCACATTCACAGGGAGTCCTGTAGACTCCAGATCTCCAGAGTCCCAGGTGATCTTTGACTTACATAAACTGAGTTTTGAGCTTCCTTTTGAGTTTGTGGATGGTATGCCAGTCAGTGGTGTAATGGCATCGGCAATGGACTTTGAAGAAAGCTAGCAACTCAGCCTTGAAAAAAGTCAAATGCTACAGAAACAGCAAAAAAAGTCTGCTTATGTGCCACAAAGCATGAAAAGGAAAAAGTATTGATAGCATCAGAAAGGAATTGGAAAGCATAGTTTGGGATAGGTTGCTTTCTGGCTTGGTGAAGTTAAGAGTACAGAAATGTATATTCCTGTCAGAGTAAAAGGCAAGGGGAACAAATTTAGGGAATCTTGGTTGTGAAGAGATATGAGGACTTGGTAATCATGAGACAGACATAGAGACTATAGACTGAGGCAAAAAAGTAATGTGGTCCTGGACAGTATCCAGAGTATAGAAGAGAATGTGCCAGCTGTGTTCAGGTAAATTACAGAGAAATAGTCACCCCTAAATTGCAGGAGGCGAGTGGCTAGGTGACTGTCAGGAGAAATAGAAATGTGAATAGGCAGCTAGCGCTGAGCACCCCTGTGTCCATTCCATTCAATAATAAATACACCATTTTGGATACTGTTGTGAGGGATGACCTCCCAGGGAAGCACTACAGAGACAAGGTTGCTGACACTGAGATTGGTCCATGGTGCAGAAGGGAAAGAGGGAGAAGAAGGGAGCAGTAGTGTTAGGGGACTCGATAGTCAGAGGAACAGACAGGATATTCTGTGGATATGAATGGGACACCCAGATGGTATGTTGTCTTCCAGAAGCCAGGGTCAGGGATGTCTCGGATTCCATCCACAGCATTTTAGAGGGGGAAGGAGAGAGTAACCAAATATCTTGGTACATATTTGTATATATAAGTATATAGCAAGTAAAAGCAAAGAGGTCCTGAATAGAGAATTTAGAGAGCTAGGCAGAAAGCTGAGAAGCAGGACCTCCAGGGTAGTAATTTCTGGACTGCTACTGGTGCCATGCACCAGTGAGGGTAGAAACAGGATTATTTGCCAGTTAAGTGTGTGGCTGAGTAGCTGAGCAAGGGGCAGGGGTTCAGGTTCTTAGATCATTGGGATCTCTTCTGGGGAACTTCTTCCACCTGAACCCGAGGGAAACCAATATTCTCTTCGTCAGGTTTGTTAGAGCTGTTGGGGAGGGTTTAAACCAATTTGACAGGGGGTTGGAACTGGAGTGAAGGGACTCAGGATAGGATGGATGGTAAAAAAGCATAGATGGCATGCAGTAAGATTGTCAGGAAGGGTAGGCACGTGATAGGACAAAATTGCAGCCAGCAGGATGAGTATCAGTGCTTTAGAGATGCAGAATCAAAAAGGGTAGAAAATACAGTACTCAAAGTGTTGTATCTCAATGCATGGAGTATAAGAAATAAGGCAGATTATCTAGTTGCACTATTACAGATATGGCTGAAAGATGACTAGTTGGGAGCTGAATATACGAGGTTATACGTTGTAACAGAGAGATAGGAAGATAGGCAGAGGGGGTGGTGTGGCTCTGCTGGTAAAGAATGGCATCAAACCAGTAGAAAGATGTGACATAGGATTGGAACATATTGAATCCTTGATGATTGAGTTAAGAACCTGCAAGAGTAAGAGGGCCCTGATGGCCCTGGTGACAGCTGGGATGTGGACTACACATTACAATGGGAAATAGAAAGGGTGTGTCAAAAGGGCAATGTTATGATAGTCATGGAAGATTTTAACATGCATTGGGGAAATCAGGTTGGTAATGGATCTCAACAGAGTGAGTTTGTAGAATGCCTATGAGATGGCTTTTTCGAGCAGTTTGTCATTGAGACTACCAGGGGATCAACTATACTGGATTGCGTGTAATGTAATGAACTGGGGGTGATTAAGGAGCTTAAGGTAAAAGAACCTTTAGGAGACAGTGATCACAAGATGATTGAGTTCAAATTGAAATTTGAAAGGCAGAAATTAAAGTCTGACGTAGCAGTATTTCAGTGGAGTAAAGGAAATTACAGTGGTATGAGAGAGGAGTTGGCCAAAGTAAATTGGAAGGAGATGCTGGCAGGGATGTCAGCAGAGCAGCACTGGCATGAAGCTCTGGGAAAAATGGGGAAGGTGCAGGATAGATGTATTCCAAACACAAAGAAATACTCAAATGGCAAAATACACCCTATCCTCTTTATATGCAGGGGATGCATTCCTCGCAGTCGACGCATAATGTGAATTAATTATTTAAATGGAGAAAGTAGGGATGCGTTCTAGAGGGCTTCCTAAATATGCTTTATCTGTAATTTATTCACATTTTCATACCAATACGACATAAAAGCAGTACCACAAGGCAACATTCATATTATATTTCATCAATTTAAGGTAATATTCAATGTAATAAATCATAGAAAGTTAACATACTAGGGCATACAGTACTCATCAACAGTGGCAGGTGTGTTCACTCTGGGAGATGAGTGGTGGTTGTGATGTCAGGATCATATCAAGCACAGCAAGGGGTGAAGAAAGACTCACAGAACTCTTAGAACTGCCAGTAGCAGAAGATGACACCAGTTTGAATAAAGTGATGAGGGCTGTTTGCTTGGCAACATTTTGTTTTTCAGCATAAATTTGCTTGTAGGGAAGGATGGTTGATGGCAGGGAACGACTGAAATGCTGACTCCGTTCTAAACTTGGGTCCACGTCCATCGCCATTTGTGCCAAGTGTTCCAACATCCACCATTCCCTCACCGTTGGTAAACTCCCGGGATTTTAAAAGTCATCTGTTGCTTGCAGCATCTGAGAGATAGTTTGCCATATAAAAAAATACACCTTGAATGTGGATCACACCTTGGTTGAGTGGCTGAATCAGCGATGATGTGTTAGGCGGCAGCAAATGCACTGTTATGTTAGGATGAATGCTGTCCACATGTTTAGGATGGGCTGGCACTTTGACAAGTAACAAAAGAACTTTAAAGGCAAGATTCTGTTCCCGGTAGTAATGCCCCAGAGCTGTATTACCTTCAGCTGATGCCACGCTGTTTATAATTTCCAACTATTTTTCAAGTGTTAAAGCAGTTCTCTGCCGCTCGGCTGATGGCCCAGGATATGACATCAGACACTTAGGAGGCATAGTTAAATATTTCAAGCGCAAAATCACTGCACCGTAGGTAAAACCAACAAAAGTTTAAGAGTGCAAGATTGCACATCCACACATTGCCAAAACCAATGCGAGACTGGCAGGAGTGAGACTGTGAGGCGCGTGCACCTGACTTGTATTGATGGGAAAGCGGCACTTCTCGTCCCAACAGTGAGACTGTAAGGCATGTGCACATGACTTGTACTGACGGGAAAGCAGTGCTCCTCGCATAGCTGTGAGTTTTGGATGCATATAAGGAGACGTTGGTAGAAACAGATTCTTCGCATAACTGTGAATCCGCATAGTCTGAAGCCACATATAATGAGGATAGGGTGTAGTACAACTGTGGCTGACAAGGGAAGTAAAGCTAAGGTAAAAGCATTCAACAAAGCAAAAATTAATGGGAAGACAGAGAATTCAGAAGCTTTTAAAACCCTACAGAGAAGAACTAAAAGAATCATTTGGAGGGAAAAGATGAAATATGAAAGCAAGCTATCAAAGTGGACAGTAAAAGCTTTTTCAAATATGTAAAAAATAAATGAAAGATAAGAGTGGATATAGAACTGCTAAAAAATGAGACCAAAGAAATAATAACCAGGGACAAGGAGATGGTAGATGAATGAAATGAGTACTTTGCATCAGTCTTCACTGTAAAAGACTCTAGCAGTGTGCCAGATGTTGAAGGGTGTGAGGGGAAAGAAGTGAGTGAAATTACTATTACGAGGGAGAAGGTGCTCAAAAAGCTGAAAGGCCTAAGGGTGCAGAAGTCACTCGGACTAGATGAATTGCACTGTGGATTCTGAAAGAGGTAGTGGTAGAGATTGTGGAGGCATTAGTAATGATCTGGCATGGTGGCAGAGGACTGGAAAATTGCAAATGTCACTCCACTCTTTAAGAAAGAGTAAGGCAACAGAAAGGAAATAACAGACCAGTTAGCCTGACGTCAGTGGTTATGTGGATGATGGAGTCAATTGTTAAGGATGAGGTTATGGTGTACTTGGTGACACATGACAAGATCGAACAAAGTCAACATGGTTTCCTTAAGGGAAAATCTTACCTGACGACCCTGTTGGAATTCTTTGAGGAGATTACAAGTAGAATAGATAAAGTGGATGCAATGGATGTTGTTAATTTGGTTTTCTGAAGGCCTTTGACAAGGTGCCACACATGAGGCTGCTTACCAAGTTAAGAGCCCATGGTGTTACAGGAAAGTTACTGGCATGCTTAGAGCACTTGGCTGATTGGTAGGAGGCAGTGAGTGGACATAAAATGATCATTTTCCGGTTGGCTGCCAGTAACTAATGGTGTTCCGCAGGGGTTGGTGTCGGGACCGCTTCTTTTTATGCTGTATATCAATGATTTAGATGATTGAATAGATGGCTTTGTTGCCAAGATTGCAGATGATACGAAGATTGGTGGCGGGGCAGATAGTATTGAGGAAACAGGCAGGCTGGAGATTAGGAGAATGGGCAAGAAAGTAAATAAAATACAATGTTGAAAAATGCATGGTCATGCACTCTGGTAGTAGAAATAAATGTGCTGACTATTTTCTAAACGGGGAGAAAATACAGGAATCTGCGGTGCAAAGGGACTTGGGAGCCCTTGTGTAGAACACCCTAAATGTTAACTTGCAAGTTGAGCCACTGGTGAGGAAGACAAATGCAATGTGATCATTCATTTCAAGAGGCCTAGAATACAAGAGCAGGGATGTGATGCTGAGACTTTATAAGGCACTAGTGAGGCCTCACCTTGAGAATTGTGAACAGTTTTGGTTCCTTGTCTAAGAAAAGATGTGCTGGCATTGGAGGGGGGTCAGAGGAGGTTCACACGGGTGATTCCGTGAATTAAAGGGTTATCATGCAAGGAAAGTTTGATAGCTCTGATTCTGTACTTGCTGGAATTTAGAAGGATGAGGGTGGATCTCATTGAAACCTTTCAAATGTTGAAAGGCTAGATAGAGTAGATGTGCAAAGTATATTTTCCTTGGTGGGGAGTCTAGGACAAGAGAGTTCAGCCTCGGGATAAAGAGGCATCCATTTAAATAAGGATGCAGAGAAATTTCTTTAGCCAGAGGATCATGTCTATCCAATTTGATAGAATTTTTCGAGGAGATTACCAGGTAGGTTTATGGGGAATGCAGCATATGTTTAACAAAGCCTTTGACAAAGTCCTTCATGGGAGACTGGTCAAGAAGGTTAAGTTACTTGCCATTCAGAATGAAGTACTGGATTGGATCCAATATTAGCTTAGCAGAAGCCAGAGAGAGGTAGTAGGTGGTTGTCTCTCTGAATGGAGACTTGTGACTAGTGGTGTACCTCAGGGATTGTCGCTGCATCTGTGGCTATGATCTAAATCAATGATTTAGATGATAATGTGGTTAAATAGATCTGTAAATCTGCATTTGAGTCCAAGGCTAACAGCAAAAAAGACTCTTAAAGCTTGTATTGTGTTCTTGACCATCTGGGAAGATGGGCTGAAAATGGCAGACAAAAGTGAAGTGTTACACCTTAGCAGGACAAACTAGGGTACAAATTACATAGTGAATGTCAGGGCTCTGGTAGAACAAAGGAATACAGGTTTATAATTCCTTGAAAGTGACATCACAAATAGATAGGGTAGAAAGAGAGATCTTAGCACATTGGCTTTCATAAATAAGGGCACTAAGTGCACAAGTTGGGAATGTTATGTTGAAGTTGTTCAAGACAATGGTGAGGTTAGATTTAGAGTACTGTATGCAGTTCTGGTCACCTACCAGCAGGAAAGATATCCATAACTTTGAGGAGAAAATTTACAAGGATGTTGCCAGGGCTTGGGAAAGGTTAAATAGATTAGGCCTTCATTCACTAGAACACAGGAAATGAGGGGAGATGAGGGAAGATCTGATAGAAGTATACAAAATGATGGGTGAGGGGATTGTTAGGGTGAATACATGTTGGCTTTTTGCACTCAAATTGGGTGAAAATAGATTAGGAGTTACAGGTTTACAATGAAATTGTAGCATTTAAGAGAAGGTTGAAAAATACATGGGTGAGAGGAATTTGTGCAGGCATAGGTAGATAGACCAGAGAGCAGATTGGGTTAGCATGAGCTGGATGAACAGAAGGAGCTGTTGCTGTATAGTAGTGCTCTCTGACTTCATAATGTATGTCATTGGTATGCAGATTACCAGGCAGAATGAGGCAGTGGAGAAGGTCAGAGACTGATAGCTTGTTCTAGGAATGACAAGAGGAATGGTATGCATCCGGGAGGTCAGGATGGCCACTGTGGACAGAGTGTAAGGTTTTTCACAAAACTGTTGCCTACTCTACCTTTGGTCTCACTAATTTTAAAGGAGAAAGCATCAAGAGTACTGAATGCAGTAGAAAAGGTGCAGGAGTGCTTGCGAATCCTTACCTAAACTAGATGTTGGTCCAGGAGGAGATGCAAGGACAAGTTTTTCTCTTCCTATTGTGCTGGCGCGTGGCCTAGTGGATAAGGCATTGGTCTAGTGATCTGAAGGTCACTGGTTCGAGACTCAGCTGCAGCAGCATGTTGTGTCCTTGACCAAGGCACTTAACAACACATTGCTCTGCGACAACATCGGTGCCAAGCTGCTTGGGTCCTAGTGCCCTTCGCTTGGACAACATTGGTAGCGTGGAGAGGGGAAGGTTTGCAGCTCGGGCAACTACTGGTCACTGATACAACCATCCAAGGCGCAAATCCATGGTCTCACGAGACTAGTGGATGACTATTGTTACGTATTCAGGCAACAATAAATATATATGAGTTAGGCAAGGGTTTTTATAACAAATAACACATTTATTAAACACTGAAAACAAACCCCCTCAAAAGTAAACAAACTCAAACGTAACCGGAACTCAGCTGCTGTACGGCAGATTCACAGTTCTTAATAGCGCTGCAGTTCAAACAGTTCTTAAAACGGTATTGAAAAAAAAAACATTTTTTAAAGCGGTATGCCGAAAGTAAACAGTCCATTTAAAAGGAGAGACTTTTTAAGGCGATTTAAATTCTCTTCCACGTCGATGTCCTTCGATTCCCCGGCGTCGAACTTCCCCACGAAGAATTTTATGAAATATAACGGCTTAAAGGTACTGACCTATCTTCCACACTCTGTCCTCAATCTCCCGCTATTCCCAGCGGAGATTAACACGAGAACAGTCAACGGAATCCTTCCGAATGAGGATCAAATAAGGTCGAACTTTCCACCGTCGAAAATCGATTCTCCTCGAGTTTTATCTTCCAAACTTTTATCTTCACTCTCCACAGCAAAGAAACCGTTGGCGATGACCTTTTAAACTTTAGGCATTATATAAAACTTCATTTTTCAACTAAACTGCGTCATCACATTAAATCACGCAGGGACATGAAGTCAACTTGGCAAATCCCGCCACGAACTGCCCCACCTGACAGGGTGGGTCTTCCTTTTATACCCTGTAAAAAAAACCTGTCACATGACCTCTACTGGCAGGAAAATGACATCACTCCACCATCACAAGACCATTACCTCAAGTCCAGTATAACTTCAACCCCAGTCACGTGACAAGGGTACCACTGTCACGTGTCACGAGTACGTAACACCTCCCTCCAAAAAAAACATTTTTGGTCTGACAAGAACAAAAATTTTAATAATTACTTACAAGAAAAATGAATGTATAAATTATATAACATACACAATATACAATACAGTAGGAGTGTTACAATAAAAAAAACCACTCCAAAAAAAAATTACATTGTACATTCAACATCGAGATAGACAATCAGCAACCACATTATCTTTACCTTTAATATGAGTTATCACAATATTGTACTCTTGTAACATCAAACTCCAATTTAATAATCTTCTGTTTTTGTTTTTCATCTTACTCAGAAAAACTAACGGATTATGATCAGTGTAAACAATAAGTGGTTTTTGAGTTGTACCAACATATACCTCAAAATATTCCAAAGCTAAAACAAGAGATAACAATTCTTTCTCTATTGTTGAATAGTTTCTTTGATGCTTATTAAATTTCTTAGAAAAGTAAGCTACTGGATGATCAACCTCATCACCCTCATTCCTTTGCATCAATACTGCTCCCGCAGCTTCATCACTAGCATCTACAGCTAATGAAAAAGGTTTTTCAAAGTCAGGTGCCTTAAGCACAGGTTGTTGACATATTATTGTTTTCAATTTTTCAAATGCTTCCTGACAAAACACTGTCCACACAAACTTCACATTCTTCTGCAAAAGGTTAGTTAATGGAAGGGCAACATTAGCAAAATTCTTACAAAATTTTCGATAATATCCTACCATTCCCAAAAACCTTCTGAGAGTTTTTTTCCCCGTCGGAGTGGGAATCTCTAAAATTGCCTGACCTTTTGCCTGAACAGGAGCTACCTTACCTTGACCTACAACATAACCAAGGTAAGTCACAGTGGCATGTCCAAATTCACTCTTGGCTAAATTAATAGTCAAGTTAGCTTTTGAAAGCTTTTCAAACAATTTCTCCACCGCAATTATGTGTGCTTCCCAAGTATCATTTCCTGTCACTAAATCATCAATATAAGCATCAGTATCTTTCAATCCCTGAATCACAGAGTTAATCATCCTCTGGAAAGTACCTGGGGCATTCTTCATCCCAAATGGAAGAACATTATACTCATATAACCCAGATGGAGTTACAAATGCAGAAATCTCTCTACCTCTGTCCGTTAATGGAACACACCAATACCCTTTCAATAAATCAATCTTTGTAAGGAACTTTGCTTTCCCAACTTTATCTACAAAATCATCTACTCTAGGAATTGGATATGCATCTGTTTTTTAAAGCGGTATGCTTTTTGAAGTAGTTACGAGGAGTGTTGACGAGGGTAAGGCAGTGGATGTAGTCTATATGGACTTCAGCAAGGCCTTTGACAAAGTTCCACATGGAAGGTTAGTTAAGAAGGTTCAGTCGTTAGGTATTAATGCTGGAGTAATAAAATGGATTCAACAGTGGCTAGATGGGAGATGCCAGAGAGTAGTGGTGGATAATTGTTTATCGGGATGGAGGCCGGTGACTAGCGGGGTGCCTCAGGGATCTGTTTTGGGCCCAATGTTGTTTGTAATATACATAAATGATCTGGATGATGGGGTGGTAAATTGGATTAGTAAGTATGCTGATGATACTAAGGTAGGAGGTGTTGTGGATAATGAGGTGGGTTTTCAAAGCTTGCAGGGAGATTTATGCCGGTTAGAAGAATGGGCTGAACGTTGGCAGATGGAGTTTAATGCTGAGAAGTGTGAGGTTCTACATTTTGGCAGGAATAATCCAAATAGAACATACAGGGTAAATGGTAGGGCATTGAGGAATGCAGTGGAACACAGAGATCTAGGAATAACAGTGCATAGTTCCCTGAAGGTGGAGTCTCATGTAGATAGGGTGGTGAAGAAGGCTTTTGGAATGCTGGCCTTTATAAATCAGAGCATTGAGTACAGAAGTTGGGATGTAATGTTAAAATTGTACAAGGCATTGGTAAGGCCAAATTTGGAATATTGTGTTCAGTTCTGGTCACCGAATTATAGGAAAGATATCAATAAATTAGAGAGAGTGCAGAGACGATTTACTAGGATGTTACCTGGGTTTCAGCACTTAAGTTACAGAGAAAGGTTGAACAAGTTAGGTCTCTATTCATTGGAGTGTAGAAGGTTGAGGGGGGATTTGATCGAGGTATTTAAAATGTTGAGAGGGATAGATAGAGTTGACGTGAATAGGCTGTTTCCATTGAGAGTAGGGGAGATTCAAACGAGAGGACATGATTTGAGAGTTAGGGGGCAAAAGTTTAAGGGAAACACGAGGGGGTATTTCTTTACTCAGAGAGTGATAGCTGTGTGGAATGAGCTTCCTGTAGAAGTAGTAGAGGCCAGTTCAGTTGTGTCATTTAAGGTAAAATTGGATAGGTATATGGACAGGAAAGGAGTGGAGGGTTATGGGCTGAGTGCGGGTAGGTGGGACTAGGTGAGATTAAGAGTTCGGCACGGACTAGGAGGGCCGGAATGGCCTGTTTCCGTGCTGTGATTGTTATATGGTTATATGGTTATGGTTATGCCGAAAGTAAACAGTCCATTTAAAAGGAGAGACTTTTTAAGGCGATTTAAATTCTCTTCCACGTCGATGTCCTTCGATCCCCCGGCGTTGAACTTCCCCACGAAGAATTTTATGAAATATAATGGCTTAAAGGTACTGACCTATCTTCCACACTCTGTCCTCAATCTCCCGCTATTCCCAGCGGAGATTAACATGAGAACAGTCAACGAAATCCTTCCGAATGAGGATCAAATAAGGTCGAACTTTCCACCGTCGAAAATTGATTCTCCTCGAGTTTTATCTTCCAAACTTTTATCTTCACTCTCCACAGGAAAGAAACCATTGGCGATGACCTTTTAAACTTTAGGCATTATATAAAACTTCATTTTTCAACTAAACTGCGTCATCACATTAAATCACGCAGGGACATGAAGTCAACTTGGCAAATCCCGCCACGAACTGCCCCACCTGACAGGGTGGGTCTTCCTTTTATACCCTGTAAAAAAAACCTGTCACATGACCTCTACTGGCGGGAAAATGACGTCACTCCACCATCACAAGACCATTACCTCAAGTCCAGTATAACTTCAACCCCAGTCACGTGACAAGGGTACCACTGTCACGTGTCACGGGTACGTAACACTATATTGCGGCAGGAGAGGTGATGTGGATGGGGAGGGGTGGGTATCAAGTGTTAAGCAAATTAGGGAGTCATACATAAAGCAAAAGGATCATGAATAAGAAACATATAGATAGATAGATAGATAGATAGATAGATAGATAGATAGATAGATAGATAGATAGATAGATAGATAGATAGATAGATAGATAGATAGATACTTTATTCATCCCCATGGGGAAATTCAACTTTTTTTCCAATGTCCCATGCACTTGTTGTAGCAAAACCAATTACATACAATACTTAACTCAGCAAAAAATATGACATGCATCTAAATCACTATCTCAAAAAGCATTAATAATAGCTTTTAAAAAGTTCTTAAGTCCTGGCGGTAGAATTGTAAAGCCTAATGGCATTGGGGAGTATTGACCTCTTCATCCTGTCTGAGGAGCATTGTATCGATAGTAACCTGTCGCTGAAACTGCTTCTCTGTCTCTGGATGGTGCTATGTAGAGGATGTTCAGAGTTATCCATAATTGACCGTAGCCTACTCAGCGCCCTTCGCTCTGCTACCAATGTTAAACTCTCCAGTACTTTGCCCACGACAGAGCCCGCCTTCCTTACCAGCTTATTAAGACGTGAGGCGTCCCTCTTCTTAATGCTTCCTCCCCAACACGCCACCACAAAGAAGAGGGCGCTCTCCACAACTGACCTATAGAACATCTTCAGCATCTCACTACAGACATTGAATGACGCCAACCTTCTTAGGAAGTACAGTCGACTCTGTGCCTTCCTGCACAAGGCATCTGTGTTGGCAGTCCAGTCTAGCTTCTCGTCTAACTGTACTCCCAGATACTTGTAGGTCTTAACCTGCTCCACACATTCTCCATTAATGATCACTGGCTCCATATGAGGCCTAGATCTCCTAAAGTCCACCACCATCTCCTTGGTCTTGGTGATATTGAGACGCAGGTAGTTTGAGTTGCACCATATCACAAAGTCCTGTATCAGTTTCCTATACTCCTCCTCCTGTCCATTCCTGACACACCCCACTATGGACGTGTCATCAGCGAACTTCTGCACATGGCAGGACTCCAACTATGGCCCAGGTGCAGATAGATGGGACTACGTTGAAAACTAGGCCAGCACAGGCTAGATAGCAGCATAAGGTTTTACTTGGATTCTTTTGTTGTATTGCATAAGGAATTACAAGATATTGTCTCAAATCCAAGAAAAAGGTTGTAATTTATGTCCTGATTTGTTAATTCCTAGAGGTGAAAATGATTTCCACACTGTTGCACTTCACAATCTCATTTCAACTAAAAACTAATAAATATTATTGAATATATAATATAGTAAATCAGTAAGGTGTCAGATGCAACACATTTTCTACTTCAGCTATTAAGACGGAGGAAGTGTGGCAATCTTTGTAAAAGATTGTCAGTGCACTTTTGCACTTTTAAAGATGGACAGATGTTTCTATTTAGTGCTCTGTTATTTACTCTGCTAACAACATTAATAAAACAATAATTACTATGTTTCTGTACAATCTTGCAAAATGCAAATTACCTGATACACTGTACGTCCTACATTAAATTTGTGACAAAGTTTGAAAACTACTTGAGCTCTTTCATACAAAATGCAGTGCTGTAGAATTGCAAATTCTCCTTTCTTGGTAAAAAAAGAATTCTTCCCTAACTTGTTGGCACTTATGTCTTTTATAGAGATGAAGAACAGAAAGAAATAATGAACAAGTGGGAAGATGAATGGGAATGGAACGATTCTGAATCCATCAATATCAGTGACAACCATAACCTTGGTTACCATAACCTTCCTTTCAACCATAACTGAAAGGAAAGTTAGTCCTGATGAAGGGTCTCGGCCCGAAACATCGACAGTGCTTCTCCCTATAGATGCTGCCTGGCCTGCTGTGTTCCACCAGTATTTTGTGTATGTTGCTTTAATTTCCAGCATCTGCAGATTTCCTCGTGTTTGCTTTTATATTCCTGTTCAGTATAGAAGGCTTGACCATGGATAGGGTTGATTTGAGGGTGTAACTCACTGACAGTAAGGAGTGAGATGCAAGCCTCTCTACTGCACTCAAAAGTTGAACAATCCACTGGCCAAAAGAGGTAGAGATTGTTCAACACACACACAAATGGTTGTAAAGAAGGTTTTTGCTACCAATTGAAGTTCTCATGTAAATTTACTATTAAATTTATGGATTCTAAAGTTAGTCAAGGAGCACAGAAACAAACCCTTTGGCCCGTCCTGTTTAACCAACCACCAATTACCCATTTATTCTAATTCAATTTAGCAGCATTTGAGCTAGTGTTTTGTGCCTGGCAATTCAAGTGCTCATTTAGATTCTTCTTAAGTATTGTGAGAGATTTTATCTTCACAATCCTCTCAAGGCAGTCTTTTTCAGATTCCAACTTTACCCTGTTTGGAAAAAGTTCTCCTTATACAGTATCCCTTCTATAAGTTTCAGTCCTTAACTTAAAATCTGTGCCTATGGTCTTAGATACATCCGCTGTGGGGAAATGTTCTCTCCTGTCTACACATTGTATGTTGCTCCCAATATTCTCAGGTTCCCTCTCTTGCCTGCTCCACTCTAAGGAAACCAAGCCCAGCATATCCAGTCATTCCTCTTAACTGATTCACTCCTTCTCAGGCAACATCCCGGTGACCCATCAAAACTGCAAAACAGACAGAAAAAATTGGCAGCATACATGTAAAGTGGAGCAGTTATCATTTCAACTTGAAGGGCATTTATCAAGTCTGGGAAGGAAAGAAGATTGTTAAACTGCAAGGGATGGGGTTGCAGTGATGTTTCAAATAAGGTAAAGTTGTGCTGACCATGGGAAAAAGATAAAAATACAGTTATTTTGCTCCATCAGTGAATGGAGCAGTTATCAGGTGAAAGCATAAACAAAAGAATGTAGTGGATATTAAATAGAGAGCAAGAAGACTTGCCTGGCAGATCAGGCTGGGCAAGACCTCCATATCGACAGGAAAGAAAAATCAGAAACAAGAAGGGGAACTTCTGCACCCTCTCCAGTGAAATCCTTTCTGTACTGAGATGAGCAAAACTACATACAATATTTCATTGACTTCACCACTGCTTTATTAATCTTTACTATTACTTTGCCACTCTTATATTCTGTGCCTCTATGATTGAAAGCCAGTATGCTTTCATTATCACCCTATAAACTGGTGCTACCACCTTCAGACTTTCACAACAAAGGTTTTTTATTATTCAGTACTCCCAAGACTGCACCAGTCAACTGCGGCTACGTCTGCACTACACTGGATAAATCCATAACCAAAGCTTTTTCTCTTCGTTTTCACCCTTTGTTCACACTAAAACTGCGTTTGCATTCCCCGAAACCAGACCTATTCAGAAACGTTCTCCAAAGTGTGTATTTTTGAAAACGCCGGATTGGCTGGATCAGTGTGGATGGGGTAACCGGAGACGTCTGAAAACGCTGTCAGACGGCAGCACACTATTTCATTGTTTTCCTGAATGCAACCTAACAATTTCAGAACAGACGGCAACGAAACTGACGCCAGAAGAGTTAAAAATGTTCTCACCAAATACTTTGACCCATAACTTACTGAATAAAAAAGTATACTCACTTTGCCCTGTTTTCTGTCCTTGCCCGTATGAAGTTGGTTTACCTATTTATGCAAGTACTTCTCTGACAATAGATATGTAACAGCCTAATGTAACATTGTATGGAAATACAAGATAACACTAATGCAGACATGTTTTATACGTTTAACAAGGTGCTTTATTAATGGAACAGATAGATAGATAGATAGATACTTTATTCATCCCCATGGGGAAATTCAACTTTTTTTCCAATGTCCCATACACTTGTTGTAGCAAAACTAATTACATACAATACTTAACTCAATAAAAAATATGATATGCATCTAAATCACTATCTCAAAAAGCATTAATAATAGCTTTAAAAAGTTCTTAAGTCCTGGCGGTAGAATTGTAAAGCCTAATGGCATTGGGGAGTATTGACCTCTTCATCCTGTCTGAGGAGCATTGTATCGATAGTAACCTGTCGCTGAAACTGCTTCTCTGTCTCTGGATGGTGCTATGTAGAGGATGTTCAGAGTTATCCATAATTGACCGTAGCCTACTCAGCGCCCTTCGCTCAGCTACCAATGTTAAACTCTCCAGTACTTTGCCCACGACAGAGCCCGCCTTCCTTACCAGCTTATTAAGACGTGAGGCGTCCCTCTTCTTAATGCTTCCTCCCCAATACGCCACCACAAAGAAGAGGGCGCTCTCCACAACTGACCTATAGAACATCTTCAGCATCTCACTACAGACATTGAATGACGCCAACCTTCTTAGGAAGTACAGTCGACTCTGTGCCTTCCTGCACAAGGCATCTGTGTTGGCAGTCCAGTCTAGCTTCTCGTCTAACTGTACTCCCAGATACTTGTAGGTCTTAACCTGCTCCACACATTCTCCATTAATGATCACTGGCTCCATATGAGGCCTAGATCTCCTAAAGTCCACCACCATCTCCTTGGTCTTGGTGATATTGAGACGCAGGTAGTTTGAGTTGCACCATATCACAAAGTCCTGTATCAGTTTCCTATACTCCTCCTCCTGTCCATTCCTGACACACCCCACTATGGCCGTGTCATCAGCGAACTTCTGCACATGGCAGGACTCCGAGTTATATTGGAAGTCTGATGTGTACAGGGTGAACAGGACCGGAGAGAGTACGGTTCCCTGCGGCGCTCCTGTGCTGCTGACCACCGTGTCAGACCTACAGTCTCCCAACCGCACATACTGAGGTCTATCTGTCAAGTAGTCCACTATCCAATCCACCATGTGAGAGTCTACTCCCATCTCCGTTAGTTTGTGCCTTAAGATCTTGGGCTGGATGGTGTTAAAGGCACTAGAGAAGTCAAGGAATGTAATCCTCACAGCACAACTGACCCCCTCTAGGTGAGAGAGTGATTTGTGCAGCAAATACGTGATAGCATCCTCCACTCCCACCTTCTCCTTATACGCAAACTGAAGAGGATCCTGGGCGTGCCTGGTTTGTGGCCTCAGATTCTGTATTATCAGCCGCTCCATGGTCTTCATAACGTGCGACGTCAAGGCAACAGGTCTGAAGTCATTCAACTCCTTTGGTTGTGGTTTCTTCGGTACCGGGACAATACAGGATGTTTTCCACTGTCTGGGTACTCTTCTCTGCTCCAGGCTCATGTTGAAGATGCGCTGTAGTGGTTCTCCCTCAGTAATCGTGGGGAAACTCCATCCGGTCCAGCCGCCTTGCTGGTACAGATCTTCCTCAGTTGACCTTCCACCTGTGCAGCCGTAATCCTGGGCGTGGGCAAGGTCTCCTGTGAGTGGCTATTTTCCTGTGAGGGAAGTAAGCCTGGTGTGGATTTCTGCGGTGAGGATGAGATTGAGCTGTCGAACCTGTTGAAGAAGTTGTTCAGTTGGTTCGCTTTCTCCACATCTCCACTTATGTTCGCCCCCCGCTTTGCACTGCATCCGGTGATGATCTTCATCCCATCCCACACCTCCTTCATGCTTTTTTTCTGCAGCTTTTGTTCTAGCTTCCTCCTATACTGCTCCTTTGCCCCCCTTATCTGTACTCTGAGTTCCTTCTGAACTCTTTTAAGCTCCAACCGATCACCATCTTTAAAGGCCCTCTTCTTCTGGTTTAGGAGGCCTTTGATGTGACTAGTGATCCAGGGCTTATTATTGGGATAGCAGCGAACAGTTCTAACAGGGACAACTGCATCCACACAAAAGTTAATATAGTCCGTTGTGCATTCAGTGACCTCCTCAACGCCCCCACAGAGCCCCCCTTGCAGTACATCCCAGTTAGTAGTACCGAAGCAGTCTCTCAGGGCCTGTTCAGCTTCAGGAGTCCACTTCCTAAAAGAGCGTGTGGTAGTGGGATGCCTCATCACAATTGATTTATATCTGGGCTGTAACAAAACCAGGTTGTGATCAGCTTTCCCCAATGAAGGCAGTGGGGATGCACTATATGCCTCCTCTACGTTTGCATACAGTAGGTCAATAGTCCTATTACCCCTCGTCACCAGCCGGGTCAATCTGTCCGTGAACTCCCTGCCGGTTGCCTCCGTACGCTCCAGTATTTGTTTTTTTTTACTTCTAAGTTCTCCTGCGTGAAAGCCAAAAGCTGTCCATCATTTTAAGTTTTTCTAGTCTATAACTACACAAACGCGCACTTTTACAGCGAGATTCAACACCAAGCATGTCATTTGTTTTTGGTAGATGCATCCTGCGCATGCACAGGAGGAGGAGATTCACCGAAATCGCCGATTCATTGTGGATAGAGATATTTTTTAAAATGCATAGTGTGGACGCCTATTGTTTTTACGTGAAACTGGTGTTTTCAAAATTATCCGGTCTAGTGTGCACGTCGTCTGTGTTTGTTCCACCCTTATTTGGCCTCACAAAATGGATTTACACTAAAATGGATTAAAATTCTAACTGCCATTGCTTTGCCCAAATTACCATCGACGAATAATTTTCTGTAGCTGTATCTATACCCCTGACTATCTACAATTTCACCAATGTTTATTTTAACTGACAACTTGCTAATTCTACTAAATTAATATCTAAGTGGTAAAGTACAAACAAATAGTAAGAACTCTAATACTGATCACTGTAGTACACAATGGGGTTAGGCCCCCAATAACAACAGCAACTGTCCAGCATCACCACCTGTCTCTCGATACCAATTTCCCAATTTGGATTTCAAGGATACTAAACTTCTGGGAGACCTTCTTGTGGAATCTTTTCAATTGTCCATGTAGAATACATCACTGCACATATCTATATATTAATTCTGCTTTTTAAAAACTTGGTCAAATTAGTCAAACAAGATCTTCCATCCAGAAAACCTTACTATTTCTGATGAATTTCTATCTTTCTAAGTGAAACACTCTGGTTCCCATGGCTGCATAAGTCTAGGGAAGACAAATCTCTGGCCCCACCAAACATGTGAGATTGAGGTGCAATGGTGTAAGCGGATACAGCAGAGACTTTTAAGAGCCTCTCAGATAGGTACATAGAGCTTCGGAAAATAGAGGGTTATGCGTGAGGGAGATTCAAGGCAGTAGGTTGCATGGTTGGCACAACATCGTGGGTCAAAGGGCCTGTAATGTGCTGTAAATTTCTCAGTTCTCAGTTATCAGAAAACCCCTGTGTGTGTGGATGCTGCATGATTCGCTAACCTATTACAAATAAGTACCACAAAATAACAGACAGTACACTGCATACAATTGAATGATTTAGCTTTATAATACTTAATTTGACTAAAGGGTTAGTAAAGAAAAAGCAAAAAAAAAGAAAAATACCTATTTTAATGAAACAGTCTAATGTGGAGCTCACGGTTTCCCTTTCACCGATCCTCCTTCAATCTCCCCGGGCTTCGTCAAATCATGCTCCAGGAGCGGGAGACGCTCATGGAGTGAGTACTGTTTCAGATCCACTCCATAACCTTTACTTTTTTTAACCTTTGATCACCCTTATTCAACTTATTGTTACCTACACCATAAGATTCTTGCTACTTTCTCGGGCTTATCGTTAAGAGTTTATTGTGAATTTTTGAAGATATGCAAACAGAAATGGCTCTTAGATCCAAAGGACGAGAACCGGGGCGCAACCCGAACGGGAATGGAAAGAAGCAAGCTTAACCGCAACGCACTGAGTTAACTTATGAACTGCTTATGGAGGTTTTGGATAGAAAATTTGATGAACAACATCAAGTTTTTAAACAAGATATAAAGGCTTTTCAAGATTATATGACTAACACGGATTCAGTAATTAACCAGCAGCAAGTTCTTATCGCATCTCTGCAAGAAGAAGCTCGGAAACGAGATTTGACAATTGAAAAATTGCAACAGGATTTAATTTCGACCATTAAACTGGTGGAAACACTTAAAGCCAAGAGTGTCGATTTGGAGAATCAGTCCAGAAGACAGAACCTACGCATACTTGGTCTCCCAGACGGCATAGAAAAAGGCGATCCTTTGAAATATTTTGCTCAATTTTTAAAAGATGCGTTTCTGTCGGTTTTTCCAGAGAACCCCCCCGTTACTTGACCGAGCACATAGAATTTGGAGTCATTCATCGAGTGCTTCAGCTAAACCCCCGGTGGTAATTGTCCGGTTTCACTATGTACACGACAAAGAACAACTCATTCGTGAGGCTCGGAGGGCTGGGATGATTAAATTTCAAAATTACTATTTTCGTTTGGTGGAAGATTTTAGTCCTGAAGTTATGAAAAAAAGGCTTCTTTTTAAACCTCTGATGTCTGAATGTTATGAGAAAAATCTAAAACCTGCGCTCTTATACCCGGCAAAGCTTAGAATCTCACCCTCGAATGCTCCACGCCAGGTTTTTCTTTCGACTTTTGAAGCGAAAAAGTATTTGGAGGAGAACTTCCCTACTGCTATAGACACTACTCTCTAATAAATGAGTGATTCTGATCATGTAAGATGGTTTTCGATTCTTCAAACCAGGGTTAGTCTCTGGCTATTGGTGTAGGTTTATCCTATACTTCATATTTAAGTTAAAGTGTGCTTTCGTTATATTAATCGCTCTGTCTTATATACTTTAACCACTATACTATATTTTTGACTATTATTTTTGTTCCCTTGAAGGTATATTTTTAACCTCTTGAAGGGAATTTTTTTTTATTATCAAGATGGTGGTTTTTTGCAAAATATTCTTGGTTTTGTTTAAGATGGCGTTATTGTTTCTTTTTTCGTCTTCTTCCTATAATGCATCGCTTATCATAGTTTAAATACTTCTTGATTTGTTTGGGTTATAACCCGATTTATAAACTTTTAGCGATTATATTCTTTTTTTTTAAAACTAAGCATATTAAGAAGCGTAGATTTTAGTATTGTCATCATAATTTTTAAAGTTGGGGTGGTTTTTTCATATATCCTTTAAATACGGAGTGGTCTGCCGCTGATATGGGGGTAGAATTAGTCTCATTTTTTCCTTTTTCTAGCCATATTTTGGCTTTTTTTCTTTTTCTTGTGGGGGTGGGGGTTGGTCTGTTTTCCTTTTTTATTTTTCTTTTATTAGTTTGTTTTAGTTTTTTCACTCGGGCTGTTCTTGAACTACAAATATGTCTACGATGTCATCACTTCCGGGTCCGCTCTTTATTTTTGTTCATCTTCCGGGTGCATGAGTTTATAATATGGTTAACTCTTTCTATACCAAAGGGATGACTTTAGAAGCATGGCTCAAACCATTAACTTTGTGTCTTGGAATACTAATGGTTTAAACCATCCGATTAAATGAAAGAAGATTTTCAAAGTATTCCAAAGACTTAATGCTCATATCATTTTTGTACAAGAAACTCATGTGAGGAAGGAGGACAAATATCACTTTTTTAGGTTTTGGCGGGGTCAACAGTATCATTCAAATTCGAATGCCAAAGTTAAGGGAGTTTCAATTTTTATTGACTCCTCTATTGCATTTGTTCAACATGATATCCTTTCGGATCCGAATGGTAGATTTTTGTTAATTACGGGTTTACCCTGTAATAAAAAGGTTGCTATGGTTAATGTTTATGCTCAAAATGTGGATTGTCCTGATTTTTTTAAGTCCTTATTTACTTCTTCACCTAATTTAAATGAATATAAGTTAATAATGGGTGGTGACTTTAATTGTTGTCTAAATCCTTTGATGGACAAATCTACATCTATTCAGAATTTACCCAATAAGTCGGCCACTTGTATTAACTCCTTTTTGACTGATAATGGAGTTTTTGATATTTGGAGATTTCGACATCCTAATGACAAAGAGTTTTCTTTTTTCTCACATGTTTATCATTCCTATTTGAGAATTGATTATTTTTTATTGACTCTTGTTTTATTCCATCGGTAATTGGTTGTAATTATGATATTATAGCTATTTCAGACCATGCTCCATTAAAACTTTCTATTAATTTCACGGATACAGCTTTAAGTGCTAGACAATGGTGATTTGACTCTACCTTATTGCAAGAGCCGGACTTTATTAAATTTATGAAGGAGCAGATCGATTTCTTCTTTTCAACTAATTCCACGGAAGATATCTCTTGCGGAATACTTTGGGACACCTTTAAAGCGTATATACGTGGACAGATTATCTCTTACTCTGTTGGTCTGAGAAAACGCATTAAGAAGGAAACTCTTTTATTGGTTGATAAAATTAAAGAGATTGACAAGAAATATTCGAATACTCCTAGCAGGGAGCTGTACAAACAAAGGGTTGAACTTCAAATGGAACATAGTTTATTACTTACATCTCCGATTGAAAATCAATTAATGAAAACCAGATCTGATTTCTATATACATAGTGATAAATCGGGAAAACTGTTAGCTAGTGAGCTGAAGAATGTTTGGGTTAAACGTCAAATCACTAAGGTTCGTCAGCAGAATGGGGATTTGACAGTTAACCATGATGAGATAAATAAGTCTTTTCAAGACTTTTATACCTCCCTGTATCAAACTGAATTCCCTCAGGATCATAATACCATGTGTGATGTTCTTGGGAAATTGAATTTTCCAAAATTATCATCCGATGATCTTTCAGTATTAGATACTCCATTCACGGATGCGGAAATTAAAGGGGTTATTTCCTCAATGAATTCTGGGAAAGCACCAGGTCCAGATGGGTATACAGCAGAATTTTTAAAATGTTTTTCTGCTACTCTCTCTCCCTGGCTATGCAAGGTTTTTGAAGAAGCAATTAGATTGGGGAATTTGCCACAATCTTTTTATAGAGCTTCCATTTCCTTAATACTGAAGAAAGATAAAGACCCTACTGACTGTGCATCTTATAGACCAATATCTTTATTGAATGTGGATTCTAAGATCTTTTCCAAGTTACTGGCTTCCAGGCTGGAGAAGGTATTACCCCAAATTATTTCGGAAGATCAAACCGGTTTTATTAAAAATCGCTATTCTTTTTCAATGTTAGGAGATTACTGAATATTGTTTATACTCCTTCACATAACACTTCAGAATGTGTTATTTCATTAGATGCGGAGAAAGCATTTGATAGAGTTGAATGGCCTTACTTATTTTATGTGCTGGAGAAGTTTAATTTCAGTCCGACCTTTATTTCTTGGATTAAACTGATTTATCAAACTCCAGTAGCCTCAGTGTTTACTAATAATCAAAGATCTCCATTTTTTCATTTATTTCGGGGCACTAGACAAGGTTGTCCTCTTAGCCCATTACTATTTAACATTGCTTTAGAACCTTTGGCAATTGCCATCAGAGAATCACAGGATATTTTGGGTATTAATCATGGAACAGATATTCATAAGGTATCTTTGTATGCAGATGATTTATTATTATTCATTTCTAACCCTGAGAAATCTATTCCAGCAGTCTTATCATTGTTGGCTCAATTTAGTGAGTTTTCTGGGTATAAGTTAAATCTTAATAAGAGTGAATTGTTTCCTTTGAATAGACAGGTCCCAAGCTATGGTATTTTACCTTTTAAATTAGTTAATGACTCTTTTACTTACTTAGGGATTAAAATCACAAAAAACCATAAAGAATTATTTAGGTTTAATTTTTTACCCTTAATTGATCAGATTAAAGGCTTGTTTACTAAGTGGTCACCATTATCTTTATCTCTGATAGGTAGGATTAATGCTATTAAGATGGTTATTTTACCTAAATTTTTATATATTTTTCAAGCAGTACCAATTTTTATTCCGAAATCCTTTTTTACTAATGTTGATTCAAAAATTTCCTCATATATATGGCAGAATAAAAATCCCAGATTAGGTAAAACATACTTACAGAAGACAAAGAAGGAAGGTGGGTTGGCATTACCCAATTTCAGATTTTATTATTGGGCAGTTAATATTAGATATTTGTTATGTTGGTTGAAAGAATGGGATGGTCCTTTTGGCCCTCATTGGGTGAGTTTGGAAACTAAATCGGTACCAGGTTATGCTCTGGGTTCTATTTTAGGGACATCTCTCCCTTTTGCTCTTTCTAAATTGCTGAAACGAATTGACAACCCGATAGTTAAATATACCTTACGTATATGGTTTCAATTTCGGAAATTTTTCGGGTTGACTCATTTTGTTTTAAATAGTCCTATTGAATCTAATTGTTTTTTCCACCCCTCAATTATAGATCAAGCTTTTTTGGCTTGGAAAACTAAGGGTTTATTAAGATTTTCCGATTTATTTTTGGACAACTGTTTTATGTCTTTTGAGCAATTATCTAATAAATATAATTTGCCTAGATTTCATTTTTTTAGATACTTACAGGTTAGGCATTTTTTAAGTATGGTACTTCCTACGTTTCCAAATTTTGTGTCTTCAGATATTTTGGAGAGTTTGTTTGAATTAAACCCTTCTCAAAAAGGGATTATATCAAAACTTTATAATATAATTATGAAGATACATTCAGTGCCCTTTGATAAGACCAAAAATGATTGGGAAAGAGAGCTCAATCTTATTATTCCTATTGAGAATTGGGATAGAATTCTTCAATTAGTTAATACATCATCTATATGTGCCAAACATTCTTTAATACAATTCAAGGTTGTACATAGGGCCCATATGTCCAAGGATAAATTTGCTCATTTTTATTCTTATATAAACCCTATTTGTGACAGATGTCAATTAGAAATCGCGTCTTTAACTCATATTTTTTGGTCATGTCCGCTATTGAAAAAATATTGGAAAGATATTTTTGATATTATCTCTGCGGTACTGAACATCGATTTACAACCCCATCCTATTACCGCAATTTTTGGTTTACCGATGATGGACTCACTCCATTTATCTCCTTCCGCCTGTCGAATGATTGCTTTTCTCACTTTGATGGCTAGAAGATCTATTTTGTTGAATTGGAAGGAAATTAATCCTCCCACGGTATTTCATTGGCTTTCTCAAACTATGTTATGTCTAAATTTAGAAAAAATTAGAAATGCTGTATTTGATACTTCTATTAAATTTGAAAAGATATGGAGACCATTTATTCAATATTTTCATATGATGTAATATGGTCCTGTGCCAAGCTTATTGGTTTTTTCAGCTTTAATCGTATTTATGTTGAGAGGATCGGAGTTGACGACATTGATGTTTCTGTATTCTTGTGAGATACTATAAACAGACCTTTTTTTTCTCTTTTTTTTTAGTTTTTTTTTTCTTTTTTTGCTTCCTTTTTTTTCTTTCCTTAGATACTAGATTAGTAGTTAGTCAACTTTGCATATATTTTTTTTCTTTTTTATATTATATATTATGAAATATCTAGATTTACCTTGTTCATATATATACTATATGGTTCATGTTTCGGGAAAACTTACTTATACTGTATTCATTGCTAATGTATTCCTTCATGTGTAATGGGAATTTGTATCTTTGTAATCCCTTTATTAATATATTAATTGTATTTTGTTCATAATATTATTAATACTAATAAAAAGATTGAAAAAGAAATCATGCTCCAGGTCGAGTCCTACAACCTCTTCTCTCCAGCATCTTCTCCTATCATCTCACGCCGAACCAAAGACCCCGCTCACACCGGTGTCAGGTACACAACACGAAAACACACTCCCTTCATTGGACGATTCACATTCCAAAGCACCTGTCATCTCTAACCATAACCCAAACACTGATTCTACAGGAAGACTATTACGCTAGCAGTGAAACCTTTCCCAGGGTGTTACACAAGTGTAGATTGATCCTACTCCCGCACAATTTTTTTTTCATTAACTTCCCTACTATTGACATAAACTCACTGGCCTGTAATTAACTGAAGGCTCTGCTACCTTTCTTGAATTAATGAACCATATATTTCTATCCTGTAATCTTCTAGCACTTCACCAGTGGCTAATGAAAATTTTAAAATCTCCATCAGAGCCTCAGCTATCTCCACCATTGTTTACCATACCAGCTCGGAATACATCCAACCAGACCACGTGGATCTACCTGCCATTATATATGAAGAAAATTTCATGACAATATGTTCTAGATTATTGCCTCCCACCCTGAAATCTCCAGCTGCAATGCCTTTCTCCTTTATGAACAGGGAAGAAAAGTATTAATTTGCTCATTTCCCGGTGTTTCACATAAAAATTGCTACGTTGGTCCTGAATAGACCTCCGTCTTTTCTCGGTTACCCTCTTGTACTTTGACCTGATTTTGTGATGAAAAACCTTGAAGAATCATCACCCTGAGTTATTTTAAAACTTTTATTTTACCATCTAATTCCTTGGAACAATCTGATGTTAATAAGTTACCTTCTACAAGGCCGATAGCACGGTGGGTGGAGCCAAATGCTAGAAAATGTTGTCAAGTTGTCCCAGGATGCCCATTGTTGGTTATTCCTAAGACAATGTGGTGTAGTTTTCCCAGCATTACACAGAGTTATAGCGAGGAATTCAGACTCTGACCCTGGATTTGGCTTGAAGAGCTGGAGACTAGGATGAGAATTGTAGTGATCAGGTATTCAATAGTTAGGGGAACAGACAGAAGATAGAGCATAACTACAGTGAGTTGGATCAGTTGAAATACGTCTATAATCAGTTAGAGTACAAGGAACAAGGGTAAAGAACTTAGAGCACAAGTTAGTACATATAACTAACAACACTACAGCCATTACAGAGACTCGCTGTCTCAAGAAGCAAGAATAGCTACTGGATATTTCAGAGTTAATATATTTCAAAAAGGACAGGGACGAGGGTAAGAGGTGGAAGTGCATTGGTAACCATGAATTGTATCTCATCTGCAGAAAGGGGGCATATCATGTATGGATCACTTACTGAATCAGTGTGGGTGGAAGTCAGAAACAGAAAGGGAACAATCACTCGATTGAGAATATTCAACAGACCTCCATCCCCACAACACCAGCAGAGATACCAACGAGTAGATCGGAAGGCAGATTTTGAAAAGGTGCAGAAATAAAAAGGTTATTGTCAAGAGTAACTACAAATTCCCTAATATTGATTGGCACCTCCTTAGTGCAAGAGGTTTAGTTGGGGCAGAATTTTTAGTCGTGTCCAGGAAAGATCCCTGACACAATACGTGGACAGGCCAACTATAAAGAGGCCATACTGGATTTAGTCCCAGGTAATAAAGCTGGTCAGGTGACAGATCTCTCAGTGCATGAGCATTTTGGAGACAGTGGCAGCAACTCCCTGACCTTTAACATTGCATTGGACAGGGACAGGAGCAGATGGTATGGAAAAGTATCTTAATTGAGGGAGGGGGAGATTATGATCCATTGGGCAGGAACTTGGGAGTGTAAATTAAAACAGATGTGCTCGGAAATGTACAACAAAAATGTGGAAGTTGGTTAGAGAGCACTTGAATGGTGTTCTGTATAGGCTTTTACCACTGAGGCAGGGTAAGGACGGTAGGGTGAAGGAGCCAACAAAAGAAGAGCAACATTTGATCAAGAGAATGAAGGACGCTAACATAAGGTTTAGGAAGCAAGGATCAGACAGGATTCTTGAGAGTTACAAGGTAGCCAGGTAGGAGCTTTAGAAGGGACTTAGGAGAGCAAGAGGGGTACATGAGACCTTGGCAAATAGGCTTAAGGAAGTCCCCTAGGTGATCTACACATACACAAAGAACAGGAGGATGACTAAAGTGAGGGTAGCACCGAACAGAGATAAAAATGGAAACGTGCCTGGAGTTGGAGGTGTTTGGGAGATCCTTGATGAATATTTTTCTTCAGCATTCACCAGTGAGAGGGACTTTCACTGTGAGGACAGCATATAACATGCTAATATGCTGGTACATGTCAGTATCAAAAAAATGAGGATATGCTGGAATGCCTGGATGGGTTACATCTCAGGTTACTGCAGGAAGCGAGGTAAGAGATTGCTGCACCTTCGGTGATAATCTTTGCATCCTCACTGGCCACAAGAGCAGCACCAGAAGATTGGTGAGTTATTACTTTAACTAAGAAAGGTAATAGGGATGATCTTCAGAATTATAAATCAAATGAATCTTACATCACTTTAGTCATCTTACATCACTAGAGATGATTCTTAAGAGTGAGGATTTATTACCATTTAGAAAAGCATAGTCTGATTAAGGATGGTCAGCATGGCCTTGTGAGGGGTGGACTATGCCTTACAAGCATGATTAAATTCTTCCATGAAGTGACAAAACAAATTGATGAAGGTAGAGCATAAAGGATGTGCCACATTTGGATTTATCAAGGCCTTCAACAAGGTTCCCCATGGGTAGGCTCATTTAAAAGGTCAGGAGGAACAGGATCCAGGGAAATTTTGCTGTATAGATTCAGAATTGGCTTGTACTCAGAAGGGTGGCAGTAGTTGGAATATATTTTGCTTGGAGGTGCGTGACCAGTGGTGTTCTGCAAGGATCTGTTCTGAATGAGGAAGTGGAAGTGTATGTTAGTAAATGTTAGTCAATCGTGGGATTGAGTTTAGTAGCTGAGAGGCAATGTTGCAGCTATATAGGACCCTTGTCAGACCCACTTGGAGTACTGTGCTCAATTTCGGTTGCCTCATTACAGGAAGGACGTGGAAACCATAGAAAGGGTGCAGAGGAGATTTACAAGGACATTGCCTTGATTGGGAAGCATGCCTTATGAGAATAAGTTGAGTGAACTTGACCTTTTCTCCTTGGAGCGATGGAAGATGAGAGGTGACCTGATAGAGGAGTACAAGACAATGAAAGGCATTGATCATGTGGATAGTCAGAGGCTTTTTCCCAGGGCTGAAATGGTTAGCATGAGAGTGCATAGTTTTATGGTGCTTGGAAGTGGGTACAGAGGAGATGTCAGGGTTACGTTTTTTTATGCAGAGAGTGGTGAGTATGTGGAATGGGCTGCCGGCGGCGGTAGTGGAGGCGGAAATGATACAGTGTTTTAAGAGATTCCTGGATGGATACATGGAGCTTAGGAAAATAGGTAGTTCTAAGCTAAGGCCATGTTTGGCACAGCTTTGTGGGCTGAAGGGTCCGTATTGTGCTGTAGGTTTTCTATGTTTCTATTCCCAAGTCCTTTTGAAGAGAATTTTATTTTGTTCCACCAAGGTAAATTTATGGCAATATCTTTCAACGTCAGAATGTCATTTTAATTAGTAAGACACTTGGAAACACTTTTCCCATGCAATTACTTTCTTTGCCACAGGTGGTAGAGACAGCAACTTAGGGAGGCACTATCAAAGAAGCAGTGGTACATTGCTGAAGTATATTTTGTAAACTTTGTAGAGCTGCTGAAGGGAGCCAACATTCAGGGAGGTGGTGGGAGGTGCAAATCATAAAAATTGTTTTGTTCTCATTTGTGTTGAGCTGCTTTAGTATTTTTGCAGTTGTGCTTAAACAACAAGTGGAGAATATTGTGAAATATTCTTTATATCTGACTTTCCAGATAGTAGAGTGGATTGACGGGTCAGGATGTAATTTCTCACCACGTCATAATCAGTCTCTCACTTTCTCTTCTGAGCAAAGTATTTATGTGGTTTATTTAGTTAAAGTTCCTTGGCAATGGACAGTGATCGAGACAGCGAGTTAAGTAACAGTAATACTATGAGATTTCAAAAACTGTTGTTTAGACTCACTGTAGTTGAAATTTCCTTCCACATTTGCCCTCAGACTGAATATTTTCTGAGTTTTGATGCACTCAATCATGCACTGCTTTGGTATTTCAAAATTCCTCTTGTTGAACTAGCTACATATTGATTTAAGAAACACTCCTGTAAGTACCTAACAAATTCTGCCCCATCTAAACCTCTTGCACCAAGAAGGTCCCATTATATATTAGTGAAGAGGAAGTCACCCACCTTCAACAACCCTGTAGTCTTTACACCTATCCCTAATCTGCCCACATATCTGTACCTCAATGTACCAGTAGCTACTGGAATGAAAGTCTAGAGTATAATTCCATCAGAGTAGTTGCAGTTTTCTTATTTTCAAGTGCTACCTTTATAGACTCCATTATGGGCCCCCGAGTGCCATTGTGATACCATCGCTGACTTAATGGTGCAACTCACCAAACCCTCTCCCCCACCTCCTTCTCTACCTTTTCTTCTAAGACATTGAAACCTGGGGACATTAAATATCTCATCCGGTCCCTCTCTTAACCAAAGTCTCTGTTATGACTGCGACAGCATTGTTCCAAGTATTGATTCATGATCTAAGTTTATCACCCTTGCCCTTGGGCACCAAGGTAGCACATCAGTTAGCATGAGGCTTTTACAGTTTGGGATATTCTGGAGTTCAATTCTGGTGCCATCTGTAAGGGGTTCATACATTCTCACTGTGGCCGCGTGGGTTTTCCCTGAGTGCTCCAGTTTCCTCCCGCAGTCCAAAGACAACCTAGTTCATGGATTAATTGGTCATTGTAAATTGTCCTGTGATTAGGCTAGTGTCATAGAGGCAACACTAGAGTGCCTGAAAAGTTGTGACAGAAAGTGAAGCTGGAAACAAGAAATACATGTTTAAATACATTTCATTTTGACATAATGGTAATTCTTCTCCTGTTGTGCTGCCAAAGGGTGGACTTTGTCATTTGGGCTAAAATGTCAGCAAATATGAATTTCATCTCAATGCCATACATTCCATCCTATTAGTATGGTGGTTGTCCGTCAGGTCCGACAGAAACAGGAGACCTATGTGGGAAAGCTTTTAAAGTGGACTGGGACAGTTCCACTTTCTTGACCTCAGTGGTACAAAGAAGCGTCACAAACCGGGGTCTTGCTTGGCTGCAGTAGATGGCCATGATGTCTTCGGTGTCTTGACATGCCCTTTGCTCTCCACGGAACACTGCAGAACCACACTCCTGGCAACTGAATGTCACTGTAGATCTCATCCACCCAGTCCGCTGGAGCTGATTCGAATGCTAGGACAGGCATGTCCCTATCTCATGAGGTATGAGACAATGGCTACCTTCATGTAGATTAGCCAGCCCGTCGAAGTGGTGTATTGGGCTGTGGCCATGGTCGTATGCAGACAGCTACTTGGAGCCACAGGTTAGAGTCTGTTGGGACCACAGGTGAGTGAGCTGCCCCAGAATGGACAAACAAGCCCCTTCACCAGAGGTGCTATCCCTCCCTGAACACCCCATACACCCCAATCAGTATAATGCTATAATTAATTGCATATATCTGTATTTATAACAGGATCTTAAATGTCTCAAACTATAATTATTTCCTCTTTACTAGTATTAGAACTACATCTGCATCAGAAACAAACTTATTGATCGTTTTATGGCAGCAGTGAAGTGCAAAGATATAAAATTACAAAAAAATTACAAAATATAAAATAGTAAGTAACATGTGTAACATATTATTACAACATGACTTGAATGATCTCATTACCATAAAAATATTAGCATTATAATTTGTAATGGAAATCTCTCAGAAAATGTTGGATATTTGATATAGGGAAACAAATAGATGGCTTTTCATTTTCTAGAAGCCACAGATGAAAATCCAGTAGCCACAGATGAACATCTACAATGAAGCCCAATATGTCAAGATTACTATTTTTTTCTAATATTGTTAATTCATACTTTAATTTTGTGTTTCCTTTTCTCTGTGAACCTTACACATGCAAAATGTGTACCTCTTCTTAATTACAAATATATCAAATTTTCAAATATTTTTCAACAATGTCAAATGAATTAAAATGACAAAAGGCTCAAGTAACAGTTTCCTGAGCTGTGCAATGCTGAATGTCACAAGTTTCCTAATGAGTCCTCTGTTGAGTTTTTTTTTCTACCAGTGATTTAATGATGACTGTTTAGGTTGCATTATATAATTATCAAGCAATAAATCAAAATGTTATTATCTCCTAGTTTTCAAGCTTGTTTTAAACTTTCTGAATATCAAATATTGTGTAAAAAACTAATGTGGACCCAACCTGTAGACATAAAATATATATACATACACGGACACTTTCGAATTAAGATAGTTCTACTGAAGTTGGGTGACAGCTTATTGGTAGATCAAGGCAAGAAATCTGACTAAAAACATTATTAAAACACTTTTCATGGGGTATATTGTGGTAAACTGTCACTGCAAACAAAGAAGAGGCTAGTGAAGGCAAAGCTGACTCAAGGGATGAGTCGTGCTGGTGCATTGCAAAGTCAGAGCATGACGCGTTCAAGACAGTATTGGTGTCGTCAGAGATGGAGCTGGAGCGAGCGATGCAGAGAGGAGTCGAAGCAGAGTAGTTTCAATGCTTGTCCACCTAAACTGGGTGCGTAGTTGGCTCTCTCTAAGCACTGAGCCGATTTGGAGAGGTTGAAAGCGGGTTCATGCTGGGCGGTGAGGTCTAGTCCCAGCGTGTATCGCTGCAGTGGGGCCTGGATCCTAGTATACAGCACAACCCGCTGTTTAGATGATTTAAACGCTGGCCTAGATAGACTGGAAAAGCAGGGTGTTGGGACTGGAGGCAAGGGTCTGGCCAATTTATCTTGCTCTCCCGTAATGTACACTGCTCTCTCTGCAGTGCTGAGGCAGTGAGACTGCTCCGGCCGCTATGTGCTTCCTGTGTATGAGCTTCGCAGCTATTTGCCCTGCTGTGGGAGGCAGCAGAAAGGAAACTATAGACCTGTTAGCCAGGCATCAGTGGTTGGGAAGTTGTTGGAATCGATTGTTAGGGATGAGATTACAGAGTATCTGGAGGCACAGTACAAGATAGGCCAAAGCCACCATGGCTTCCTGAAAGGAAAGTCCTCCCTGACAAACCTACTGCAATTCTTTGAGGAAATTGCAAACAGGGTAGACAAAGGAGATGCAGTAGACGTGGTGTACTTGGATTTTCAGAAGGCCTTTGACAAGGCGCCACACGAGGCTGCTGAGCAAGATAAGAGCCCAAGGAATTACTGGGAAGTTACTCGCATGGGTGGAGCATTGGCTGGTCAGCAGAAAGCAGAGAGTGGGAATAAAGGGATCCTATTCTGGCTGGCTGCTGGTTCCCAGTGCAGTTCCACAGGGGTCGGTGTTGGGACTGACGTACATCATTTTTTACGATGTATGTCAATGATTTGGGCTATGGTATTAATGGATTTGTGGCTAAATTTGCCAATGGTACGAAGGTAGGTGGAGGAGCCGGTAGTGTCGAGGAAACAGAGACCCTGCAGAGAGACATAGATAGTTTAGGGGAATGGGCAAAGAAGTGGCAAATGAAATACAATATTGGAAAGTGTATGGACATGCACTTTCATGGCAGAAATAAACGGGCAGACTATTATTTAGATGGGGAGAGAATTCAAAATGCAGTGATGCAAAGGAACTTGGGAGTCCTTGTACAAGATACCCTAAAGGTTAACCTCCAGGTTGAGTCGGTTGTGAAGAAGGCAAATGTAATATTGGCATTCATTTCTAGAGGTATAGAATACAAGAGCAGGCTCTATAAGGCACTTGTGAGACCACACTTGGAGTATTGTGTGCAGTTTTGGGCTCCTTATTTTAAAAAAGATATACTGACATTGGAGAGGGTTCAGAGAAGATTCAAGGGTAGTCATAGCCAAAGGGTGGTAGTGGGGACTAGCTCCCACTGCTAAACAAATGCTCTTCATGGAGTGCGTCTCAAGCAGCCTCTGACAACCAAGTCCAACTCCTGGCCTTCACATGTGGCTTAGTTCTTATGCCCGGCAGAGCTGCTCTCACTGACAGGAGAAAGGGCAAAGGTGGACCACTGGTGCCTCAAAACCAATTGCTCCGGGCAGATGCGGCTCATTAACCACGGATGGTAGCTCATCTAAGAGAGGGAAAACTCCGATTTCAAACCTCCGCTGCCTTGCGGCTATACCCACTCACGGGAAAGTCTTTGAGGGAAAACCGCGAGGAAAAATGCAGAGTCCCAAAGGTGGCTGACTGCTGTACCCAGCAGTAGCACGGGAACTCCTGCGATGCTGCTGGCACCAAACTGTATCCACTTTCGTCATTTCCTTTGGGCCTGTCACCAGCATGGGGGGGGGGGTTCCCACTGCATGGGCAACAGACGGATCTCCATATCAACTGTGCCCTGGCTGCACCCTGGAGAAGCCACTCCCAGTGACTACCAGAGGCGCAGTACCCATGGTCAATCACGACCGATGGAGGCCACAAACAGAAGATTCACAAGAACGATTCCAGGAATGATAGGTTACTGTAAGAGGAACGTCTGGCAGCTCTTGGTCTGTATTCCCTGGATTCAGGAGAATGAGGGGGGATCTTATAGAAACATTTTGTATGTTAAAAGGCCTGAACAGATTAGATATGGCAAAGTTATTTCCCATGGTAGGGGATTCTAGGACAAGAGGGCATAATTTCAGGATTGAGGAACAGCCTTTTAGAACTGAGATGCGGAGAAATTACTTTAGTCAGAGCGTGGTAAATCTGTGGAATTTGTTGCCACAAGTGGTTGTGGAGGCCAGGTCATTGAGTGTACTTAAGGCAGAGATAGATAGGTTCTTGATTAGCCATGGTATTAAACAGTATAGGGTGAAAGCAAGGGAGTGGGGTGACTGGAAGAATTAGATCAGCCCATGACTGAACGGCAGAGCAGACTCGATGGGCCGAATGGCCTACTTCTGCTCCTGTATCTTATGGTCTTATGAACTGAGACTAAGCCTATGGGCCTACTCTGGTTACTCTGGGATTCAGGACTATGGACTCAATTTGGCTTAGAATGCTGTTGTTTGCTTCTATTGTTTGCATGATTTGTGTTTCTTTTAACTCTACAGCATTGGGTGCTGGTCTTTTAAATTTGGGTTCATTCAGGTTTCCTGCTTTGTGACTGCCTGTAAGCAGATGAATCTCAAAGTTGTCTAATTTATACATCCCTTGATAATAAATGTACTTTGAATCTTTCAACATATATAGATAGATAGTGCCTATAACAATTATTCATCCCCCCGGAAGTTCTCATGTGTTATTGTATTACAATATTGAATCATAGTGGATTTAATTAGGGTTTTTTTTTACACTGAACAGAAAAAAAGACTCCTTCATGTCAATATGAAAACAGATCTCTACAAAGTGATCTAAATTAATTACAAATATAAAACACAAAATAATTGCTTGCATAAGTATTCACGCCTTTTAGTATGCACACCAAATCATCACTGGAGCAGCCAATTGGTTTTAGAGGTCACATCATTAGTTAAATGGAGGTCACCATGTGCAGTCAAGGTGTTTCAGTTGATAGCAGTAAAAATGTGTCTGTATCTAGAAGGTCCAACTGCTGATGAGTCAGTATCCTGGCAAAAACTACACCATGAAGACAAAACAGCACTACAAGCAACTCCGTGAAAAGGATATTGAAAAGTACAAGAAAGGAGATGGATACAGGAAAATTTTCAAGTCACTGAATATCCCTTGGAGTACTGTTAAGCTAATCATCAAGAAATGAAAAGAATATGGCACAGCTGTAAATCTGCCTAGAGTAGGTTGTCCTCAAAGACTGAGGGACTGTGCAAGAAGGGGACTAGTGAGGGAGGCCACCAAGAGACCTATGACAACACTGGAGGAATTACAAGCTTCAGTGGCTGAGACGGGAGAGACTCAGGTGGCTAAGAGACTGTGCATACAACAACTGTTGCCCGGGTGCTTCACCAGTCGCAGCTTTATCGGAGAACAGCAAAGAGAAAGCCACTATTGAAAAAACTCAAATAAAATTTTGGCTAGAGTCCAGACCTCAAACCAATTGAGAATTTGTGGCAGGACTTAAAAAGGGCCATTCACTCTCAATCCTCATGCAATCTCACAAGAGCTTTAGCAGTTTTTTTAAAAAAGAATGGGGTAAAATTGCAGTGTCCAGATGTGCAAAGCTGATAGAAACTCGTTCACAGTAATTGCTGCCAAAGGTGCTGCCAAAGTATTTGCTAGCAAATACTCACTTCAAGGAGGTGAATATTTATGCAAATTATCTTGTGTTAGATATTTCAAATTAATTTAGATCACTTCGTACAGATCTGTTTTCACTCACACACAAAGGAGTCTTTGTGTTGATCAGTTTCAAAAATAGCCAACTTAAATCCACTGTGGTTCAATATTGTAAAACAACAAAACAGGAAAACTTCCAAGCGGGAGTGAATACTTTTTATAGGCACTGTAGATAGGTATAAATAGGTAATGAAACATCCTATGCCTGCATGCCGCAAGATGGGCCAACCTTCAGGATTTGGCTGAGAATGGGAATTAACATTCATGCTACAGAAGAACCAGTTAATAGCCATCTCCATCAGGAGAGTCTACACTTGAACTTCAATGGCATTATGAACATTGGTCAATAACAACATGTGAAGAGGGGAAGGGGTCACTGTTAACCAAAAACTCACACTTCAAAGTAAAATTTCTCTCAGAGTACATATATGTCACCATAAGCATTCCTGAGATTCATTTTCCTGTGGGTATACTCAGCAAATCTATAAAATAGTAACTAAAACAGGATTAATGACAGATCAAGCAGAGGCAGAAGACAATAAACTGTGTAAATACAAATATAAATAAATAGCAATAAATAATGAGAACATGATACAACAAAATAAAAAGTCCTTAAAGTGAGATCATTAGTTGTGGGAATGGATGGACAAGTGAGTATAGTTACTCCCCTTGTTCAAGAGCCTGATGGTTGTGAGGTAATAACTGTTCCTGAACCTGGTGGTGGAAGCCCTGAGGCTCTTGTATCTTCTACCCGATGCCAGCAATGAGAAAAGAACATGGCCTGGGTGGTGAGTTAAATAAATAACACTTTGACAAGGTGCCACACATGAGGCTGCTAAACAAGTTAAGAGCCCATGGAATTACGGGAAAATAACATGCGTGGATAGAGAGTTGGTTGATTGGCAAGAAACAGAGAGTGGGAATAAAGGGATCCCATTCTGGTTGGCTGCCGGTTACCAGTGCTGTTCCACAGGGGTCTGTGTTGGGGCCGCTTCTTTTTACATTGTATACCAACGATTTGGATTATGGAATAGATGGCTTTGTGGCTAAGTTTGCTGATGATATAAAGATAGGTGGAGGGGCCGGTAGTGCTGAGGAAACAGAGAGTCTGCAGAGAGACTTGGATAGATTGGGGGAATGGGCAAAGAAGTGGCAAATGAATTACAATGTCGGAAAGTGTACAGTCATGCACTTTGGTAGAAGAAATAAAGGGGCAGACTATTATTTAAATGGGGAGAGAATTCAAAGTTCTGAGAATGCAACAGGACTTGGGAGTCCTCATGCAGGATACCCTTAAGGTTAACCTCCAGGTTGAGTCAGTGGTGAAGAAGGCGAATGCAATGTTGGCATTCATTTCTAGAGGAATAGAGTATAGGAGCAGGAATGTGATGTTGAGGCTAAATAAGGTACTGGTAATACCTTACTTGGAATACTGCGTGCAATTTTGGGCTCCTTATTTAAGAAAGGATATGCTGACATTGGAGAGGGTTCAGAGAAGATTCACTAGAATGATTCCGGGAATGAGAGGGTTAACATATGAGCACCGTTTGACCGTTCTTGGACTGTACTCCTTGGAGTTTAGAAGATTGAGGGGGGAACCTCATAGAAACATTTTGAATGTTGAAAGACATGGACAGAGTGGACGTGGCAAAGTTGTTTCCCATGGTGGGGAAGTCTAGTATGAGAGGACATGACTTCAGGATTGCAGGGCGCCCATTCAGAACAGAGATGCGAAAAAAAATTTTTAGCCAGAGAGTGGTGAATCTGTGGAATTTGTTGCCGCCGGCGGCAGTGGAGGCCAAGTCATTGGGTGTATTTAAGGCAGAGATTGATAGGTACCTGAGTAGTCAGGGCATCAAAGGTTATGGTGAGAAGGTGGGGGAGTGGGACTAAAGGGGAGATTGGATCAGCTCATGATGAAATGGCGGAGCTGACTCGATGGGCCAAATGGCCAACTTCTGCTCCTTTGTCTTATGGTCTCACTGTTTTTAAAAAGGTCAAAGGCTGCAGATGCTGGAATTGAACAAAATGAAGCAAACTGCTGAAATAAGGTGAAAAGTAAAAGTGGCAGGCAGGCAAATCCAGAGCAAAAAGCAAAAATGGCCACTTTTCAACATAATTGTATAAAGGCTAAGAGTGTTGTAAAAACAAGCCTGAAGGCTTTGTGTGTCAATGCAAGGAGCATTCGTAACAAGGTGGATGAATTGAATGTGCAGATAGTTATTAATGAATATGATATAGTTGGGATCACAGAGACATGGCTCCAGGGTGACCAAGGATGGGAGCTCAACATCCAGGGATATTCAATATTCAGGAGGGATAGACAGGAAAGAAAAGGAGGTGGTGTAGCATTGCTGGTTAGAGAGGAGATTTATGCAATAGAAAGGAAGGACATTAGCCTGGAGGATGTGGAATCGATATGGGTAGAGCTGCATAACACTAAGGGGCAGAAAACGCTAGTGGGAGTTGTGTACAGGCCACCTAACAGTAGTAGTGAGGTTGGGGATGGCACTAAACGGGAAATTAGAAATACATGCAATAAAGGAACAGTAGTTATAATGGGTGACATCAATCTACATATAGATTGGGTAAACCAAATTGGTAAGGGTGCTGAGGAAGAGGATTTCTTGGAATGTATGCAGGATGGTTTTCTGAACCAACATGTCGAGGAACCAACTAGAGAGCAGGCCATTCTAGATTGGATATTGAGCAATGAGGAAGGGTTAGTTAGCAATCTTGTCGTGCGAGGCCCCTTGAGTAAGAGTGACCATAATATGGTGGAATTCTTCATTAAGATGGAGAGTGACATAGTTAATTCAGAAACAAAGGTTCTGAACTTAAAGAAGGGTAACTTTGAAGGTATGAGACGTGAATTAGCTAAGATAGACTGGCAAATGATACTTAAAGGGTTGACGGTGGATATGCAATGGCAAGCATTTAAAGATCGCATGGGTGAACTACAACAATTGTTCATCCCAGTTTGGCAACAGAATAAACCAGGGAAGTAGTGCACCCATGGCTGACAAGGGAAATTAGGGATAGTATCTAGTCCAAAGAAGAAACATATAAATAAATAAACATATAAGCACACCTGAGGACTGGGAGAAATTCGGTCCAACAGAGGAGGAGAAAGGGCTTAATTAGGAAAGGGAAAAAAGATTATGAGAGAAAACTGGCAGGGAACATAAAAACTGACTGTAAAAGCTTCTATAGATATATGAAAAGAAAAAGATTGGTTAAGACAAATGTAGGTCCCTTACAGTCAGAAACAGGTGAATTGATCATAGGGAACAAGGACATGGCAGACCAATTGAATAACTACTTTGGTTCTGTCTTCACTAAGGAGGACATAAGTAATCTTCTGGAAATAGTAGGGGACCGAGGGTCTAGTGAGATGGAGGAACTGAGGGAAATACATGTTAGTAGGGAAGTGGTGTTAGGTAAATTGAAGGGATTAAAGGCAGATAAATCCCGAGGGCCAGATGGTCTGCATCCCAGAGTGCTTAAGGAAGTAGCCCAAGAAATAGTGGATGCATTAGTGATAATTTTTCAAAACTCCTTAGATTCTTGATTAGTTCCTGAGGATTGGAGGGTGGCTAATGTAACCCCACTTTTTAAAAAAGGAGGGAGAGAAAAACCAGGGAATTAAAGACCGTTTAGTCTGACATCGGTGGAGGGGAAAATGCTAGAGTCGGTTATCAAAGATGTGATAACAGCACATTTGGAAAGAGGTGAAATCATTGGACAAAGTCAGCATGGATTTGTGAAAGGAAAATCATGTCTGACGAATCTTATAGAATTTTTTGAAGATGTAACTAGTAGAGTGGATAGGGGAGAGCCAGTGGATGTGGTATATTTAGATTTTCAAAAGGCTTTTGACAAGGTCCCACACAGGAGATTAGTGTGCAAACTTAAAGCACACAGTATTGGGGGGTATGGTATTGATATGGATAGAGAATTGGTTGGCAGACAGGAAGCAAAGGGTGGGAGTAAACGGGACCTTTTCAGAATGGCAGGCAGTGACTAGTGGGGTACCGCAAGGCTCAGTGCTGGGACCCCAGTTGTTTACAATATATATTAATGATTTAGACGAGGGAATTAAATGCAGCATCTCCAAGTCTGCAGATGACACGAAGCTGGGCGGCGGTGTTAGCTGTGAGGAGGATGCTAAGAGGATGCAGGGTGACTTGGATAGGTTAGGTGAGTGGGCAAATTCATGGCAGATGCAATTTAATGTGGATAACTGTAAGGTTATCCACTTTGGTTGCAAGAACAGGAAAACAGATTATTATCTGAATGGTGGCCGATTAGGAAAAGGGGAGTTGCAATGAGACCTGGGTGTCATTGTACACCAGACATTAAAGATGGGCATGCAGGTACATCAGGCGGTGAAAAAGGCAAATGGTATGTTGGCATTCATAGCAAAAGGATTTGAGTACCGTAGCAGGGAGGTTCTACTGCAGTTGTACAAGGCCTTGGTGAGACCGCACCTAGAGTATTGTGTGCAGTTTTGGTCCCCTAATCTGAGGAAAGACATTCTTGCCATAGAGGGAGTACAGAGAAGGTTCACCAGATTGATTCCTGGGATGACAGGACTTTCATATGAAGAAAGACTGGATCGACTAGGCTTATACTCACTGGAATTTAGAAGATTGAGGGGGGATCTTATTGAAATGTATAAAATTCTAAAGAGATTGGACAGGCTATGTCAACCTGTAACTGTTACCTGCTCAGTTGAGGAAAAACACCAGAGACACAAAATTACCTCTGAAACGGTTTTTATTCAGAGAGGAGTTTGCAGCCCCACGCACTTCGGGTGTAAGGTAGCCAACTCCCAATTTGTCGGTTTACAAAGGTCATACTTATACCAAAAGCAGGGTACTACATTCGCAAATATGGTTACCGATTCAAATTCATCAATTGATTGGCTATTACATAGCTAAGCATGCAAAATACTCAGAATTTAGCAAAGGTTAAAGCGTAATACCTAGAATTAATACTGATGTACTTCAGGACACTTGGAATAGGTATCCTTAAAATATTTTGCCAAGCACATTGTCTTGTGGTTGTAGGTTCCCTTTTCCTTGTGGTCTCCACGTCTGGCCTGGCACCTTATTTTAGCTACCTCTCCTTACTTCCCCAATGACATACCTCTCTCTTGTCCTGTCTACATATTTTGCTACACATACCCCTCGCCCACCCCCTCTACACGTACCCCTTACCCTCTTCACATTCTCAGCTAGATGCAGGAAGATTGTTTCCGATGTTGGGGAAGTCCAGAACGAGGGGTCACAGTTTAAGGATAAAGGGGAAGCCTTTTAAGACCAAGATGAGGAAAAACTTCTTCACACAGAGAGTGGTGAATCTGTGGAATTCTCTGCCACAGGAAACAGTTGAGGCCAGTTCATTGGCTATATTTAAGAGGAAGTTAGATATGGCCCTTGTGGCTAAAGGGATCAGGGGGTATGGAGAGAAAGCAGGTACAGGGTTCTGAGTTGGATGATCAGCCATGATCATTCTGAATGGTGGTGCAGGCTTGAAGGGCCAAATGGCCTACTCCTGCACCTATTTTCTATGTTTCTATGTTTCTTTAACTCTATGGGTCAAGCAGCACCTGTGGAAGAAAGGAACTTTTGATAGTCCAGTATGAGACCCTGTATCTGGATGGAAGGTGGGAAGGGAAGCTGTCCAGTATATTGAGAGGAACAGGAGTGAGACAGGGACCTGCAGATGATGGATGGATCAAGAAGCAGTAAAGTTTGAAAGGCATATGGGGTTAGGTGTAAGGGAGGGGGAGAGATGGGATGGAGAGACATTTGTTTTTAAGTGGAAACAAACAAGGTACAAAACACAATTGAAACCAGGTGGTAAGGGCAGGGTGAAGATAGAGACAAGTGAGGACACAAAGGCTACCAGTGCTGGAATCCAATAAGTAAGGGAAAGTAATGAACAGTAGTGGAGGGAAAAATCACTAATTATTGCACACAAGATGCTGAAGGAACTCAACAGGTCAGGAAGCATCTACAGAAGTGAATAAACAGTTGATATTTCAGGCCGAGACCCTTCTTCAGGACTGGAAAGGAAGGGGGGAGCTTTCAGAATAAAAAAGTGGGGGGGAGGAGAAGGAGGATAGTTGGAAGATGATCGGTGAAGCTGGGTGAGTGGGAATGGTAAAGGGCTGGAGCAGAAGGAATATGATAGGAGAGAAGAATGGACCATAAGAGAAAGGGAAGGAGGCGGTGACCTTGTGAGAGGTGACAGGCCGGTAAGAAGAGATAAGAGGCCAGAGAGAATAGAAGACAGGAGTGGGAGGAATGTTTTTTCACTGGAAGGAGAAATTGATCTTCATGCCATTAGGTCAGAGGCTACCCAAACTGAAATATAAGGTGTTACTACTCCACCCTGAGGGTGACCTCACCTTGGCACAACTAAGTGAATTCTTAGCAGAGATTGGTAGGTTCTTGGTTGCTAAGGGCTACAGGGAGAAGGTGGGAGAATGGGGTTGAGAGAAAAGAATTCATGGCAGAGGATTTCCAAAGTGCCAAATGGTTTGATTTTGCTTGTAGATTTTATGGCATTTTATGCAATTCTGGTCACCACACTACTGGAATGATGTGGTAACATTAGGAAGATTACAGATGAGACTCACCAGGCCACTGACTGGAATTGGAACCTTTATTTATTAGGAGGGATTGGACAATATGTATTTATTCTAACTGCAGCATAGGAGATTGAGGGGGGGGGCTGCATTCCAAGAAAATGTGCCATTTGAGAATTTTCGTAACACAAAACCACATTGGTTGCATGTATCAAGAAATGTGAGTTGAGAAAAACCTCTGGCAATCTACACAACATGATCAACGCTTCACATAATGTTATACACCTCTATCAGGTCACTCTCATCCTCCATCACTTTAAGAAGAAAAGGCCAAGTTCACGCAACCTATTCTCATAAGGCACGCTTCCCAATCCAGGCCAGATCCTTGTAAATCTCCTCTGCACTCTCTCTATAGTATCCACATCCTTCCTGTAGTAAGGTGACCAGAATTGAACATGTTACTCCAAGTGGAGTCTAACTATGGTCTTATACTATAAAGTATAATGTTACGTACCCGTGACACGTGACAGTGGTACCCTTGTCACGTGACTGGGGTTGAAGCTATACTGGACTTGAGGTAATGGTCTTGTGATGGTGGAGTGACGTCATTTTCCCGCCAGTAGAGATCATGTGACAGGTTTTTTTTACAGGGTATAAGAGGAGGACCCCTCCCTGTGAGGAGGGGCAGTTCATGGCTGGATTTGCCATGTTGACTTCAATGCCACTGCGTGATTTAATGTTATGATGCAGTTTAGTTGAAAGATGAAGTTTTATCTAATGCCTAAAGTTTAAAAGGTCATTGCCAGCAGTTTCTTTACAATACTGCTAGTTGAGAATCAGTGGAGAGTGAAGTTCAGAGTTTGGGAGTTAAAGATCGAGGAGAATCGATTTCGACGGTGAAACGGGTTCAACCTTGTTTGATCCTTATTCGGAAGGATTTCGTTGACTATTCTTGTGTTAATCCCTGGGAAATACCAAAAAGGATTGAGAATGGTGGTAAAGGAAAGGTCAGTGCCTTTAAGCCGTTTTGTTCCGTAAATTCTTCGTGGGAAAAGTTCGACTTTGGGGAACCGAAGCAAAACGACGTGGAAGAGAATTTAAATCGTCTTTAAAAATCTCTCCGTTAAATGGACTGTGAGCATTTTGAACTTTTGGCAATACTACTTTAAAGAACTGTTCTTGCAACATCGCTTTAAGGACTGTAAGCTTCATTGCTTTAAGGACTGTTTAAGCTGCCGCACAGTAGCTGATTTCCGGTTACGTTAGTGATTTGTTTACTTTTGGGGGGTTTGTTTTCAGTGTTTAATAAACGTGTTATTTGTTATTAAAAAAAACCTTGCCTAACTCATATATTTATTGTTGCCTGAATCCGTAACAATATAAAGGGTTACCATGGTCAGTTAAAAATAGCAGTCTGTTTTTCTGCAAGAAACCACTGATGATTAACAGATGTGCTAATCTCGCCATTCAATGATGAGCCATATTTCTTCTTGCAGTTGCACAGTTAGTGCTTCAAGGCCTCTGTTTCTTTGCACTGTCATGCACATTAAGACCAGCTTCAGCTTGGCCTGTGTGGGTGTATGTGAGCAACTATATCTATTCTGTAAGAGGAACTGCCAGTTAGTTGGACCGAGCAGGAATAGTCACTGACTGTTCCTGTTTGAGCAACTAACCGAAATGCCCCAAAGGCTTTGAATAAAGGGTTTATACTTCTACGGTCTCTGAGTGAGTTTATCCGGATTCAACTTCCACATTTGGTGCTGCAAGCAGGGTACCAACATGGGGATTGTGACACGGAGGCGGGCTGAGTAAGCAATAGACCGAAAATTCTATCTACGGGGACTGATAAAGCCCACAAAGACAAATTGTCTTTGTCACTTCCTATGATGCAGATGTGAGTCTCTGCCTCTCACCTGGACCTCAACACAGGACCTTGATGGGACCTGGATGGAATCTGCTGAGAGACTCATGTAAGGTAGGACAATTATTTGAAAATTGGACAGCTAACAGGCGTCAGCTAAAAGTTAAAATTGGGTAAGAGTTAAAGTCGAGTAAAGGAAAACTAGGAGAATTGAGCAGTAGACACTGTGTCTGATAAAAAAGAAAGGATAAAAAACATACAATTGGACAGGTGGCACATCTTGGGTAAAATTTAGTCGTCTAAGAATTAAAGACGGGTAAAAGAACTAGGAAAATTGAACAGTAGATACCATGCACAGGTATTGGGTAAAAATTAAAGTCAGTTAAGAATCTAGGTCTGGTAAAGAAACCAGGAAAATTGAGCAGTAGACACCGGGCCTGATAAAAAGACAAAAACATGGGACAAGACCTACCATGTGATAAAAATAGTACAGGAACTTCACTAGGCAAAAAGTATGAGTTGCTTCATGATAAATAGAGAGATTTACATGTTTTAAGAGGTATTTTACATAAGAAATTGGGGGACGAAGTGTGGCCATGGAGAGGGACTTGAGATGTGACAAGCTGTGCCCAAGCTGTAAAAATGGTCTGGAAAAAGAACCGTGGTAACAAATGGAAAGCCTTGATCAAGGAATAAAACCGAGGGCCAAAAGCTACAAATGCAGGGACAGATAGGAAATAAGACACGGGATCCCGGGAGCTTGTCTGGCTTACCGACCCTGTTTGATGAAAGTGATCGCGATAAAGACTGGCTAGTAATAAGTCCCGGGTACCTGAAAGATGCCCTATATCCAAGCATCCCAGAAGATGAAACTGAAGAACGGATAAACACAGTCCCTGAGAGAAGTCCCCCGCCCAAACCTCAGAGACAGTTACCTATCCAAGTGATGCCAAATCCCAGGGCAGGGGAGCAAGATCAGCCGGCGGTTATCCCTGTCTATGCCCCATGGAAGCCACAAGAGAAGATCATGATAATGAATCAGGCCCCCTGACAGAAAGGAGAAACCGGCGTTTATTGTGCAGAACACAATTCAGATGTATAATGCTACCCACCCCCAGGATTTTCTCGATCTTTTCGGACTTTGTTATCTGCAGACGAAAGACAGAAATGGAAGGCAGAACTGGGATACCAAACTTATCAGGAACTGAGAGAGGAGGTGCCAATCGATAAGGATCAGACCAACTAGATAACCCAGGGATTCGAAAAGTCACTGCAACAGCCTGTTAACATCGTCAAGGTACTAAGATGTAAGCCAAAACCTGGGGAATCCGGGCTGGATTGTTGGGAGTGCTTTGTGTCATGCTACGGGACTTAAGAGGGGGACCAGATCTTCAATAATGGGAATACTTCCCCTTAATTTAATGCGCTGCTACTCCAATGTCTCCCTTTTAAGTTAGCCATGATGATTAAGACCAACAATATGGACTGGCCAGATAATGACCATAATCGGATGTGGCAGGCCATAGTTTACTACTGGGATCCCAGCGCAGAGTCCAGACCCACCTCACAGGGAGTTGTAGTCAAGCATGAATTTGTCCAACGGGGTGAGAGACACCGACGACGGTCAGATAATGGATGGCATCGTGACCATATGGCTGATCCGGGAGAACGGTATTGAGATCAAGATCAATTCCCCAATTGGCCTTATCCCCCAGTTAATGACCCATACACCCCTAGGACCTGACCAGGTGATGGCAATAAGGGGACCACCCCTACGACCTTATTCCCCCTAAGAGAAGAAATGGGTAACCCAAGCGAGCGCCCATGCCTGGTGAAGCTCAGCCTGGAGTGTGTTTCAACTGTGGCCAACCAGGTCACTGGAAGACAATGTGCCCCTGAGGACAGCAGAGACACCCAGAGCCATACCGGGCAGTCACCCCATTCTCCATGAACAATCCTTTTGCTAACTGACCCTTGAAAATGTTGCCCATTGTAAGTAGCGACCCACAAAAGGAACCCAACATAATCCTTCAGGTAGCAGGAATTCAACTTCCATTTATGATTGATAGGGGGGCAACCACTTCCACCCTCAATCATGAGACAGTGTCGGAACATGGATTCCGGCTTTCCGGGGCCACCATTGCTCTCTCAGGGTTCAAACAAACATATCGACAGATGCAACCCCTATGGGTGGAGTTTCAGGGAAGGCAGTGTATACCTTGGTAATTGTGGCTTCTAACATTAATGTACATCAGCTTGTAAATGTGCTCTCTTCCCACTCGGTGGTGGAGCTTTTGACCTCCTGACAGACACAGCACCTCACTCAGGCACGACAAAATCGCTATGAGACAGCCTTAATGAGCCATCCGCTGCTGACATTTTCCCACTGCTCCACTTTAAACCCGGCCACTTTCCTAACGTCGCCAGCCCAGGTTACAAACTATTCTGAACACGACTGCGTGCTGCGAGATCAACTCCTCACTACAGCCCACGAGGACCTCATGGACCAACCCCTACAGGACCCCAACATAACTTTTGTGTGTTAATGGTAGTTCTTCCGTGGGCCCTCAAAGCCAGAGATATTCTGGCTATGCTGTGGTCACAGATGACATGGTGTTCGAGAGGGCAGCCTGTGAACCAGCCGTGTCTTCACAAAAAATTGAGTTATTTGCCCTCACTCGTGCCTGAATCCTTGCCACCAACAAATGTGCAAATATCTACACTGATTCTCGATACACCTTCGGGGTAGCTCATGACTATGGAGCGCTTTGGGAATGCCGGGGTTTCCTCACCTCCTCAGAACATCCTATTAACAAAGCTACGTTTGTACAGAATCTCCACGCTGCCTTGCAACTTTCAGAAACATTGGCCATTATCAAATGCTCCGCTCATACCCGCCAGACTGATAAAATCTCCACCGGTAATGCCATGGCCGATGAGACTGCCAAAGACACAGCCCAGACACTCAAAATCATAGACCCATTGGAGCCCCGCCAAAACCCCCTGCACCCCCCACACAGCATGGGTATGCCAGATATGCAAGCCGTACGTATGTTCCAGGGGGACGCCCCTGAGGAGGAACACATACTATGGTCACAGATGAGTTGTAAGGAGGGTCCCGTAACGGGCCTCTGGTACACCCTTACTGGGACAGGTCTGCGTCCCTACCCAACTTCTACCAATCCTCCTTGATTACATTCATACTTGTACTCACCTTGGAAAAGAGGGAATGGTAAACAGTTTGCTGCAAACATGATGACAACGGAAACTGCAGCAAGCAGCAGCAAAGAGGGCAGAAGCATAGAACCACAGAACATTACAGCACAGTATAGGCCCTTCAGCCCTCCATGTTGTGCCGACCCACATCATCGTTTTTTAAAAAGGCATGTTTAATATGCCGTAAGAACAATATGAGAAAAGGGACACCCTGTGTGTCGGGCACCACTCCCCTACCTGGAGGCCCCTTTTCATGTTTGCAAATTGATTTTATTGAACTACTTGGAGTACATTGTTACAAATATTGCTTAGTGGTCATAGATGTGTTCAGTAAATAGATCGAGGCAATCCCTGCCATGAATAATACAGCCTGACAGCAGCTAAAATACTGTTGCGAGAAGTGATCCCCCAGTATGGGTTACCAGAAATATTGAGCTCAGATAATGATCCCCACTTTAAATGCGGAAATATGCAATGCCTTATCCATTCAACAACAATTCCACTGTTCTCACCATACCCGGGCTGCAGGTATAGTGGAGAGGGCAAATGGTATGTTAAAAAACCAAACTGGCAAAACTCACGGAGGAGACGGGCCTTAATTGATAAAAGGTATTGGCCTTAACATTTTTCCATATCAGGGTCACCCCCCCCCCCGAGAAAAAAACAGGATTGTCACCAGCTGAAATCATCCTCAGAAAGCCCCTAAGGACTCCATGAGGTTCCACATGACTCTTGATACAGTACCAATGGGCTACCTGCAAAAATGGACATGCACACATTGGAGGAGGAAATGGGGAAGTATCTTGGTCAACTAACTAAGACTCTCTGAGCCTTACATTCAATGGTATGTCAGGCATACAATGACAAGGAAAAGTGACTACCCCAGCATTGAACCCGGGACTACGTACTAAGAACTGAGGCCATGGCAAAGTAGAACAACGGTGGAAGTACTGCTCACCATGGCCACAGCAGTAAAGTTGGAAGGGCACCCACGATGGATACAGTGTACTGACTGTAAAAAAATTACAGACTAAGGAGCCTATTACGGACTTCACCATGCACTGGGCCGTTATCTTTTGCCTTCTTTTTGGGGGTCTCCAGTCAACTAGAGTCATGCATAGGGGCGGGAGCAGTGGCCACCGAAGACGTGGCAGCTCCCCAAAGGTTAGAATCACTTTCTCCCCCAAGGCCCACACAGGGAGTAGTTCCCCAAGTGCCATGGCCCAAAACATCCCCCACCACCTGATTTCACCCATAATACCTTCCTTTCCCTTTGCCACAACTATGCCAAACACCAAGAAGCAGGGGCATGTTGGATACATGCACAAGTACCCTTGCATGGAAAGACAGTTGTCAGCGATCCCCCTCAACTCTAGCGAGGAACACTCTGTTAAGGGATTTTCTAATGAAACCTGGGGCAGTGAAGTCCAGAATTCCAAGAGGACGCCGACCAACTGCAAATATCAGTGTTTTGAAGGGTGGTACCTCCTCTCCTGAAGCCTCTTTGCCACACCTATATGTGCCCCACACCCAGCCTCTTGTTACTGTAATCACCAAGGGAGACTCTTCCTGGGTAATAGCACTTGTGTCACCAATACCACTTGAACCTTGAATGGCACCTGGGGAAGCAGCCAACAGGTGGGGCCCACAGCCGCCCCAGAAGAAATGGAGTGGGTGTTGTTATCTAGTTTACCTAGACCCCAACCTAAGGGTGATGCCTGAGGTGCAGGACCACCCTCACTGGCAGAGGCAGAAAAGGGGAATCACAGAGTTGGGGAGGTTCTGGACGATTGCCTTCCCATCTTACGGCAAGGCTAGGAACTCCCGAGAAATCATCAAGCTGGCAGCAGCCCTGGATGAATTGGCAAATGAAACTGCCAGTGCTCTGGTGTCTGAGATGACCACAGAAATGTTAGCCACCTGACAAACAGCCCTACAGTATTATATGGCTTTAGATTTTATCCCAGCTGAGAAAGTGGGAACCTGTGTTATCATTGGCACAGAATGCTGCACCTATATCCCTGATGAGTCTACTAACATTACATCCCTCTCTGAGCATATTGTCAAGGAGATTGACAACATCAAGAAAGTAGAACAGGATTTACATGGGTTTATGGAGGGGTCTAAATGGTGGTCATTCAAAGGCCTGTTCGGTAACATGCGGGGCATGATATTGCATTATGGCCTAATAGTTGTACTTACCATTGTTAAAATTACTGTTGTACAGTGTTTTTACTCATTGATAACTCAGTGCTGCACTTGGTTGCTTTCTCTGTAAAAATTACTGCTTTGTTGATCATATACTGATCAAAAGAAGTGAATGATTAAGTATGTAAAGGGTTAACATGGTCGGTTAAACATAGCAGCCCATTTTTCTGCAAGAAATCACTGATGATTAACGGATGTGCTAATCTCGCCATTCAATATCGAGCCATATTTTTGCAGTTAGACAGCTAGTGCTTCAAGGTCCCTGTTTCTTTGTACTGTCATGCATATAGATAAGACCGGCTCCAGCTAGGTCTGTGTGGGTGTATGTGAGCAACTGTATCTATTCTGTAAGAGGAACTGCCAGTTAGTTGGTGGACCAAGCGAGCTTATCTGGATTCGACTTCCACAATAAGCTGTAACATTACCTCACGGCTCTTGAACTTAATCCCGCAGATGATGAAGGCCAACACACCATATGCCTTCTTAACAACACTGTCAACCTGAGCAGCAGTTTTGAGTGTCCTATGGACACAGACTCCAAGATCTCTCTGATCCTCCACACTGCCGAGAGCCTTACCATTAATATTATATTCTGTCTTTAAATTTGACCTACCAAAATGAACCACTTCACACATCTCAGCCCAGTTCTGCATCCTATCAATGTCCTACTGTAGCATCTGAAAACCCTCCAGATTATCCACAACAACCCCAACCTTAGTGTCATCAGCAAACTTACTAACCCACCCTTCTACTTCTTCATCCAGGTCACTTATAAAAATTACAAAGAGATGGGTCCCAGAACAGATCCCTGCAGAACACCACTGGTCACTAACCTCCATGCAGAATAAGAACCATCTACAACCACCCTTTCCCCTTTGTGAGCAAGCCAATTTTGGATCACGTGCCTCCTTACTTTCTGAAGAAGCCTTGCATGGGGGAAGCTGATCAAATGCCTCACTGAAATCCACATACACAACATTCACTGCTCTACCTTCATCAATGTGTTTTGTTACTTCCTCAAAGAATTCAATCAGGCTCGTAAGGCACAACCTGCCCTTTTCAAAGCCAAAATGACTATCCCCAATCAGATTATGTCTCTCCAAATGCACATAAATCCTGCCTCTCGTGATCTTCAATAACTTGTCCATGACTGAGGTCAGACTCATGGTCTATAATTTCCTGGATTATCTCTACTCCCTTTCTTGAACAAGGGAACAACATTTGCAACCCTCCAATCCTCCGGTACTAATCCCATCCCTATTGATTATGCAAAGATCATCACAAGAAGCTCAGCGATCTCCTCCCTTGCTTCCCATAGTAGTCTGGGGTATCGCTTCTGAACCCTGCAATATACGCTTTTCAAAAGCTCCAGCACATCCTCTTTCTTAATGCCTACATACTCAAGTGTTTCAGTCTGCTATAAGTTATTTGTTTGAGGTAAATGTAGTTTAAAAAAATTTCACATAATTAGGTCATCACATCAAACCTGCCACTTAAAGTAAGTCCCAACTCAATATATCAGCCGTTGTAAATTATCTACGTTTCTTTCTATTACATTTCTGTACACAGACCCTCCCCAGAATTCAGGGAAGCTAAAACTGGCATAGTGAGCCTTTCCAGAGCTCAGACAAGGAGCTCAGTTTGGATCCTATATTCTATGGGTGGAGGAACTTCAGGTGCCTCTGGCTCTTCCAGAGGTGAGTTGGCATGCTCATGGTCATGTCATGTTGCCAGGGGTATGACAGCTGTCTAACTATCAAATCTTGGTGCACTGGCTTAAGGTGATCTACCAAAATACATTCAGGTTTAGTCCTCCTATCTATGATAAAAATCCTTTCTCTCCATTCCAAAATGCGGTATAGGCCATTGTAAGGGGGCCTAAGAGGATTTTGGTGCACATCATGGCGGACGAAAACAAGATGGAATGTAGGTCAATAGGAACCCAAGAGTGCTGTATGTCATGATGGGAGGTAGGAATAGGTGAAAAGGAATTGAATTTACTGAGGAGGGTGGAAAGCTCTTGAGAGATCAACCAGGCAGTTGTGGTGTCAGGAATAAAACCACCTGGCATTCGTAATGGCTGCCCGTACACCAACTTAGCCACAGACGTCACCAATGCTAGAGGGACGTCCTCTAGCCACCTGGTAGTACGGTCCACCATGATAAAGATGTGCGTGAAACCACAGTGGGGGAGGAGAGAAGAGGAGAAACCAGGTCCACATCCACATTGACATGGTCGAACCGTCACTCAGGAACCTCAAAAGGTTTCAATGGAACCCAAACATGATGGCTAATTTTCGCTCACTGGCACTCACCACAGACTGCGTTCCTATCATGCACATCCTTCCTAAGGAAGTGTGACACAAACTTTAGTGCAACCAGTTTCTGTGAGGCTTCCCAGCCTGGCTGTGAGAGGCCATGAATGAAGTTATAAATAGTACACTTCCAGTTGCATTTGAGATATCTCACATGAGAGAGACCCCAGCTTCCCTGAACTGCAGACCTGTGACTGCTGTTCGATAAGCCTGAACCTCTGGTTGACAGGAAAGTCAACCTTCATGTGTATGGCTCCAACACTGGCCGAGAAGGCAATCAGCCATTTTCCCCTTGATATGTTGAATGTAAGTTGTGAATTCCGATATGTAGGCAGGATAGTGTTGCTGCAATGCAGGCCAAGGGCCTGATATTTTGGCCAATATGTGCATGAAGGATAGTCAGCAGAGCTTTATACATGGTAGGCCATGTCTAGCCAACTTACAGAGTTTTCAATGACGTTAACAGGAAAGTTGATGAAAGCAAGGCAATGGACATTTCTAGGTAGACTTCAGAAAGGCATTTGACAAGGTCCCACATGGGAGGCTGGTTAAGAAGGTTCAGTCACTTGGCATTCAGGATGAAGTAGTAAATTATATTAGATACTGACTTTGCAGGAGAACCCAGAGAATTGGATTGGGTCAGGAGGAGTGCACAGACACAGTAGTTCGTCATCGTGCAAGGCTGCTGAGAAGATTTAAAAAGCGAGAAGTTTCTTTCAGCAGGAGATTTGATTGGGAAAAGTGCGCAGATGCAGTAGCTCGTCATTGCACAAAGCCGCTGAGATTTATAGAGCGAGGAGTTTCTTTAAGCAGGAGATTCGGTTGGTAAAAATTGCAGACACGGTAGCTTTTCATCGCACAAAGAGTCCTTGTTAAAAGGGAGGCACTGCCAGTGGAGCGGTCATCAAAGGTGCACAAGTCAGAGTAGTAAGGCTTTGGCTCATCGGGACTTCAGTCAGGATGGGCCTGGGTGAGGTAAAGAGGTAAGTTACTTTCATATCACTTTTTCCTCTATCTTAAGAAAAGTGGGTTTGACTGTAAGGCCAGTTTTTTGCTCTGGGTTTCCAGAGCACATCTGCGCCAGGTGCACAGAGATGCAGCTCCTTAGAGACCAACTTAAGGAACTGGAGCTGCAGCTTGATGACCTTCAAGTTTGTTAGGGTAAGTGAGGAGGTGACTGATAGGAGCTACAGGCAGGTCGTCACATTGGGGCCACAGGAGACAGATAAGTGGGTAACTGTCAGGAGAGGGAAGAGAGAGTGTCAGGTAGTGGCGAGCACCACTGTGGCCATCCCCCTTAACAATAAATACTCCATTTTGAGTACTGTTGGGGGGGGGGATGGAGACAGCCTATCTGGGGGAAACAACAGCAACCATGCCTCTGGCACTGATTCTGGCCCTGTGGCTCAGAAGGGGAGAGAATGGAAGAATACCACTGGGGAGGGTTTAAACTAGATTTGTAGATGGGGAGAAACCGAAGAGAAGAAGCAGAGGATGGGGCAGTTGGGTGCACAAGTAGAACAACTTGTAAGGAGTTTGTGAGGAAGGATAGGTAGATGATAGAGCAATGATGCACTGAGCCTGATGGTTTGAGATGTGGCTATTTAATGCAAGCAGCATCATAAACAAGGCGGATGAACTTAGAGCATAGATCAATGTGGAACTATGACGCCTTGTTCCCATTATACAGACTTGGATATCTCAGGACCAGGAATGGCTGCTGAGTATGCCAGGCTTTAGATGTTTCAAAAAGCACAGGAAGGGAGGCAAAAGAGTTGGGGGCATAGCATTGCTAATCTGGAATAGTGTCATGGTTGCAGAAAAGGAGGAAATCATGTTGGGATTATCTACTGAGTTGGTGTGTGTGGAAGTCAGAAACAGGAAATGGGCAATAACTCTACTGGGTGTTTTTTATAGGACCCCTGCCCAATTTAACAGGGACATCGAGGGACAGATAGGGAGGCAGATTCTGGAATGGTATAATAATAATAGTTGTTATGATGGGAGATTTTAACTTCCCTAAAATTCACTGGTATTTCCTTGAAGCAAGAGGTTTAGATGAGTTGGAGTTCGCTAGGTGTGTTCAGAAAGGTTTTCAGACACAATATGTAGATAAGCCAACTAGAGGAGAGGCTGTACTTGATTTGGTATTGGGAAATGAACCTGGTCAGGTGTCAGATCTCACAGTGGGAGAGCATTATGAAGATAGTGATCATAATTCTATCTCCTTTACAATAGCATTGGACAGAGATAGGAACAGACAATTTGGGAAAATATTTAATTGGGGTAGGGGAAAATATGATGTTGTTAGGCAGGAACTTGGGAGCATAAATTGGGAGCAGATGTTTTCAGGGAAATGCATTGAAGAAGTAAATGTTCAGGAAATATTTCCATAGCATTCTGTATAGGTATGTTCCACAGAGGTAGGGAAAGGATGATAGGGTTAAAGAACCAAGGTGTACAAAGGATGTGGAAAATCTAGTTAAGAAGAAAAGAAAAGCTTAGAAAAGATTTAAGAAACTTCTATAAAATTCTATAAAAGAGTTCTATAAAATTACAAGGTTCCCAGGAAGGAATTTAAGAATGAAATTAGGAGAGCTTGAAGGGGCCTTGAGAAGGATTAAGGTAATCCACAAGACATTCTACAAGTAAGTGAAGAGCAAGAAGTTGAGCCATGTGAGAACAGGACCAATCAAGTGTGAGGGTGGAAATGTGTGCATGGAATCGGAGGAGGTAGTGGAGGTATTTAATGAATACTTTGCTTCAGTATTCACTTGGGAAAAGTACCTTGGCAATTGTGGGAATGACTTACAGTGGACTGAAACGCTTGAGCATATAGATATTAAGAAAAAGAATGTTCTAGAGCTTTCAGAAAGTATGAAGTTAAATAAGTCACTGGGGCCTGATGAGATATATCCCAGGCTACTGTGGGAAGCGAGGGAGGAGATTTCTGAGCCTCTGACAATGATCTTTGCATCATCAACAGGAGCGGGACAAGTAACGGAAGATTGGAGTGCAAATGTTGTTCCGTTGTTCAAGAAAGGGAGTAGAGATAACCCAGGAAATTAGACCAGCGAGTCTTACTTCAGTGGTAGGCTGAGAGGTAGGATTAATGAGCATTTGGAGACACATAATCTGATTAGGAATAGTCAGCATGGCTTCATCAAGGGCAGGTAGTGCCTTACAACCCTGATTGAATTATTTGAGGATGTAACAAAAGACATGGATCTAGTATATATGGATTTCAAAAAGATGTTTAATAAGATTCCCCATCCAAGGCTCATTCAGAAAGTAAGGATTCATGGGATCTAAGGAGACCTTACTTTGTGGATCCAGGATTGGCTTGCCCACAGAGGACAAAGGGTGATTGTAGATGGTTTGTATTCTGCATGGAGTTCAGTGACCAGTGGTGATCTGCAGGTATCAGTTTTGGAACCCCTCCTCTTCGTGATTTTAAATTACCTGGATGAAGAAGTAGAAGGGTGGGCTAGTAAGTTTGCTAATGACACAAAGGTTGGGGGTGTGTGGATAGTCTGGAGGATTGTCAGAGGTTACAGCGGGACATCGATAGGTTGCAGAATTGGGCTGAGAAGTGGCAGATGGAGCTTAATCCAGATAAGTCTGAAGTGGTTCATTTTGGTAGGACAATTTGAAAGACAGAATACAGTATTAATGGTAAGACTATGAGCAATGTGGAGGATCAGAGAGTTTTTGGGGTCGGTGTCCATAGGATACTCAAAGATGATGTGCAGGTTGAGTTTTCTTAAGAAAGCATATGGTGTGTTGGCATTCAGCAACCATGGGATTGAGTTCAAAAGCTGTGAGGTAATGTTATAGCTATACAAGACCTTTGTCAGACCCCACTTGGAGTACTGTGTATAGTTCTGGTCACCTCACCACAGGAAGGATGTGGATACTATAGAAAGGGTGCATTAGAGATTTACAAGGATCTGGCCTGGACTGGAGAGCATCCCTTATGAGAATAGGTTGAGTAAACTTGGCCTTTTCCCCTTAGAATGACAGGGGATGAAAGGTGACCTGATAGAGGTATATAAGATGATGTGAGGCATTGATCGTGTGTATAGCCAGAGACTTTTTTCCGAGGGCTGTAATGGCTAACACAACAGGGCATAGTTTTAAAGTGCTTGGAAAAAGGTCCAAAGGGAATGTCACAGGTAAGTTCTTCACACAGAGAGTGGTGGGTAGGTGGAATGCACTGCCGGCAACAGTGGTGGAGGCAGATACAACAGGGTCTTTTAAGAGACTCTTAGATAGATACATGGAACTTAGAAAACTAGAGGGCTATGCGGTAAGGTAACTCTAGGCAGTTATTAGATTAGGTTGCATGGACGGTACAACATTGTGGGCCGAAGAGCCTGTAATGTGCTGTAGATTTCTAAGTTCTATGTTCTCATGGTAGCAGATAGTTGCCTCTCTGTCTGTGACTAGTGGAGTGCCACAAGGATTGATGCTGGGTTCACTGTTGTTTGTCATCTATATCAACAATCTGGATGACAGTGCAGTTAATTGAACCAGCAGATCTGCAGATGACACCAAGATCGGTAGTGTAGTGAACAGCGAGGAAGACTATCAAAGCTTGCAATGGGATCTGGACCAGCTGGAAAAACCGGCTGAGAATTTGCTTGGAATTTAATGCAGGCAAGTGTGAGGTGCTACACTTTGGGAGAACCAGCCAGTGTAGATCCTACACAGAGAGTGGTAGGGCTCTAAGGAGTGTGATAGAACAAGGGGATCTGGGAATACAGCTCCATAATTCATTGAAAGTAGTGTCACAGGTAGATGGAGTTGTAAAGACAGCTTTGGGCACATTGCCCATTGTAAATCAAAGTATTGTTTACAGTAGTTGACATGTTATGTCGACGTTGAATAAAACATTGGTAAGGCTTAATTTGGAGTATCCTGTGCAGGTTTGATCACCTTCCTACAGGAAAGATGTAAACAAGACTGAAAGAGTACAGAGAAAATTTACAAGGATGTTGCTGGTACTCGAGGACCTGAGTTATCAGGAAAGATTGAATAGGGTAGAACTTTCGTCCCTAGAACATAAATGATTAAAGAGATATTTGATATAGTTACAAAATATTATGAGGGGTATGCACAGGGTGACTATAAGCAGGCTTTTTCCATTGAGCTTTGGTAAGTCTGCAACTAGCTGTCATGGGCTAAGGGTGAATATTGAAAAGTTTAAAGGGAACATCAGGTGAACCTTCTTCACTCTGAGTGTGGTTATTGTGTGGAATAAGCTGTCAGCACAAGTTGTGGATGCGATTTTGATTTCAGCATTTAAGAGAATTTTGGATAGGTACCTGCATAGTAGGGATATGGAAGGTACATAACAATGGGATTAGTCACATCAATGTTTCGCTGTGGACAAGATAGGCCAAAGGGCCTGTTTCTGCGCTGTAGTTTTCTATGTCTCTGTAACTAAAACACTTATTCAAATAATGCAGAACACAGAAGCTTCCAAACCATTCCAGAATCATATTTTGTATAGCCATTAGGGGACACATTAAGCTGTTTCATGTATATAACATAAAAGCAGATAATTAATTATAATCTGCAAAGAAAATAATAATTAAATAGTTGAATCCAACACTATGAAAGGAGTCAGGTGTTTCTCATCTATCACCTTAATTGAAAAGATTGATAAATGGTCCAAAGAGGTTTCACATCCAAAAAAAAGGTTCAAAGCCGTAGTTCTTAATTTGGACATATTAAGAACATATACAGCCTGCAACTATATGATGGAATCTAAATTATGTCCATTACATTGATTCCCTGGCAAATCAAACTTTTAACATAGTAGTTGATAAGCAAAATCTGCAAGGTGCTTTAAAGAACAGATAGATACTAATACAGGCTGACTGGAGAAAGGGCATTACAGATAGCAAACAAACAAATGAATTCTAAGGACATTTCTGAATATGAAGAATGCTACAGAATTGTGTGGTTGTGTGGTAACTCAGGAGTTCCAGGTGTAAGTGAAGTTAACGTAGAAGAATCTGACCCTGGTCCATTGAAGTCAACCTTTATAGATGGCAGAAAAAAAGTTACCTATAAGATCATTTTGAAAAAGCAAAATTGGAATGGATTTGTCACTATGGAGGGTATTTCATCTGATGTCAACCAGCTGGAAGCACAAGGAATGTACACTAAAACTCACAGTTTTCAAACAATCTTGTCTGTTATGAAAGCGAACCACCTGGAGATTACTGTTGTTTTACGGGGTGGCTAATCAATGTACTGACAAGTTAACTCCTCTAGCAGCCAATCTATCAACTATTTTCAATGTACTGAAGTCATCACACAAGTGGTTTACAGTTATTGTTATGGCCTATCAGTTCTAGGCTGTACCATTGGCAACTGAATGTGAACCGTGTTTGGCTTTCATACTTAATCAACAATACCAGTGGTCGAGTCTGCAACAAAGGCTCTACAATAGTTCCACTTTCTACCACATAGCTCTGAGACAAATCTGTGTAAGTTACCAGCCATTGATTCATCTGTTCAAAGTCAAACTCAAAGTGAAATTATTATCCAAGTACGTGTATATCACAATATACTACCTTGAGATTCCTTTTCTTGCAGGTATTTACAGGAAAATAAAGAAATACAACAATTGCAAACAGGACTAATGTCAGGATAAAATTGGGACAATTTAGTTTTGGGCCTGTGAGCCCTATGTACAACCTTAAACTGTAAAAGACAGTGGAGAGCACATAAAGAGTTTGAATTAACTGACTTGAGAATTGAGTCCCAAACGGCATCAGACAAAGAAATACTTAAATCATGCTCCCAAGCAGTTCTAATTTTATCAAAGGGGGCATGCTTTAAGGTCACTAATTTATCACGAATAAAAGATATTAAGCCTTTGCCCAATGGATTAATAGAAAGAAACAGATCCACAATGTTTTTCTTGGGCATCGCAGGAAAATTGGATAATAAATGTATCTGAAGAAATGGGTATTAGGTAGATTGAACTTTGCAGAAAGTTGTTGAAAAGTTGCAAAGCGATTATCTATGAAAAGATCTTCAAAGTGCCTAATGCCCATTCTATACCAATCATGAAATGTTGAATCTTGCATAGAAGGTAAGGAAAGATGATTATGCAATATAGGACTAGAGAGAGAGAGAAACCATGAAGACCATTAAATTTTCTAAAGTGTGCCCATATTCTCAGAGTATGTCTAATAAGAGGATTAACAATTAGTTTGGGCAAGCGACAAGGGGGTGCAGATCCAAGAAGTGCAGGAATAGAGAGATCCTTAGTGGAGTTCAACTTCATTGCCACCTATTTAGGACAATCAGACTGGTTATAAAAAAAGGACCAAAAAGTAAGAGCGAATATTAGCTGCCCAATAGTATAAACGGAAGTTAGGTAAAGGTGGCGAGGCTTCTCTTATCCATATGTACTGGGCCTGTCCTAGTCTAGAGAAATTTTAGAGAGAAGTTTTTTTATCTTTATCCCATATTCTTAATTGCCACCTAGAACCTAATCCTCTGATTGCTCTTTTTGGTACCTTTAGTGAGTCAGATATACACTTGAGTTTGACTAAATGTCAAACATTATCTTTTGCCTCTCTTTTGGCTAGACGCTTAATTCTTCTTAGGTGGAGAGATGTTGCCCCACCCACCCATGCTCAATGGCTTAACGATGTTATGTCCTGCTTAGACCTTGAAAAAATTCACTACTCACTTCTCAATTCGGACATAAAGTTTCAAAAGGTGTGGGGACCTTTTCTTGAATATTTTCACAATTCCTCTTTAGATTAAGTTTATTTTCTTTAATCCCTTACTTTCAGCTTTTTTTCTCTCTGTAAATTCTATGGTTTTCTTCTTGCTTGAAACTTCATTTTAGTTTTGGTAGTAGGTATCATTAATCTTTGTTTTTATTTATATTTACAGTTTTGGGGGTTTGAATGCTCCGAATAATTGTTTTTTTACATCTTGTAATAGTTGGCCTGGAGTTTTTTTCATTGGGAGGGAGGGAGGGGTACTAACTTTATAGGATTTTATTCTGGGTGCTATTTCCTTATTGTTTTGAACTATATAATCAATATGGATATTTTGCACTGTATTAATCTTCATTTTGATGTTAGGTATTTTTGCTTGTAGTTGGTTTGTAGAAATGCATAAAAATCAATAAAAGTAAAAGAAATACAACAGAATTTGTGAAAAACTACACATATTAAGAAGCAACCAATATGCTAAAGAAGACTAATTAGGCAAATAAAAAATATAAATAAATAATACTAAGTTGTGAAACTTGAGACTTGAAAGTGGAGGTTCTGGATTGAGTTCCAAGTTTGAGGTGAGTGAAGTTATCCACACTGGAACCTGATGGTTATAAGGTAAGAACAAATGTTCCTGTATCAAAAGGTGTGGGATCTAAGACTCTGTATCTCCTGCTTGATGGAAGTAACAAGAAGAGAGCATGGCTTGAACTGTGGGTTTCTTGATGATGGATGCTGCTTTCTTGTGGCAGTGTAAATCTGCTCAAACCTGGGATGGGCTTTGCCTGTGATGCACTGGGCTGCATCCTCACCACTTTCTGTCAACTGATCTGTTCCACAATGGTATATAGCACATGGATGATATCTTGATTGCACCTGATACTGCAGACTAGCATGAACATGATGTCACAAACAAGACAAAATCTGCAGATGCTGGAAATCTGAGCAACACACACAAAATGCTGGAGGGTTTCAGCCTGAAAAGTCAGCTGTACTTTTGTCCATAGATGTTGCCTGGCCTGCTATGTTCCTCCAGCATAATGTGTGCTTTACCTACTTTATCAGTTTATTTATTCAGTTTGCTCCTGCCCACCCCCAAACCACTCCCCCCCCCCCCATTTCAATCAGTGTAATATCTATAAGCAAGTTTGGATAAGTCACAATTATAACGGGAAGAAATAATTTACTTGAGTCAGACAATTTCCCAAAGGAAGTGGCAATCACCAAGGGTCACGTAAAGACTGTCAAATCAGCAAAACCATCTGCAACAGTCCAGGAAAGCTGATCATTTCTGGGATGGCGTAACTGCAACAGAACACAGGTCGATTCCTATGCTGAAATTGCAATCCCTTGAAAGGACAGCAAGTGATTAGATGACCCTGTGAAACACAGCTGGAAGCTTTCAAACGATACAGGCAATATTATGCACACTGCCAGTATTAGGAATCCATGACACAAGTAAACAGTTGACCCTCTAGGTTAACTAGGAGGATAGCTACATGAAAAATCCCCCACTTCCTCTCCTTCACAATTCTCCATTCTTGTTTGGCAGATGGTGCAGAGATGCTCAACAAAGACGTCCTCCAATTTACAACAGGTCTCAATAATGCAGAGGAGGCCAGACCTGACAGTAGATTCACAGGTAAAGTTTGCCTCACCAGGAAGGACTGCTTGGGGTCCTGAATGAAAGTGACAGGAGGTAAATGGGCAGGTGTAGCACATTGGCCACTTGGACGGAAAAGCACTGGGAAGGAGATTAGTGGAGAGGGACAAATGGACGGGGAATCACAGAGGGAACAATCCCTGGAAAAAATGCAGAGAGGTGGGGGAGGTAAAGATAGATTTGGTGGTAGGTTCGCTTTGGAGACGTCAAAAGTATTTAAAGATAATGTGTTGGATGCAGAGGCTCATGGGGTGGTAAGTAAGGATGATGTTGCTGAAACTGAAGTGATGGCATTGAGAAGCATGGCCCCCTGCTGTTTCTGAACAAAAGATGGAGCACAAATCATTGACTGGATTGTGTAAGAAGGCAGAAGGAAAATCAACTAACATCTACATATTCTCGAGATGCTTTTGGAATACTTTAGGAATTTAATTAAATTGCCTTTATTACTTACATCCTTCAGATACATGAGGAGTAAAAATCTTTACCTTACATCTCCGGTTAAGTGTGCAATTTATAATAAATAGCTTGCACAACAGGACAGTCAATATAACATAGAAATACATTTGTATTAGCATGAATTAATCAGTCTGATGGCCTGGTGGAAGAAGCTATTCCCGAGCCTGTTGGTCCTGGCTTTTATGTTGCAGTACCATTTCCCGGATGGCAGCAGTTAGAACAGTTTGTGGTTGGGGTGACTCCAAGCCCTTTTTACACACCTGTCTTTGTAAATGTCCTGAATAGTGGGAAGTTCACAACTACAGATGGGCTGGGCTGTCCGCACCCCTTTCTGCAGAGTCCTGCGACTGAGAGAAGTACAGTTTCCATACCAGGCAGTGATGCAGCCAGTCAGGATGCTCTCAATTGTACCCCTGTAGAAAGCACTTAAGATTTAGGGGCCCATACCAAATTTCTTCAACCGTCTGAGGTGCAAGAGGCACTGTTATGGGATCGTATTGCAGCTGTACAGCTGTAAAAAGGACATTTCTTACGGCTGGAGAAACCCCAATCAAGATCAGCCAGTTAGTACAAAAACTAATGGATGTACATAATTTTTATCAGATGTAGATGTATTAAAATGTAAGAGCCAGTCCAAAATGAAGTCAATTGAAAGTTGTGGAAATGCATTCACAGATGAAACAGTAGGAAGGGCAGCATGGGAAGGGCAAAAAAAAATAAAGTTAGTCAAGAAACACCAATGAATAAAGTGAATCCAATAATGAAAGTTAAGGAAATAAATTTAAACTCTTTATCACAGCCAGTGCTCAAATGGAGAATAGTGGTTCTGGATGGGGATTGGTGGAAAATTAGACAGCAATGGAGCATGGAGATATGGAACTAGTCACAGACTGATAGCCCAACCACATTGCCTTCTCATCAGGTTTCAGTAAGTTCCCCCCCCTCATTCGTCTGAAATCCAGTGCATACAAGCATGGAGCCATCAAATGATCCCCATACGATAACACTTTCAATTCCAGAATAATTTACTTCCCCAGCTTTGAAACTCTTTTGAATATGCTCCAACGTCCAGCACATGCATTCTTAGGTAAGGGGCCCAAAACTGCTCACAATACTCCAAGTGAGGCCTCACCAGTGCCTTATAAAGCCTCAGCATTACATCCTTCTTTTCTGAGAAACTATCTTAAATCACATCTGTTTCTTAACTTTGAGCAAATTTTGAATCCATTTCACTTGCTCTCCCTTGATTGGGGAATTGATTCTACTTCCTATGTATGGAGGGCTCTCATTTGGCACAAGTGTTCATGTGCATACGTTTTGTCTCGGTGGGTTTGCTTCGTACATCCTGAACTGTAAGTTGCCCAGCATGTACCATTTACAAACAGGGCTCAGTAAAAATGTTTAATCATACTACTTCATTGTAGGTCTTACTCTGTGACAAATATTAAAACAAGAATGGCCGCTCTAAACCAAGCACCCAATCCATTTTGGACCACAGTGATGGCAAAATCGAGCCCTGGACTCTGGCTGCAATGGAAGGAAACTTTCCTGGACTAGACAACTCCAGCAGCAAAGCTGGAGGAATCAAAGAAACTGAAGCTGCTCCAGAACTCAGGCAGAAATATTGAGACGCTCCATAGCTACAGAACGAATCTGAACTGACTAATATTTGAGGCTTTGGACAACATTTGGGGGATGCTGACAATGTTGCTAGAACATACTTCAGGTTCTCACAGCTATGGCAGACCCCTGATGAGAATGTAAATGACTTCATCACAAGACTGACTCTAGCGGTTCAGGAAAGCAAGTTCAAAGATACTCGCCGAAACAAACTCAAAGAAGTGATATTTATCCAAGAATTGATTATTTGAGTCCAAGAAGATTCAGTAAATTTCAAAGTTCAAAGTAAATTTTATTATCAAATACATATGTGTATCACAACCCTTAGATTCATCTTCTTTCAGGCATAATTAATAAATCTACAGAAAAGTAACCAAAACAGAATCGACAAAAGGCCGTCCAACTAGGGCATTCAACCAGAGTGCAGAAGACACAAACTGTGCAATACAAAAAGAAGAAATAATAATAATAAATAAATAAGCAATAAATATTAAGAACATGAGATGAAGGATCCTTGAAAGTGAGTCTTAGATTGAGGGAACATATCTATGAAGGGGCAAGTGAAGTTGAGTGAAGTTAGCCATTTTGATTCAAGAGCCTGATGGTTGAGGGCAGTCACTGTTCCTGGAACAGGTGATGTGAATCCTGAGGCTCCTGTACTTTCTTCCTCAAGGCAGAAGTGAGCAGAGAGCATTGCCTTGGTGGTGTGCGTCCTGATGATGGATGTTGGTTTCCTGCGAGAGCTTTTCATCTACATATACGCCATGGTGGGAAGCGCTTTCCCTGTGATGTACTGGGCTGTAGGAATGCCCATTCAAGGGCATTGGTGTTTCTACACCAGGCTGAAATGCAGCCAGTCTCCACCACACAAATACAGAAGTTTATAGGAGTCTGTCAAAATTTTACATGTCATGCCAAATCTTTCCAAACTTCAAAGGAAGCAGAGGTGCTGCTGAGCTCTCTTCATGATGGTACTTACATGCCTGGCCCAGGACAGATCTGCCAAAATGATAAATCTATGGAGTTTAAAGTTGCTGAACCTCTTCACCTCTGATTCTTCGATGACGACTGCCTCATGGACTTCCAACTTCCTCTACCTTAAGTCAAGAATCAACAACACACACAAAATGCTGGTGGAACACAGCAGGCCAGGCAGCATCTATAGGAAGAAGCACTGTCGACTTTTCGGGCCGAGACCCTTCGTCAGCACTAACTGAAAGGCGAGATACTAAGAGATTTGAAAGTAGTGGGGGGAGGGGGAAATGTGAAATGATAGGAAAAGACTGGAGGGGGTGGGATGAAGCTAAGAGCTGGAATGGTGATTGGAGAAAGTGATACAGAGCTGGAGAAGGGAAAGGATCATGGGACGGGAGGCCTTGGGAAAAAGAAAGGGGGAGGGGGGAGTACCAGAGGGAGATGGAGAACAGGCAGGGTGATGGGCAGAGAGAGAGAGAAAAAAACAAACAACTAAATATGTCAGGGATGGGGTAAGAAGGGGAGGAGGGGCATTAACAGAAGTTAGAAAAGTCAATGTTCATGCCATCAGGTTGGAGGCTACCCAGCCGGTATATAAGGTGTTGTTCCTCCAACCTGAGTGTGGATTCATCTTGACAGTAGAGGAGGCCATGGATAGACATATCAGAATGGGAATGGGACGTGGAATTAAAATGTGTGGCCTTCTGCTTTCTGCAGGGATCGCTCCCTACGCGACTCCCTTGTCCACTCGTCCCCCCCGCCCCCCCCATCCCTTCCCACCGATCTCCCTCCTGGCACTTATCCTTGTAAGCGGAACAAGTGCTACACCTGCCCTTACACTTCCTCCCTCGCCACCATTCAGCGCCCCAGACAATCCTTCCAGGTGAGGCGACACTTCACCTGTGAGTCGGCTGGTGTGGTATACTGCGTCCAGTGCTCCCGGTGTGGTCTTTTATATATTGGTGAGACCCGACGCAGACTGGGAGACCGTTTCGCTTAACACCTACGCTCGGTCTGCCAGAGAAAGCAGGATCTCCCAGTGGCCACACATTTTAATTCCACATTCCATTCCCATTCTGATATGTCTATCCATGGCCTCCTCTATTGTCAAAATGAATCCACTCTCAGGTTGGAGGAACAACACCTTATATACCGGCTGGGTAGCCTCCAACCTGATGGCATGAACATTGACTTCTCTAACTTCCGTTAATGCCCCTCCTCCACTTCTTACCCCATCCCTGACATATTTAGTTGTTTTTGTTCTCCATCTCCCTCTGGTGCTCCCCCACTCCCCCTTTCTTTCTCCCGAGGCCTCCCTTCCCATGATCCTTTCCCTTCTCCAGCTCTGTATCACTTTCGCCAATCACCTTTCCAGCTCTTAGCTTCATCCCACCCCCTCCAGTCTTCTCCTATCATTTCGCATTTCTCCCTCCCCCCACTACTTTCAAATCTCTTAGTATCTCTTTCAGTTAGTCCTGACGAAGGGTCTCGGCCAGAAACATCGACAGTTCTTCTTCCTATAGATGCTGCCTGGACTGCTGTGTTCCACCAATATTTTGTGTGTGTTGTTTGAATTTCCAGCATCTGCAGATTTCCTCGTGTTTGCTCAATAATCAACACTTTGGTCCTGTTGACATTGATTGAGAGGTTGTTGTTGTGGCACCACTCAGTCAGATTTGCAGTCTTCCTCCTATATGCTGATTCATCACCACCTATGATTTGACTGTGGTGTTGTCAGCAAATTGAATATGACTTTGGAGTTGTGCTCAGTCACACAGTCATAAGGAAAGTCAAGTAGAGCAGGGGGCTGAGCACACAGCCTTGTGGTGCACCTGTGTTGATGGAGGTTGTAGAGGAGATGCTGCCATTCCAAACTGCCTGGGGACTGCAAGTCAGGAAATCAAGGGTTCAACTGCAGAAGAAGTTATTGGATCCGAGGTCCTGAATTTATTGATTAGTTTTGAGGGCATGATAGTATTGATAGAATTTAAAAGTTAGCAGATTTCACAACATGTGTTAGTGTTATTAAACCTGATTCTGATGCTGAATGTCAACCTGTAGTCAATGAAGAGAGATTTGATTTCATCTTTGCTGTTCCAGGGTTGAGTGAAGAGCTAATAAAATGGCATCTGCTGTGGACTTGTACCAGGAGGCAAATTGGAGCAGATCCAAGTCACTTCTCAGGCAGTAGTTGATACGTTTCATCGCCAACCTCTCAAAACATTTCATCGCTGTGGATGTAAATGCTACTGTACAATAAGTCATTGAGGCAGCTTACCACGCTCTTCTTAGGTACTGGTATAATTGAAGAATGTGGAGACCTTAGACTGCCAAAGCGAGAGGTTAAAGATCTCAGCATAGGTGTTTAGTATGGGGCCAGGTTCCCTATCTGGGCTGGATGGTTTCTGTGGGATCATCCTCCTGAAGGATGCTCTCACATCAGCCTCGGAGACTGAAATCACACGATTATCTCAACCATTTTCCCTGTTCTGTCTTCATTTGCAAGTATATTCTCTTGTCAATATACTCTAAAAATATGAAACCAATTATTCTAATTTTAACCTCTGAGCCAACCATTTAACTTTCTGATTATATAACTCTGAGATTATCAATATTCACATGTTTTATGTATTTATCCAGAGATTATTACCTTTATGATTCTGTTTTTTTCATGTAGTCTGGGATAAATTCCTTTTTCAAGTAAACTCTTTTCCGTCGCCCCTTTACTGCCATCTGGACTGACAGTGAGGGCGGGGTAAGTGGAGTCCTCTCCCCTGACATAATGATTTCCCTGAGCAGGTCCTCGCCGTCCCGGCACTCGACGGCCAGAGCCCGCGGAGACACCATGAGGAAACGAGAAAGCGGCCACTAGAGCCCAACGAGAAAATGACGAGCAGCCCGCGTTAAAGTCACGGCAATGGGATTGGTGGATCGGCGAGTGCAAACGGCTCAGGGAAAGGACACACAATGGGATTGGTGGATCGGCGAGTGCAAACGGCTCAGGGAAAGGACACACAATGGGATTGGTGGATCGGTGAGCGCGTGCAGCCCGCGGAAAGGACGCGCAGTGGGATTGGTAGATCGGCGAGCGCGTGCGGCCCGCGGAAAGGACGTGCAGTGGGATTGGTGGATCGGCGAGCACGTGCGGCCCGCGGAAAGGACGCGCAATGGGATTGGTGGATCGGCGAGCACGAGTTGGACCGAGTCACAAAGGCCATTCAAAGGGCAGCCATCGAGGATAGAATACAGTATGTTTTAAAATATGTTTAAACCATAAAGAAACATTTGACAATATAGCCAGCAGAATTTGGGCTTACGTTGGGTAAAGGGAATTTGTTATTGCAAAGTAGTAATTTGTTGAGATTCTTGTTAGGTTTTGATGAGTCTGAATACAGGTCATTATAGCAATGTCAGATTTACTGTTGAAAGCTCTTCAAACTTTATTTCATATTCAAAGTATCAGTTTACATGTCTCTTATGGGTCCCTACACATAGATATGTTGAAGTTTTGAGATTATTTAACTAAAAAGGCTATTAAAATTCAACTATGGATATGGACCTTCCACAGCAAATCAGAATCTATGGGTTTGGTAGGTTTAAGAATTAGGCTAAGACTTGAGGGATAAAGGGCATAAGGGGAGACACCTTTACAGAATACATTAAACTGTGTATTGATGGGAGAAAGGGGCAAGACAAGAAGGGAAGGAATTGTATTGACTGGACTTAGAATTGGGTGTACTATGCTAATTCCTTTTACCTCACTAGAAAATATCACTCTGAGTTTGTGTAGGTTTTGTCATTGTTTTGAACACATTCAATTACAGTGTGAAGCACATAAGGTTGAAAAATCAAATGCTGGCTTTACTATCAGTTTTCGGAGTGTCTTTCATCAGTTACAATCTATCAAGCTTTTTGGGGTAGTTTAGTCTTCAGTTGATTTAACAACTAGTAAGGGCTCCTCAATACTACACCACAGTCCAGTTGGTGCTGTAATGCGCCTTTAAATTGGACTGCCAATCGCTATTAAAAGTCAGAAGAAGAGAATGTGGTTTGGTGGATGGCAAGCACACAGAAGATCAACATGGAGCTCCACAGTGCGCAAGAGGACAGCATGGAGCCCAGTGGCACGCAGGAGGGGGAGGGTTGGAATCTGTGGGCTGTTGGGGAAAAGGCTGGATATGGAGTGGTTTGTGGTGATTGGAGATTTAGGAGGTAGTTTGTAATAGTTAAGGTTGTTGGACATAGTTTGAGGTGGGACAGTGATGGAGGAGCAGTTTAAGATTGTGGGCCTTCTGAACGTGCTTTAAGGTCTGACTCCTCCTTTGCCCTCCATGTTATCTCTGGACTTAACCTGTTTTTGATTGTCACAGCATCCATGGCCATTTTGATGGGGGAAGGGGTGCAGTTAGAAAGGAGGTGAATAAAGAAGTGATTTCCTAATATCTCTGAAGTACAAATATAAATATTTGAAATGTTTAATAACTTACTTTATTCCAATTAAAAACTTGGAAAGGTTTGACAATATTTCTTGTGATGCAAGCAATCAGATGTCATACTGAACTCATTTAACATTGACAAAACAGGTGCAAGATAAAAACTTACAGAATCTGAGTAATTTTTTAAATGACAAGAAACTAGAAAGTGTAGAGGAGGAAAGGGTTTTGTGTTTGTGATTGTAAGTATTGTAACTATCTTTCATCAAGGCTTTTTACAAATGATCATAAAGGTAAAATGGGTTGAACTAAATTTCAGTTTCTTACAAGTGTGTAAGCAGTTGGTCCATCTGATATGTTGCTCCTAACCTCTGCCTACAGAAGGCAAAAAGTGGTTGTAGATGGATCATATTCTGCATGGAGGTCAGTGACCAGTGGTGTGCCTCAAGAGATCTGTTCTGGGACCCCTTCTCTTTGCGATGTTTATAAATGACCTGGATGAGGAAGTGGAGGGATGGGTTAGTAAATTTGCTGATGACACAAAGGTTGGGGGTATTGTAGATAGTGTGGAGGGCTGTCAGAGGTTACAGCGGGACATTGATAGGATGCAAAACTGGGCTGAGAAGTGGCAGATGGAGTTCAACCCAGATAAGTGTGAGGTGGTTCATTTTGGTAGGTCAAATATGATGGCAGAATATAGTATTAATGGTGAGACCCTTGGCAGTGTGGAGGATCAGAGGGATCTTGGGGTCCAAGTGCATAGGACACTCAAAGCTGCTGCACAGGTTGACTCTGGTTAAGAATGCATACAGTGCATTGGCCTTCATCCATCGTGGGATTGAGTTTAAGAGCTGAGAGGTAATGTTGCAGCTATATCGGATCCTGGTCAGACCCCACTTGGAGTACTGTGCTCAGTTCTGGTCACCTCACTACAAGAAGGATGTGAAAACCATAGAAAGGATGCAGAGGAGATTTACAAGGGATTGAGGAGCAAGCCTTATAAGAATAGGTTGAGTGAACTCGGCCTTTTCTCCTTGGAGCGGCAGAGGATGAGAGGTGACCTGATAGAGGTGTATAAGATGATGAGAAGCATTGATCGTGTGGATAGTCAGAGCCTTTTTCCCAGGGCTGAAATGGCTAATGCGAGAGGGCACAGTTTTAAGGTGCTTGGACGTAGGTACAGAGGGAATGTCAGGGGTAAGTTTTTTTACGCAGAGTGTGGTGAGTGAGTGGAATGGGCTGCCGGTGACAGTGGTGAAGGTGGATTTGATAGGGTCTTTTAAGAGACTCCTGGATAGATACATGGATCTTAGAAAACTAGAGGGCTATGGGTAACCCTCAGTAATTTCTAAAGTAAGTACATGGTTGGCAGAGCATTGTGGGCCGAAGGGCCTGTACTGTTCTGTAAGTTTTCAATGTTTCTATGTCTCAACTAATTAAGACAAGAATACCTAAACTTTCAAAATATTGACTGGGATTATCTTAACCCCAGTTTAGATTAGTTTGTTAAATGTGTCCAGTAGAGTTTTTTTAAGGCTCTCTGTATATAGTCATTTAATGAGAAATTGCTGAACTCAACCTTCTCTTGCTAACTGAAATTAAACAGGTGTTGGAAGTGTTGGATCAGTCTGAGATCAGGTTCTGCAAAAAGAACTTGAGCATTAGTGTGGGAGGACCTGGTGGGAGTAGATTGGGACAGATGCTTGTTAAGTGTGCACATCTAAACTTTTCCTTTCACTTGGGATTATTCCATGTCCCTAGTTGGTTTAACTATACTGCCAACTATTCTAAGTTGGTGGATCTGGAGAGGACATTTTCCAGGGAGTCAAGAATAAGGTGGTTACAGCTGTTTTATTAGAGATTGATATCAAATAACAATAAAGCACTATGAGCAAGTATCTAACAACAGCAGATAACTAACTAATTGTAACCAAGTCTGTCTAACTGTCATGAGCCCTCCAAGCCTCTGCAGTGTGTTATAAAGCATTGGGCTTCTGAGTTTCTCGAACATCCGTGTTTACTAATTGTTGCCTTGTCTAGCGTCATTAGGCCCTTGTGCTTTCTGTTTAATCTTGTCAAGTTAATTGTACTGGCCGGTGACACAGTGGCATCTGCACTGGAGCTCAAGACAAGTGGTCCCGGGTTTGAATCTAGCCAGCTCTGTGTGTGCTTTCCATCCATGCTGAGCTGAGTATTGAGCTAGCAACTCAGCCTCATAAAAAATGCTAAAAGAAATGGCTGCCCAATGCGCCCCAAGACGCAGAGAGGATCAACAACAAGTCAATTGTGACTGGCACGGGTTTCCTGCTATTCGCTAATCGGATTCTCGATTAGCATAGGTCAGATTCCTTGTGTTGAAAATGATTTGTCTCATGGTGTCACTCAGTTACACCACCGATGCTCTGTTGGTATTCTCTTGTTTCCGTTTCTACATCAGAGTCCATCGTTCCTCCACATCTGAGTTCCGTCATTGTCAGCACCCACTGTGACAGAAGTTGCTATTCCTCCACACCCAGGTTCAGTTGTTGCCAGCGTTCACTGTGACAGAGTCTATTGTTCCTCCGCACCTGGGTTCAGTTGTTGCTAGCACTCACCATGACAGTATCTGCCGTTCCTCGACACCTGGGTTCGATCATTGCCAGTATCCACCATGACAGAGTCTGCTGTTCCTCCACACTTTGGTTCAGTTGTTGCCAGCACTCACTGTGACAGATTATACAAATGAATAAGCAAAAATTAAAGTTACAACAGATGCTACAAGAATGAGAGTGGGCTTTTTAAAGCAGGTTGGGAGATGTTAAATATATCTGCAAATACACCTGTCAGCTGATCTGCACAGGATCTGAGCCAGATGCTTTCCGTAGCTTTGATCTATGGAAGAATGATCCAATGGTGACTGTGAGTTCATGTGTATTGGAGACGCTCAGGATTGATGGTGATATTCCAGTCCCGTATTCAGAATGTACCTGGAATGTGTTATCTGCATCTGGAAGAACGGCACTGTTGTTAGCGATGCTGCCCAATTTCGTTTTGCAGTCCATTATAGCATGTAAGGCTTGCCACAACTGACAGCTGGTGTGACTCAGTTTAGGGGTGATATTGTCTCTTGGCATCCATCAGAGCTTTACACAGGGCGTATCTCAATTTCTTGTAACGATCAGTGTCACCTGATTTGAATGCCACAGGCCTAGACCAGTAAGGATTGGGTTTCACGGTTTATCCATTGTTGCCAGTTTGGAAACAACCAAACTGTCCTCTTTCAATGGTTCAGTGCTTCAAATTAACATCAGAGAAACTGTATATAATATACAACCTGAAATCCTTACTGTTTGCAGACATTTGTGAAACAGAGAGAGAAAAAATCCCTATAGAATGAATGACAGAAAGATGTTAGAACCCCAAAGTCCCCCATTCCATGCAGCAAAAGCATCAATGCTCCCCCTCCCACCTTGCTTCAGCAAAATCATCATCACCCCCCACTGGCCACCCACCATGAAAGCAACAGCAAACCCCAGAGACCATGATCTAGAGTCCATCAAAAACTACTGCCCACCTCTCACTGACAAGGGGGAGAGAGATGCTGTCCTGCCACAGCAAGAGGGGGGGACAACAGCTCGTTGTTTCGATGTTACAATCTGTCATTCGAGCTCCTCAGCTTGGGGCCAACACACTCTCTTACCATCGAGAGAGGCCGCTCAGCCACTTCCCTAATCCTAATGCAATTTCCAAAGAGCAAGAATCCACTACCCTTGAAGTACGTAGTTTGTGCACAGCTCTAGATCATGGACTCTGACAGGACTCCAGCCACCTTGAAAAGGGACAAAAATGGAAATGAGAACAGGAGAATCAAGCTGTTTCACAGATGAACTGCAAGAAGTCACCCAGTTATGCAAAAACCTCTGTGCCAATTTTCATACATTATCCTCAATGCTCTTGTTAATAAATTCCATGATGGTGGTGACTCATTTCAGCTGACTGCTCAGTTTTGGCCATGGGCTGATCTGTGGACTTAAAGCATTGCATAGAAGCTCATCTACTTTCTCAGACCAGTTCTGTTCTATTCCCCCTATTTTCTATCTCCTCTAAGCCCATAACTGAGATTATTGAAGAGAAAGTTAGATTCAAAGCACATTTATTGTCAAATAATGTATAAATAATACACCTTGAAATTTGTCTGCTTATAGGCAGCCACAAAGAGAGAAACTCAAATAACCCAATTTTTAAAAAAGGACCAAAAAAACCACCTACACAAAAAGAGAGAAAAAAAAAAGTGTGCATAAAATAGTAGCAAGGCAACAGCATCCCCAATCAGACTGAGACCCAGAGCAGCCGGAGTAGGCCCAAGCCAAGCGTTGGTCTTCAGTTTTCACACCAGTGGGGCAGAAATACACAGCAGCTGGCTCAGTTCACAGCCTCAGTGTCACGGAGAAAGGAATGAACATTTGTGAGAGAACGAGCAAAATCGGCCCAACCCTCCCCTCCGTACTTGACACTCAGGCTTCCAGTCTATCTGTGCCAGTGTTTAAATTGTCCAAGCACCGAGAGGTGCCATATTCTAGGACATAGATCCCAGCACCCTCTTACGCCTGGATCGCTCCACCCGAAGCTATTCTCAATCTCAACAAATCAACTCAGTACTTGGAATAATCCAACCTCGTACCCGGGTTAGGTGGGCAGGCATCAAATCTTTTCTACATCGTCTCCTCACCAAAAGCGATACGAACTCCATCTGTGAACTTGGCGGCTCAAGTATATTGCACCTCGCAATGGTCCAGCATCCCCTGAAGCAGTCTTGCCTCCGCCTGCGTCCTCACTATCTGCGGCGATCGTTCACCACTATTTGCTTCATGGAAGATGTTATAAGTAATGTTTTTAGCTGATTCACTTGCCTTATGATGTCTGGTAGAACCATCTTAAACCAGAAGGTTAATTAACCAACAGTTTCTTAGGAAGTTAGAAAAAAACTGGAGAACACAGCAATAATACACAAGAGTCAAGTAGGTGACATGCAAACATCATACAGATAGCACCTAAGGGTCAAGTTCAAACTTGGGTCCCTCAGACTGGTGTACCACCATGCAATCCACAGAAAGAAAATCTGCTCCTTCAAATTTTAGTTGTAGTTAGGACACAGCTCTAGACTGAACTGAAATGAATATGTTTGGACTGTTTTGATGATTTGTGGTTTGACGTTTTATATTCTGTGTTTTTCACTCACTTCTTTGCCATTTGTGTTATGTGTTTTTTTTTGCACATTGGGGGTTTCATTTTTTTCTTTCAATGGGTTCTGTGGTTTTCTTTCTTTGTTTTTCAGAGGCTACAGTGGGACATTGATAGGATGCAGAACTGGGCTGAGATGTGTGAAGTGGTTCATTTTGGTAGGTCAAATTTGAAGACAGAATATAATATTAATGGTAAGGCTCTCAGCAGTGTGGAGGATCAGAGAGATCTTGGAGTCTGTGTCCATAGGACACTCAAAACTGCTGCTCAGGTTGACAGTGTTGTTAAGAAGGCATATGGTGTGTTGGCCTTCATCATCTGCGGGATTGAGCTCAAGAGCCATGAGGTAATGTTACAGCTTATTGTGGAAGTCGAATCCAGATAAGCTCGCTTGGTCCACCAACTAACTGGCAGTTCCTCTTACAGAATAGATACAGTTGCTCACATACACCCACACAGACCTAGCTGGAGCCGGTCTTATCTATATGCATGACAGTACAAAGAAACAGGGAACTTGAAGCACTAGCTGTCTAACTGCAAGAATATGGCTCGATATTGAATGGCGAGATTAGCACATCTGTTAATCATCAGTGATTTCTTGCAGAAAAACGGGCTGCTATGTTTAACCGACCATGTTAACCCTTTACATACTTAATTATTCACTCCTTTTGATCAGTATATGATCAACAAAGCAGTAATTTTTACAGAGAAAGCAACCAAGTGCAGCACTGAGTTATCAATGAGTAAAAACACTGTACAACAGTAATTTTAACAATGGTAAGTACAACTATTAGGCCATAATGCAATATCATGCCCCACATGTTACCGAACAGGCCTTTGAATGACCACCATTTAGACCCCTCCATAAACCCATGTAAATCCTGTTCTACTTTCTTTTTTTTTAAATGCATTTTCTACAACACTACAGATAGGAAAAAACCCCAAACCAAAATGAAGAAAATTAATACAGTGCAAAAATAAACATACAATAATAATATAATACAAAAAAGATAATTGAGAAAGCACCCAAATTGAAGTCATGTAAAGTTAGTATCCTCCCCAAGCCCCACAACAAAAAAAAACTCCAGACCAACCACAACACAATATAGAGAATATAAATCAGGACATTCAAACCCCCAAAACTGTAAATACACTTGAAAACAGAAGATAATAATGCCTACTACCAAAAAAAAAGAGCTGAAAGCAAGGGACCGAAAAAAAAAACCTTAATTAAGAGGAAGGTCTACTTTCTTGATGTTGTCAATCTCCTTGACAATATGCTCAGAGAGGGATGTAATGTTAGTAGACTCATCAGGGATATAGGTGCAGCATTCTGTGCCAATGATAACACAGGTTCCCACTTTCTCAGCTGGGATAAAATCTAAAGCCATATAATACTGTAGGGCTGTTTGTCAGGTGGCTAACATTTCTATGGTCATCTCAGCCACCAGAGCACTGGCAGTTTCATTTGCCAATTCATCCAGGGCTGCTGCCAGCTTGATGATTTCTCGGGAGTTCCTAGCCTTGCCGTAAGATGGGAAGGCAATCGTCCAGAACCTCCCCAACTCTGTGATTCCCCTTTTCTGCCTCTGCCAGTGAGGGTGGTCCTGCAGCTCAGGCATCACCCTTAGGTTGGGGACTAGGTAAACTAGATAACAACACCCACTCCATTTCTTCCGGGGCGGCTGTGGGCCCCACCTGTTGGCTGCTTCCCCAGGTGCCATTCAAGGTTCAAGTGGTATAGGTGACACAAGTGCTATTACCCAGGAAGAGTCTCCCTTGGTGATTACAGTAACAAGAGGCTGGGTGTGGGGCACATATAGGTGTGGCAAAGAGGCTTCAGGAGAGGAGGTACCACCCTTCAAAACACTGATATTTGCAGTTGGTCGATGTCCTCTTGGAATTCTGGACTTCACTGCCCCAGGTTTCATTAGAAAATCCCTTAACAGAGTGTTCCTCGCTAGAATTGAAGGGGATCACTGACAACTGTCTTTCCATGTAAGGGTACTTGTGCATTTATCCAACATGCCCCTGCTTCTTGGTGTTTGGCATAGTTGTGGCAAAGGGACAGGAAAGTATTATGGGCGAAATCAGATGGTGGGGGATGTTTTGGGCCACCATCATAAATAAGTCCTTATAGTTTTTTGTGATTTTAATCCCTAAGTAAATAAAAGAGTCATTAACTAATTTAAAAGGTAAATTTCCATAAATTGGAACCTGTCTATTTAAAGGAAACAATTCACTCTTATTAAGATTTAATTTATACCCGGAAAAATTACTAAATTGAGCCAACAATGATATAACTGCAGGAATGGATTTCTCAGGATCAGAAATAAATAATAATAAATCATCTGCATATAATGATAGCTTATGTATATCCGTCCCACGATTAATGCCAAAAATGTTCTGTGATTCTCTGATAGCAATTGCCAAGGGTTCTAAAGCAATATCAAATAATAATGGACTAAGAGGACAGCCTTGTCTAGTACCCCGAAATAAACGAAAAAAGGGAGATCTTTGATTGTTAGTAAGCACCGAGGCTACTGGAGTATGATATATCAGTTTAATCCAGGAAATAAATGTCGGACTAAAATTAAACTTCTCAAGCACAGTAAATAAGTATGGCCATTCAACTCTATCAAATGCTTTCTCCGCATCTAGTGAAATGACACATTCTGAAGTGCTATGTGAAGGAGTATAAACAATATTCAATAATCTCCTAACATTGAAAAAAGAATAGCGATTTTTAATAAAACCAGTTTGATCTTCCGAAATAATTTGGGGTAATACCTTCTCCAGCCTGGATGCCAGTAACTTGGATAAGATCTTGGAATCTACATTCAATAAAGATATTGGTCTATAGGATGCACAGTCAGTAGGGTCTTCATCGTTCTTCAATATTAAAGAAATGGAAGCTCTATAAAAAGATTGTGGCAGATTACCCAATCTAATTGCTTCTTTGAAAACCCTGCATAACAAAGGAGAAAGAGTAGCAGAAAAACATTTAAAAAATTCTACTGTATACCCATCTGGACCTGGTGCTTTCCCAGAATTCATAGAGGAAATAACCCCTTTAATTTCTGCAAAAGTATGCATAAGTTCTGTCTTCTGGACCGATTCTCAAAGTCAACACTCTTGGCTTTAAGTGTTTCCACCTGTTTAATCGTCGAAAGTAATTTCTACTCCAGTTTTCGATTATCAAGTCTCGCTTCCGAGCTTCCTCTTGCAAAGTTGCGATTAGAGCTTGCTGCTGGTTAACTACTGAATCCGTCTTATCCATATAATCTTGAAAAGCCTTTATATCTTGTTTGAAAATTTGTCATTGTTCTTCAAATTTTTCATTTAAAACCTCCAATAACATTTCATAAGTCAATTCAGTGCGCTTAGGATCGGTCTTTTTTTTCTTCCCGTTCCCATTAGAATCTTTCCCAGGTTCTCACCCTTTAGATCTAAGAGCCATTTCTATATTCATTTCTTCAAAATTCACAATAAACTCTTAAAGATAAGTCCAAAAAAGTAGCAAGAATCTTTTGGTGTAGGTAAAAGTAAGTTAAATAAGGGTGATCATAGGTTAAAAAAAGTAAAGGTTATGGAGCGAATCTGAAACAATGCTCACTCCATGAGCATCTCCTGCTGACCCCAGGTAAATCTCCTCTGCACTCTCTCTATAGTATCAACATCCTTCCTGTAATGAGGTGACCAGAACTAAACACAATATTCGAAGTGGGGTCTGACCAAGGTCTTGTATTGCTGTAACATTATCTCATGGCTCTTGAACTCATTCCCATGGTTAATGAATACCAACACACCATATGCCTTCTTAACAACACTGTCAACCTGCGCAGCAGCTTTGGGTGTCCCATCAACATGGACCCCAAGATCTCTGCTCCACACTGCCAAGAGTCTTACCATTTGTATTATATTCTGTCATCATACAGGACCTATCAAATTGAACCACTTCACGCTTATCTGGGTTGAAGTCATCTGCCACTTCTCAACCCAATTCTGCATCCTATTGATGTCTCACTGTAACCTCTGACAACATTCCAGACTATCCACAACACCCCCAACCTTTGTGTCATCAACAAACTTACTAACCCACCCTTCTACTTCTTCATCCAGGTTATTTATAAAAATCAGAAAGAAGAGGGGTCCCAGAACAGATCCCTGCAGAACACCACTGGTCACCAACCTCCATGCAGAAATTGAATCATCCACAGCCACCCTTTGCCTTCTGTGGGCCAGCCAATTCTGGATCCACAAAACAAGGTTTCCTTGGAGCCCATGCCTCATCACTTTCTGAATGAACCTCGCATGGAGAACCTTATCAAATGCCTTACTGAAATCTAAATACACTACATCCACTGCTCTACCTTCATCAATGTGCTTTGTTACTTCCTCAAAGAATTCAATGAGGCTCGTAAGGCATGACCTGCCCTTGACAAAGCCATGCTGACTATCCCTAATCAGATTATGTCTCTCCAAATGCTCATAAATCCTGCCACTCATGATCTTCTCCAACAACTTGCCCACCACTGAAGTCAGACTCACTGGTCGATAATTTCCTGGGTTATCGCTACTCCCTTTCTTGAACAAGGGAACAACATTTGCAACCCTCCAATCCTCCAGTACTTCTCCCGTCCCTATTAATGATGCAACGATCATCACAAGAGGCTCAGCATTCTCCTCCCTCGCTTCCCACAGTAGCCTGGGGTACATCTCATCCTGTCCTGGTGATTTAGCTAACTAAATGCTTTTCAAAAGCACCAGCACATCCTTTTTCTTAATGTCTATATGCTCAAGCATTTCATTCCACTGTAAATTGTTCCCACAATTGCCAAGGTCTTTTTCCCTGGTGAATACTGAAGCAAGGAATTCATTACATACCTCCACTATCTCCTCGGACTCCATACACACGTTTTCACTATCACACCTGATAGGTCCTATTCTCATGGTTCTATTGACCATGGTTGGGAAGTAAATGCAGGTGATCCTATATTTTGGCTATTCAAATTACAGAAATTCATCCTTACAGAATTCACAATCATTACAGAATATGATATACAAATTAAAAATTCATCCTGGCATAGTTTATCTTCAAAAATAAGTCAACAGAAAATTCATGTTTTTCTCAACTCACATTTCTTTATACATGCAAATAAAGTGTCTTTGTGTTACAAAAATTCTCAAATGGCACATTTTCTTGGAATGCAGCCCCCCCCCCCCCCCAATGTCCTATGCTGCAGTTAGAATAAATCCACTTTGTCCAATTCCTCCTAATAAATAAAGGTTCCCATTCCAGTCACTGTCCTGGTGAGTCTCATCTGTAATCTACCTAATGTTACCACATCCTTCCAGTAGTGTGGTGACCAGAACTGCATACAATACCATAAAATCTACAAGCAAAATCAAACCATTTGACAATTTAGAAATCCTATGCCATGAATTTTTTTCTCTCAACCCAATTCTCCCACCTTCTCCCTGTACCCTTAACACCATAGCAACCAAGAGACTGCCAATCTCTGCCTTGAATTCACTTAGCTGTGCCAAGATCACCTCCCCCTGGGTCACCTCCTCCTTCCCTTTCTCCTATGGTCCACTCTCCTCGTCCATCAGATCATGTCCTCTTCAGTCCTTTACCTTTCCCACTCACACGGCTTCACTGATCATCTTCCAGCTACCCTTAACCTCCCCCCCACCTTTTTATTTTGGAGTCTCCCCCCTTCCTTTCCAGTCCTGAAGAAGGGTCTCAGCCTGAAACATCAACTGTTGATTCATTTCCGTAGATGCTGCCTGACCTGCTGAGTTCCTCCAACATCTTGTATGCAATACTTATTGATTTTCCCTCCATAACCATTCATTACTTTCCCTTACTTATTGGATTCCAGCACTGGTAACCTTTGTGTCCTCACTTGTCTCTATCTTCACCCTGCCCTTACCACCTGGTTTGAACTGTGTTTTGTTCCTTGCTTGCTTCCACTTAAAAACAAATGTCTCTCCATCCCATCTCTCCCCCTCCCTTACACCTAACTTCATATGCCTTCCAAACTTTACTGCTTCTCGGTCCATTCATCAGCTACAGGTCCCTGTCTCACTCCTGTTCCTCTCCTTACTATACTGGACAGCTTCCCTTGCCACTTTCCATCCAGATGCAGGGTCTCATATTGGAACATCAAAAGTTCCTTTCTTCCCACAGGTGTTGTTTGACCCACAGAGTTATTTCAGCAGTTTGCTTCATTTTGTTCAATTCCAGCATCTGCAGCCTTTGATCTTTTTAAAAACAGTGTTATTTATTCAACTCACCACCCAGGCCATGTTCTTTTCTCATTGCTGGCATTGGGTAGAAGATACAAGAGCCTCAGGGCTTGCATCACCAGGTTCAGGAACAGTTATTACCTCACAACTATCAGGCTCTTGAACAAGGGGAGTAACTATACTCACTTGCCCATCCATTCCCACAACTAATGATCTCACTTTAAGGACTCTTTATTTTGTTATCTCATTTTCTCATTATTTATTGCTATTTATTTATATTTGTATTTACACAGTTTATTGTCTTCTGCCTCTGCTTGATCTGTCATTAATCCTGTTTTAGTTACTATTTTATAGATTTGCTGAGTCTGCCCACAGGAAAATGAATCTCAGGAATGCTTATGGTGACATATATGTACTCTGAGAGAAATTTTGCTTTGAAGTTTGAGTTTTTGGTTAACAGTGATCCCTTCCCCTCTTCACATGTTGTTATTGACCAATGATCATAATGCCATTGAAGTTCAAGTGTAGACTCTCCTGATGGAGATGGCTATTAACTGGTTCTTCTGTAGCATGAATGTTAATTCCCATTCTCAGCCAAATCCTGAATATTGGCCCATCTTGTGGTATGCAGGCACAGGATGCTTCATTACCTATTTATACCAGTGGTCCCCAACCACCGGGCTGCAAAGCATGTGCTACCAAGCTGCGAGAAAACGATATGATCTGGCAATATGAAACAATACGAGTCGGCTGCACCTTTCCTCATTCCCTGTCACGCCCACTGTTGAACTTGAATACATGCGAGGTCATCATTCGCCTAAATGCAGTGATACCCTAGCACCAGGGATCACTGGTCGGCTTCGGGTAACTGGCCGCCTCACGCGGCTGGTGAGAAGTGCCGTTGCTACTGGCTTGGAGTGCGGACAGATGGGCGCCGCCTCTAAACCTGTTTACCACACCGAATGTTCGTGGGGAACCCAGTGCTAAATATTCGCAGATTACCTAATTCGGGCTCAGGGTTTCGTAAGTAGCAGAGTTGCGATCTACTGAAAGTCATCCCTCGAGCCAAACTTTTGTCTGCCGATAGATCCTACCTACCTTCAAGGGAGGGTGGGCACACGCCCTGTCACACTCCTCGATCAGTCGGTCACTCTCTCCAGACTGCGACTGCCGCAGCCCCGGTAGGGGGACCTCCGGCCCTCACCTTGTCCTCTCACTGGTATGTTGCAATAACTTTATATGTTCATATGAGGAAAATATGCGCTGTTTGTTTAATATCCAAACATTACTTAAAATGTTATGATGCTATTGACTTATAAGTGAGTTATAATTGGTTTAACACTATATTCATGCGAGGAAAATATGTGCTGTGTGTTTAATATTGAATTCATTAGAATTCTTTTAGAAACAAAATTGAGTGTATTAGCCACTTATAAGTGACTTATAGTTGACTTATCACCTATATCCAGTCGTGATTAACACCCCCACCCCCCCATCGGCTGGTCCGCAAGAATATTGCCAATGTTAAACCGGTCCGCCGCTGCAAAAAAGGTTGGTGACCCCTGATTTATACCTATCTACAGTGTCTATAAAAAGTATTCACTCCCGCTTGGAAATTTTCCTGTTTTGTTGTTTTACAATATTGAACCACAGTGGATTTAATTTGGCTACTTTTGAAACTGATCAGCACAAGAAGGCTCTTTTGTGTGAATGTGAAAACAAATCTGAACAAACTGATCTGAATTAATTAGAAATATCAAACACAAAATAATTGATTGCATAAATATTCACCCTCTTCAAGTCAATATTTGGCAGAGCACCTTTGACAGCAATTACAGCCTTGATTCTGTGTGGACAGGTCTCAATCAGCTGTGCACATCTGGATACTGCAATTTTATCCTATTCTTCTTTACAAAATTCTTCAGGCTCTGTCAGATTGCATGGGGATTGTGAGTGAACGGCCCTTTTCAAGTCCAGCCACAAATTCTCAATTGGACTGAGGTCTGAACTCTTGACTTGGCCATTCTAAAATATTAATTTTGTTGTTTTAAGCCATTTCTGTGTAGCTTTGTCTTTATGCTTGGGGCCATTTTCTTGCTGGAAAACAAAATTTCTCCCAAGTCCTAGTTCTTTTGCAGACTTTATCAGGTTTTGCTCCAGGATTCCCCTGTTTTTACTGCATTAATTTTACCCTTTACCTTCACAAGGTTTCTAAGCTCTGCTGCAGTGAAGCACCTCCACAGCATGATGCAGCCACCACCATGCTTAACGGTAGGGATGGTGTATTGTTGATGATGTGTGGTGTTTAGTTTATGTCTGATGGCCAAAAAGCTCAATTTTGATTTCATTCCACCATAGAAACTTCTTCCAGCTGACTTCAGAGTCTCTCATGTGCCTTTTGGCAAAGTTTAGCGAGATTTCATGTGAGTTTTATTTTTCAACATTGGCTTTTCTTTGTCACCCTCCCATAAAGCTGTGACTGGTGAAGCACCCGGACAACAGTTGTTGTATATGCAGTCTCTCCCATCTCAGCCACTGAAGTTTGTAACTCCTCCAGAGTTATCAAAGGTCTCTTGGTTCCATCCCTCACTAGTTTCATTCTTGCACAATCACTCAGTTTTTGAAGACAGCCTGCTCTAGGTAGATTTACAGCTCTGCCATATTCTTTCCATTTCTTGATTATTGACTTAACAGACTCCAAGGGATATTCAGTGACTTGGAAATTTTGTTATATCGATCTCTTGAATTGTGCTTTTCAATAACCTTTTTGCTCAGGTGCATGGATTGTTCTAGGGCCTTCATGGTGTAGTTTTGCCAGGATACTCATCAGAGACTTGGATGGCTCAGGGGCAGGAATGGTTACTTCGAGTGCCAAGCTTTAGATGTTTCAGAAAGGACAGGGAGAGGGAGGCAAAAGAGGTGGGGACGTGGCACTGCTGATCAGTGATGTTACGGCTGTAGAAAAGGAGGAAGACACGGATGGATTGTCTATGGAATCTTAGGAACAGGAAGAGGTCAATAACTCTACTGGATGTTTATTTGGAGACCATCCAGTAGTAACAATGACATCGAGGAGCAGATAGAGAGACAGATTTTGGAAAGGTGTAATAATAACAGGGTTGTGGTGGTGGGAGATTTTAATTTCCCAAATATCGACTGGCATGTCTCTAGAGCAAGGGGTTTAGATGGGGTGGAGTTTATTAGGTGTGTTTAAGAAGGTTTCTTGACACAATATGTAGATAAGCCTACAAAAGGAGAGGCTGACCTTGATCTGGTATTGGGAAATGAACCCGGTCAAGTCTCAGATCTCTCAGTGGGAGAGCATTTTGGAGATAGTGCTCACAATTCCATCTCCTTTACCATAGCACTGGAGACAGATAGCAACAGACAAATTAGGAAAGTGTTTGATTGGAGTAAGGGGAGGCTATCAGGCAGGAACTTGGAAGCATAAATTGGGAACAGATGTTCTCAGGGAAATGTACAGAAGAAATGTGGCAAATGTTCAGGGGATATTTGCATGGAGTTTTGCATAGGTACATTCTAAACAGACAGGGAAAGTATGGTAGGGTACAGGAACCATGGTGTACAAAGACTGTTGTTAATCTAGTCAAGAAGAAAAGAAGAGCTTACAAAAAGTTCAAAAAACTAGGCAATGATAGCGATCTAGAAGATTATAAGACTAGCAGGAAGGAGTTTAAGAAAGAAATTAGGAGAGCCAGAAGGGGCCATCAGAAGGCCTTGGCAGACAGTATTAAATAAAACCCAAGGCATTCTACAAGTATGTGAAGAGCAAGTGGATAAGATGTGAGAGAATAGGACCGATCAAGTGTGACAGTGGAAAAGTGTGTGTGGAACCGGAGGAGATAACAGAGGTGCCTTGCTTCAGTATTCAGTATGGAAAAGGATCTTGGCTATTGTAGGGATGACTTACAGCAGACTGAAAAGCTTGAGCATGTGGATATTAAGAAAGAGGATGTGCTGGAGCTTTTGGAAAGCATCAAGTTGGATAAGACAAGTTACCAGGACCACACGAGATGTACCCCAGGATACTGTGGGAGGCGAGGGAGGAGTTTGCTGAGCCTCTGGCAATGATCTTTGCATCATCAATAGGAACAGGAGAGGTTCTGGAGGATTAGAGCATTGCAGATGTTGTTCTATTGTTCAAGAAAGGGAGTAGAGATAGCCCAGGAAATTATAGACCAGTGAGTCTTACTTCACTGTTGGTAAGTTGGTAAGTTGATGGAGAAGATCCTGAGAGGCATAATTTATGAACATTTGGAGAGGCATAAAATGATTAGGAATAGTCAGCATGTGAAAGGCAGGTCATGCCTTATGAGCCTGATTGAATTTTTTTGAGGATGTGGCTAAACACATTGATGAAGGAAGAGCAGTAGATGTAGTGTATATGGACTTCAGCAAGGCATGTGACAAGGTACCCCATTCAAGGTTTATTGACAAAGTAAGGAGGCATGGGATCCAGAATTGGCTTGCCCACAGAAGGCAAAATGTGGTTGTAGGCGGGTCATATTCTGCATGGAGTTTGATCGCCAGTGGTGTGGCGATCTGTTCTGGGACACCTATTCTTTGTGATTTTTATAAGTGACCTGAATGAAGAAGTGGAGGCTTGGGTTAGTAAATTTGCTGATGACACCAAGGTTGGCGGTGTTGTGGATAGTGTGGAGGGTTGTCAGAGGTTACAGTGGGACATTGATGGGATGCAAAACTGGGCTGAGAAGTAGCAGATGGAGTTCAACCCAGTTAAGAGTGAGCTGGTTTATTTTGGTAGGTCAAATATGTTGGCAGAATGTAGTATTAATGGTAAGACTCTTGGCAGTGTGGAGGTTCAAAGGGATCTTGGGGTCCGAGTCTGTAGGACGCTCAAAGCAGCTATGCAGGTTGACTCTGTGGTTAAGAAAACCTACGGTGCATTGGCCTTCGTCAATCGTGGGATTGAGTTTAGGAGCTGAGAGGATGTTTACTAGGATGTTGCCTGGATTAGGGAGCATGCCTTATGAGCATAGGTTGAGTGAACTCGGCCTTTTCTCCTTGGAGCAACGGAGGATGAGAGGTGACCTGATAGAGGTGTATAAGATGATGAGAGGCATTGATTGTGTGGATAGTCAAAGGCTTTTTTCCAGAGCTGAAATGGCAAACACAAGAGGGCACAGTTTTAAGGTGCTTGTAGGTACAGAGGAGATGTCAGGGGTAAGTTTTTTACGCAGAGAGTGGTGAGTGCGTGGAATGGGCTGCCAGCAGTGGTGGTGGAGTTGGATATGATAGGGCCTTTTAAGAGCCTCCTGGACAGGTACATGGAGCTCAGTAAAATAGAGGTCTATGGGTAACCTGAGGTTATTTCTAAGGTTCTAATGTTCAGCACAGCTTTGTGAGCTGAAGGGCTTGTATTGTGCTATAGGTTTTCTATGTTCCTATGTTTCTATCGGCAGTTGGACCTTACAAATATTTTAACTTCTGTAATGCCCAGATCATATTTTTTACTGTTATGCTCTATGTATTTCATTTTGTGCCGTTCTCTGCAAGCTGCTTGTTTTCAGCTTATGTTTAGGCTATTGTTGAGGATAAGAGATGAGGAAAACTGTCTGCTATCCAATTAGGGTGGTCAAATTGAAGGGGATGTTTCTCTGGTGAGGGACACTACTGTTTGGCTTGGGGTTTTTTTGGGGGGAGTTCAGGGGAGATGAAGAGATAAGATGCCAGAGAGCAGAGATCATAGGATTTGACATGGCATTCATAGCAAAAGGATTTGAGTACAGGAGCAGGGAGGTTCTACTGCAGTTGTACAAGGCCTTGGTGAGGCTGCACCTAGAATATTGTGTGCGGTTTTGGTCCCCTAATCTGAGGAAAGACGTTCTTGCCATAGAGGGAGTACAAAGAAGGTTCACCAGATTGATTCCTGGGATGGCAGGACTTTCATATGAAGAAAGACTGGATCAACTAGGCTTATACTCACTGGAATTTAGAAGATTGAGGGGGGATCTTATTGAAACATATAAAATTCTAAAGGGATTGGACAGGCTAGATGCAGGAAGATTGTTTCCGATGTTGGGGAAGTCCAGAACGAGGGGTCACAGTTTAAGGATAAAGGGGAAGCCTTTTAGGACCGAGATGAGGAAAAACTTCTTCACAGAGAGAGTGGTGAATCTGTGGAATTCTCTGCCACAGGAAACAGTTGAGGCCGGTTCATTGGCTATATTTAAGAGGAAGTTAGATATGGCCCTTGTGGCTAAAGGGATCAGGGGGTATGGAGAGAAAGCAGGTACAGGATTCTGAGTTGGAGGATCAGCCATGATCATACTGAATGGTGGTGCAGGCTTGAAGGGCCAAATGGCCTACTCCTGCACCTATTTTGTATGTTTCTATGTTTACAGTGGATTTGGGACACAGTGCATTTTGGTGCAATTAAGCAGCTGTCACAATTAGCCAAATATTTATAGAAATAGTTAAAAAGGTACGAAAAAAAAGACAATGTATCATTTAACTAAGTAATAAATTATGTATTTAAATGAAATTTAGAACGCTATGATACTACTACATTACTGTAAATTTGTATATTGGTTCCTAATTATTTTTGATGAAAGAATTAATCCTGTATATGCTGCTGCATTCTTTTGATTGACTAAATAAAGAAAATCAGCACAGATTCCTAATGCAGATAATTGTCTGTGTTCATACAATGATTGCATCCTTCAAATCTTCATTTTTATTGTCATTCAAGATAATTGTTGATGCTTTTGATTCAGCTTGAAAAAGGATAGGGAGCAATCATGAATGAACGTATTTGATTAGACAAATCCTAATTTCAGTGGATTAGGTAATCATTAGGCCAGGAATCAGATCAGTTACCAAATTTGTATTTGAACAATGGGTAATCTTTGGTGGAGTTAGTTCAGATACAATCAAGATAAGGTGCCATTTGTAAAATAGTGTACCAAGAGGACAGAAAAGATTTTGAAGGCGCTCTTCCTAACTTCTAGCTCCATTGCCATCTCAGTCTTATTGCATGCAATTGTCTCTTAACGGGTTGGGTCTACATTAGTTTTTTACACAATGTTTGGTCTTCAGAAAGTTTAAAACAAGCTTGAAAACTAGCAGATAATAACATTTTGATTTATTGCTTGATAATTATATAATGCAACCAAAACAGTCATCATTAAATCACTGTTAGAAAAAGAAACTCAACAGAGGACTCATTAGGAAACTTGTGACATTCAGCATTGCACAGCTCAGGAAACTGTTACTTGAGCCTTTTGTCATTTTAATTCATTTGACATGTGACATTGTTGAAAATATTTGAAAATCTGATATATTTGCAATTAAGCAGAGGTACACATTTTACATATGTAAAATTCACAGAGAAAAAGAAACTCAACGTTAAAGTACGACTCAACAATATTAGAAAAAGTTGTAATCTTGACATATTAGACTTCATTGTAGATGTTCATCTGTGGCTTCTGGAAAATGAAAAGCAATCTATTTGTTTCCCTATATCAAATATCCAACATTTTCTGAGAGATTTCCATTACAAATTATAATGCTAATATTTTTATGGTAATGAGATCATTCAAGTCAAGTTGTAATAATATGTTATATATATTTCTTATTTTATATTTATTTTGTAATTTTTTTGTAATTTTATATCTTTGCACTTTACTGTTGTCATAAAACAATCAATTTTACACCATATAAGTTAGTAACAATAAGTTTGCTTCTGATGCAGATGCAGTTCTAATACTAGTAAGGAGGAAATAATTATAGTTTGAGACATTTAAGATCCTGTTATAAATACAGATATATGCAATTAATTATAGCATTATACTGATTGGGGTGTATGGGGTGTTCAGGGAGGGATAGCACCTCTGGTGAAGGGACTTGTTTGTCCATTCTGGGACAGCTCACTCACCTGTGGTCCCAACAGACTCTAACCTGTGGCTCCAAGTAGCTGTCTGCATATGACCATGGCCACAGCCCAATACACCACTTCGACGGGCTGGCTAATCTACATAAAGGTAGCCATTGTCTCATACCTCATGAGATAGGGACATGCCTGTCCTAGCATTCGAACCAGCTCCAGCGGACTGGGTGGATGAGATCTACAGTGACATTCAGTTGCCAGGAGTGTGGTTCTGCAATGTTCCGTGGAGAGCAAAGGGCATGTCAAGACACCGAAGACATCATGGCCATCTACTGCAGCCAAGCAAGACCCCGGTTTGTGACGCTTCTTTGTACCACTGAGGTCAAGAAAGTGGAACTGTCCCAGTCCACTTTAAAAGCTTTCCCACATAGGTCTCCTGTTTCTGTCGGACCTGACGGACAGCCACCATACTAATAGGATGGAATGTATGGCATTGAGATGAAATTCATATTTGCTGACATTTTAGCCCAAATGACAAAGTCCACACTTGGTCAGTTTTTACTACCCTTTGGCAGCACAACAGGAGAAGAATTAGCATTATCTTATTTCCAGCTTCACTTTCTGTCACAACTTTTCAGGCACTCTAGTGTTGCCAGAATGAAAGTAGCCAGCTAATACCCACGTGATCCTTATAATTGAAACATCCTGATCACTTGAGTCATGGCCACAATTGCTGGATGGTGCTCATAGCTCCACGTGTATCTTATACCTCTGTATCCTGTAGCACAAGATGACCAATGCCATGAAATATTCTAAAGTTTACAATTTTAGAGGTCTCCTAACCAGCTTCTATAATTCAGAATCAGATTTAATATCACTGGCATATGCCGTGAAATTTGTTAACTTTACAAGCAGCAATACAATGAAATGTACGATAAGTGAATTTAGAGAAAATAACTGAGTTACATTAAGTATATATATGTCTATTAAATCGTCATCATCGTCGTTAGGCCGCACTCCAGAATTTCCACTTGGCAGACAATTTCCTTCCACGCCACTCTGTCCCGACACTTGTCGTTAACGTTGTCGCTTTGATCCTTCATTGAGACTGACATATTTGGAAATCATGTACTTGGCAAGTTACAGCAGTGGTTTGCCTTTGCCTTCTGCCCGGTGAGCTTAAAGAGATCACCACCTTGTCTGTTAAATAGTTAAGTTAAAATAAATAGTGCAAAGTAACAGAAGTAAAAAAAGTAGTGAGGTAGTGGGGAAGAAGCTGAGCGTGTGCCTTTAAACTTCAGTACCTCCTTCCTGAAGGAAGAAATGAGGAGAGGGCATGTCCTGGGTGGTGGGAATCGTTAATGATGTACACTACCGTCCTAAGGCAGCTTGAAAACATCTTGAATACTACAGAGGCTGGTACTCATGATAGAGCTGACTAATTTTATAAGTTTCTACAACTTACTTCGATCTTGTGCCATAGCAGAAAGTGATGCAGCCAGTCAGAATGTTTTTCACAGTGCATTTGTAGAGGTTCTATGTTATAAGGAGCAAAGGAAGTGAACCCAAGTGCAGGACATAGGCACGGAGATTGTGTTTGGATGTTTACATGGACATAAACAGCAAACAGCAAGCAGGAGGGATCTTGACACGGAGCCTTGACTCAGAGAAACGGAGTCTCATAGGTAAACCTTGAAACTGGAATTAAACTTAGAACAAACAGTTCTAAGCGGTCAGGAAATGTAATGTACTCACAGGAAAAAAGACCAACGAACTGGCGATTAGTGGTTGTGACGCCGGAGAACTTACACTGCAGTTCTAGATGGAAGCCAGGTGTGCCGTCATCAAAGCGAATTAGAAACAATTGGGAAATTAACAATTGGAACCGTGGCACAATCAACGGAAATTGGGAGGAAGGTAGGGAATAAACGATCGGGACCATGAGAGTACCACCCTCCCCCCCCCCCAAATGGGAGCCTCCAGACGATCTACCAGGCTTGTTCGAATTGTCCCGATGGAAATCCCGGATGAGGGAAGGGTCCAAGATGAAGGAGCGGGGAATCCAGGAACATCCCTCCTAATCGACGAGGTACTGGAGGCCCCAAAGGGCTGACAGACACAGGTTTCAATTGGGAGATTTGTACGTGGGATGAATATGCATAGATTTGGGTGGTTTGAGTCGGACCGCCGAGGGGTTGATAATACTCTCAATCTCGAATGGTCCCAGGAAATGGGGGGGGGGGGTGAGTTTCTTGGGCTTGTTCTTATGGGGGATGTCTTTAGAAGAGAGCCAAACCTTCTGCCCAGGCTGATAATCAAGTGCAGGGATCCGATGGCGATCGGCAATCCTCCGGTTGTGGTCGGCTGAGCAGAGTAGGGCTGCGCAGGTGTCTTTCCAGATCTTGCAGCACCGGCAGAGATGGGCCTGAACAGAAGGCCCAATGTCATCTTTATGTGCGAGAAACAGAGGGGATTGGTTCAAAGGGAGACATTCTGGTGGCAGTGCTGACCGGGGAGTTATGGGCGTACTCAACACAAGCATGGTGAGTGCACCAGGCAGATAATTTGTTGGCGGTTATGCAGTGCTGCTTCCAATTCCTGGTTAGCTTGCTCTGTTTGCCCGTTGATCTGCAGATGGAAGTCGGACGACAGATTTACTGAGGCTCGAAGGACTTGACAAAAAGATCTCCAAACTTGAGAGACGAATTGGGAACCCTGGTCAGAAATAACGTTAGAGGGAATCCCGTGAAGGCGGAAGACATGTTGGACAAGAAGATCGGCTGTTTCACAAGCTGTAGGGAGCTTGGGAAGGCCTACGAAGTGCACAGCTTTGGAGAAGTGGTCCACCACGGTGAGCACGGCAGTGTTCCCATTGAGGGGGTAGTCCCATAATGAAATCCAGCACAATATGAGACCAAGAGCGGCTAGGAACAGGTAGGGGACGATGCAATCCAGCAGGTGGCTGGTGGGAGGCTTTTCCACGAGCACAAACAAAACAGGCAAAGACAAAGGAACGGGTGTCAGCATCCATGGAGGGCCACCAGAAATGTATCTTCAGGAGGGACAGAGTCCGATTGATCCAGGTATGGCAGGTGAAACGAGACGTGTGCCCCCACTGGAGAACCTGAGATTGAACGGAATCAGGCACAAAGAGGCGATTGGAGGGTCTGTTTTCTGGGTCAGGTTGAGTCCGTTGGGCCTCTTTAACTATGAGCTCGATCTTCCAGGTGAGGGCAGCCACTACACAGGATGGCGGAAGGATGGTCTCAGGGTAGGAAGGCCCTCTGTAATTGTCTCAGAGACATGTTTCATTGAGATGTTTATTTTATATGTTTTTGTCATAAATTCATGATTATTTTATCATCTTAAAATAATGTTTGATTAAAAATTTTGGGTTTTGTTATGTAAGGTTTTATTTAATGTAGAGTGTAATGGGTCACATGACCAAAGTTTAATAAGAGCATGACTGTGGCAGTATGGGTCAGAACCAACATGGATGCAGAGAAAGACACATGGCCCTAAAATAATCTTATTGTGCACATGGTCCAAGAGGCACACACAGTAATTGTATTTATTTGTTTTATATTGTGTATAATGCTGTTGATGTTCCTTTACATGGACAGTGTAATATACTTTTAGTGATTTTATTTGATTTCAGCACACTTCTGGTGTGCGGACGTGTTTGGGCCTGTTTATCGGCGGACACTAGCTCGAGGAACTTTAAAAGACTGAGAGACGTATGTTTCAAACCTTTTATGTCTTTTATTTTCTTGTAGTTTTCACGGTGTCTGCTGAAGAAAGAGAGGGAGATAAAAATAAATCTTCAAGGGCATCTGTATGCTACGTGGCCATTATTTCATTGGACCAGTGTAGTTACAGTGAAAACGTGCAGCCAACATGGCCGAGAGTTCAAAGTAAGGAGCACCACGTGTCCGGGAAGAAGAGAGGAGGAAGCACGATCGCTGGGGCAGCGCGTGGCCGGAGATGTCATTGGAGAAAAGGCTTGGCAATTCACGGGAGAAAACAGGTGTGTCGGCTCCTGACACCGTTGGGTTGAGAATACCGTGATTTCACCAAGAGAGGGCAATGTTTACCAGCATAGGCTACAGCTTTGCAAATATCCTCTCTACAGGCTTCAGAGTGCAGTGTCTGTTTCATTCCCTTGCTGTCTTCAGGCAGGAAAGTGTGGCTCTGCAGATGCTGTCAGGTTTGACTGTGCTACCTCTACAACTTTATGGACATTAGTAAAATTTGAGGAAAAAAATACTTGATAAAATACTGGTTTATTGATGAGAAAAGTAATTGATTTATCATTATAGCCTAATTGTTGTTCCTGCTTTACTAGTGGCATTGTTATGAATGTTCTAATGGTGTTTTAAACATAGAACAATACAGCACAGTACAGGCCATTTGGCCTGCAATGTTGTGTCGACCCTTAAACCCTGAGTCCCATATAACCCACCACCTTAAATTCCTCCATATAACTCTCTAGCAGTCCCTTAAATTTCACTAGTGTATCTGCCTCCACCACTGACTCAGGCAGTGCATTCCACACACCAACCACTCTCTGAGTAAAAAACCTTCCTCTAATATCCCCCTTGAACTTTCCTCCTCTTACCTTAAAGCCATGTCCTCTTGTACTGAGCAGTGGTGCCCTGGGGAAGAGGTGCTGGCTGTCCACTCTATCTATTTCTCTTATTATCTTGTACACCTCTATCATGTGTCCTCTCATCCTCCTCCTCTCCAAAGAGTAGAGCCCCAGCTCCCTTAATCTCTGATCATAATGCATACTCTCTAAACCAGGCAGCATCCTGGTAAATCTCCTCTGTATCCTTTCCAGTGCTTCCACATCCTTCCTATAGTGAGGCGACCAGAACTAAACACAGTACTCCAAGTGTGGCCTAACCAGAGTTGTATAGAGCTGCATCATTACCCCGCGACTCTTAAACTCTATCCCTTGACTTATGAAAGCTAATTTCTTAACTACCTTATCTACCTGTGAGGCAACTTTCAGAGATTTGCGAACATGTACCCCCAGATCCCTCTGCTCCTCCACACTCCCAAGTATCCTGCCATTTACTTTGTACTTTGCCTTGGAGTTTGTTCTTCTAAAGTGTACCCCCTCACACTTCTCCAGGCTGAACTCCATCTGCCATTTCTCAGCCCACTTCTGCAATCTATTAATGTCTCTCTGCAATCTTTGACAATCCTCTACACTATCCACAACACCACCAACCTTTGTGTCATCTGCAAACTTGGCAACCCACCATTCTACTCCCACATCCAGGTTGTTAATAAAAATCATGAAAAGTAGAGATCCCAGAACCGATCCTTGTAGAACACCACTAATCACAACCCTCCAATCCGAAAGTACTCCCTCCACCACGACCCTCTGCTTTCTGCAGGCAAGCCAATTTTGAATCCACTTGGCCAAACTTCCCTGGATCTCATGCCTTCTGACTTTCTGAATAAGCCTACCATGTGGTACCTTGTCAAATGCCTTACTAAAATCCATGTAGATCACATCCACTGCACTACCCTCATCTATTTGCCTGGTCACCCCCTCAAAGAACTCTATCAGGCTTGTTAGACACGATCTGCCCTTCACGAAGCCATGCTGACTGTCCCTGATCAGACCATGATTCTCTAAATGCCCATAGATCCTATCTCTAAGAATCTTTTCCAACAGCTTTCCCACCACAGACATAAGGCTCACTGGTCTATAATTACCCGGATTATCCCTACTACCTTTTTTGAACAACATTCGCCTCCCTCCAATCCTCCAGTACCATTCCCATGGACAACGAGGGCATAAAGATCCTAGCCAGAAGCTCAGCAATCTCCTCCCTCTCCTCCTGGAGCAGCCTGGGAAATATTCCGTCAGGCCCCAGGGACTTATCCGTCCTAATGTATTTTAACAATTCCAACACCTCTTCTCCCTTAATATCAACATGCTCCAGAACATCAACCACACTCATATTGTCCTCACCGTCATTAAGTTCCATCTCATTGGTGAATACTGAAGAGAAGTATTCATTGAGGACCTCGCTCACTTCCACAGCTTCCAGGCACATCTTCCCACCTTTATCTCTAATCGGTCCTATCTTCAGTCCTGTCAACCTTTTGTTCTTCACATTATTGAAGAATGCCTTGAGGTTTTCCTTTACCCTGCTCGCCAAGGCCTTCTCATGCCCCCTTCTTGCTCGCTTCAGCCTCTTCTTAAACTCCTTTCTTGCTACCCTATATTCCTCAGTAGACTCATCTGATCCTTGCTTCCTAAACCTTACATATGCTGCCTTCTTCCATCTGACTAGATTCTCCACTTCACTTGTCACCCATGGTTCCTTCACCCTACCATTCTTTATCTTCCTCACCGGGATAAATTTATCCCTAACATCCTGCAGGATATCCCTAAACATCAACCACTTGTACACCCGCAAGTTCTAGCCTTATAGCCTCATAATTTGCCCTTTCCCAATTAAAAGTTTTCCTGTCCTCTCTGATTCTATCCTACTCCATCATAATGTTAAAGGCCAGAGAGCGGTGGTCACTGTCCCCCAGATGCTCACCCACTGACAGTCTGTGACCTGACCCGGTTCGTTACCTAATACTAGATTTAGTATGGCATTTCCCCTAGTCGGCCTGTCAACATACTATGACAGGAATCAGTCCTGGACACACTTAAACTCTGCCCCATCTAAACCATTGGAACTAATCAGGTGCCAATCAGTATTCCAGAAGTTAAAGTCATCCATGATAACAACCCTGTTATTTTCGGTCCTTTCCAAAATCTGCCTCCCAATCTGCTCGTCGGTATCTCTGCTGCTACCAGGGGGCCTATAGAATACTCCCAATAGAGTAACTGCTCCCTTCCTGTTCCTGACTTCTACCTATACTGACTCAAAAGAGGATTCTGCTACATTACCCACCCTTTCTGTAACTGTAATAGTATTCCTGACCAGTAATATCACCCCTCCTCCCCTTCCCCCCCATCCCTTTTAAAGCACTGAAATCCAGGAATATTGAGAATCCGTTCCTGCCCTGGTGCCAGCCAAGTCTCTAATGGTCACTACATCACAATTCCAAGTATGTATCCAAGCTCTCAGTTCATAACCTTTGTTCCTGATGCTTCTTGCATTGAAGTACACACACCTTAGCCCTTCTACCTTACTACCTTTACACCCTTTATTCTGTTTCTCTTTCCTCAAAGCCTCTTTATATGCTAGATCTGGCTTTACTCCATGCACTATACTTGCAGCTCTCGCATGACCTTTATCCTCCTCCACATCACTATCTGCTCTAACACTCTGGTTCCCCTCCCTCTGCAAATCTAGTTTAAACACCTCCCCCCCCCACCCCCGGAGCAGCACTAGCAAAACTTCCCACAAGGGTGTTAGTCACCCTCCAGTTCAGGTGCAACCCATCCCATTGGTACAGGTCGTACCTTCCCTGGAACCAGGCCCAATTGTCCAGAAACATGAAGCCCTCCCTCCTGCACCAACTCCTTAGCCACATATTTAGCTGCATTATCTTCCTATTTCTGGCCTCACTAGCACGTGGCACTGGTAGCAATCCTGAGATTGCAACCCTGGAGGTCCTGTCCTTCAACTTTGCACCTAACTCCCTAAATTCTCCTTGCAGAACCTCCTCCTTCCTATCCACGTCATTGGTCCCTACATGGACCATGACATCCGGCTGCTCATCCTCCCTCTTGAGAATACTGAGAATTCGATCCAAGATATCACGGACCCTGGCACCAGGGAGGCCACAGACCGTCTGGGGTTCTCGATCTCTTCCACAGAACCTCTTATCTGTCCCCCTAACTATCGAATCCCCTATCACTACTGCTCACCGCTTTTCCCTCCTTCCCTTTTGAGCTGAGGGTCCAGTCTTGGTGCCAGAGACGCAACCACTGCAACTTGTCCCTGGTAGGTCATCCCCACCAACAGTATCCAAAACGGTATACTTATTGTTGATGGTAACGGCCACAGGGGTGCTCTGCTCATTCTGTCTATTCCCCTTCCCTCTCTTGACAGTCACCCAGCTACCTGCCTCCTGACTCTTAGGGGTGACTATCTCCCTGTAACTCCTGTTTATTTCTGTCTCTGCCTCACGAATGATCTGAAGCTTTTCATCTGAGAGTTCAAATGCATAATCAAAAGGAGTATTAGGAGGTTTATTGAGTAAACAGTTACCAAATATTAGTACTTGGATTGCACTGACAATTACATAGTAGCAAAAGGTTATATGCATATTTAGCAATAACTTGGTGATAGTTACGGTGTTTTTTCTAAAACATGTTCAATGCCACTTCAAGGAGAGTAGAATCCAGGAAATCTTCAAGGGAAAAAATGTTAACCCCAAAAATGCTGGAGCTTAAACAACAAGAGGCTTCTCAGAGGGAGAGTAAATTCATCAAGCTATATGAAAGCTGGAAAGAACAAGTTAGAGCTACACGAACCAAACTTAAGGATGAGTGCTCCGACCAAGATGTAGGTGACGTGATGGATGCTTTTGAAGGGCTGGAGACACGTGAAAGACGTGTATGAAAATATACGATCTCAATCGGCACCTTCTACTGAGATTAGAAGAAAGATGGATTCCTGCACAGCAGTAACAACTGATTTGATGGGGCTAATGAAAGTATGTATGAGTGAAGTGGGGCAAGAGAAGTTTGATGCTAAGGCAGAAAACACAGGATTTCGTATGGTGCTCGACAGAGAGTATGCCCAGTCGATATTTGTAACTACAATTTCCAAATCCACTGTTCGTAGCCACTACTCAAGCTGTTTATCAGAACAGCAAAGCATCACAGTGAAAAGAGCAGAGAGTGCTGCACAGTTTGCTGCAAAGCAGGTTGAAATGAAGTTGGAGGAGGCTATCACTGCACAGAGGCAAGACTGGAAAATCAGAGAGATCTTCAAGTAATAGCCGCAAAGCTTAAGGCTTACTCTGAAGCTGACTCAGGTGAGGCCTTGGAGGAAAGTAGAACAGCAAGCAGTGAGCTGGCTAATTGTCCTCCAATACCTTATAAAGAAATTAAAGGGGAACAAATAAGTAAGAACAATAACAATGAACAAACAAACAATACTAACAATGACATCGTTAGTACAAGCCCTACATGACACAATGGTTCTCACCAGACTTCCTGCACCCGAGCCCTCAGTCCTCTCAAGGGATCCACTTAGGTTCTTAGAGTGGGGCACAAGTTTCAAGGCATTGATAGAACAGCGATGCACAAATCCAACTGACAGGTTGGTCTACCTACAAAAATACATCAGTGGTGAGGCACGATTGGTATTGGAAGGAAGCTTCTACAGAAAGGATGATGAATTGTGAGGTAGGACTCCTGATAGGCTACGACTGTGCGAGAGCATTGGCACCACGACAAGTCATCACAGGAGGTGACGATGAGCCGGATGCCATCAAGACTGACCTGGGTTGGAGCATTGTCGGCAGCTCACCATGGGTCTCAATGTCAACAGAAGTGACAGGTCTGTGCCATCGTGTATCTGTCAAGGAACTTCCACCATTGTCACCAGCCACTGTCATTAGAGCCCTTGAATCAGACTTCAGAGGTACAAACCCTGGGGAAAAGAGCATATCACAAGATGACAGAGGGGCACCTGCAAATGCCCCTCCCTTTTAAAATACATCCTCAAATGCCAGAAAATAAGTGGCTGGCTCTGGTGCCACTGAAGCACCTGAAGGGGAAACTTGAGAAAAATCCCAAATTCAAGGATGACTATGTTAAATTTATGGAAGGTGTCTTCAAGGGTGCTGATGCAGAGAGAGCTGAAGATCAACCCAAAGCAGGAAATGTGTGGTGTACAGTTCTGGTCACCGAATTATAGGAAAGATATCAATAAATTAGAGAGAGTGCAGAGACGATTTACTAGGATGTTACCTGGGTTTCAGCACTTAAGTTACAGAGAAAGGTTGAACAAGTTAGGTCTCTATTCATTGGAGCGTAGAAGGTTGAGGGGGGATTTGATCGAGGTATTTAAAATTTTGAGAGGGATAGATAGAGTTGACGTGAATAGGCTGTTTCCATTGAGAGTAGGGGAGATTCAAACGAGAGGACATGATTTGAGAGTTAGGGGGCAAAAGTTTAAGGGAAACACGAGGGGGGTATTTCTTTACTCAGAGAGTAATAGCTGTGTGGAATGAGCTTCCTGTAGAAGTAGTAGAGGCCAGTTCAGTTGTGTCATTTAAGGTAAAATTGGATAGGTATATGGACAGGAAAGGAGTGGAGAGTTATGGGCTGAGTGCGGGTAGGTGGGACTAGGTGAGATTAAGAGTTTGGCACAGACTAGGAGGGCCAGAATGGCCTGTTTCCGTGCTGTGATTGTTATATGGTTATATTCCTCACCAAGGAGTCTGTCACCCTAGAAAGCCAGGAAAAATTAGGGTTGTGTTCGACTGCTCTTCTAAGTATGATGGCATGGCTTTGAATGATCACTTACTAGCTGGACCTGATCTCACAAATGGGCTGACAGGAGTGCTCTGCAGATTCCGCAAATACCCAATCACAGTCATCTGTGATGTAGAAAAAATGTTCCACAGGTTCCGTGTAAGCCAAGAGGACAGAGATTACTTACGGTTCCTGTGGTGGGAAAATGGTGCTACAAAAGAGACAAAAGAATATCGCATGAAGGTCCATCTTTTTGGAGCAGCGTCCTCTCCTGGCTGCACAAATTATGGAATGAATTATTTTGCAAGCCAAAATGAAAAAGAGTATCCAGCCACAGTCAACTTCATCAGAAAAAATTTCAATGTCGATGATGGTCTCATCAGTGTAGAATCTGTGGACACAGCCATCAAACTAGTGAGAGAAACGCAAAATGTGTGTGCAAAAGGGAGATTACATCTCCACAAGTTCATCTCCAACAACAGAGAAGTCTTGGAGTCAATTCCGGACAGTGAACAAGCTAGTGGAATTCAGAATCTGGATCTCAATTATGATGAACTCCCAGTGCAGACCGTGTTGGGAGTAAAGTGGAGTGTGATCAGTGACACCTTCTCTTTTAAGGTTGCCTTAGATGAGAGACCAGCAACACGGCAGGGAATTCACTTGACTGTAGCCTTTGTGTTTGACCCATTAGGCTTCCTAGCTCCCTTCCTCCTATCAGGAAAGAAAGTACTACAGGAAATGTGCCAAAAGGGCATTGGATGGGATGAACCACTGCCTGGAGAATTAAAGTCATGATGGGAGAGCTGGCTGAATGATCTAAAGTATCTGCAAAACTCCAGATTCCAAGATGCTTTGCTCCTGAAAACCTAGGGAAGGTCCAGAGAATTGAACTGCAACACTTTGCGGATGCGAGTAGCCATGGGTGCGGTCAGTGCTCATATATCCCAGTACTGAGTGAAGACAAAGCTTAGTCATAGGTGGGGCAAGGGTTGCACCCACAGAGTTGTAACCGTACCAAGACTAGAGTTAACAGTTGCAGTGGTCTCCTCAGCAGTCAGCAGTAGGCTAAAGGAGGAGCTGGAGCTCAAAATTGACCAAGAGTATGTTTGGACAGATTCCCAGGTAGTCTTGGGCTACATTAATAATGAAGCCAGAAGGTTTCACGTTTTTGTTGCAAATTGAGTCCAAAGAATCAGAGAAGCAACTGATCCAGCACAGTGGTACTATATCAACACTGATCAAAATCCAGCAGATTACGCTTCCAGAGGCCTCAAGGTGGCAGAGCTGATTGGTACAAATTGGCTTACTGGACCCACATTTCTGTGGGAAAGAGAGATTGTCACATCAAAGTTAACTCCAGAGCTTCTGGTGGGCGATCCTGAAGTCAAAATGACACAAGTACAACAAACAAAGGTGGTAAATGAGGACAATTTCTTGGAGAGACTTAAACGTTTCTCAAAATGGCATACGGCATTGAATATGGTTGCCCGGATCCAGCAACTAGCAAAAAGAGCCAAGACAGCAAAACCCATCAATGTCGAAGACAGAAGAAAGGCCAGTCTTGTGCTTATAAAATTGGGACAAAGGGATACTTTCAAAGAGGAAATGAGAATACTGAGTCATGGCAAACTGCCACACAGCCATCCGTTGTTCCAACTTGACCCAGTATTGCAAGATGGTGTTCTCAGGGTCGGAGGGCGATTAAAGAAGGCTTCCTTACCTCTTGACATGAAGCATCCAGTAATCCTACCAAGAGATGGTGTCATCCATTCATGAACGTTCTATTCATAAATTAGTTGTACTTGTAGAAAACAACTAAAATGTGTTCCAATGGAACCAATTTCTAAACACCTAGAGCTCACTCCTCCAATCTTTACACAAGATCCACTGTCAGTGCTGGAAGGAAGGAGCCGTACCACAGGATATATGCGACTCCAAAATTGTCAGTTTGTACAAGAACAAGGGTGATAGGAGCAACTGCAACAACTACAGGGCTACCTCCCTCCTGAGTATTGTCAGCAAAGTCTTTGCTCATGTAGCTCTGGCACGTCTACAAACACTGGTACAAGTCTATCCTGAGTCCCAATGTGGTTTTTGCTCAAGGAGATCAACTGTTGACATGATTTTCTCACTCCGTCAACTCCAGGAGAAGTGCAGGGATCAACAGAAACCCCTCTATGTTTTCATCGATTTCACCAAGGCATTCGACCTTGTCAGCAGGGATGGGCTCTTTCAGGTTCTCCTCAAGATCAGCAGTCCCCCATACTCCAAAGTATCATCAAGTCATTCCATGATGACGAGGGCTACTGTTCAGTACAATGGCAGCTCATCAGAACCCTTCGCTATTCGTAGTGGAGTCAAACAAGGATGCATGTTGGCCCCAACATTATTCGGCATCTTCTGCTCTATGCGATTGAAGCATGCATTTGGGACGTCGACAGAAGGCAGCTACATGCACACCAGGTCTGATGGGTGGCTGTTCAACCTTGCGCGCCTGAGAGCAAGAACAAAGGTGGGAAAGATCTTAATATGTGACATGTTATTTGCCGATGATGCTGCTATAAGCTCGCACATCAAACAACAACTACAAACTCGCATGGATCGTTTCTCTAAGGCATGCAAGGACTTCGGGCTTACCATCAGCCTAAAGAAAACAAATGTCCTTGCCCAGAACATAGTGGAGACAACGGTCATTACCATCAACAATTACAACCTAGAAGTGGTCCACGAATTCACATACTTGGGGTCGACCATTAGTGACACTCTCCCTCAATGCTGAAATCAATAAGCGTATTGGCAAAGCAACATCAATCCTTGCTCGACTCTCCTCTCGGGTCTGGCAGAATCCAAAACTGCCAAGACCAAGACTGCCTTGTACAATGCATGTGGTATCAGCACCCTCCTATATGGTAGAGAGACTTGGACCATCTATTTCAAACAGGAGAGGAAACTCAATAGTTTTCACCTGTGCAGCCTTCGCCGCATCCTCAGCATCATCTGGAGAGACAAAGTCCCAGACTCCGAGGTCCTCTCCCACACTGGACTTCCCACAATGTTCATGCTTTTAAAACAATGCAGACTACACTGGCTGGACCACATCTGTTGTACGAAGGATGGTAGACTACCAAAGGACATCCTCTACGGAGAACTAGCAACAGGCAAGAAGAACGTTGGTAGACCCCAGCTTCACTTCAAGGACCTCTGCAAGCACAACATGAAAGCCATAAAAATCAACACAGAGTGCTGGGAGGATACAGCAGATGACCACAACAAATGGCGAGGTGCTCTTCAGCAACACCTAGAGCAAAGCAAAAGAGTGATCCTGAGTCAGTTTGTGGAGCCGAGAGCTAAAGGAAGAGGACAGCGGACAACAATTCCATGATGCCCTACACATGCAACAACTGTGGCAGAGCCTACTGTTCCAGGATAGGCCTCAGTAGCCACAGTTAATGCTGCTCAACAAACCAGTGACTACCAAAGGCACAGTACCCACAGTCGACCACGACCAACAAAGTATCAGGCTTAATCTCAAAGTTTGTTACAAATACCAATTATTTGGTTCCAGAAATTACTAGATTTATTCAAATACTTGTATAAAAGTTATCATAAATCATTGTAATTTGGTGAGAGTGTAACTGTCTCAGAGACATGTTTCATTGAGATGTTTTTTATATGTTTTGTCATACATTCATGACTGTTTTATCATCTTAAAATAATGTTTGATTAAAAATTTTGTGCTTTTTATGTAAGGTTTTATTTAATGTAGAGTGTAATGGGTCACATGACCAGAGTTTACTAAGGGCATGACTGTGGCATTATGGGTCAGAACCAATATGGAAGCAGAGAAAGACATATGGCCCTAAAATAACCTTATTCTGCGCATGGTCCAAGAAGCGCACACAGTAATTGTTTTTATTTGTTTTATATTGTGTATAATGTTGTTGATGTGCCTTTACATGGACAGCATAATACATTTTCAGTGATTTTATTTGACTTCAGCACACTTCTGTTGGCAGACACTAGCTTGAGAGACTTTAAAAGACTGAGAAATGTACATTTCAAACCTTTTATGTCTTTTATTTTCTTGTAGTTTTCATGGTGTTTGCTGAAGAAAGAGAGAGATAAAAATAAATCTTCAAGGACGTCTGTATGATGCGTGGTCATTTATTTCATTGGACCAGTGTAGTTACAGCTTCCTCGAAAATATATTGACGGGAGAGAGCATCGGGCTTCCTGTTCTTGGACCCCGGATGATAGGTGAGTGTAAACCTGAACCGACCAAAATATAATGCCCAACGGGCTTGGTGGGAATTTAGGTGTTTGGTGGTTTGGATGTATGTGAGGTTCTTGTGATCAGTCCAGACGATAAAGAGATGTTCCGCTCCCTCCAGCCAGTGCCTCCACTCCTCCAAAGCAAGTTTGACCGCCAGTAACTCCCTGTTCCCTACGTTGTAATTTTGATCGGTGGGGGACAGCCGGCAAGAAAAGAAGGCACAGGGATGAAGTTTTTGGTCAGGGTCTGAAAGCTGGGAGAGGACCGCTCCCACACCAGAGTCAGAGGCGATGACCTCCACAATGAATTGACAGGAGGGGTCTGGTTGAACCAGGATGGGAGCAGAGGTGAAATGCCTCTTCAGCTCTGAGAAGGCAGAGTCTGCTTCAGGGTCCCAGTGAAAGGGGGTCTTAGGAAAGGTGAGTCAAGTAAGGGGTCACCGCCTGGATCTTTTCAGGATCAGCCCTCACTTGCTCGCTCTAGATGATGAATCCTAAGAAACTGACTGAAAGAACATGAAACTCACATTTCTCAGCTTTTACGATTAGTTTGTTCTCCCAAAGCCTCTGTAGAACCTTATGAACATGGTGGGTGTGTCCCTGAAGATTGCTGGAGAAGATTAAGATGCATCCAAATAAACAAACACAAAACAGTTAATAAAATCTCTAAGGACATTGTCTATCAGGGCTTGGAAAACAGTGAGGCTGGATGGAATGACCAGGTATTCGAAGTGACCAAGAAGGGTGTTGAACACTGTTTTCCACTCATCTCCCTCCCTTATCCTGACTAGATGATAGGCACTTCGTAGGTCCAACTTGGAGAAGATGGTGGCTCTGTGAAGTGGTTGGAAAGCAGAGTTGAGAAGAGGCAGTGGATATTTGTTCTTTACGGTTATGCTATTTAGGCCTTGGTAGTCAATGCAGGGGTTCAGTGAACCGTCTTTCTTTCCCCACAAAGAAGAAATCTGCACCAACAGGGAAGAATGAGGGTCTGATAATACCCACCGCGAGAGATTTACTTAAGTATGCCTCCATTGCCTCCCTTTCCGGCCAGGACAAGTTATACAGCCGACTGGGGGGTAGAGGGGCTCTGGGGAGAAGGTCAATAGCACAATCATAAGGTCAGTGTGGAGGCAGAGAAAGGGCCCGTTGTTTACTAAACTCTTGTTCCAGGTCGTGATATTCTGCTGGAACCTTGGATAAGTCAGGGGCAGACAAGGTCATGGTGACTTTCACAGGGAAAAGGGCCAATTAAGGACAAGTGGAGTGACAAAATGGACTCCAGCTGGCTATCTTCCCAGTGGATCAGTCAATGTGAGGATTATGGCGGACCAACCAGGGGTACCCAAGAACTATAGGAGCTTGAGGTGAGGAAATTAACTCAAATTGTACCTACTCCTGATGGTTCCCGGAGAGAATTAGAGACAGGGGTGGTGTGCAGTGTGTGACCCGGGCCAGAAGTCTGCCGTCTAGTGCCCGGGCTTCCAGAGGGGTACTCAACGGCTCCCGAGGAATTCCGGCCCGGGAAGCTTGGTTTTCCTCCAGAAGGTTTCCCTCAGCACCAGATTCCACTAGAGCTGACAGAGGCAGGGATTGTTGGTTGTAACATAAGGTAGTTGGGGTCTGCATCCGGGTTCGGGGGGGCGGAAGGGAATGTTGTCTGGCTTACCAGGGTCCCCCTTTCTACTGGTGCAACTCCTTTTGGCCGAAGGGTACAGGTAGCATGGAAGTGGCCAGACTAGCCGCAATAGAGATATTCCCCCGCTCCGAATCTCCGAAGTCACTCTGTGGGAGAAAGACGGTTCCATCCCAGCTGAATTGGTTCCTTTCCCGGGGTGGTGGAAATGGCCGGGCTGGGAACTGTTCTAGGAGCTGGAGGAGAAGGGAGGCTTGTGCTGGTGGGAGATGGTACAGAGTGCTGTGGAGTAGCCAAAAGGGGTGGACAACCAGTTTTCTCCCTATAGCGTTCTTGAAAATGGTTGTCCAGCCTGGTGGCTACGGAGATTAAGGAATCCAGGATGTTGGTGTCATCTCTTGCCGCCAACTCATCTTTCACCCTGTCACCGAGACCATCTTGAAATACCTCTTGGAGTGCCTCATCATTACACCCCGAGTCGGCCGCTAACGTCCAGAAATCCACGGAATACTCGGTGATACTGCGTGAGCCTTGATGGAAAGTGAGTAGACACTTAGCTGCATCTTTACCATGGACAGGGTGGTCAAAGATCTTCCTCATCTCTACGATAAAGGTGTGGAAAGAAGAGCAGATCTCTGGTTGATTATCCCAGACAGCTGTAGCCCAGGCTAAGGCATTTCCCACAACAACCCATGATATAAGCTATCGTTGACTTGTCCGTGGAGTACGTGGATGACTGCTGATCAAACACCAAGGAGCAGTGTAGAAGGAAGGCCTGGCACTTCCCTAAATCCCCAGTGTAGTGTTCTGGTTCAGGTATGCGCAGCTCTCTTGGCGGGGGTGTTGCTGACACGTAGGAGGTTGCCACTACAGACTTTCTGGACTGGTTTGACAGAGTTCTCGGAGTGGAAAGGGTAAACTGAGTGGATATATGGTCCACCTGGTCACTAATCTTCGTTACATTAGCTGACAGGGAACAGAGGTTCTCCATGACATCCTGGAGAAGTCGATCATGCAGACCCAGTAGGGAGCCCTGGCTGGCGAGGGCTTGTTGTAGGGTATTCATGTCCACTGAGTTCATTGTGGCCAGTTTGTTCTGTTATAAGGAGCGAAGGAAGCAAACCCAAGTGCGGGGCACAACACGGAGATTGAGTTTGGATGTTTACACGGGCGTAAACGCCGATCAGCAAGCAGGAGGGATCTTGACACGGAGCCCTGGTGTGGAACCTTGACACAGAGCCTTGACTCAGAGAAACGGAGTCTCATAGGTAAACCTTGAAACTAGAGCTAAACAGTCGGGAAACGTAGTTTACTCATAGAAGTAAAGACCAACGAACTGGCGACTAGTGGTTGTGATGCCAGAGTTGGACAGATGGAAACCAGAGGTGCTGTCATCAAAGCGAATTAGAAGCAACTGGGAAATTAACGGTCGGAGCTGTGGCATAATCAATGGAAATTGGGAGCACGATAGGGAATAAATGATCGGGACCGTGACATTCTAATGCAATCATTCAGTCGCATTGGAACTTCATCACTGACTGTGCACATCATAGATGCAGTTATGGTTCTTAGCCATAGGAGGCTAAAACAAGAATATTTGATGCTTTTCATTATTTTCAATGAGAGCTGCCATTAGGGTGGTCTGTAATGTTGATGCTCAACAATTACTAATTCAACATAAGATAAAATAATGTTTATCTATGAATTATAATATGCAGTAATGTATTTACTGTATTGTAGAGGTTTTTGGAATTTGGATTTTCAGATATATATATATATATATATATATATATAGATAGATATAGATATCTATATATATGTTTTCTTAACATACACTAAGTGTATGTTCGTGGTTGTCTCCTGTTGTAACCCATCTACTTCAAGGTTCATCGTGTTGTGCATTCAGAGATGCTCTTCTGCACACCACTGTTGTGACTCATGGTTATTTGAGTTACTGTCACCTTCCTGTCAGCTTTTATACACACACCAAAGAGAAGTTTGCTATTAGGTATAAATGTACACCTGCTCGTTAATGCAAATATCTAATCAGCCAATCATGTGGCTGCAACTCAATGCAGAAAAACACGCAGACATGGTCAAGAGGTTCAGATGTTATTTCTGATCTGCAATGGCTGTGGTCTACTGATGAGGAAGTCAAGAATCCAGTTGCAGAGTGAGGTATGGAGGTCTAGATACTGACGCTGAGGGGATGATGGTGGGCAGTAATTAATAAACAGCAGCCTGATGCAGGTATTGCTGTTGTACAGTAGGTCCGAGGCCAAGGTCATTAGCAACTTATATATTTAGATTTGGTTGTTAAATAATCTGAGATTTTAAAATGTTATTATCAGACTTGTGACCATGAATGTAACAAAATCATTTTCAGCTTGAAATACTGAGTTAATGATCCATTCTGGATTCCTCCTGTGATCTAAACCATCACAGAAGCCCACTTTTGGCCAATTCAATTAAACTCACCTGATATTAAGAAATAGATGAGAGCAGTGGATAGAACTAACTTGCTGAAGTTTTATTGCTCACAAAATAAGATAGTTGTAGTTATTGGTAGTTAATTATCTCAGTCACAGGAGTTCTTCATGTTCAACTATTCTCAGCTGCTTCTGCAGTTATCTTCCATTCATCTAAACTAGAGTTATTGCAGCACAGGCCCTTCGGCCCAGCTCATTCATGCTGTGCTTCCCATTGAGCTAGTTCCACCTGTAAACCTCTCCTATTGAAGTGCTTATGTAGATGATGTGCCTACCTCAACCACTATTTCTGGCAGCTTGTTGCAAATACACACCACCCTTGGTGTGAATCAGCTGTCCCTGATGTCCATTTAAATCTCTCATCTCTGATCTTAAACCTATGCTCTCTTGTTTTTAGCAACACCCTGCCCTTTGGGGAGAGAGGCAATGTGATTTCACCCTGTCTGGGCCTCTTGTATACCTCTATCAGGTCATCCTTCAATCTCCTGCATTCTAGGGAACAAAGTCCTAGTCTATACAACTTCTCCTTGTAACTTACATCTCTCATCCAAGCAACATCCTTGTAAATCTCCTCTGCACTCTCTTTCTACAGTATCCATGCCCTTCCTATAGTGAGGTGATCAGAACTGAACACAGTACCCTAAATGGGATCTGACCAAGATCTTATATAGCTGTAACATTACCTCACAGCTCTTGAACTCAATCCCACAGATAATGAAGCCCAACACACCATATACCTTCTTAACAACATTGTCAACCTGTGCAGCGGCTTTGAATGTCCTATGGATATAGACCCCAAGATCTCACTGATCCTCCACACTGCCAAAAGTCTTACCATTAATATTATATTCTGTCTTCAAATTTGACCTACCAAAATGAACAATGTTACAATTATTTGGGTTGAACTCCATCTGCCAGTTCTGCATCCTATTGTTGCCATAACCTCCAACAACCCTCCAGACTAACCCCAAACCCCCAACCTTTGTGTCATCAGCAAACTTACTAACCCACCCTTCTACTTCCTCATCCAGGTCATTTATAAAAATTACAAAGAGGAGTCCAAGAACAGATCCCTATGGAAGACCATTGTTCACTGCTCTCCATGCAGAAATCAAACCATCTACAACTACCCTTAGCCTTCTGTGGGTAACCCAGTTCTGGAACCACAAAGCAAGGTCTCCTTGGGGCCCATGCCTCATTACTTTCTAAATGAGCCTCTCATGGGGAACCTTATCAAACCTTACCTTACTGAAATCTATATAGATTACATCTACTGCTCAACCTTCATCCATGTGTTTTGTTACGTCCTCAGGGAATTCAATCAGGCTTTCAAGTCATGAACTGCTCTTGACAAAGCCATACTGACTATCCCTAATCAGACTATGTCTCTTCAAATGCTCATAAATCCTGCCTTTCTGGATTTTCTCCAACAACTTGCCCACCACTGAAGTCAGACTCATTGGTCTATAATTTCCTGGGTTATCTCTACTCCCCTTCTCGAACAAGAGAATGACATTTGCAACCCTCCAATCCACTGGTACTTCTCCAATCCATATTGATGACGCAAAGATCATTGCCAGAGCCTCAGCAATCTTCTCCCTCACTTCCCACTTTAGCCTGGGATATACCTCGTCTGGTTCCTGCAATTTATCTAACTTAATGCTTTTCAGAAGCTCCCGCACTTCCTCTTTCTTAATGTCCATATGTTCAAGCGTTTCAGTCCACTGTAAGTCATCCGTACGATTGCCATGGTCCTTTTCACTGGTGAATATTGAAACAAATGCCATTTGGACCATTGAGCCTGCTCTGCCATTTTGTCATGGCTAATCCATTTTTCCTCTCCTCCCTAATCTCCTACCTTCTCGCTGTATCCCTTCTTGCCTTGACCAATCAAGAATCTGTCACCCTCTGCCCAAAATATACATAATGACTTAGCCTCCACAGCTGCCTGTGGCAATAAGTTCCACAATTTCTCAGCCTGGCTGATGAAATTCCTCTTCATCTCTGTTCTAAGGGGATGTCCCTCTATTCTGAGGCTGTGTCCTCTGGTCTCAGATTCTCCCACCTCAAAAATAACCTCTCCACATCCACTCTATAAAGGCCTTTCATCATTCAATGGGTTTCAATTTGGTTACCCCTCATTCTTCTGAATTCCAGTGAATACAGGCACAGAGCCAACAAATGCTCTTTATATGACAAACTGTTCAATCATGGAATCATTTTTGTGAATTTCAGTTGAATCCTCTCCAGTTTCAGAATGTCCTTTTGAAGATAAGGGGCACAAAACTTCTCACATACTCCAAGTGAGGCCTCACCAATACTTTATAAAGTCTCAGCACTACATCCTTGCTTTTCTATTCTAGTCCACTTGAAATGAATGCTAACATTGCATTTGCCTTCCTCAGCACAGATTCAACCTGCAAATTAACCTTTAGGGAATCCTACTCTTGGACTCTCAAGTCCCTTAGCACCTCAGTTTTTTGTATTTTCACTCCATTTAGAAAATTGTTTACCTTTTTTTCTACCAAATTAGATGACCATACACTTCCCGACACTGTATTCCATCTGCCACTTCTTTGCCCACTCTCCTAATCTCTCTAAGTCCTTCTGTAGCCTCTCTACTTCCTGAAAACTACCTGCCCCTCCACCTATCTTCATATCATCTTGACAACAAAGCCATCAATTCCATCATCCAAATCATTGACATACAACTTAAAAAGAATGGGTCCCAACACAGACCCCTGTGGAATTCCACTAGGTTACTGGCAGCCAACCAGAAAAGGCTCCCTTTATTCCCACTCTTAGCCTCCTGCCATTCAGCCACTGCTTTGTCCACACCAAAATCTTTCCTGAACTACCATGGGGTGGTAAATTGTTAAGTAGCCTCATGTGTGGCACCTTGTAAAGGTCTTCTGAAAATCCATGCACACAACATCCACCAATTGTCTCGCTTGCTAGTTATCTCTTCAAAGAATTCCGGCAGATTTGTCAGGCAAGATTTTCCCTTGATGAAACCATGCTGACTATGGCCTATTCTACAATGTGCCTCCGAGTACTTCAAAACCACATCCTTAACAATTGACTCCAACATCTTCCTAACCACTGAGTTCAGAGTAATTGGCCTATAATTTCCTTTCTTCTACCTCTCTCCCTTCTTGAAGAGTGGAATGATATTTGCAATTTTCCTGTCTTCTGGAACTATTCCAGAATCTAGTGATTCTTGAAAGATCATTACTAATACCTCCACAATCTCTTCAGCCACCTCTTTAGCCATCTCTTTCAGAACCCTGGGATGTGCACCATCTGGTCCAGTTGACTGAACTACCTTCAGACCTTTCAGTTTCCCAATAACCTTCTCTTTAGTATGGGAAAATTCAAACACTTACTTGACATCTGGAACTTCTACCATACTGCTAATGTCTTGCACAGGAAAAATACTGAGGCAAAATACTTAGTCAGTTTGTCCACAATTTCCTTGTCCCCATTACTTCTTCTCCAGTATTGTTTTCCTACAGTTCAATATCTACTCTCAACTCTCTTTTACACTTTATGTATCTGAAGAAATATTGGCTAGCTTACTTTCATATTTCATCTTTATTTTCTTACTGACTTTTTATTTGCCTTCTGTTACTTTTTTGAAACTTCTGAATTCTACAACTTCATATTATTTTTGCTCTATTATATGCCCTCTCTTTGGTTTTTATGTTGGCTTTGTCTTCTCTTGTTAGCCACGGTTATGTCATCTTGCCTTTAGAATATTTCTTCCTCTTTGGAATGTATATATCCTGTGCCTTCCAAATTGCTTCCTTAAATTCCAGTCATTGTTGCTCTGCCATCATCCCTGCCAGTGTTCTTTTCCAATCAATTCTGGCCACATTCTCTCTCATGGCTCTGTAATTCCCTTTGCTCCACTGTAATACAGATACATCTGACTTTAGCTTCTCCTCAACTTTCAAGGTGAATTCAGTCATATTATAATCACTTGCCCCAAAGGGTTCTTTTACCTTAAACTCTCTAATCAACTATTGTTCTTTGCACAACTTCCAATCCAGAATTGCAGATCCCCGCATGGGTTCAAACACAAGCTGATCTAAGAAGCCATCTCATAGGTATTTTAGAAATTCCCCCTCTTGGGATCTGGCACCAAACTGATTTTCTCAATCTACCCGCATAATGAAATCCCCCATGGCTATTGTAACATTGCCCTTTTGGCATGCATTTTCTATCTCCATTTGTAATTTTATACCACATCCTTACTACTGCTTGGGGCTCTGTATACAACTCCCATTAGGGGCTTTTTACCCATGCATTCCCTTATCCAGAATAATTCAAGACCTTCTGACCCTATGTCACCTCTTTCTAAGGATTTGATTTCATTCTTTACCAACAGAGCAATGGCACCCACTCTGCCCTCCTACCTGTCCTTCTGATACAGTGAGCATCCTTTTGTCATGAAAACTCAGAGCTATAACCTTATCTCAGCCATAATTCAGTGATGTCTACAAGATTATACATGCCAATCTGTAACTGTGCTACAAGCTTATGTACCTTATTCTGTATACTGTGTGCATTAAAATATAACGCCTTCTGTCCTGTTTTCACCCTTTTCAATTCTGTCTGCCTTTTACATTGTGAGTCATCCTGTTGATTGCAGTTTTGCCCTACTATTAGTCTCTCCTTGCTCGGAGTTTCACTGCACATTGCCTCTGTTTGTAAACCAACTATTTCATCCTCAGAATTATCATACCAGTTCCCATCCCCCCTGCCAATTTGGTTTAAACCCTCCCTAGCAACTGTAGCCAAATTGCCCACATGGATCTTGGATGCCCTTGGGTTCAGGTGTAATCCATCCCTTTTGTAGAGGTCTTAAATTCCCCAGGAGAGATCCCAGTGATCCATAAATCTGAACCTGTGCCCTCTGCACCAGTTCTTCAGCCATGCATTCACCTGCCAATCTTACCCTCACTGGCACATAGCACAGGGAGCTATCCAGAGATGACTACCCTGGAAGCACTTTTTTCAGCTTTCCACCTAGCTTACTAAAATCTCTCTTCAGGACCTCCGAACCTTGTCTACCTATGTCACAGAAGGTAAAAAGATGAAAGATAATATGTCATAAAGAAGCAACACTAAATGAACTGGGGAAAAATCGACCAACATTTTTTCTTCTCTCACTGACGCCACTCTATTCTAAAGCCTTGAAGAGCTAAAGACTAAAAATCCCCACTCTTTAACACTGTCTGCTCCAACAATGGCCACTCTGCTTATCCCTGCCTTATTGTAATTTGTTCTTGCCAATCAATCCCGAAAGCTGATTAGCTGCTGCTCGAAACACCAAACTGCCAAGAATCGATGCCTTATGTACAATCGGCCCTCCTTATCCACAGAGGATTGGTTCTGGGACCCCCCCCCCCCCCGAGATACCAAAAAACGCAGATGCTCAAGTCGGTGAACTTTAGGACCTGACGGAGCTTAGGACCTTATTTAACCTGTCTCAGTGTGGTGGACTTTAGGACCCGGCAGAGCTCAGGACCTTATTTAACCTGTCTCAGTGCAATGGATTTTAGGACCTGGTGGAGCTCAGGACCAGCTGCCCGCAGTGTTTCTGTTCTGGAAAACGATCACGGTTGAAAATAAAGGGGAAATAATAAAGCGACCGGAAAGAGGTGAAATGCCATCGGTCATTGGAAAAGCGGTAGACTACAGTCGGTCAACAATCGGGACAATTTTAAAGGATAAAGTGAGAATAATGGAGCGTGTGAAGACCCTGCCCCAATGAAAGCTACAATTATTACTAAGCAACACAGTGGCTTAATTATTGAAATACATACGTTTCTTAAGTGTTTTTATGAATAGAAAGGTAAAATATATACCATATACTAAGAAAAATGTTTGACTAACTGACACTAAATAATACTGGATGTACCTGTTCCAACTTGGAGAACTTCCATTAATACTATAATACTATATTCTGCCATCATATTTGACCGACCAAAATGAACCACCTCACACTTATCTGGGTTGAACTCCATCTGCCTCTTCTCAGCCCAGTTTTGCATCTAATCAATGTCCCGCAGTAACCTCTGACAGCCCTCCACGCTTTCCACTACACCCCCAACCTTTGTGTCATCAGCAAATTTACTAACCCATCCCTTTACTTCCTCATCCAGGTCATTTATAACAATCACGAAGAGCAGAGGGCCCAGAACAGATCCCTGGATCACACCACTGGTCACCAACCTCCCTGCAGAATATGACCCATCTACAACCACTCTTTGCTTTCTGTGGGCAAGCCAGTTCTGAATCCACAAAGCAATGTCCCCTTGGATCCCAAGCTTTCTGACTTTCTCAATATGCCTTGCATGGGGTACCTTGTCAAATGCTTTGCTGAATTCAATACACACTACATCTACTGCTGTACCTTCATCAACACGTTTAGTCACATCCTCAAAAAATTCAATCAGACTCGTAAGGCACGACCTGCCTTTGACAAAGCCATGCTGACTATTCATAATCATATTATGCCTCTCCATTTGTTCATATATCCTGCCTCTCAGGATCTTTTCTATCAACTTACTGAAGTAAGACTCACTGGTCTATAATTTCATGAGCTATCTCTACTCCCTCTCTTGAATAAGGGAACAACATCCAAAACCCTCCAATCCTCCAAAACCTCTCCCGTCCCCATTGATGATGCAAAGATCATCGCCAGAAGCTCAGCAATCTCTCCCTTGCCTCCCACAGTAGCCTGGGGTACATCTCGTCAGTCCTGGTGACTTATCTAACATGATGCTTTCCAAAAGCTCCAGCACATCCTCTTTCTTAATATCCACATGCTCAAGCTTTTCAGTCCACTGTAAGTCATCCCTACAATCACCAAGATCCTTTTCCGTACGGAATACTGAAGCAAAATACCTCTGCTATCTCTTCCACTTCCACACACACTTTTCCACTGTCACCCTTGATTGGTCCTATTCTCTCATGTCTTATCCTCTTGCTCTTCACATACTTGTAGAGTGCCTTAATCCTGTCCACCAAGGCCTTCTCATGGCCCCTTCTGGCTCTCCTAATTTCATTCTTAAGCTCCTTCTTGCTAGCTTTATAATCTTCTAGATCTCTATCCTTACCTAGTTTTTTTGAACCTTTCGTCAACTCTTCTTTTCTTCTTGACTGGATTTACAACAGCCTTTGTACACCACGGTTCCTGTACCCTACCATCCTTACCCTGTTTCATTGGAATGTACCTATGCAGAACTCCATGCACTGTCCCCTGAACATATGCCACATTTCTTCCATACATTTCCCTTCTTACGTGCCCACGGGTTCCGTTTACTGTCAGTGTTACACATAACACTGTTAACTTCTGTTTAATTCATTTAATTTTCTATATTTTAAGTAGATACTAATAAAGTTAGTGGCTTTAACATTAAAACCTGGCTCAATTTGTAATCTATTGCTGCTGGTATGTAACACCCTGAGAACATCTGTTTCCAATTTATACTTCCAAGTTCCTGCCTGATAGCCTCATATTCCCCCTTACTCCAATTAATCACTTTCCTAATGTGTTCCTATCCCTCTCCAATGCTATGCTAAAGGAGATAGAATTGTAATCACTATCTCCAAAATACTCTCCCACTGAGAGACCTGACACCTGACCAGGTTCATTTCCCCAACCAAATCAAGTACAGCCTCTCCTCTTGTAGCCTTATCTACAAAATGTGTCAAGAAACCTTCCTGAACACATCTAACAAACTCCAGCCCATCTAAACCTCACACTCAACGGAGATACCAATCGATATTTGGGAAATTAAAATCTCCCACATTACACCTTTCCAGAATCTGTCTCCCCATCTGCTCCTCGATGTCCCTGTTACTATTGGATGGTCTATAACAAAACACACAGTAGAGATATTGACCCTTTCCTGTTCCTAACCTCTACCCACAGAAACTTCGTAGACAATCCCTGCATGTCTTCCTCCTTTTCTGCAGCCATGACACTATCTCTGATCAACAGTGCCATGCCCCCACCTCTGTTGCCTCCCACCCTGTCCTTTCTGAAACATCTAAAGCCTGGCACTTGAAGTAACCATTCCTGCCCCTGAGCCATCCAAGCCTCGGTAATGGCCACGGCATCATAGCTCCAAGTACTGATCCACACTCTGAGCTCATCCGCTTTATTCTCAAAACTCCTTGCATTAAAATAGGCACATCTCAAGCCTTCAGTCTGAGTGTGTCTCTTCTCTATCACCTGCCTATCCTCCCTCGTGCACTGTCTCCAAGCTTTCTCTATTTGTGAGCCAACCTCCTCTTTCTCTTTTAATACTTCCCCCTCTATCATGTCTGAAACATAGGAATCTTGAAGCACTTAGCTGCCAGTCTTGTCCTTCATGCACTAATGGCTACAACATCACATTTTCCAACTTTTGGTAACCCATACTCACAGTGCTCCTTTCCTTCTCCTTTTCTAGTTAACTCCTCTATCCCAAACATCCCTGTTTTTCCTTTTCCTCGCCACCCACTTGCCACTGTCTCCTGACACCATTTTACCCCTCCCCCACCCAACTCAATTTGCCCGTTCCTCCAGCAATTTTGTTCCTCCAGCAGTTCATTGTGTCTCCATATGATCTTCTGTCTTGACTCACTTCTTCCACACCTTCCCTCCCCAGCTGCCTCACTCTGCTTTGAAAACTGTAAATCAATCATTCTGACCTGAAATGTTAACTGGGTTCTATTTCCACAAATCCTGCTTGACTGGTTGAGTTTTTCCAGCATTTCTTCTTTCGTTGAGATTCCAGTGAATCCACAGTTTTATTTGTTTTTCCTTTTCTACATCGACTGGAATTCATTTTGTGCCGCATTTACACTTGAATGAATATTAACTGCTTTTGCCTCTGTCCCATGGAATTCTGATACACTGATTCCCCCTTGGGTGGTAAAAATGCTGCTTTACAGATTAGCTTTGAATCGACTGTCCTCGTTAGATCAGCCTGTGTGCTTTGGTTCAACAGATATGTCCCAGTTGATTCAGTTGGATCACTGTTCTCATTAGTTTGTCATAGAAACAGCAACTGTCACATTTACAACTCCCTAGTAATGAGAAGCAGTAAAAACATTCAGACTCAGTTTCCATGGTCCTTTGAGGAAAAGACTCATGACTACTTGAGAGGAAATGTGTTCTTAAATGAGTAACCCTCATTTTTGAGCAGTGAGTCTCAGTTGTACATTCTCCCAGAAAAGGAAGCATCCTCTCCACATATCAAATTACCTCTGGAAAACTCTACTCAATACAAGGCTAACCCATTTAACTTTTATTAAATTTGTTTTTTGTTAAAGCTTTTTTTAAAAAAAAAAGTCTAATCAGCCTATGGAAAGATACTGAGCCAGAAGAGTAGTCAATTAGATTGTCAATAATTCAGAAATTTACGCACAGAAGGAGACCACAAGACTATAATGTTCACCCAGTTACTTTTTCAGAGCTTTCAGGATTTTTGTCTCCTGCACTCTTTAAGCAGATGAGTTTTCTATTTTTGTGATCTCCAGGATGAAATCGTTGTTTTAAAAAATCCACATAATAGATACAGTATACCAAAGTAAAAAATATGGACATATTTTACCACACCTTCATGGTCTTGTGAATCTTCATAAGGTAGATCATAAGAGCCAAAAGCCCAAGAACAAGTAGAATTAGTGTCACTGATACACCGGCAATTAATCCTGTCCTATGAATCATTTGGTCACAGTAATCACCAAAGTACCAGTAATCGGGAGATACATCACAACTGGGAAAAAAAAGGAAGAGGAGAATAATCACCATTGGTTACTGAGTTTTCTAGGATTTAGTTTTAGTACGTTGGGGATCTGAGGAATGAAAATTCAACCCACATTGCCACAACTGCACAGCTGTTAGATCTGTTTGTAAAGTGCAAAAACAGTATTTGGAGCAGATTTTGAGGTGTTTAAATTCATTTCCTGTTAAAATCCCAACAATCAGGAAATTGGACAGGACACTTGAGGTTGCGTTCTTCAAGAAACTATACTGTTCGATAGTAGAAACATGTGTGTGGAGCTGGAGGAGGTAGCAGTAGTACTTAATGAATACTTTGCTTCAGTATTCACCAGGGAAAAGTATCTTGACAATTGAACATAGAACTTAGAACATAGAATAGTACAGCACATTACAGGCCATTCAGCCCACAATGTTGTGCCGACCCTCAAACCCTGCCTCACATATAACCCCCCACCTTAAATTCCTCTATAATTGGGGGATTACTTACAACAGACAGACACGCTTGAACGTATAGACATTCAGAAAGAGGCTATGCTGGTGCTTTTGAAAAGCTTTAAGTTAGATAAGTCACCGGGACCAGATGAGATATACTCCAGGTTTATGTGGAAAGCAAGGAAGAAATTTCTGAACCTCCTTCGATGATCTTTGCGTCATCAATAGGGTTGGGAGAAGTACCGGAGGATTGGAGGGTTGCCAATGTTGTTCCCTTGTTCAAGAAAGGGAGTAGAGATAACCCAGGAAGTTTTAGACCAGTGAGTCCAACTTCAGTGGTGGGCAAGTTGTTGGAGAAGATTATGAGAGGCAGGATTTATGAGCATTTGGAAAGACATAATCTGAATAGGCATAGTCAGCATAGTTTTGTCAAGGGCAGGGTGTGTCTTATGAACCTGATTGAATTCTTTGAGGATGGAACAAAGCACATTGATGAAGGGTGATGTAATGTATATGGATTTCAGTAAGGCATTTGATAAGGTACCCCATGCAAGGCTCCTTCAGAAAGTAAGGAGGCATAGGATCCAGAATTGCCCCCAGAAGGCAAAGGGTGGTTGTAGATGGTTCGCATTCCCATTGGAGGTTGGTGACTAGTGGTGTTCTGCAGGGATCTGTTCTGGGATCCCTCCTCTTTGTGATTTTTATAAATGACCTGGATGAAGAAGTAGAAGGATGGGTTAGTAAGTTTGCTGATGACACAAAGGTTGGTGGTGTTGTGGAGGATTGTCAGGGATTACAGCGGGACATTGATAGGATGCCGAACTGGGCTGTGAGGTGGCAGATAGAGTTCAACACAGGTAAGTGTGAAGTGGTTCCTTTTGACAGGTCCAATTTGAAGACAGAATTTAATATAAATGATAAGACTCTTGGCAGTGTGGAGGATCAGAGGGATCTTGGGGTCCGAGTCCATAGGATGCTCAAAGCAGCTGCACAGGTTGACTCTGTGGTTAAGAAGGCACATGGTGTATTGGCCTTCATCAGTCATGGGATTGAGTTCAGGAGCCAAGAGGGAATGTTGCAGGTATATAGGACCCTGGTCAGACCCCACTTTGAGTACTGTGCTCAGTTCTGGTCACCTCACTACATGAAGGATGTGAAAGCCATAGAAAGGGTGCAGAAGAGATTTATAAGGATGTTGCCTGGATTGGGGAGCATGCCTTAAGAAAACAGTTTGAGTGAACTCGGCCTTTTGTCCTTGGAGCGACAGAGGATGAGAGGTGATCTGATAGAGGTGTATAAGATGATGAGAGGCATTGATCGTGTGGATAGTCAGAGGCTTTTTCCCAGGGCTGAAATGGTTGCAACAAGAGGACGCAGGTTTAAGGTGCTGGGGAGTAGGTACAGAGGAGATGCCAGGGGTTTTTTACTCAGAGTGGTGAGTGCGTGGAGTGGGCTGCCAGCAACAGTGGTGGAGGTGGATACGATAGGGTCTTTTCAGAGACTTTTGGATAGGTACATGGAGCTTAGTAAAATAGAGGGCTGTGGGTACGCCTAGTAATTTTTAAGGTAGGGACATGTATGGCACAACTTTGTGGGCCGAAGGGCCTGTATTGTGCTGTAGGTTTTCTATGTAGAATTCTGAAGGTCTGAATGTGATGTATGTAACGTAAACATTATTGTGTTTGTGGATTGGACTCTGCAGGTCATGTGATATGTGTTTCTGGTTTCTGATAATTCCTTTACTTATTGCTATTTGGGGTGAATTTGATTGGTTTCTCTAGTGAGGGACACTAAGGTTGGGCTTAGGGCTTTTGTTCTGGGGGGGGAGATAAAGAGAGAAGACACTGGAGAGAAGAGGTCATAGGTTTCGACCCGGCGGGAGCCTAGATTAAACAAAGCCAGTGGCAAGATCGATCAAGAATTGGTGAATGTGACAAAACTTTGAGTTCCAACTTGTGTACATTTGACTGTTTAATTAAAATGGGCTCTTTATTATTTGTTTTCTTTACTAACCATTTAGTTAAGTTAAGATTCATAAATATAATTCCTTTAATCATATGCAGTGTGCTGTCTGTTGTTTCTTGGCACTGAGTTGTATCAGGGTAGCAAATTACACAGCATCCACACAAACACACGAGGTTCGGGGTGGGAGAGCCGTCTCAATCTCATGAGTTTGGCGGGACCAGAGTGTGTACACAGCCAAGAAAACCAAGGGGTTTCATATAATTAAAGTGTAATTTATGTTCTGTGTGTTGTCAGAATCAACGTACTTATGACGACGCTGCAAGCAGGTTTTTTAGTGTACCTGCATGTCATCATAATTGTGCTTATGATCATCAACTCAGCTTGAGCTGGGGTGGGGTTAGAATGATGTCCTAAGTGGGAGTAGATATGCAGCCTGATCCAAGAGACCAGCATGTGGTCTGAGTTATGTTTGGGGTCTGGAATACCAAGGGTAAATTTGTACGGAAGTACGGAGTGCTTGTATTTTTCTCACTCTCTCTAAACTCACTGACTGCACTGGAAATTTATTATATCAAAGTGGAATGTTAGATCAGTGAAATGCAAATGTATTTGGGTGTTATTGGGAATAATATCCAGTTGTTCAAAAAATCTGTTTGTCTAGTGCCATGGTGTCAGGTTATTGATGATTTACTGTATTTCCCAAATGGCTTTTCAATTAATAATGTTTTTGAGCTATAACCATTTTACAATGTAGCAAATTATATAGGAAGCATTAAGCTTACACAAACAATAACAACATCATGATCTAATAATCCCTTATGGTGCTATTGATTAAGACACAATATTGCTTAATACACTGAGGAGAACTTTTCAGCTCTTCTATGAAGTAATGAAATAGGATCTTTCTGTAAGAGCAGAGAGGGCCTTGGTTTAATACCCGTTCTAAAGATAAAACTCTCAACAGTGCAGCATTCCCTCTGAACAATATTTAGAGAACAATGTTTAATTGATTGTCAGTTCTTACTAGCACTTGGGTCCATTATTTGTCATTCCACACATTCCGTTTCCACATTTCATAGAGTTGTTCCTTCTGGAATCACAGACTGAAGCACATATTACTTTATTCTTAGTCACAAGCAGTTTATAATATTCGATTAGTTTCTGGGGAACCAGTGAAGCACAGTTATCTGTCAATAGTAAAAATATACAAGTTATTATCAATCTTCATTATTCAGTTGTAAATCTCAAAAAAAAAAGTATTTATTTTCATGGAAGTTTGCAATGGGAAATTGTACCATTGTCTTCATGTGTGACATGCTTATCTACAGAGGGTACTCTAACAATGTTGTCAGTAAATGAACAACATTTCATTGAAGCATGATTTCAATGAAGCATGATGTGACATGTACAAAAAGGACGGGTTTGCACCTGAATCCCAGGGGGACCAATATCCTGGCGGGGAGGTTTCCTAAGGCTACTGGGGAGAGTTTAAGCTGGAATTGTTGGGAGGTGGGAACCAAACTGAAAAGTCTGGGCAAGAGGAGGTTAGCTCACAAATAGAGAAAGCTTGTAGACAGTGCAAGAGGGAGGATAGGCAGGTGATAGAGAAGGGACGCGCTCAGACAGAAGGCTTGAGATGTGTCTACTTTAATGCAAGGAGTGTTGTGACCAAAGCAGATGAGCTTAGAGTGTGAATCAGTACTTGGAGATATGATGTGGTGGTCATTACACAGACTTAGCTGGCTCAGGGACAGGATTGGTTACTTTAAGTGCCGGGTTTTAGATGTTTCAGAAAGGACAGGAAGGGAGGCAAAAGAGGTGTGGGCGTGGCACTGTAGATCAGAGATAGTATCATGGTTGCGGAAAAGGTAGATGTCATGGAGGGATTGTCTATGGAGTCTCTGTGGGTGGAGGTTAGGAACAGGAAGCGGTCAATAACTTTACCAGGTGTTTTTTATAGACTGCCCAATGGTAACAGAGATATCGAGGAGCAGATACGGAAACAGATCCTGGAAAGGTGTAATAATAACAGAGTTGTCGTGATGGGAGATTTTAATTTCCCTAATATCGATTGGCATCTCCCTAGAGCAAGGGGTTTGGATGGGGTGGAGTTTGTTAGGTGTGTTGAGGAAGGTTTCTTGACACAATATGTAGATAAGCCTACAAGAGGAGAGGCTGTACTTGATTTGGTATTGGGAAATGAACCTGGTCAGGTGTCAGATCTCTCAGTGGGAGAGCATTTTGGAGATAGTGATCATAATTCTGTCTCCTTTACAATAGCATGAGAGAGAGATAGGAACAGACAAGTTAGAAGAGCGTTTAATTGGAGGAAGGGGAATTATGAGGCTATCAGGCAGGAAATTGAAGGCTTAAATTGGAAACAGATGTTCTCAGGGAAAAGTACAGAAGAAATGTAGCAAATATTCAGGGGATATTTGTGTCAAGTTCTGTATAGGTATGTTCCAATGAGACAGGAAAATTATGGTAGGGTACAGGAACCGTGGTGTACTAAGTTGTAATAAATCTAGTCAAGAAGAAAGGCTTACAGAAGGTTCAGAGAGCTAGGCAATGTCAGAGATCTAGAAGATTATAAGGCTACAAGGAAGCAGCTTAAGAAGGAAATTAGGAGAGCCAGAAGGGGCCATGAGAAGGCCTTGGCGGGCAGAATTAAGGAAAACCCCAAGGCATTCTACAAGTATATGAAGAGCAAGAGGATAAGACGTGAAAAAATAGGACCTATCAAGTGTGACAGTGGGGAAGTATGTATGGAACTGGAGGAAATAGCAGAGGTACTTAATGAATACTTTACTTCAGTATTCACTATGGAAAAGGATCTTAGTGATTGTAGTGATGACTTGAAGCAGACTGAAAAGTTTGAGCATGTAGATATTAAGAAAGAGGATGTGCTGGAGCTTTTGGAAGGCATCAAATTGGATAAGTCACCTGGACTGGATGAGATGTACCCCAGGCTACTGTGGGAGGCAAGGAAGGAGATTGCTGAGCCTCTGGCATAGATCTTTGCATCATCAACGGGGACAGGAGAGGTTCTAGAGGATTGGAGGGTTGCGGATGTTGTTCATTTGTTCAAGAAAGGGAGTAGAGATAGCCTAGGAAATTATAGACCAGTGAGTCTTACCTCAGTGGTTGGTAAGTTGATGGAGAAGATCCTGAGAGGCAGGATTTGTGAACATTTGGAGAGGTATAATATGATTAGGAATAGTCAGCATGGCTTTGTCAAGGGCAGGTCGTGCCTTACAAGCCTGATTGAATTTTTTGAGGATGTGACTAAATACATTGATGAAGGAAGAGCAGTAGATGTAGTGTATATGGATTTCAGCAAGGCATTTGATAAAGTACCCCATGCAAGGCTTATTGAGAAAGTAAGGAGGCATGGGATCCAAAGGGACATTGCTTTGTGGATCCAGAACTGGCTTGCCCACAGAAGGCAAAGAGTGGTTGTAGCTGGGTCATATTCTGCATGGAGGTCGGTGACCAGTGGAGTGCCTCAGGGATCTGTTCTGGGACCCTTACTCTTCGTGATTTTTATAAATGACCTGGATGAGGAAGTGGAGGGATGGGTTAGTAAGTTTGCTGATGACACAAAAGTTGGGGGTGTTGTGGATAGTGTGGAGGGCTGTCAGAGGTTACAACGGGAGATTGATAGGATGCAGAACTGGCAGATAGAGTTCAACCCAGATAAGTGTGAAGTGGTTCATTTTGGTAGGTCAAATATGATGGCAGAATATAGTATTAATGGTAAGACTCTTGGCAGTGTGAAGGATCAGAGGGATCTTGGGGTCTGAGCCCATAATAAAAAGGCGTATGGTGTATTGGCCTACATTAATGGTAGAATTGAATTCAGGAGCCAAGAGGTAATGTTGCAGCTATATAGGACCCTGGTCAGACCCCACTTGGAGTACTGTGCTCAGTTCTGGTCACCTCACTACAGGAAGGATGCGGAAGCCATAGAAAGGGTGCAGAGGAGATTTACAAGGCTGTTGCCTGGATTGGGGAGCATGCCTTATGAGAATAGGTTGAGGGAACTCAGCCTTTTCCTCCTTGGAACGAAGGAGGATGAAAGGTGACCTGATAGAGGTGTATAAGATGATGAGAGGCATTGATCTTGTGGATAGTCAGAGGCTTTTTCCCAGGGCTGAAATGTTTGCCACAAGAGAACACAGATTTAAGGTGCTGGGGAGTAGGTACAGAGGAAGATGTCAGGGGTAAGTCTTTTACTCAGAGAGTGGTGAGTGCATGGAATGGGCTGCCGGCAACAGTGGTGGAGGTGGATACAATATGATCTTTTAAGAGGCTTTTTAGATAGGTACATGGAGCTTAGTAAAATAGAGGGCTGTGGTGACCCACTTCCCAGCGCACTCGAACCGGCTCACAAAGTGGCGCGCGCCGGCATAGTGGCCGGTTCCAAAGAGGGCGCCAAGCCTGCTTCACCAGCAAGGGGAAAAGCCCGCGCGCGGGACGGGACTGTGAATACGCGCCCCCCACAGTATTCCCGCCCGGAGAGGGCAGGATCAGGTAGGCTTTAAAGCGAAGCCGCGAAGTTTGAATAAATCTCTTTTGCAACCACAGCTCACCAACTGCATGTCGTTATTTCAGCGCTGCGTGTAGCACACCGCTACATTGGTGACCCCGACGGCCCAAACGATATTTGGGCCGAAGATGAACGACGCTGCATCTCTTCATGCAGTTTCGTTAAAACTGCCAAGCTTCTGGACGCTTCGACCTCACCTATGGTTCCAGCAAGCAGAAGCCCAATTCCACATTCGGCAGATGACCTCGGATGACACACGTTACCACTACATGGTGAGCTCCCTCGACCAGGAGACAGCGGCCCAGGTTGAGAAGTTCATACAGTCGCCCCCAGCGGACGGCAAATACACAGAATTCAAAGCCCTGCTCATAAGGACTTTCGGACTCCCACGGCGCGAGCGAGCTGCCCGCTTACTGCACCTAGATGGTTTGGGGGACAGGCCACCGTCGGCTCTGATGAACGAGATGCCCTCCCTGGCTGGAGGTCACAAGCCCTCCCTCATGTTTGAGCAGGCATTCCTGGAGCAGCTGCCCGAGGACATACGCCTGCTGCTGTCCGACGCGGATTTCAGCGACCCCCAGAGGGTGGCGGCCCGGGCGGACGTGCTGTGGAAAATCAAGAAGGAAAGTGGGGCGTCTGTTGTACAGATCACCAGGCCATGCTCCCAGCAGCAAACCAGACCAGGCCCGGCCGCAGAGCCCGCTAACCCCAGAGGCAGGGGTGAGGAGACAAACGCACAATAGTGCTTCTACCACCAGCGGTGGGGCGCAGAAGCCCGCTGCTGTAGCCTGCCCTGCAGGTTTCCGGGAAACGCCAGGGCCAGCTGCCGCTGATGGCTACGGCGGCTGACCATCGGGATAGCCTCCTGTATGTCTGGGACAAGAGGTCGGGACGCCGCTTTTTGGTCAACACTGGAGCCGAGATCAGCGTCTTACCTCCAACGAGTTATGACACCTGCAACAGGGCATCGGGTCCCCCCCTGAGGGCCGCGAACTGCAGCACAGTAAGGACCTACGGCACCCATACAGTGTGGCTACAGTTCGGCTTCAGCCAGTTCATGTGGGCCTGCACACTGGCCACCGTAGCCCAACCGCTTCTGGGCGCGGATTTTTTGTGGGCTCACAGCCTACTGGTCGACCTGCAAGGGAAGAGACTGGTCCACGCTGAGACCTTTCAAATGTTCTCCCTGGGTGAAGCCCAGTTGCCAGCCCCTCACCTCGGCTCCATCACGCTGTCCGACAACGACTTCACCAGAGTCCCGGCAGATTTCCCATCGGTTCTGGCACCGCAGTTCACGGCAGCCATGCCCAGACACGGCGTACAGCACCACATCCCGATACAAGCTTCCCCCGGACAAGCTCCGACTTGTGAAGGAGGAGTTCAAGAGGATGGAGGAATTGAGGAACATACGGCGGTTCGACAGCCCATGGGCCTCCCCCCTGCAAATGGTGCCCAAACCAACAGGGGGCTGGAGACCGTGCGGCGACTACCACAGGCTGAATGAGGCTACAACACCGGACCGCTACCCTGTGCCACACATTCAGGACTTTGCAGCAAACCTGCATGGGGCATGGATCTTCTCCAAGGTAGACCTCGTCCGGGGATACCATCAGATCCTGATGCATCCGGACGATGTCCCCAAAACAGCACTCATCACCCCTTTCGGCCTTTTTGAGTTCCTTCACATGCCATTTGGCCTAAAGAATGCCGCACAGACGTTTCAGCAGTTAATGGACACGGTGGGACACGACCTGGACTTCGCATTCATCTATTTGGACGACATCCTCATAGGCAGCAGCAGTCGTCAGGAGCATCTGTCCCACCTCCGTCAACTCTACGCCCGACTGAGTGAATACGGCCTGACAATCAACCCAGCCAAATGCCAGTTTGGGCTTGACACCATCGACTTCCTGGGCCACTGGATTACTAAAGATGGGGCAACCCCTCTGCCCGCCAAGGTAGACGCAGTCCGCCATTTCCCCCGACCCAACACAATCAAAGGCCCTCAGGAATTCGTGGGTATGGTGAATCTCTACCACTGCTTCCTCCCTTCAGCTGCCCGAATCATGCGCCCCCTGTTCGCCCTGATGTTGGGTAAGGGCAAAGACATTACCTGGGACGAGGAGTCCGCCGCCGCTTTCATTAAAACCAAAGAAGCCCTAGCAAACGCCACGATGCTAGTGCACCCCAGAACGGACGTCCCTACCACCCTCACAGTGGACGCATCTACTGTCGGTGGGGTGCTGGAACAACTCATCAAGGGTCGCTGGCAACCCCTGGCATTTTTCAGCAAACACCTGCGACCACCCGAGCTCAAATACAGTGCTTTCGACCAGGAACTGTTGGCGCTATACCTGGCAATCGGGCATTTCAGGTACTTCTTAGAAGGTAGGCCCTTCACCACGTTCACGGACCACAAGCCGCTTACCTTTGCGTTCATGAAGGCATCTGACCCCTGGTCGTCCCGCCAGCAGCGACATCTGTCCTACATCTCTGAATACACAACGGATGACCGGCACGTCTCGGAGAAGGACAACGTCGTGGCAGACGCCCTCTCCAGACCTAACATCCAAGCCCTGTCCCAGGGGGTAGACTATGAAGCCCTGGCAGAGGCGCAGCAGGCAGATGAGGAGATCCCTAGTTACAGAACTGCAGTCTCCGGTTTGCAGCTCCAGGACCTCTCCGTAGGCCCAGGTGAGAGGACCCTACTCTGTGACGTCACCACCGGCCAACCCCGTCCCGTCGTCTCAGCGGCCTGGCGGTGGCACGTTTTCAACTCCATTCACAACTTAGCGCACCCCTCCATCAGGACAACCGTCCAGATGGTAGCCAACAGGATCGTTTGGCACGGACTCCGCAAGCAGGTCAGTGAATGGACCAGAATGTGTATGCACTGCCAAACAGCCAGGGTGCAGCGGCACACCAAAGCTCTGCCGCAGCAGTTCCACCCCACCCACCGGCGTTTCGACCACATTTGTGTGGATATAGTGGGCCCCCTGCCAGTGTCACGAGGAGCACGGCACCTCCTGACTATCGTGGACCGGTTCACAATATGGCCAGAGGCGGTCCCGCTCACCAACACCACCTCTGAATCTTGCGCCCGGGCACTGATTGCCACCTGGGTATCTCGCTTTGGTGTACCGGCCCACATTACCTCCGACAGAGGCGCCCAGTTCACCTCCAGCCTGTGGTCAGCTATGGCCAGCCTTTTGGGGACACAGCTGCACCACACAACTGCCTACCACCCACAGTCGAACGGACTGGTGGAGCGTTTCCACCATCACCTGAAGTCAGCTCTCATGGCCCGCCTGAGAGGACCTAACTGGGTGGACGAGCTTCCCTGGGTCCTGCTCGGAATCCGCACGGCGCCCAATGACGATCTGCACGCCTCGTCGGCCAAGTTGGTGTACGGCGCACCCCTGGTCGTCCCAGGGGAGTTCATACCAGCCCCAAGGGGGCAAGAGGAAGAACCCGCAGCAGTCCTGGGCAGACTGCGCAAGAGGCTCAGTAACCTGGCCCCCAGGCCCACCGCAGCATGGGCAGAACCCGACCTGCGTACCCAAAGACCTGCGAAACTGTAAGTTCGTTTTTGTACGACGGGGCGGACATCGGGCACCACTACAGCAGCCCTACGACGGGCTGTTTACGGTGATCTGAAACAATGGGTCCACATTCGTACTGGACATTGGGGGGAAAGAGGAGGTTTTCACGGTGGACTGACTCAAACCGGCCCATGTGGACGTGGCGCAGCCGGTCGAGATTCCGGCACCGCGACGCAGAGGCGGACCTTCCAAACAGAGTCCGACCCAGACTGTGGACATTGGGGGGTGTATCGCCAGTTCTGGGGGGGGGGGGTTATGTGGCGACCCACTTCCCAACGCACTCGAACCGGCTCACAAAGTGGCGCACGCCGGCATTGAGGCCGGTTCCAAAGAGGGCACCAAGTCTGCTTCACCAGCAAGGGGAAAAGCCCACACGCGGGATGGGACTGTGAATACGCGCCCCCTACAGTATTCCCGCCCGGAGAGGGCAGGAACAGGAAGGCTTTAAAGCGAGGCCGCGAAGTTTGAATATATCTCTTTTGCAACTGCAGCTCACCGACTGTGTGTCGTTATTTCAGCGCTGCGTGTAGCACACCGCCACAGGGCTATAGGTAAGCCTAGTAATTTCTGAGATAGTGACATGTTTGGCACAACTTTGTGGGCCTAAGAGCCTGTATTGTGCTGTTGGTTCTCTAAGTTTCTATGTTTCTACGATTTGAGAACACATTAATGTTTTGGGAATTAAGTGGGAATAAGAAACCTTGCCTGCAAACTTTTGAACGTGCTTGAACCATTTCAGATCTACCATGGACCAACAATTGGTTCTTCAATTACAGGTCAAATATGTGAGAGCTGACTATTATTATACGTGTCCCAAGTTTTGACCTTTGACTCCATAACAAAAACGTGATGTGTTCCTTTATGCAATGACATTACAGTAGTCATTTGTGTGTGTTTTATGATTTATATATAACCATATAACAATTACAGCACGGAAACAGGCAATCTTGGCCCTTCTAGTCCGTGCTGAACACTTACTCTCACCTAGTCCCACAGACCTGCACTCAGTTCATAACCCTACATTCCTTTCCTGTCCTTATACCTATCCAATTTTACTTTAAATGAAAATATCGAACCTGCCTCTACCACTTCTACTGGAAGCTCGTTCCACACTGCTACCACTCTCTGAGTAAAGAAATTCCCCCTCGTGTTACCCCTAAACTTTTGCCCTCTAACTCTCAACTCATGTCCTCTTGTTTGAATCTCCCCTACTCTCAATGGAAAAAGCCTATCAACGTCAACTCTATCTATCCCCTTCATAATATTAAATACCTCTATCAAGTCCCCCCTCAACCTTCTACGCTCCAAAGAATAAAGACCTAACTTGTTCAACCTTTCTCTGTAACTTGGGTGCTGAAACCCAGGTAACATTCTAGTAAATCTCCTCTGTACTCTCTCTATTTTGTTGACATCTTTCCTATAATTCAGTGACCAGAACTGTACACAGTACTCCAAATTTGGCCTCACCAATGCCTTGTACAGTTTTAACATTACATCCCAACTCCTATACTCAATGCTCTGATTTATAAAGGTCAGCATACCAAAAGCTTTCTTCACCACCCTATCCACATGAGATTCTACCTTCAGGGAACTCTGCACCATTATTCCTAGATCACTCTGTTCTACTGCATTCTTCAATGCCCTACCATTTACGATGTATGTCCTATTTGGATTATTCCTACCAAAATTTAGCACCTCACACTTATCAGCATTAATCTCCATCTTTCAGCCCACTCTTCTAACTGGCCTAAATCTCTCTGCAAGCTTTGAAAACCTACTTCATTATCCACAATGTCACCTATCTTCGTATCATCTGCATACTTACTAATCCAATTTACCACCCCATCATCCAGATATATCCAGATATTTCTTGGCTGTGGAATCATAATTCACAGATGATGCTATCAAAATACAGAGTTGACCTGCATTATAGAGGATTACATTCCTAACAAAACTCTGTATTGTGATTTGCCTTGACATAGATCCTTGTTTTTCTCTATTGACCCTATTTTGTAAGAGAAGAGGTGTTCATAAAGAAGGTTTTTCCCACAATAGTGAGGTCCATCTGGGTACACGGTCTGTTGGTAAGGGAATTCTGATTGTGTTGTAAACAGAAGAGAAAGGTTATTGTTTTAATCAACTAGAAATGGCTATTACATTGTTTGATAAGGTATTAGTGTGCAAGTAAGAGAGACTGCTTTGATATTCTAAAGCACATCTCTTAAATGGCCTCTTGCTATCGCTGTTGTTTTCTATAACAATTTGTGTTTATATTTTTCACATAATTTCCATGAGAATGAACTTCTATTCCATATCTCACCAGTTCATGAGCTGTGTAAGGGTGAAATTCCATTATCTCAACTGTCATAATATGGGTGTACACTGTTGTCTCACTTGCTGCCTCTTCTTCCATGTGTTTCCTTTTTAGCAATTTATACAATCCCCCTCTTGTAATCTTGGTTTAAACCATAAGATGTAGGGGCAGAATTAGGCCATTTGGCCCAGCGAATCTGCTCGGCCATTTCCCCCTCCGCCCCAGTCTGCTGCCTTCTCCCAATTTTCCTTCATGCCCTGGCTAATAAAGAATCTATTAACCTCTGCCATAATATACCCAATGTTTTCCAAAGCCACCTTCAGCAACAAATTCCACAGATTTACCATTCTCTGGCTGAAGAAATTCCTCCTCATCTCTGTTATAGACAGACATCCCTTCACTCTGAGACTGTGTCCTCTGGTCTTAGAGTCACCCACCACAGGAAGCATCCTCTCCACATCCACTCTATTGAGGCCTTTCAACATTCGATTGGTTTCAGTGAGATTCCCTCTCATTCTTTGAGTTCTGATGAGTACAGACCCAGAGCCTCAAACACTCCATAAAAAGCTTCTACCAACCTTTCAGACGAAGCATTCACAGCATCTCACGGGTTTAAAAAAAAAATCTTCTCTCCACCTTAGCTCATTGATATATAATCTAACAACTGTGTTCGCTGCATAGCAACATTTCTGCTGCATCAAATACTTTTAAAATTACTAAAAATGCTTGATGCATACCTGAATTTATACTTAATAACAAGATATTCTGCAGTTACAAAGTAATTAATTGCATGCCTTACCAATCAAAACAGGGTTTTCCACGGTTGTACTGGAATTGTCAAAAATGAATCCATTACTACCTGAAATTTAAAATGCAAGTTATGTGAATAACTTCACAAAGTGTTGGAAGATGATTTAAATGCAAAATATGAAATGATGGAAGCTTTCAAAATCTGAATTCAATTTAGGTGAAGAATATCAGTGCTGGGTCACAGGACAGAACAAAACTTCATTTCCTAAGCCATGAAACGGAGTTAATCACACCCTCAGAAACTAGACCATAAGATAAAGGAGCAGAAGTAGGCCATTCAGCCCATCTAGTGTGCTCTGCCATTCAATCATAGGCTGATCCAATTCTTCCAGTCACCCCACTCCCCTGCCTTCTCCCCATACTCTTTGATGCCCTGGCTAATCAAGAACCTATCTATCTCTACCCAATGACTTGGCCTCCAGAGCTGCTCATGGCAACAAATTCCACAGATTTACCACCCTCTGACTAAAGTAATTTCTCTGTTTTAAATGACGTCTTTTAATCCTGAAATCTTGCCCTCTTGTCCTAGACTCCCCTACCACGGGAAATAACTTAGTTATATCTAATCTGTTTAGGCCTTTTAACATTTGGAATGGTTCTATGAGATGCCTTCCATTCTCCTGAACTCCGGGGAATACAGCCCAAGAGCTGCCAGACATTCCTCATATGGAAACCCTTCATTCCTGGAATCATTCTCGTGAATCTTCTCTGACCCTCTCCAATGTCAGTATATCCTTTCTAAAATAATGAGCCCAAAACTGCACATAATACTCCAAATGTGGTCACGAGTGCCTGATAGATCCTCAACATCGCATCCCTGCTCTTATATTCTATACCTCTAGAAATGAATGCCAACATTGCCTTTGCTTTCTTCACAACTGACTGAACCTGGAAGTTAACCTTTATGGTATCTTGCACAAAGACTTCCAAGTCCTTTTGCATCTCTGTATTTTGAATTCTCTCCCCATCTAAATAATAGTCTGCCCGTTTATTCAATCAGATATTCCAAAAATGAGAAAGACCTACACTGTTCCATCAAGTGCTGTATGTCAGATACTGAATGGGTTTTACATAGTACTCTGTCCTATTGAACATTTCCTAGAGCCAGTAGAGCACAGGTTAGATCCAGTGTAAAGCTCCCTTTACACTGTCCCATCAGACTCTTTTATATATGGAATCAACCACTCATTGGATTTAAAGTCTATCACCTTGAATATTTAACATTTATGCAACGTTACCAGAAAATAAACCAAAACCACTGAGAGACTAAGCCAGTGTAATTGACGCTGTATGATGAACTTCCAAATAATGAAGTTCCAAATTGAGGAAGCTATGTTTGATCCTTTATTACGAAATCAGCAAAGACGAATGATCCTACTGTGATAAAAAAACTACCGGTAACTACACTAAATTTGCGATACAGTGACCTTATTAGCAGTCTAATAGTGATATTAGTTTTCAAATCAGTGTAACTAAGTGTCCTCATAGGTGATATTAGCAATCTAGTTAGCAGTCAACAAAAATATCATTCCCATTGGCTCACCCCCTCTCCACTAGACTAGCCTAAACTAAACTAAGACAAAGTGTGATTACGTAACTATACTCTTTCGTGTCTACCAAATCCCAACCCACATGACAAAATACCATATTAAACACACCACAAAACACACACAGATTTAAAATACATAAATAGCTCATATAATTCAACCCAAATGTTTGGTGTCAATTTGAACTTTTGAGTTTATTTCCTACCTCCTGATGAATTTTTAAGAGTTGTTTCTATTTCTTTGACTTTATTATTGATAACTTCAGAAGAAACTGCTTGCTCATTTTCCATACCGAGTACAACCTTGTGATCCACAATAATACTGCCGTGCCTATGAGGCAAAAAGTAAGATAAATTAAACCAATCAAGGTCAGCCATTACCTTTTGAATAATGAAAGGTGCATTTGGGTAATAATTTAAAATTATTATTAATAAAAGAATTATCTTGTATAAGATGATGAGAGACATTGATCATGTGGATAGTCAGAGGATTTTTGCCAAGATTGAAATGGCTGCCACAAGAGGACACAGATTTATGGTCCTGGGAAGTAGGTACAGAGGAGATGTCAGAGCTAAGTTTTTTATGCAGAGTGGTGAGTGTGTGGAATGGGCTGCCGGCAATGGTGGTGGAGGTGGATATGATAGGGTCTTGTAAGAGACTTTTGGATTGGTACATGGAGCTTAGAAAAATAGAGGGCTATGGGTAACCCTAATAATTTCTAAAGTAAGGACATGCTCAGCACAACTTTGTGGACTGAAGGGCCTGTATTGTGCTGTAGGTTTTCTATGTTTCTAACTGTTTCAGTCGTCTGTTGAAAGTAATTTTGCTTCCTTGGGCTTCAATATTTTTCAGGGAACTGAGTTTAATACTTTAATAAATTTATCTGAAATTCAACATCTGACTTGCCTGAGCTGGTAACCTGATCTGTAATCACAGGCGAGCAACTAGAATCTCACACAAGCAGAATAAGGCAGGTGGCTCCATGAAGGATGTAAACTCTTCGGATTTTTAGAATAACGTGATGTATTTAATGATGACAACTGATCACGTTGGTTCATCAAATTGAATTTAAAGTTGCACATGATTTGAAATCTTGATTTCTTGGAATTGTATTCAGCAGGTAGAATAAATGAATATATTCCAGATTATCATATTTTTGATCTGCAGTGGAATCAGGGGTTACAGGGAACAAACCAGGCAATATCTTATCAGATAGCAGAGAGAACTTGCGGCCATTTGACCAACTCCTGCACCTACGTCTCATGCTCTCATATAGGAACAAATCCAGAGCAGCACTGTATTCTAACCAATAGGTAACCTAAGCCAAATACCTTTTTAGAACATAGAACATCACTGCACAGCAGAAGCACTTCAGCCCAGGATGTTGTGCTGACCTTTTCACTGACTCTTAAGATTAATCTAACCCTCCCCCTTACATAGCCCTCCATTTTTCTATCATCCATGTGCATAACTAAGAGTTTCTTAAATGTGCCTAATATAATAGAACATAGAAGATTATAACCCCGTAAAGTAAATTGTACATTTTGTTGCAAGTGTGGCCCAACAGTAAGCATGTTGGCTACTGTGTTCACCCAACAGTAACAACAATGTCAATTCAGAAGTAGGTTGAAGGCAATGAGCCATCCTGGTGGAGTGAAGGTTATACAGAAATGCAAATTCTTTCCTATCTATGCAGAATTCATGACTAAGGAGCATTTTGAAGCATCCAGGTGACTAGAGTGAAATAATTTCACTAATTGTTTTCGAAATCTGGGCATTGCTGGCAAGGCTAATATTTATTGCCCCTTCCAAATTTCCTAGAGAAGGGGCTGTTGAAGGTACTTTCATCATACCTTTGGGAAGTGAGTTCCAGGAGTTAGATTTGAATGCCAATGAAGACAGAAGAGTGTGCAATTTGAAGGCAAACTTGAGGGTACTTGTGTTCCCCTGTTCTGCTGCCACTGAGCTTTTGAAGCTATTGGTAAAAGTTTTGACAGGTGCTGTCAAGAATAGCTGGGCTGCATTTGATGGCTGATACACACCACAGCCTCTATGTGGAGGAAGGTGGTTTAGGATGGTGGATAGGGTACCCACCAACTTGACCCTAAATAAAAACGTCATAGAGTCATAGAACATTACAGGGAGAAACAGACCTGAAGCTCATCTAGTCTGTGCTGAACCATTAAGCTACCTAGTCCTGTTGACTCACACCTGAAACATAGACCTCCATACCCCTCTCATCCATGTACCTATCCAGGTTTCTCTTCAAGGTTGAAGTTGACCTCACATCAACCACTTGCGCTGGCAGCTTGTTCCACACTCTCACGTCCTCTGACTGAAGAAGTTCCCCTTCATGTATCCTGTAAACATTTTACCATTCTCTCTTAAACCCATAACCTCTAGTTGTAGTCTCGCCCAACCTCAATGTAAAAAGCCTGCTTGCATTTACCCAATATATACCCCTCATAATATTGTATACCTCTATCAAATCTCCCCTCAGTCTTCTATGTTCTAAGGAATAAAGTCCTAATCTATTCTATCCCTAGAAATCAGGTCCTCAAGTCCCAGCTACATCTTGTAAATTTTCTCTGTACTCTTTCAATCCTATTTACATCTTGCCTGTTGGTAGCTGACCAAAACTGGATGCAGTGCTCCAAATTTGGCCTCACCAACATGTTATGCAATTTCAAACTATCATCCCAATTCCTGTAGTGTATAGATTGATTTATGACGGCCAAAGCTTTTTTTTTACAACCTTACCTATCTGTGATGTCTCTTTCAAGGAATTATGGATCTGTATTCCCAGATCCTTCTGTTCTAATGCAGACCTCAGTGCCCTACCAGTCACTGTGTAAGACCTACCCTGGTTAGTCCACCCAAACACCTCACACTTGTCTGCATTAAATCCCATCTGCATTTTCAGCCCATTTTTCCATCTGGTCCAGATCCCACTGCAAGCTTTGATAGTCCTTCCCACTGTCCACAACACTTCTAGTCTTGGTGTCATCCACAAATTTGTTGATCAAGCTTATCACATTGTCATCTAGTTCACTGATATGGACCTAGCACCGTTCCCTGCAGCACTCTGCTAGTCATGGCCCGCCAGTCAGAGAGACAACCCTATACTACCATCCCCTGGCTTCGTCTGTGATGGATGGTGTCAAGCTTCCAGGGAGTTGTTGGATTTGCACTGATACAGCAAGTAGTTATCATTTCTTCTGACTTATGTCATTTAGAAAGTGAAAATGCCTTGGATATCAGATCATGAATCACATGTTACAGTATACTCAGCTTCTGATCTGATCTTTCAGCAAATCTACTACATTTGTGTGGCAAGTCCTGTTGAATCATATTGTTGTGATGACAGAATGAGATATGGTGATTCCATTGAAGTGACAGGATAGATGGTTAAGTTTTTTTTCTTGCTGGAGATAGTTTTGTTCTGTCACTTTTATTGTATGAGTGATATTCTCAATTTATCAGCCCTTGTCATATAGTCCAGATCTTGTTGTATTTAGGTCTGAATGGCTTCATTTGCTGAAGATCTGCAGATGGGATTGACATTGTGCAATCATCAATGAACATTTCCACCAGTGGTCATTGATAGAGACAGTTGCTCCTCAGACACTGCCCTGAGGAAGACCTGCAGTGATGTCCTGCAGTTGGAATAATTGTTCTTAAACAACAACCATTTCCTTTGTATCACTGGAGTGATTTTCTTTTAAGAAGTAAGATGTCTTGATGTCACACTTGGTTGAACCTTGTGGCACAGTTACCACTGTTCTGGACCAAAGTTGTTGTAAAGTCTGGGGCAGCATGATCTGAGCACAACTCAGTTTAGACATCTGCTACTTGGGTATTTCTGAGATTACCTGATGTTTATAATAGTCACATTTTTGTATCCATGTATCTTCTTATAAATGGTGTCCATCTGAAAAGAAACGTAGAACAAGTTGTGAATAAACCTAAGAATTGATTGTGGACTTCACAGAGGGTGAGAGGAGGGAACACACAGAGTCCCTCATAGAGGGATCAGGGGTGGAAAGGATGACCAATTTCAAGTTCCTGTGTATCAACATCTCTGAGGATCTATCCAAGGCCCAACACATCAATGCAGTTACAAAGAAGGCACAACAGCAGCTATATTTCAGTAGGAGTTTTGAGGAGATTTAGTATGTCACCAAAGACACTTACAAATTTCTACAGGTGTACTCAGGTAAGCATTCCAGCTGACTGCATCACTATCTGGTATGGGGAAGGGGCACAGCACAGGATCAAAATAAGCTGCAGAAGTTTGTAAAATCAGTCGGCTCTATCATGGACAATAGCCTCTGCAACATCCAAGGCATCTTCAAAGAGTGAATACTCAAAAAGACGGCATCCAACAACTAGGGCATGCACTCTTCCCATGGCTACCATCAAGAAGGAGGTACAGGTGTCTCAATGATTAAGGGACAGCTTCTTCACCTCTGCCATCAGATTTCTAAATGGACATTTTACTCATGAACACTACTCCACTACTTTGATTTTTTGCACTACTTACATACTTCTTGCCAGAGTTGACAGTTTTTAAAAATCATTATGCATTGCAATGTACTGCTGCTGCATAACAACAAATTTCATGACATATGCCAGTGATATTAAACCTGATTCTGATTCAGAAATTGCCAAATTTGACTATAAATTGTATTTTATTAGAAAGTCTAAAGATTGTTAACTATTTTATGGTTTTCTCTAAAAAAAATTCTGAATTATCTGCCATGATGTCTGAGTATGGTGAGCAGAATTAGTACTCACTATCTTTTCTCCTTAAAAACTGCTCAAACTGGAGAAATGGAGGTTTAATTACCATAGAACACTACAGCTCAGTACACGCCCTTCAGCCCTCCATTTTGTGCCGACCCATATAATCCTTAAAAAAAAGTACTAAACCCACACTACCCCATAAACCTCCATTTTTCTTTCATCCATGTGCCTGTCCAAGAGGCTCTTAAATACCCCTAATGTTTTAGCCTCCACCACCATACCTGGCAAGTCATTCCAGGCACTCACAACCCTTTGTGTAGAAAAACTTACCCCTGATGTCTCCCCTAAACTTCCCTCCCTTAATTTTGTACATATGCCCTCTGGTGTTTGATATTGGTGCCCTGGGAAACAGGTACTGACTATCCACCCTATCTATGCCTCTCATAATCTTGTAGACTTCTATCAAGTCCCCTCTCATTCTTTTACGCTCCAAAGAGAAAAGTCCCAGCTCTGCTAACCTTGCTTCATATGACTTGTTCTCCAAACCAGGCAACATCCTGGTAAATCTCCTCTGCACTCTCTCCATAGCTTCCACATCCTTCCTATAATGAGGTGACCAGAATTGAACACAATACTCTTAAGTGCGGTCTCACCAGAGATTTGTAGAGTTGCAACATGACCTCTCTACTCTTGAACTCAATCCCCCTGTTAATGAAGCTGAGCATCCCATAGACCTTCTTAACTACCCTATCAACCTGTGCAGCGACCTTGAGGGATGTATGGATTTGAACCCCAAGGTCCCTTTGTTCATCCACACTCTTAAGTAACTGACCATTTATCCTGTACTCAGTCTTCTGGTTTATCCTTCCAAAATGCATCATTGCTCCATGGTATGTAATGCAGGGAATTCATGTCATTAACCCATTGAGTAGTGATCATACAGGACTTTATCTATCCCAGAATAACAAGGGATTGCATTAACATGAAGAGTGAAGGGAACATGAGTTTGTGAGGAGTGTTCAGCAGATTTTTCATGATCAGTACGTATTTGTTCCAGCACAGAAGACAACATTGCTGGGTTCTTTCTGGGAAATTGCGAAGGCAATCTATTCACTTAGCAAGTACAAAAAGATTGTTGGGGAGAATGTAGGACCTCTCAGTGTTAAAGGAGGTGACATATGATTTGAGACAGAGGATGTGGGAAGGGTTCTGAAGGAGTACTTTGAGTTGATATTCACCAAGGAGAAAGACATGGATGATAGTGTGGAGCATCCTAATATGTAAGGGTATTTTGAAATAAAGAGAAGACATATTGGATCTATTGAAGAATGATAAGGTGCTAAAGTCCTTGGGACCTTACTGCATATAGCTCAAGTTATTAAGGAAGGCAAGAGATGAGATTCTTGGAACCTCAATCAAGATCTTTGCGTCCTCTCTAGCCACAGGTGAGGTCCCAGAGGATTGGTGAGCAGCCAGTGTTGTTCCTTTGTTCAAGAAGGAAAAAGAATATTTCGCGAAATGATAGACATCAGTGGCAGGGAAGCTTAGGAGAGGATTTTGAGGGGTTAGAATTTATGAGCATTTTGAAAAACATGACCTTATTAGAGATAATCTAATAAGGTTATGTTTTGTACAGGTCAGGTTCCATTCTAACATTTTTCAAAGAGATGCTAAAGGTAATCATAGGAGGTAGAGAAGTGGACATGGTCTACATGGATTTTAGTAAAGGATTTGGAAGGTTACACATGATCGGCTCATTCAGAAGAACAGGAAACATGGGGTCTACCATGACTTTACATTCTGGATTCAGAACTGGCTTTCCCATAGAAGACAGAGGGTAGTTAGAGGGTAGTGGTCCTTAGATCTTATTCTGGTTGGAGATCCTGACTCATGGTGTTCCACAGGGTATTATACTGGGACCTCTGTTGTTGTAATATAGAGTAGACCCTCCATTGATCGGAGTTGACCATGAATTTTGCCTCCCAGCTGCCTATACAAGCCAGTATGTAAACTATGGCAGTACAATATGAGGAGCAAGCTGTTGCCCATGCAGCAGGCTCCCTCACTTCACACCACTGATTAATCCAATTAAATGGCAGAGACTGATACAATTTGGCACCAGAAGCATCGCAGGAGTTGCAGTATGATACCCTGTGGAACACCACTTGTTGAGCTAAATGCAAGACTTCAGCTCTGGGTCTTTCCTCAGTGTTTACTCCCGAAGCCTTGCTCATGGGCAGGTGTAGCCGCAAGGTCACCGCGGTTTGAGATCAGAGTTTTCCTTCTCCTAGATGAGCTGTCAAGTCATTGGGAGCTTTTAATAGGCCGTGGGAGCTTATCCCCGCTACCCCCAAAAGACCATAAGAGATGGGATGCCTTACTAGGAGGAGTAAGTAGTGCTCAGATGTTTAGTTGGGTGTGATTAGGTGCAAGTAGGAGGTCACTTAAGCAAATGTATATTGCTTTAATCTGTCACTCTTCCATATTTTTCCCCTTTGCCTGTAGTTAATTTGGGCTGCCAGGAAAAGATTGAGATGAGTGATTAGTTATCAGTTGAACAGGATGTTCAGCAATATATGTAAGGCTGATATTATGGATTCTTACATATCTATACGGATAGTTCAAGTGATCTAGTAAGAGGCCATTCAGATGTTTGAGTTTATGTTCCAAAGTTACAGGAGACTATTAAGAAAAGATTATCATACTAAGTATAGTATTCATGTTTGGGATGGTTGTTCTTACTTCAGCTTTGGAATGGTTCGAAGAAGAATGCCCTGATTATCTACTTCTGTGCTCTGATTCACTTTTGGTCTTGACATCTATTAAAACAGCTACTTCAAATTGTAGGGCAGACATTCTTCTTGAGACTGGACAACATCTATTGAGGCTGCAGGGTCCAGGCCTGTGTATACATTTCATATGGGTTCCTATCCATGTTTGGTTTGAAGGAGATGCGATGGCAAATATTCTTCCCAAGCAATTACTTAAAGTTAAGGATGTAAATGTAGTGGTGCCTTTGCATAAGGGGAGAGTTGAGAACCATAATTAAAAACTCTATTCAATCACTGTGACAACAAAGTTGGGATAAGGAAAAGAAAGTACATAATTTATATAAAATTCCGAGGATGATGCAAACTCAACTGGGACATGGGTATGAAAGCACGGAAGAAATTATAGCACGTATTGGACATACTAGGTTGAATAATTCCTTGTTTAGAATTAAAATGCATGATACAGGTATTTGTAGGGTGTGCACATGTCAAGAAACGATACAGCATATGTTGTTTGAATGCAGTTCCTGTGAGGTACAAAGGAAACACCTAAATTGAGATCTTTGGAACGGACACAATTTAACATTGAAAGTTTGTTAGAATATAACTGCCATCGTAAAGTATATGATTGAGTATTTGACTTTCTGAAAAACATTGGACTTTTTGATATTATTTGAGTTTTTTTGGTGGGGGAGGAATTTAGTGGGTATACTTCCTGGTGGAAAAGCATATAATTTGCTTATAAGTTTAACTACACCAACCAAACCAGCCAAAATGAGCTTTGTTGATATTGTGAAAGTAATATGGGAATATTTAGAACCAAATCCATTGTTGATTGCAGAAGACATTAGATTTCATAAGTGAGTAGACAACCTATTCAATTCAGCCACATACACTGAAATGGACTCAATCCTCTTCCTTTTGACTGAAATCAAAAGGAAGAGCATTCAGTCCATTTCAGCGTATGTGGCCGAATTGAATAGATTGTCTTCTCATTGTCAGTTCATTGATGGTCATAATGATGCACTGAGAGATAATTTATTTTGTGGAATCTTGGAAGAAAACATTCAAAAATGGTTCCTAACTGAAGCTCAACTCACATTTAAAAGAGCAGTTGAAATTGCTGTATCAATGGGAGCAGTTGACAGAGGTGCAATTGAGTTGATTTCATGAATGAAAGTGAGCATGAACAAAATTCCAATGTTAAACAGAAACCAGCCTGGCTGAACATGTTGCATTACCATTGTGGCAGGGTTCACATACACCAGATTAATGCAGATTTTAAAGCAAAACTTGTAGAAAATGTGACAAAGTAGGACGCATACAAAAAGCATGTTGGGCAGACAAAAATAAGTGGATTGCACCAGGAAGAGGAAAAGATAAAAAGTCAAGTTGCAGTTTCAAAAAGAACACTAATCTGCATGCCGTTGATGATGAATCTCATAGTGATGAGAGTGACACAGGACTTGGTGTTCTTGAGATTTACAAAGTGAAAGCATACTAGAGACAAGCAATATGCAGCAACCAAGAAGGCATTTTGGGCTTGTATGTGGTAAAAACAGGAGAGACAACAATGGGAGCTGTATCTGAGACAACTACAACTTGATTGGAGATCCAGCTGTCATTCGAATGCCATATCATTTGCAATTGATTCAACTGAAAGTGAATTAAGAAAGATATTGGAAGATGCCACAGCAGTCTTCAATGATATAATTGGAAAACTCAGACCTATCAAGGGTAAAATAGTGTTCAACGAAAGAGCCACGCTGAAGTTTTACAAAACCCATCTGATTCCATATATCATCTGGGATAAAGTAGTCAGTGAGCTAGATTGCATGGAGATTGAAGGAATTCTTTCCAAAGTTGAGTGGAGCACATGACAACAGCAGGGGTCCCAGTAGCCAAGAAGAATGGGTCCGTCAATATTTCTGGAGATTTTGAGTTAATCATCAACCCAATACTGAAAATTGATCAATGCCCTCTGCCCAAGAGAGAGGATATCTTTACAAATCCTTCTGGAGGGAAGCACTTCAGCTTAGTGGATTGAGCTAAGGTCTACCTACAATGGAGATGGAAGAAGAGTTCAAAATGTTTCTTATCATAAACACTCACAAAGGGCTTTATTGCTGTAATAGGCCTATTTTTGGAGTAGCATCTGCACCTGTACTTTGGCAGTAAGCTATGGACCAGGTGTTGCAAGGATATCCAGGCACTCAATGCTACCTGGATGACATCATTGTTACCGGTAAGGATGATGAGGAACATTTGCAAAATCTCAAGACAGTGTTAAGAAGATTAGAAGACTATGGGCTTGGGGCATGATGCAGTCCCACAGTCAACTCCTACAACCACCTCAGAGGAGGTCCCAGAACCTGAAATAGTTTCACAGCCACAATTCTCACTTGCCAAGCAGATTGACCCCCCGCCTCCCCCCACCCAAAACCACTTGTCAGGAAAGACGTTATACTACAAGAGTAAGAAATCCTCCACAGCAATGAAATCTTTAAGCCTGAATGGGACAATTTAAAATTTACTATGCTGTGGATGTCTGTATAGTAGTTGTATTATACAGTATACAGTGTATACATATATTGACATATAATTTATCTCATATGAATGCGTTCTATATTGTTGGAGTTTATAGCTGAGCAGGGAAGAGTGTCGTGTATTTAATATATCAGTAATATTTGAGTAATATTCCAAATGTATTGTTTTATTAAGCATTAATTTGTTTAAATAATTCATTATGGATTAATTGAAAAAGTATATGAATAGAATCAAGAGCATCATCACACCAACACGTCACAAGCATGCGCTTCACTTAAAAAATGAAACTAAAGTAGACACGCACTATCTCCCAGTTCCATGTTTTTCTTTCTATTAGTTTTATGTTTTAGAATTACAAAACATAACGTTAACCTTCAGGGAATCATGCACATGGACTCCCAAGTCCCTTTGCACCACTGATTTTTAAAATCTTGCCTTATTAGAAAACAAACTATGCCGATATTCAGTGCACCAAAGTCCAATACCATACACTTCCCTACACTATATTCCTTATACCAGTTCTTTGCCTATTCTTCTGATCTCTCTAAGCCCTTCTGCATGTTTTCTGCTTCATCAACACTACCTGCTCTTTGTTGAATCTGACTGTTTCATTCTTTTTCTTTTGTAGTTTAATAGTAAGTCATTCTTATATACACATGACAGTTTAATATGCCTCTAGTGGCTATGGGAAATATAATTCTGGAAATCTATGGAAGTGTCTTCTGCGTTACTTGAATAAGGGCTTTCTGATTGGTACTGCAGTATTGAATAGTAGCCTTCTGATTGGTTAATTCTTATCTATAGATTTAAATGGAATATTTCCTTATCTCTGTGGTATAAAATAGCCAAACACAAAGCAGTGCCATCTTAATCTTAGTTTTACTCTGTCTCTTCAACTAGTAGACATTTATCACTGCTCCATTCCTGAGTTCTTCTATCAATTCTTTATAAAATGTTTGTGAAGCAACAAGTTTTGCGTCCATTTCCTGAATGAACCTTGGATCGAAACCATCAATTCTATCAGCCAAATCATCAGCATATAACCTGTGAAGAAGCTGTCCCAAATGCTATGGAACACCTCTAGTCACCGGCACCCAACCAAAAAATAACCCTTTATTCCCACTCTTTGCCCTCTGACACTCACGCAATCTTCTATCCATGCTAGTATTTTTCATGTAATTCCATTGGGCTGTTGTGAAGCAGCCTCATGTGTGACACCTTGTCAAAGACCTTCTAAAATTCTAAGTAAACAATATCCATTGACTCTCCTTTGTCTATTTTGTCTGTAATTTCTCAAATAATTCCAACAGATATGAAGAGTGAGGGGAGATTTGATAGAGGTGTATAAAATTATGATGGTTGTAGATACAGTGAATGCAAGCAGGCTTTTTCCACTGAGGTGAGGGAAGAAAAAAAGCAGAGGACATGGGTTAAGGGTGAAAAGGGAAAAGTTTAAAGGGAACATTAGGGGGAGCTTCTTCACACAGACAGTAGTGGGAGTGTGGAATGAGCTGCCAGTTGAAGTGGTGAATGTGGGCTCACTTAACATTTAAAAAAATCTTGGACAGTTACATGGATGAGAGGGATATGATCTAGATGCAGGTCAGTGGAACTAGGCAGAAAAATGGTTTAGCACAACCAAGAAGGGCCAAAAGGCCTGTTTCTGTGCTGTAATGTTCTATGGTTCTATATCTCAAGCAAGATTTCTGCTTAAGGAAACCATACTGACCTTGGTCTACTTTACCATGAACCTCACCCTTAATAAGGTACTCCAATATCTTATTAACCATTGAAGGCAGGCTAACTGGCCTATAATTTCTTTTTTTTCTCTGCCTTCCTTCCTTAATGAGTGGAGAATTATTTGCAATTTTCCAGTCCTCCAGAAACATTACAGAATCTAGTGATCCTAGAAAGATCACCAGTAATGCCCCCACAATCTCTTCAGCTATCTCTTTCAGAACCCAGGAGTGTAGTCCATCTAGTCCAGGTGACTAACCTGCCTTCAGTCCTTTCAGCTTCCGAAGCACCTTCTCCTTAGTAATACCAGCCACAATAAAATCTGCCCCTTGACGCTCTCAAATTTCTGGTATCCTACTAGTGTTTGCTCTAGTGAAGACTGATGCAAACTGCATATCAGGTTTATCTGCCATTTCATTGTCCCTCATCACTACATCTCCAGTACCATTTTCCAGTCGTCTGATATTCACTCGCCTCTCTTTTGCTCGTTATAAATACTGTTGGCTAGTTTACCTTCATATTTCATTGATTTTTCCTTATGACTTTTTAGTTGTCTTTAGTTGTTTTAAAAGCTTTCCAATCCCCTAACTTAACACTAATTTTTCTATAATTTATGCCTTTTCTTTTGCTTTTACACTGTCTTTGACTTCCATTGTCTGCCACAGTTGTGTCATTTTCACTTAGAATATTTTGACTTGTTCGGGATGTATCTATCCTATGCTTTCTGAATTGTTCCCACAAACTCCAGCCATTACTGTTCTAGCATCATCCCCACTAGTGTTCCCCTTCCAATCAACTGTGAGCAACTCTTCTCTCATGACTTTGTAATTCTCTTTACTGCACTGTAAGACTGATAGATCCAACTTTAGCTTCTCCCTCTCCAACTGCAGAGTGAATGCTATCATATTATGATCACTGTTTCCTAAGAGTTCCTTTACCTTAAGCTCCTTAATCAAATCTAGTTGATTACGTAACACCCAATCCAGAATTGCCTTTTCCCTGGTTGACTCAACCACAAGCTGCTCTAAAAAGACATCTTGAAGGCATTCTATAAATTCCCTTTCTTGGATTCCAGCACCAACCTGATTTTCCCAATCCAGTTGCATATTGAAATCCCCAATAACTATTGTAACATAAAGCAAAAACACAAAATGCTGGAAGAACTCAGCAGACTAGGTAGCACCAATGCTGGAAGAACTCAGGAAGCCAGGCAGCATCATCGTAACTATTGTAACATTCCCTCTTTCTATCTCCCATTCATCCTGGCTACTAATTGGAGGCCTCTATATAACTCCCATTTAATGCAAGTTCGCTGATGACACTAAGTTAGGGGTTATGGGTTACACATTTTTAAGTGCAGGTAGTACAAAGGCTAGCTGTAGATACATGAGGATTCATCCAGTGTTGCTGAGGGAAAAGGTTGCAGAAACACCAGTCATGATTTCCAAATATTTATAAATTCTGATTAATTAATGTCTTTAGATCAGAAAATTGCATTTTTATTCCCTTTGTCTCAAAAGTGGGTAGGAATGCACTCAGTATTACAGACTAATCAATTTCACCCTGGCAATGGGGAACATCCTAGTGGCAATGATCAAACTGGATTAATAGTCACTTGGACAACTGCAGACTGATTAAAGTAAAAAATGAAATTAATTTTAATTACATGAAAGGAAAAAATGTCAAAATAAGGAAATAGTGTTAAACTGATACACTGTCATCATTGGCAGCACAATATGTAGTTCTGGTCACCTACCTGATCTGTAAATTCCTGCGAGAAGTTTTTGTATACGTCTGATTCCTTATCCTGCAGTTCAGGTGAAAACCTTAGGTTGATTATTCTGAGTGTGACATCAACGGTGACTTCAACTTCAACTGTAAATCATCAGTTACAATTTGGTCAATGACACATCAGTCAAGGCTTTATCTGATATGGGAGATAAATGTTTTTCAATTTTGACACAATAAGTTGAAATGAACTGGAAATCATTGCCTGTGAGGATGGTGCTGGCAGATTAACTTTGAGAAGTGATGTACGTGGAAGAATGAATGTTTGCAGTGTTTAGCAGAATTAGAAACTTTTTTTCGGTGAACTGCCACGATGATAATGTGTCATATTTCTGTCTTCTGTTAGGTTTGTTGTCCAGAAAATCTATTCTGTGTTTCTTTTTGAATATCAGCTAATTGAAAAGCTACTTTTTGCTAAATGCATATGATCATGGCTGTTTCCTGACGTGAGATATCCTAATCCATATGCTTCGAATTCCACATCAGATACGATACTGTAGTCATTAGTGAGACTTGGTTACAGGAAGGTCAGGACTGGCAGCTCAGTGATCCAGAGGTCCCTTGTTTTAGATGTGATAGAGTGGGAGCAATAAAAGGGGGAAGGAGCATTACTAATCAACAAAAAATGTCTTGGCACTGAAAACAGACTGGAGAGCTTGTTTAGTGAGGCTTGATGGGTAGAACTGAGGAATACAAAATGTAAGAACACATTAATGTGATTACATTATAGACCACCCAACAGTCTGGGGTTAAGAGGAGCATATTTGTAGAGAGATTGCAGTCTATTGCCAGAAACATAAGGTTATGATAGTAGGTGATTTTAACTTTCTACATATTGACCTGGACTGCCAAATTGTAAAAGGGCTGGATGGGGAAGTGTTTGTCAAATGTGCTTGGGAAAGTTTCCATAAACAGTACATACTGTAGAAATCCCAACTAGATCTCCTATTATGGAATGAGACAGGGCTGGTGACAGAAGTTTGTCAGAAGAGGTGAAGGAGAATCCTAAGGGCTTCTGCAGAAATGTTAAGATCAAAAGGGTTGCTATGGAAAAAAATTGTCCTCTGGAAGCTGAGAGTGGTAATTGCGTGGATCTAAAAGAGATGGAGGAGACCTTAAGTTTGTTTTTTGTATCTGTATATACTCGGGAGACAGACACAGAGTCTAAAGATGTGAGGCAAGGCAGCAGGAAGGTCATGGACACTATACTGATTACAGAGGAGGAGGTGCTTCCTGTCCTGAGGCAAATTAAGTCAAGTCAAGTCAAATCACATTTTATTGGCAATTCAACCATAACTGCTGGTACAGTACACAGAAAAAATGAGACAACGTTTTTCATGAACATGGTGCTTCATAAAACAGTACAAAAAGTACACTGAACTATGTAAAAACAACACAAAAACTACACTAGACTACAGACCTACCCAGGACTGCATGAAATGCACAAAACAGTGCAGGTATTACAATAAGTAATAAGCAAGACAATAGACACAGTAGAGGACAGTCCAGGCTCTGGGTATTGAGGAGTCTGATGACTTGGGGGAAGAAACTGTTACATAGTCTGGTCGTGAGAGCCCGAATGCTTCGGTGCCTTTTCCCAGATGGCAGGAGGGAGAAGAGTTTGTATGAGGGGTGCGTGGGGTCCTTCATAATGCTGTTTCCCTTGCGGATGCAGTGTGTAGTGTAAATATCTGTAATGGCGGGAAGAGAGACCCCAATGATCTTCTCAGCTGACCTCACTATCCGCTGCAGGGTCTTGCAATCTGATATGGTGTAATTTCCGAACCAGGTAGTGATGCAGCTGCTCAGGATGCTCTCAATACAACCTCTGTAGAATGTGATGAGAATGGGGGGTGGGAGATGGACTTTTCTCAGCCTTCGCAGAAAGTAGAGACGCTGCTGGGCTTTCTTTGCTATGGAGCTGGTGTTAAGAAACCAGGTGAGATTCTCTGCCAGATGAACACCAAGAAATTTGGTGTTCTTAACGATCTCTACCGAGCAGCCGTCGATGTTCAGCAGAGAGTGGTTGCTCTGTGCTCTCCTGAAGTCAACAACCATATCTTTTGTTTTATTTTAATTTAGATGGATTAATCCTGGGTTGACAATGTGTTCCCTCAGACCTGTGGGAGGTTGGTGCAGAAATTGCAGGGGCCGTAGCAGAGATATTTAAAACATCCTTAGCTATGTGTGAGGTGCCGGAGGATTGAAGGATAGATATTGTTGTTTTGTTGTTTCAGAAAGGCTCTAAGAATAGGCCAGGAATTAATAGGCAGGTGAGCCTGCCATCAGTAGTAGGAAAGTGATTGGAAAGTATTCTAATTGACTGGATATATAAGTATTTGGATAGACAGGAACTGATTTGGGATAGTCGTCATTGCTCTTTGCATGGTAAGTCATGTCTAGCTAAGCTAATAGAGTCTTTTGAGGATGTTACCAGGAATATTGATGAAGATCAGGCACTGGATGTTGTCTACATGGACCTCAGTAAGGCCTTTGACAAGGTCCCATATGGGAGATTGTTCAAAAAGGTTCATTTGCTTGGTATTCAAGATGAGGTTGTAAATTGGATTAGACACTGGCTTCATAGAAGAAGCCAGAGGGTGATTGTTTCTTTGACTGGAGGCCTGTGACAAGTGGTATGCCACACGGATTGGTATTGGGTCCATTGTTGTTTGTCATCTGTCCAACAGTCTGGATGATATTGTGGGAAACTGGATCAGTAAACTTGCAGATGGCACCAAGATTGGGGTTGTAGTGAATAGCGAGGAAGACTAACGGAGCTTGCTGTGGGATCTGGACCAGCTGGAAAAACAGTGAACCCAGGAACACACACACACACACACACACACACACACACACACACACACACACACACACACACACACACACACACACACACACACACACACACACACACACACACACACACACACACACACCCTTAGTGAAATTTATATATTTTTATCATATATTTTAATGTGCTGCTGTTGCAAAACACCAAACGTCATGACATGTACCAGTAATATTAAACCTGATTCTTATTTTAATTCAGATTCTGAGAGAAAAGAGAGCTTGTTCATCAGAACTGATCAGTTAAGTGAAAACAAGTTAAATTGCAAGGGTTGGAAATCTAAAAAAAAATAGAAAATGCTGGAAATTCTTTTCATATCAGGCAGTGTCTCTGGAGAGTGAAACATCACCACCTCTATCTATGGGTTGATGATCCCCTGGCGTGAAAAGCCACTGACCGAAAAGCCAATACCACTCCCTTCCCATATGTACAGTAGCACGCAGCTCACTTATTACCCCCAATTTTGCCTGCATTGCACCAGAACTAGACAGTTCTCACTCAAATTGGAAAAGATGGCTGTTTGAAATGACTTGGTTTAAAATAGAGCTTTGAGAGCTGCAGTGTGCTTGGACAGTAGATGACATGTTGTTCCTTGAACTCATTGGAACAGTTTGAGACTCAAACAGTCAAAGTGGAAGTGAGTCAGAGAATTGAAATGTTAGTAACTGGAAGATCAAAGCCATTTTTTGGGAAGGAATATAGAATAGTACAGCACAGGAACAGACCAAACTAATTCAACTCGTATTGAAAAGCATAACTAAACATCCTGTCTGCCCACAAAATGTCCATATCACTCCATTCTCTGCACTTTCCTATGCTTAAATACCACCATCTTATTTGCCTCCAGTACCACCCCTCGGATTATGTTCCAGTCACCTTAGGCAGTAACTGAAGTTGCAGTTGTGGAGCACTTTGGGACCAGTGAACATAATTATATTAGTTTTAAAATAAATATGGCAAAAGATAGTATAATTCCACAGATTCAAGTCCTGAACTGGAGCAGGGCCAGATTAGAGGGCATTAGGCAGGTTCTAGCTAGGGTTACCTGGGTAACTCTAAAAGGTAAGTGGGAGGCTTTATAAAAGAATTATACAGCAGGTTAGGCTGAAGGGCAGACATATCAAGTGGATAGTCTGGTCAGGAAAATGAAGGAGGCATGTGTCTGTCTGAACCGCTGGAGCTGCTTGTGGAAAATTTAGTCAAAGGGTTGTTGTTAGGAGGAAGTTACGTAACACCATTAGCCTTTGGCAGACAATACAGAAATAGTGATGGTTTGACACACACAAAGACCAAAATGAAAGCATGACTGAACCAAATAGAAAAGCCATATTTCCTGTCAGCAGCACGGGCAGGGTGGATTTTCACCGTCTGTAAAAGCTTGCTCATTCAGGCAAGGCAAATGATCATGACTTTGATCACAGGAGCACTTTGTGTTTAAAATATAATTTTGTTTATTCAAGGTGAGATATGAAAAGGTGGTGGTGTTCAAATGACCTGGGAACCTTCGTACACAAATCACTGAAAGTAAATACAGATTGAAACTCTCTGGTCTGCAATTCTGTGATGCAGATCGTGGATTCCAGCATGGTTTTCATTTTTTGTTCCAATGTGAACTAATGAGCTAATTATTACCAAGATATAAAATTAAGTAAGATCTGCACTAATCTATAACTTACTAACCTACCAGTGCACCTTTGCAACCCCATCTGACAGTATTTCCATCTTACAGAATCTTCAGGTACAGAAAGTTTTTGAAATTTTTATGCAACCCACGTGGTATCTAAGTGACAGTGCTTAAAACAAAACCGTTCTGCTTAGAGGAATTGGACCAGTTTTTCTTAGGGCCTGGACTAGACAATTTCATCCTGTATCAGGCACAACTAATAATAGAAAAACATATGTTATCCTGGTCTTTGTTGCAGGTAGATTTGTGTTGAGAAATCTCTCTCAGTGATACATCCAGGTGAAATTGCATATGAAATACTGTGGTCTTCTAATCCAAGGAAGGCTGTATTTCTGATCTTCTGATTGAGGGAGTGCAGCAAAATTGCTCCAGGTTGATTTCTGTATGGGCATATTTGTTGTCTGAGGAGAGGTTAAGCAGATTAAGTAATTTCTGTCTAAAATTTAAATGATTTAGTGATGATGTGATTGAAATGTAGAAAATTCTAAATAGCTTCCCAGGATAAATAGAGTTAATATTTCTCTAGAGCCAAAAGATCACAGTCATAGAGCATAAGGTTGTCCATTCTGGATAGAAATCTGTCCTTACCCAGAGTGGAGTGAATCTTTGGAATTCATGAGCTGTGTAGGCTTAATTGCTGTGAATACCCAAGTGAGAAATTAACAGAGACACAGGAGACTGCAAATGCTCAGAAATTGATACTGTCATGTTTTGTAGCTTCAAACATTAAACTAATTCAGAGGAAGACATGGGAATCCGAAATGCAGGTCTAATTTTGAGTTTACTCTAAGCAAGGTGTGCACATATCTGTTGCAATGAGCAAATGAAGCAAGCCCAAGTGTAGGACACAGGCACAGAGATTCAGTTAGGATGCTTACGCGGACGTGAACGTTGAACAGCAAACAGGAGGGATCTTGACACGGAGCCTTGACACAGAGAGACGGAGTTTCATAGGTAAATCTTGAAACTGGAGCAAAACTTAGAACAGACGGTTCTAAGTGGCCGGGAAATGCTAATTACCATACAGGCAAAACCAATGATCTGGCAATTAGTGGTTGTAATGCTGGGGTTCTTATGCTGCACGTCTTGATGGAAACCAGGTGTGCAGTCATCAAAGAGAATTAGAAGCAAATGGGAAATTAGCAATCAGAACCGTGGCACAATCAAAGGAAATTAGAAGAAGGATAGGGAATTAACGATCAGGATTGTGACAATAGCCCCCTCCCCCCCAACGGGAGCCTCCAGGTGATCCACCAGGCTTGTCTGGATTGTCTCGTTGGAAATCATGGAGGAGGGAAGGGTCCAGGATGAAGAAGCGGGGAATCCAGGAGTATTCCTCCGGGCCGTATCCCTCCCAATTGGCCAGGTACTGGAGGCCTGTCTCGGTGGTGCATATCCAGTATTCGCCAGACTGTGTACACTGGGTAGTCGTTAATGATCTGGGCGGGTGGAGGGGGTTTGGTAGGAGGGCACAAAGGGCAAACAGATACAGGTTTTAATTGGGAGATGCGGAACATGGGGTGAATATGCATGGATCCAGGCAGTTTGAGTGTGACCACCGAGGGGTTGTTGACACTCTCAATCTCAAATGGTCCCAGGTAGCGAGGGGTGAGTTTCTTGCATTCATTCTTGAGGGAGATGTCTTTTGATGAGAGCCAAACCTTCTGCCCAGGCTGATAATTTGGAGCAGGAATTCGATGGCGATAAGCAATCCTCAGGTTGCGGTCGGCTGAGCGGAGTAGCGCCGCGCGTGTGTCTTTCCAGATCTTGCAGCACCGGTGGAGATGGGCCTGAACAGAAGGCACAGCAATGTCATCTTCATGTGCGGGAAACAGATAGGGTTGGTAACCAAGGGAGCATTCAAAGGGAGACATTCCGGTGGCAGTGCTGACCAGGGAGTTGTGGGTGTACTTGACCCAAACGAGATGGGTGCTCCAGGATGACGGATTGTTGACGGATATGCAGCACAGTGCTGCTTCCAAATCCTGGTTTGCTCATTCTGTTTGACCATTAGTCTGCGATGGAAGCCAGAAAACAGGTTTACTGAGGCTCCAAGGGCTTGGCAAAAGGATCCCCAGACTTGAGAGATGAATTGGGGCCCTGGTCAGAAATAATGTCAGAGGGAATTCCATGAAGGCAGAATACGTGATGAACAAGGAAGTCGGCTGTCTCATGGGCTGTAGGCAGTGTGGGAAGGGCTACAAAATGCACAGCTGTGGAGAAGCGGTTCAGCACGGTGAGTACGGCAGTGTTCCCATGTGATGGGGGTAGTCCTGTAATGAAATCCAGTACAATGTAAGACCATGGGTGGCTAGGGACAGGTAGGGGACGAAGAAACCCAGCAGGTGGTGGGAGGCTTTTCCACAGGCACAAACAGAACAGGCAGAGACGAAGGAGCGAGTGTCAGCGTCCATGGAGAAATAACTCTTCAGAAGAGGCAGAGTTTGATTGATTCTGGGATGGCAGGCGAAACGAGAAGTGTGCCCCCACTGAATAACCTGAGACCAAACCAAGTCAGGCACAAAGAGGCGATTGGAGGGTCCATTTCCTGGGTCAGGTTGAGTCTGTTGGGCCTCTTTGACTATGGATTTGATCTCCCAGGTGAGGGCAGCCACCACACAGGATGGTGGAAGGGTGGTCTCGGGGTTGTAAAGGCCCTCCTTAGAAACCTATTGACAGGAGAGAGCATCGGGCTTCCCGTTATTGGACCCCGGATGATAGGTGAGTGTGAATCTGAAATGGCCAAAATATAATGCCCAACGGGCTTGGTGGGAATTCAGGCGTTTGGTGGTTTGGATGTATGCGAGATTCTTGTGATCAGTCCAGATGATAAAGAAATGTTCTGCTCCCTCCAGCCAGTGCCTCCGCTCCACCAAAGCGAGTTTGACGGCCAGTAACTCCCGGTTCCCTACATCGTAGTTCTATTCGGCAGGGAATAACCGGAGAGAAAAGAAGGCGCAGGGATGGAGTTTTTGGTCTGGGCCAGAGCTTTGGGAAAGGACCGCTCCAACCCCAGAGTCAAAGGCATCAAATTCCACAATGAACTTTCGAGAGCGGTCAGGTTGGACCAGGATGGGAGCAGAGGTGAAACACCTCTTCAGCTCCAAGAAGGCTGAGTCTGCATCAGGGTCCCAGTGAAAAGGGGTCGCAGGAGAGGTGAGTTGAATAAGGGGTGCTGCCACCTGGCTGTAATCCCTGATGAAGCGACGTTCGCAAACCCCAGAAATCACTGGAGTTGCTTGAGTGTCATGGGTTTTGGTCACTCCACCACCACCCGGATCTTTTCGGGATCGGCCCTCACTTGCCCACTCTCGATGATGTACCCTAAGAAACTGACTGAAGGAACATGAAGTTCACACTTCTCAGCCTTCATGAATAGTTTGTTCTCCCAAAGCCACTGCAGAACCTGATGGTCATGGTGGATGCGTTCCTGAAGACTGAGGGAGAAGATTAAGATGGCGTCCAAATAAACAAAAACGAAATGGTTAATAAAGTCCCTAAGGACATCTTTTATCAGCTTCGTTTATCAGGGCTCGGAAGACGGAGGGGCACTGGTGAAACTGAATGGCATGACCAGGTATTCAAAGTGACCAAGTGGGGTGTTAAAAGCTGTTTTCCACTCATCTCCCTTCCTTATCCTGACCAGGTGGTAGGCACTTCATAGGTCCAACTTAGAGAAGATGGTGGCTGCATGAAGGGACTCGAAAGCAGAGTTGATAAGGGGCAGTGGATACTCATTCTTTATGGTGATACTATTCAGGCCACAATAGTCAATGTAGGGGTGCAGTGAACTGTCTTTCTCCCCCACAAAGAAGAAACCTGCGCCTACAGGGGAAGATGAGGGTCGGATAATGCCAGCCACAGGAGAGTCACCTAGGTAAACCTCCATTGCTTCCCTTTCTGGTCGGGACAGGTTATACAGCCGACTGGTGGGTAGAGGGGCTCTGGGGAGAAGGTCAGTTGCACAATCATAAGAGCGGTGTGGAGGCAGGGAAAGAGCCAGTTGTTTGCTAAACACTTCTCTCAGATCGTGGTACTCTGCTGGAACCTTGGATAGGTCGGGGGTCTCAGCAGCAGACGAGGTCACAGTGATTTTCACAGGGGAAAGGGCCGACTGTAGACAAGTGGAGTGACAGAATGGACTCCAGCTGGCTATTTTCCCGGTGGACCAGTCAATGTGGGGATTATGGCGGTTTAACCAGGGATAACCAAGAACTATCGGAGCTTGAGGAAAGGAAATTAGGTTAAATAATACCTGTTCCCAAAGGTTCCCAGAGAAAAATAGAGACAGGGGTGGTGTGCAGTGTGTGACTCGGTCCAGAAGTCTACCGTCCAGTGCCCGGGCTTCCAAAGGAGTACTCAACGGCTCCCGAGGAATTCGGGCCCGGGAAGCTATGTTTTCATCCAAAAGGTTTCCCTCAGCTGACAGAAGTCAGGGATTGTTGGTTGTAACGTAAAGTAGCTTGGATCTGCATCCGGGTTTGGGGGATGAAAGAGAATGTTGTCTGGCACACCAGGGTCTCCCTTTCTACTGGTGAGCCCTCTCTTTTGGCTGAAGGGAACAGGTAGCACAGAAGTGGCTGGACTGGCCACAAAAGAGCCTGTCCAACATTCTCCTGGGGTGGTGGAAACGGCTGGGCTGGGAGCTACTCTAGAAGCAGGAGGAGAAGAGAGGCTTGTGCTGGTGGAAGACAGTAATGAGTGCCGTGGAGTGGCCAAAGTTGGTGGATGACCATTTCTTTCTCTATGCCGTTCTCAAAGACAATTGTCCAACCTGGTGGCTGGAGAGATCAATGAATCCAGGCTGTTGGTGTCATCCCTTGCGCCAACTCGTCTTTCACCATCTCGCTGAGACCATTCCAAAATGCCCCTTGGAGTGCCTTATCACTCCACCCCGAGTCGGCCGCTAACTTCCGGAACTCCACAGAATATTCAGCAACACTTTGTGAGCCTTGACAGAGAGTGAATAAATGCTTGGCGGCATCTTTACCATGGACGGGGTGGTCAAAGATCTTTCTCATTTCCACGATAAAGGTGTGGAAAGAAGAGCAGATCTCCGGTTGATTATCCCAGACAGCTGTAGCCCAGGCTAAGGCACTTCCCCACAACAACCCATGATATAAGCTATCGTTGACTTGTCCGTGGAGTACGTGGACGACTGCTGTTCGAACACCAAGGAGCACTGCAGAAGGAAGGCCCGGCACTTCCCTAAATCCCCAGCGTAGTGTTCTGGTTCAGGTACATGCGGCTCTCTTGGCGGGGGTGTTGCTCACACGTAGGGGGTTGCCACTACAGACCATCTGGACTGGTTAGACAGAGTTCCAGGAGTGGATGGGGTAAGATGAGTGGATACACGGTCCACCTGGTCACCGATCTTTGTTACGTTAGCAGACAGGGAACAGAGGTTTTCCATGACCTCCTGGAGAATTTGATCATGTAGACCCAGTAGGGAGCCCTGGTTGGCAAGTCCGCTGGGTCCATTGTGGCCAGATCGTTCTGTTGCAATGAGCAAATGAAGCGAACTCAAGTGCAGGACACAGGCACGGAGATTGAGTCAGGATGCTTACATGGACGTGAACGTTGAACAGCAAACAGGAGGGTTCTTGACATGGAGCCTTGACACAGAGAGACGGAGTTTCATAGGTAAATCTTGAAACTGGAGCAAAACTTGGAACTCACGGTCCTAAACGGCTGGGAAACATTAATTACCACACAGGCAAAACCAACAATCTGGTGACTAGTGGTTGTAATGTTGGGGTTCTTATGCTGCAGGTCCTGATGGAAACCAGATGTGCCGTCATCAAAGAGAATTAGAAGCAAATGGGAAATTAACGGTCAGAACTGTGGCACAATCAAAGAAAATTAGGAGAAAGATAAGGAGTTAATGACCAAAACCATGACAATATTATGTGGTATCGTGATGACATATGCAATTAATGTATTTTTACTTCCAACTCATAATTAATTATCTAAAGGATGAGGAATACTTAAAACATATATATACAGTACAAAATTACTCAAATATAACAAATACTAAATACATAGCAGGTAGTACTTCTGATATAAAGAGAGTGGGAATATGAGGTTTATTCAGAAAAAATTGCTCTGAAATATGATCTTAATGAATGGTGGAACAGACATGAGGGATCGAGTTGTCTCCTATCACATGCATTATTTGATTTATCAACATCCTATTTGCATGGAATGTGCTAACAGAACTTATATGTATTAAATGTGTTACACAAATGTAATAAATGATATATCTGAAATTGAGCAATTTGCACTTGGATCACCCAATTTTATTGATCAGTTGGTTGAAATTCCATCAGATGACATACATACACTTTGCTACGTGCAGTGACATTTCTGGGAGAAAAGAATGGTAGGAAGCCAGACTTTTACATTCCAAAAACTTTTCTGAGTTTCAGGATAGAGGTAGATGGAGTTTTGTTTCACTCATATAGCAAGAAGAAAAGTTGAGTAGCAGTAGCATCAAAACAAAAGCCCCAAAATAATGCAAGTCATTTGAAAATGGACTCACCAATTTCAATTTCATCATCAAGAAATTCACAGAAGGACCCTTCATAGTGATTTGGGCAGTCACATTGTTCACCATCCCAGATCCCTCCATTCTGGCATGGATTTTTTTCTACAAAGCAGATAATAAGTTTTTTATTTAGGCTTTTATTTAGATAATGTTCCCAATATAAGCACTGTCTACAATCTACTAGAAAGCGTAATGCACCTGAAAAAGTGTATGAAACTGTCAGTAATTTGGGATTATGCACCATTACGAAACCAGTGAAGAGGAGAGGAGGAACAACATGAGGGCACTTCTGAATAGAGAGCTTCGGCTTGGTTATGGGCAGAATTAGTCTGGGTTGGTTAATGGGGAGACAGTGGGCTTCATTAGGCAGAGTACTGTGGTCTATGGGTCTGAGAATATCAACAGTGAAAGGGTGCAGTTACGAAAAGAGGAGAGTGAGCCCATTGGATGGAGGTGGGTATTCTGTATAAATACACAAACATTTTAAAGATTAGCTTTATTTGTCAAATGTACATTGAAACAAAAGTAAAATGCATCAACGTTTGAGAGTTTTGCTGGGGGCAGCCAGCAAGTGTAACCATGCTCTGTTGCCAGCAGTCTGCAAATCAGTGAATTTGAATGACTAAAGGGCAGTGGAAGTAGACACACCAATTGTCTTTGCTCTTGTTATGTGCTTGAAGGAGATGGAGATGGCCAATTTGCGAGATTTTGTGAACTATGAATGAATTCTTGCTCTGGGATATCTACTTCAGAGCAATTGAATGTGGACACAAGGACTTTCAGCTGATGATCTGCCGAACCTGAGTCCATACTCAGATGAGTAGCTATTTATTATGTAAAGTGTCAGGCTTGCCAGAGAAGTAATCTGTAATCTCGTTAGACTCAGCATCTGGGTCACCGAGTGTACCTGGTTTGAACCAGTTAGAGTTGAAAGGAACAAAGGCACGATGCTGGGGAGCAGGGACCATAGAACATTGCTGGTTGTCTCCCTGGACCAAAGCCAGTACGAAGGTGACCCAGGTAGTGTCAGGTGAACTTGGGCCGATTTGATGGAGATGGATTAGTTGAACTAATAAGCAACATCAGAAGAGTCAGGAGCTTCAAATACGAGGCAGCGATAACTTTCCAGCAAACAGAGAACAACCAACACAGATGAGGAGGACCCCACAGACATGTGGATATCGGGACCCTGAGGAATGCCTGGTCAGCGGAGACTGCTTTCTCGATTAATACATTTTCTCTTCATTGATTGCTCATAGAGGGTCAGGGTGTGCACACAGATAATTAGTTTGTGAACTGGCATGCTTTTTAATTGAGGCAATAAATGTTACTTATCAGTAGATACAGATTCTCTCTGTTCTCTCTGATCATTATTACAAAAATATAGATCCTTATAACAATGGTAAGCCCACAACTCACTAACCTTAACAGCAGAGGAGGTTTTAAATCAATAAATAAACGGGGTGGGGGTGGTTGCAGAAAGAACATGCAGTAATGAAGGGAGATTTTAATCTTCATGCAGATTGGATTGATCATTTTTCTACTGGTTGCTATGAGAACAAATTCATTAAGTACATTTAGAATAGTTTCTTTGACCAACCAGAGAATAAGCTCAAGAGATTTGACATATCAAATTTCAAAGATTCAAAGTACAGTACATGTATTATCAGAGCATATTTGCAGTATACAGCCTGAGATTCACCTTCCCACAGACAGCCACCAAACAAAGAAACACCATAGAACAACACACACAAAATGCTGGTGCAACACAGCAGGCCAGGCAGCATCTATAGGGAGAAGCGCTGTCGACGTTTCGGGCCAAGACCCTTCGTCAGGACTAACCGAAAGGAAAGATAGTAAGAGATTTGAAAGTAGTGGGGGGAGGGGGAAATGCGAAATGATGGGAGAAGACCGGAGGGGGAGGGATGAAGCTAAGAACTGGAATGGTGATTGGTGAAAGTGATACAGAGCTGGAGAAGGGAAAGGATCATGGGACGGGAGGCCTCAGGAGAAAGAAGGGGGGGGGGGGAAGCACCAGAGGGAGATGGAGAACAGGCAGACAACTAAATATGTCAGGGATGGGGTAAGAAGGGGAGGAGGGGCATTAACAGAAGTTAGAGAAGTCAATGTTCATGCCATCAGGTTGGAGGCTATGCAGCTGGTATATAAGGTGTTGTTCCTCTAACCTGAGTTTGGATTCATTTTGACAATAGGGGAGGCCATGGACAGACATATCAGAATGGGAATGGGATGTGGAATTAAAATGTGCGGCCACTGGGAGATCCTGCTTTTTCTGGCGGACCGAGCGTAGGTGTTCAGCGAAATGGTCTCCCAGTCTGTGTCGGGTCTCACCAATATATAAAAGGCCACACCGGGAGCACCGGACACAGTATACCACACCAGCCGACTCACAGGTGAAGTGTCGCCTCACCTGGAAGGACTGTCTGGGGCCCTGAATGGTGGTGAGGGATGAAGTGTAAGGGCAGGTGTAGCACTTGTTCTGTTTACAAGGATAAGTGCCAGGAGAGAGATCAGTGGGAAGGGATGGGGTGGATGAGTGGACAAGGGAGTCACATAGGGAGCGATCCCTGCAAAAAGCAGAAAGAGTGGGGAGGGAAAAATGTGTTTGGTAGTGGGATCCCATTGGAGGTGGCACAAGTTACAGAGAATTATACGTTGGACCTGGAGGCTGGTGGGGTGGTAGGTAAGGACAAGGGGAACCCTATCCCGAGTGGGGTGGCGGGTGGATGGGGTGAGGGCAGACATGCAGGAAATGGGAGAGATGCGTTTGAGAGCAGAGTTGATGGTGGACGAAGGGAAGCCCCTTTGTTTTAAAAAGGAAGACATTCCAGTCCTGGAATGAAAAGCCTCATCCTGAGAGCAGATGCGGTGGAGACGGAGGAATTGTGAGAAGGGGATAGCCTTTTTGCAAGAGACAGGGTGGGAAGAGGAATAGTCCAGGTAGCTGTGAGAGTCTGTAGGCTTATAGTAGATATCAGAGATGGAGACAGAAAGATCAAGAAAGGGGAGGGAGGTGTCGGAAATGGACCAGGTAAATTTGAGGGCAGCGTGAAAGTTGGAGGCAAAGTTAATGAAGTCGACGAGCTCAGCATGTGTGCAAGAGGCAGCGCCAATGCAGTCGTCGATGTAGCAAAGGAAAAGAAACATCCCATAGAACCTGTTCAAAGAAAACAAGAAACACTTAATACCCAAGAAAAGGAACAAGTCACGGAAGCAGTAAAAACTCTGCAAAAAGCAGAGAATGTAAAACATCAAAGCGCAGAGTCATTGAAACAGACTAGGAATGTTCAGTTTAGTTCAGTTCAGTTCAGTTCAATTTAGCACTGTATCATTTGTTGACTGCAGGCCGCAGAGCCAGTCTGCCCTGATCAAATTCGCATGAAAATAGCAATAAAAAAGGATTAACCAGACCCAGAAACACATCATTACATAAACGACAAGAGTCCAATACACAAATTGCATCAATTAAACTTTGCCCAAGATTCAAGACTCCGGCAACATCGAGCAAGAGGAAGAGAGAGAGCCAGAGAGAGACTGGTCATTTGCAGTCACCTTCCTCTGGGATCTGTGAGCTACAAGCAAGAGTGAGAGAGAGAGTAGTCACATGCAGACACCCTCCTCTGACAGCAGCAAGCGAGAAGCAGACAGAGACCAGTCAAACGCAGACAGACTGCACTGAACACCCGCTCGCCTTCTGCTCTCGGCCTTGTCAATTTCAGTTTTGCTTGTCGCTTTAATCGGCAAGAAATGGAATCCATCATGGTCTCACGCTTTACCTCCAGGCTTCTTGGCCTCCAGGCTGCACACTTCGCTCAAAACTTCACTGAAATCCCTCAGAGATAGCAAACTGACAGATCACTCAATCAGCTCAAAGAAACAGCATCAAAATGTGAATCCCACATTCCAATTGCAGCAGAATCATATTTGAAAGACAAAGCAGTAATAAAAGAATTAGTTTTGTGAATGGTTTGAAGGTCGCCACTTTTGAGCACGTTGTTTGCTGATGCCATTTTCAATATGCTAGAAATCATGTGGAAACCACACAAAGTTCTGGAGGAACACAGAACTCCATGCAACATTTATGGAGGGAGATAAAGTGTTGACCTTCTGGGCCAAGAGCTTTCATCAGGACTGGAGAGGAAGGAGGCAGAAGGGAATCAAGGATTATGACAAAGACAGGAAAATGGGCTTGAACATCAGAAATGCCACTGTCCCATTGAATAACAATAGTTTCTGGAGAATGAGTTGTTTCTGTTTAACAATGTGGAAAATCTCACAGGTATATCTCATCCACAAAAGGCAGGATTATCCAAGCTGCTAAGTATCACCTATTCAGTCCAATCAGACTTAATCTCATTCTTTGGCAAAACGAAAGAGGTCATCTATATTTCTATTAACTGATAGTCACCAATACCCTGCTGACAGAGGCCATGTTTGGCTAAATTTAGACCACTCAGCTCCATACCTCAACATTGCCTTGGACCTAACATTGACCAAAGAACTGAATTCCAGAAGGGAGACATATGACTTGACATTAAGTCAGCATCTGATTGAGGGCATAATAGAGTATTCTTCACTTGTCTGTATCGATACATATCCAATAATACTAAAGAAACTGGATACTATCCAGGAGGCTGCTTTCATCCTTGTTGGAGACTTTAGCCAAGCATCACTGACCAGAGCTTACCTGAAGACACACGGGAAAGAAGCATACTCAACACTGCTACTCCCCTTTCTGCAACGCTTACAAAGCACTTCTCTGCCCTCCGTTTGGAGAGTCTGATCATTCCTTCATCTTGCTCCTGCCCACCTACAGGCATAAATTGAAGCAGGAAGTGGCCATAGTGAAAACTATCCACTTCTGGTCCAACCAATCAGACTCAATGTTACAAGACTGCTTTGACAGCGTCGCCTGGGAGGTACTTCACACTACAAACATCTCTGAATACACAGAGGTGGTCACAAGCTTCATTTGGAAGAGTACTGAAGACATTGTTCACCACAAATTGGTCCAAGTCTACCCAGACCAGAAGCTTTGGACAAACAGTTGCTCTCAGTGTAAGGGATAAAGCCTTTGCCTCTGGAAACCAACAGGAGCATAAGAGAGTCCACTATAGTTTATGTAGAGCCATCAAGATAGCAAAATGACAACACAGGGACAAAATCCAGTCACAGCTCTGTGACAATGACACACGCAGCGTAAGGCAAGGACTGCACACCATCGCGGACTTCAAGAGGAAACGCAGCAGTACAGCTAACATTGCCTCCTCTCTCCTGGGTGAGCTAAGTGATTTTTATGCTCGATTTCAGGTTGATAGGATTGACCCACCAATGAGACTTCACCTCGGTCATCCAACGTGTCACCAGCTGCACAGCAATGGGCCCAGATGGCATCCCAGGGCGGGTCCTCAAAGTGTGTGCTGTACAACTGGCTGGTGAGTTCATGGACATTTTTAATCTCTCGTTCTCCTAGTGTGTAGTGCCTTCCTGTTTCAAATCATCCATCATTGTCCCTGTACTGAAGAAAACCAAGGCAGCCTTCCTGAACAGTTGGTGATTTGTTGCACGCACCTCAGTTATAAGCAAATACTTTGAGAAGCTGGTTAAAGACTACGTCTGCAGCATGCTACCACTCACACTGGGCCCCCTACAATTCACCTTCTGACAGAACTGGTCTACCAATGACATCATAGCCACAGCACTGCACACCGTCCTCACTCACCTGGAGAAGAGGGATGCATACGTTAGCATGCTGTTCCTGTGCTACAGTTCAGCATTCAACAGCATAATTCCCTCCAGACTTGACAGGAAGCTCAGAGACCTCGGCCTCCACCCACCTTGTGCAGATGGATCCTAGGCTTCCTATCAGATCACCAACAGGTGGTAAGTATGGGCTCTTCTCACCTCTGTCCCACTGACCCACAACACATGAGTCCCTCCCCCAAGTTCGTGTCCTGAGTCCCCTCTACTCCTTTTACAACCACAACTGTGCTGCCACACACAGCTCCAATCTTTGATTGGCCTTATTTCTATCAGTGATGAGATAGCCTACAGAGGAGAGGTTAACACCCTGACACAGTGGTGCCAGGATAACAACCTCTCCCTCAGTGTCCTAAAAACAAAAGAGCTGATAGTAGATTACAGGAGGAACAGAGAGGCTCAGCCCCATCAACATCAATGGGTCTGCAGTTGAGAGGGTGAGTAGATTCACGTTCCTCGGTATACACATCACTGATGATCTCACCTGGACTGTACACACTGGCTTTGTGGCAAAAAACCACAACAGCATCTCTTCCACCTCAGGTGACTGATGAAGTTCAGCTTGGGAACTCAAATCCTCAAGACCTTTTGCAGGGGCACCACTGAGAGCATTCTTACTGACTGTATCACCAGGTGGTATGGGAACTACACCAACCTTGATCGCTGGGCACTGCAGAGAGTGGTATGGACTGCCCAGCACATCTGTGGGTGTGAACTTCCCTCCATTGAGGATATTTATTGGAGCAGATACAGAAAGAAGGTCGGGAAGATTACTGGGGACACCAGTCACCCCAACCATAAACTGTTTCAGCTGCTTCCGTCTGGCAAATGGTACCACAGCATTAAAGCCAGGACCAACAGGCTATGGGACAGCTCCTTTCTACAAGCCATTAGACTTATTAATTCTCATGTCTGTACATTGCAACAGAGTCATAATGCAGATTTTTACTCCCTCACATTGTGGGTTGGATGTAAGATTTAAATATATAAATAATTACACAAATAAATAAATAAACAAACAAACAAACAGGCCATTTTATCAGCAACTTATTCACCACATAAATTATTTGTGGCTATCCGCACTGTTGCAACACGGCTGCAGTGTGCTATCTACAAAACGCATTGCAGATACCTGCTAATCATTATCAACATTTCTCAAAACCATGGCGTCTAACCAGGCACATATGCAGCAAGTGTGGAGTAATATGGCTACTTGTAGATTTACTGTATAATGCACACCTTTCTCCATCGTCGTATTGACCTCCTGGAAAATCCCCACTCAACAATGATGTGAGAGTTGCTTCAACGGATGGATTGTAGAAATTGAAAACAACGGCCCAGTGGTACCACCTCAAGAACAGTTGCAGACAGGAAATGAATGGTGGTCTCACCAATGACACCCGCAACCCAAAAAAATAAGAATTGAACAATAATTCAGAAAGTGGAGCTAAATTACAAAGTGCACATATTTGTCCTTCTGTTCGAGGGATCAATTAAGCAAACTTGGCATCAAGAATCCTTACTTCAATTTGGAATCAATTGGCATAGGATGAAAACACACCACTGGTTGGTGTCAATTTGTAACTGGCACTTGGCTGCACTGTCAGGAACTTCAGGGCAAGAAAAAGCCAAGACCAAAGACCCCATTGTCAGGGAATGATCAAAGACCACATCTATCTGGAAATCTCAATGAGCAGTGAATTCACATCTAAGATATTGTATTACAGTGATAAACTGTTTTCTATTACAAGCATAAATGATGTTCTGCAGACAAACCTTTGGTCCCAGTCTTGAGCCTCAACTACTCGCTCCACATTGAATCTCTACGTCTTAGTACCAAATCATTGCAACAGCCTGCAGTAGATCTCTGCTAGGCCTCAGTTATCAGGTGAAAGGAATAAGATAAAGGTAGTTTACCTGAACTGGACACTGTAGTTGCTGAACTGACCTCCGTGGTGATCTTCTTGGTTGTACTGATCATTGTTGTTGATGTGCTGGCCGGCACATTGGACAGTGTGGGTTTGGTCGATGTAGCAGTCAGATTGCTTGATGGTGTGGTTGATGTGGTGGTTTGAGTACTGGACTCTGTGGCAACCTTGATTGTACTGCTCCTTGTTGATGGGTTGGTCACTGTGGGAGACACACTGGCGGCTGCAGTGGACACAGAGCCTAGTGTAGTGCACAATGTGCTGAAGAATGTGGTGGGTGCACTGGCCGGTGTGGAGGACTGTGTGATTGGAATACAGATCATCGTACAGGTCACTGGACTCATGCTGGTCACTGTGCTTGACACTGTGGTTACAGTGCTAAGTGGTGTGGTAGGATATGTGCACAAGGTGGTCGATATAATGGATGCTGTGGTGGGTATGTTGGTCACAGTGGTTGATGTGCTGGTCAGTGTACTGGTCACAGTGGTCGGTGTGCTGGTCGGTGTACTGGTCTCTGTGTGCGATGTTCTGATCGGTGTACTGGTCACTGTGGTCGATGTGCTGGTCGGTGTACTGGTCTCTGTGGTCGATGTACTGGTCGGTGTACTGGTCTCTGTGGTGGATGTGCTGGTCGGTGTACTGGTCTCGGTGGTCAATGTGCTGGTCAGTGTATTGGTCTCTGTGGTCGATGTGCTGGTCGGTGTACTGGTCTCTGTGGTCGATGTACTGGTCGGTGTACTGGTCTCTGTGGTCGGTGTGCTGGTTGGTGTACTGGTCTCTGTGTGCGATGTTCTGGTTGGTGTACTGGTCACTGTGGTCGGTGTGCTGGTGGGTGTACTGGTCTCTGTGATCGATGTGCTGGTCGGTGTACTGGTCTCTGTGGTCGATGTGCTGGTCGGTGTACTGGTCTCTGTGTGCGATGTTCTGATCGGTGTACTGGTCACTGTGGTCGATGTGCTGGTCGGTGTACTGGTCTCTGTGGTCGATGTACTGGTCGGTGTACTGGTCTCTGTGGTGGATGTGCTGGTCGGTGTACTGGTCTCTGTGGTGGATGTGCTGGTCAGTGTATTGGTCTCTGTGGTCGATGTGCTGGTCGGTGTACTGGTCTCTGTGGTGGATGTGCTGGTCGGTGTACTGGTCTCTGTGGTGGATGTGCTGGTCAGTGTATTGGTCTCTGTGTGCGATGTTCTGGTTGGTGTACTGGTCACTGTGGTCGGTGTACTGGCCAGTGTACTGGTCTCTGTGGTCGGTGTGCTGGTTGGTGTACTGGTCTCTGTGTGCGATGTTCTGGTTGGTGTATTGGTCACTGTGGTCGATGTGCTAGTCGGTGTACTGGTCTCTGTGTGCGATGTTCTGGTTGGTGTACTGGTCACTGCAGTGGATGTGCTGGTCAGTGTACTGGTCTCCGTGGTCGATGTACTGATCAGTGTACTAGTCTCTGTGGTTGATGTACTGGTCGGTGTACTGATCTCTGTGTGCAATGTTCTGGTCGGTGTACTGATCTCTCGAGTCGGTGTGCTGGTCAGTGTACTGGTCGATGTTGTGGTTGGTGTACCTGTTACTGTGATCGATGTAGTGCTTGTTGTTATGGTCCCTGTAGTCGTTGTGGTTTCTATGCTGGTGTCTGTCGTTGTGGTGGTTTTGCTGGTTGTCACACAGACCCATACGCACTCCTCTGTGGTTGATTCACTCGTCAGTGTGCTGGTTCCTCTGGTTGAAGTGCTGGACTCTACACCGGGTGCTTGTGTTGAAGTAATGCCAGCATTGTACGTCTTGTACTTTGTTTGGGTTTTGCTTAGTTGAAAGTCAGAAAATCCTCCAATCACTTGAATAAAGCAAAGGAAAAGAGCAACAGTTTTTAACGGTTTCCATTTTGAACATTTTCACATGGCACAACTAATCTTGGAGAAAGCTTTATCTGTATATTTTTTCAAGTTTTGTAATAAAACTAACTGAAAGAATATCACAGATGAACCCAAAACATCCAAGTATACATATCAAAAAGAGGGGGTGGGGTGGTTCCGCTGGTAAGACTTGATATAGGATTGGAAGGTGTCGAACTCTGGAGGGTAGAGTTATATTGCAAGGGTTAAAAAAACTTTGATGCAAGTCACATACAGGTGTGTAAATAGTATCCAGGATGTGGGGTGCAAATTACAACAGGAGATAGGAAAGGCATGCAAGAGAAGGCAGGAGAACGAAGTTCAGAAAGGAATAATAAATCAACCACGATGAAATGTTGGAGCAGACTCGATGGTCAGAATGGCCTACATCTGTCGCTATGTCTTGTGATATTTATCTGTTATTGTTGACAGGGTATTGGTAATCTTTGCCTTGATAATCCAGCATTTAACAGAGAAATGGAATTTCAGCAGTCCTCTTTTATTGGAGAGGAATCGATATCCAAGACAAAACTTCTCAATACTCTTTTGTGCCTCAGCTGAGTGTTGTAGCTAAATTCAGCTGCTAATCATTAAATTAAATTCTGAAATGCCAGAAAGACCTGGGTGTCATTGTGCATAATAAGCAAAAGGTTTGTTTGCAGATACGGCAAGTTATTGCAAAAAGTAACAGTAGGTTCATGGCTTTGAGAACTGAGTATAAACGTATGCAAGTTATTCTCTGTTGTGTGTGATGGTGTTGGTTCTCCTTTATCTCAGGAAGAATGTTCAGGGAAGAGTTTCATGACTAATTCCAGAAAAGAGCGAGGAACAGTTGGACAGGCAAGGCTCGTGTCTGCTGATATTTAGCAGTAAGTAGGTACTCTGAGAGATCTTGACTAGGTGATTCAGCAATGTTTAATATCATTTCCAGTACACAAGTGTAAAGGAGGATGAAATAATTGTTACTCCTGATCTGATGCAGTATATAAAAACAAGATAAATAAAACAATAATACAAACACAATAGATATAGATAGATAGATAGATAGATAGATAGATAGATAGATAGATAGATAGATAGATACTTTATTCATCCCCATGGGGAAATTCAACTTTTTTCCAATGTCCCATACACTTGTTGTAGCAAAACTAATTACATACAATACTTAACTCAGTAAAAAATATGATATGCATCTAAATCACTATCTCAAAAAGCATTAATAATAGCTTTTAAAAAGTTCTTAAGTCCTGGCGGTAGAATTGTAAAGCCTAATGGCATTGGGGAGTATTGACCTCTTCATCCTGTCTGAGGAGCATTGCATCGATAGTAACCTGTCGCTGAAACTGCTTCTCTGTCTCTGGATGGTGCTATGTAGAGGATGTTCAGAGTTATCCATAATTGACCGTAGCCTACTCAGCGCCCTTCGCTCAGCTACCAATGTTAAACTCTCCAGTACTTTGCCCACGACAGAGCCCGCCTTCCTTACCAGCTTATTAAGACATGAGGCGTCCCTCTTCTTAATGCTTCCTCCCCAACACGCCACCACATAGAAGAGGGCACTCTCCACAACTGACCTATAGAACATCTTCAGCATCTCACTACAGACACTGAATGACGCCAACCTTCTTAGGAAGTACAGTCGACTCTGTGCCTTCCTGCACAAGGCACAGAATATAAATACATATAAATAAATGCATATAAATGCAGAAGATAGTTTCTATACTTTCACTCTATTTACATAAAATGACTCTTGGTACAAGAGTGTCTGTACATAATGTAACTTGAGAGGAAATGATAAAGTAGTGGTTGTGTGCTGGGTTCGTGGGTGGAGTATTGATTAGCCTTACAGTCTGAGGATAGTAACTGTTTTTGAGTCTGGTGGTCCTGGTGTGGATGCTACATAGTCTTCCACCTGATAGGAGTGGAACGAACAGTCCATGAGCAGGGTGGGGGGGAATCCTTCATGATATTATTGGCCTTTTTCCATATATAGATGTAGAGGAGATGTTATTTCATCTTACAGAATGTATAGCTAGGAGGTCACTGTTTTAAAAAAAAAAAGGTTTATTGATTTAAGGTGTAGATGAGGTGAAAATTTATTCTCTCAGAGTTGGGAACCTTTGGAACTCCCTTCCTTGATATACGGTGAAAACAGTTTTTGGGGAAAGGCTGAGAATAGATTGGAACGTGGTGATGTGTTTACAGTTTGATCAGGCATGATTTTATTTAATGTGAAGGGGCATGAAGAAGTGAGTGGTTTATTCCCCCTTCTACCACATGTATTTTTCGAGGACGTTTTTAAGGATAGGACAAGGAATGAGGGAATCCAGATATATTAATAGTTTGGAGTTATTTGAATTGAGATCAGGAGTTAGCAGAAGGTGTTTGAGAGTTTTTACTAGTATTAGAAAGTGCCAAGTGTTTTAACGGTTTAGGGTCATTTAACTAACAGTGGTTAGAAACTCTGGGAACTATTTTAACCAAATCCACTACATGTAACTTTAGTAGGGTATTTTAGTCAGTCTCTTGTTATGAACCTGACTTCAGGTTTTCAGTTAGCTGGAGTGTAAAAGAATTAACTAACACCCTTCCTATTTTGATTGGTTGCATTCAGAAAACCCACAACTGAAACATTACATAATTGACGGGGTTCTTTTTAACTGATGAAAATAAAAATAGTTTCCAGACTGAAATAGTGAAAGAGACAAGCAGTTTGATTTATCAGCTCCATCCTGTATTTATTATTCAGTCAATCGGGTTCTTTGTATTGTTTGCTTGACTGGGGAGAAGTGAACTTTTGCTCCAGCTTTCTGTATATCCAAGGTTTATCTATCCTCTTCACACAGCACCTGAAACTCATGCATCCCATTCATATCGGCAACAATGTCTATCACAGGCTTCAGATAAATTCAAATGCAAATCTCACAAAAATAATTTTAGAATATAGATTATATTGAAACTTACCTAAGACTGTAGCAAAATAGAGACAGCAGTAATATATAGTGTTTATCCTGCATATTCCTCTTTTCATTTTAAAATCCAAAACAAACCCAAACCTGAAGGAAACAAAAAAAAGGACTAAAATTGGAACTCTAGCTTTTCTCTTTCATAGGTGTCTTCAATAAAAACAAGACACAGTTCAAAACTCTGGTGACCAATTGTCTGCTGCAGTGGAAATTGTGAAAGCAGAAACTAAATTGTGCCGGTCTATAATCGCTGACCTTTGCATCTCGGAATTATGTAAATCTTACACCAAGCCCCATAATTCAATAAGGAAGTTATTACCCCAGAAAATGATGCGGATAAGAAATAGAACTATGTTCACTGCTGCTTCCAGTATCCAGTGGGAGATTTACACAATACGAACACTCTTCGCTGGACATTGCTTTCCTTTGCAATACCTGAGCACCATTTTGTATTTCATTGTTATTTTATAATTGAGCACAGCTCTTCTCATCCTTTAAAATATGACAGTTGTCAATGCATTTTGTAGCCTTGAAATACTGGGTCATGTCATAAAATAAATTGTTTTGCAATTCTCAGAACAGATGTAAACTGAAAATTTTATTGTTTCCCAGCTGACTGTGTTTGCCCATGATCACTCCCTTACCTGGTTTCACTTATTCACTAGTTCAAAGTGGAGGTAGTATATGTTACATTAAGAGTTACTTTATTGCATGTATTTACAATAAAACTGAAACACAACAAAGTTTTATGAAAAATAATATACAATGGATTCTGGTAATTGGGACAAATCATGACCAGTAAATTTTGGACCAATTAAGCAGCTGCCCAAATTCAGAAAGTTACATGAAAATAGTTGAAAATATTTAAAAAAGACAAACTACTATTTCACTGTGTAACAGATTATGTATTTAAATGCAATACAGAACAAATGAGAACACTATCAATGCTACTACAGTGCTAAAAAAACTGTGGATTAGTTTCTAATTGTTATCAACAGAGGAAATCATCCAGTGTACGCTTTTGATTGACTAGAAAGTAACAAAATCAGTGCAGATAATGGACTGTCTTCTAATAGTTCCTTTAGATGGTTATATCCTCCAAATCTTCATTTTTATTGTAACATTTCAGATGATTGTCAATGCCATCAAATTCTTCATAGTTCCTATCTTGCTGAAGTAGTGAAATTGTTTCATTTTCACTCATAGTCATATCTGGTATCTCCAAGCATGAATGCTTGAAACCCATGAGCAAAACAGTTTTGAATTGTCTTGCTGCTTATTCTTCACCAACTATCAGTGTTAAAAATCACTTTTTTAAACTCAAACACACACAACTGAGGCTATTTTAAAACATTCTTCTCTAAGCATTGTATAGTTTTTAACAGCCACACAAGTGCACTGAACTGACGCTAGTTAGAACATTGGCATAGTGTCCCAAATAAACAAAGGGAATCCTGGCTCATTTCTTGTTTAGTTTTTGTTCTTTAATAGTTGTCCCAAATAAGCAACAGACCTAATTAATCAATGGCCCAATTATCCAGAATCCACTGTATAAATAAAGACTGTCGAACAACCAATGTGCAAAAGAAGCAAAATTGTGCAAATAGAACACTCAGCAGTCACACATTATCATTAACCCTCTATATTCCATCACAGACAGGGAATAATACTGAGAACATGAGTTGTAAATAGTCCTTGAAATTGAGTCTAGGGTGTAGAATCAGATCAGCGTGTGTGAATGAAGTTATCCATGGTGGTTCAGGAGCCTAATGGTAGTAAGGTAATATCTTCCTGAACCTGGTTGTGTAGACCTATGGATTCTCCCCCACATGCCCAATAATAGTAGTAGTGTGAAGAGAGCATGGCCTGGACTGTGGGGTTCTTTGATAATGGTTGCTGTTTTTTTGTGGTAGCACTCCATGTAAATGTGCTCAATGGTGGGGAGGGCTTTGCCTGTCATGGACTGGGCTGTATCCGCAACCCTCTGTAGCTTTATCCATTCCTGGGCATTGGTTTTTCCATACTAGTCATTCCACCATCTCCTCTTCACCTATTGTCTGCCAGCTGCTGCCTCACTCATCCATTCCCCCCTCACATCTTTATACTGGCTACTTCTACTGCACACTCATGGTCCTGGTGCATGGTCTTAATGTGAACTCCAAAATCCCTCTGTCCTCCAACTTATCCAAGATCCTGACAGTTTAATGTGAAAGACCGACCCTGATTTGCCTTTCAAAACTACAACATCTCAAAGTTAACTGAATTAAATCCATTTGGCATTCCTCGGCCTGATTGCCCAGCTGATCAAGATCCTCCTGCAATTCTTGATAACCTTCTTCGCTGTCTACAATGCCACCTTTGTAAGTGTCATTGGCAAATATAAATCATGTCTCATACATTCTAATCCAAATCAGTGATATTCATAACAAACAATAATGGTCTCAGTACTGATCCCTGTGGCATAGCAGTAGCCGCAGGCTCCAGTCTGAGAAACAACCTTCCACCATCATGCTCTGCTTCCTACCATCAAGCCAGTTGTGTATCATTTTAGCCAATGCTCCCTTGCAATATAACCTTCTAGAGCAGCCAACCATGTAGAACCTTATTAAAGGCCTTACTGATGTCCATATAGACCACATCTACTACCCTACACTGATCACCCTTCTTCATCATTTCCCATAAAACTCAGATCAAGTCTATAAGACATGGTCTCACACACACAAAGCCTTTCTGACTGTCCCTAATCAATGTCTGCCTTTCCATATTGATGTATATCCTGTCCCTCAGAATCTTCTACAGTAGCCCACCCACCATAGATGTTAAACTTGCTGGACTCTATTTTCTCAGTTTTCCATTGCAGCCCTTCTTAAAATAAAAGCACAACATTCACATTCCTCCTATCATCAAGCACTTCACTTGTGGACAATGATGAAATAAATATCTCTGCCAGTGTTCCCACAATTTGTTGTGTAGTCTCTCAGAATGTTCTTGTATAAATGTGATCAGGACCAGCTCTGAATTGGTGAACTAGACTAAATTCAGGAATTCATCTGAATGAAGTTGCCATAGTCATCATCAAATTCATTAAGATCTGCATAGATGAGTGGTGTATTTTTGAGAATGTGCAGATACTGGAAGCCAGGGATGAATCAGGAGATTTTCAGTGAGGACTAGGTCTGTGGCATTCAACACTGACAATTCAGAACTGCATGGTAAGTTCTGGTCCGGTATGACCTACAGAAGCCATCATGAAAGTGAAATGGAAATTCCATGTGCAGTTAGAGACATAAACAGTTTCATAACAACTGTGGCATGGTTTGCATACCATGACTTCGGATAAGGTGAAACCTAACAGCATAAATGTCAGTGACCCTTCACTCCATGATGACTCTGTGCTGATAATGAAGACCTTTGTTGATCAACTGGCTGGAATGTTCACTGATGTCTTTAGCCTCTCCTCCCATCACTGAACTGTTCCTGCAACCTATGGACCCTCTTACAAGGACTCTTCATCTCATGTTCTCAATATTTATTATTTTGATTTTTTCTCAGCTCAAGCAGGTAAAACCTGAAGTATGGGCAGAGCCAAGCCACTGATTTCTCAATCGCTGGGAACTTTATGTACTATTCCAGTGGTGTTTAGCGTTGTCCTTTCTGCAAGTTTACATAAATATTTCCATGTAGGCCTAATTGTTTAATGCTATTGTGTAGTGACTTTGGGATGATAACAACACAAAATGCTGGCAGAACTCAGCAGGCCAGACAGCAAACTCCTCCCATAGATGCTGTCTGGGCTGCTGAGTTCTGCCAGCATTTTGTGTTGTTATTTATTTCTAGCACCTGCAGATTCACTCGTGTGCCTCGGGGTGATAACAGTTGTAGATATTACTATTGGGACAATGTTCATGTTCTATCGTCTTTCAATTTGCTCTTTTAATTCAGTATATTTCTGGTGTTTTTCACTTCTTGATTTCTGTATGTTGTGTGTGTTTGAAATGGCTATACACTGTATCTATTAAATAAGTTGCTCCTGCTTGTTTATTTGGTGACATTATATCCGGAGGGTTCTTATGGGTTGTCTTATTTGTTTTAATGGATCAGTTGAAATATAATTTGTAAGATTCTGTTTCTAAAATTGGATCATCTTGTATTGATAATAAGGTATGAATTTGTATAGTAAAGTAAGATTTTGGTGAACGAGGTTTGCCACTTCATTGTGCCGCTGTAAGTAATCAGATTGAGTTAAACTGTTGTAGAACACTGCTGTCATGTTGGATTGTTTCTGGTTTCTCTTGGCATTTTCTGCATTTATTGTCTTGAATATTTTGGTCTTTTATTATTTGAGGGGAGGGGAAGGAGGACAGCTAAAAGATGAAATATGAAGCCAGGTGGGTAGGAGAGATAAAGAACTGGAGAGGAGAGTGGACTACAGGAGAAAAGGAAGGAGGAGAGGATCCAGGGGTAGGAGGCCAGAGAGGGGAATTGAAGAAAAAGAGTGGAGGGAATTTTTTTTACTACAAGGAGAAATTGATGTTCATGTCATCAGGTTGGAGATTAGCCAGACAGAATATTAGGTGTTGCTCTTCCACCCTGAGGGTGGCCTCCTCTTGGCACAGGAGAAAGCCATAGACCAACATGTCAGAACAGGAATTAAAATGTTTGGCCCACAGGGAAGATTCACATTTTGTGGATCGAGCAGAGGTGCTGAACAAAGCAGTTCTCCTATTTATGACGGGCCTCAGCAATATAGAGGAGGCCACATTGACGACCCCAGGAGAGTCGCAGGTGAAGTGTTTTCTCATCTGGAAGGATTATTTGGGGCCCTAAATAGATGTGAGGGAGGAGGTGGACGGGCAATTGTAGCTTGGAGGATAAGTGCCTTGAGGGAGATTATGGGGAGGGACAAGTGGGCAAGGAAATCATGGAGGGAGCGATCCTGTGGATAACCGAGAGAGAGGGGAGGAAAAGATATATTTACTAGTAGGGTCCCTTTGGAGATGGCGGAGGTTGCAGAGAATGATATGTTTGATGCAGAGGCTCATGGGGTGGTAGGTAAGGACAAGAGGAATTCTATCAATGTTAAAGCAGTGGAGGCAAGGTTGCCCATTATCACCTGCTTTATTTGTGTTGGCGATAGAACCATTAGCTGAATTAATTAGAATGGACCCAGATATTAAGGGTTTCAGTGTTAACCAGGAGGAATACAAGATTAACTTATTTGCTGATGATGTTCTGCTTTATTTAACAAACCCATTGTACTCATTGCGTAAATTATCCTCTAGATTAGAAGAATATGGGAAAATATCAGGCTACAAAATAAATTGTGATAAAAGTGAAATTTTACCTCTTACTAAAGGAGATTATAGTCAATGTCGATTAGTAACTCAATTTAGATGGCCGATAAGCGGTATAAAATATTTAGGTATAAGAGTTGATAATGATATAAAGAATTTATATAAATTAAATTATTTACCATTATTGAAAAAAATTCAAGAAGATCTTGATAAATGGATGACGTTACCAATAACATTAGTAGGCAGAGTAAATACTGTAAAAATGAATATATTCCCTAGATTACAATATTTATTCCAAACACTACCAATACAACTACCGCAGAAGTTTTTTCAAGAGTTAAATAAATGTGTGAGGAAGTTCCTTTGGAAAGGTAAGATGTCAAGAATATCGTTGGAAAAATTGACATGGAAATTTGACCTAGGAGGGTTACAACTTCCAAACTTTAAGAATTATTATAAAGCAAATCAACTTAGATTTATTGCATCTTTTTTTGATAAAGATAAACCGGCATAGATTAGAATAGAATTAGACAAAATAGGAGAAAATACACCATAAGATTTTATATATAAATGGGAATCTAAATGGATATGGGAAAAGAAAGAATCTCCTATATTAAAACATTTGATTGATTTATGGAATAAGATAAATGTTGATGATGAGATAAAGAAATCTTTATTAGCAAAGAGATCTTTAATTCAAAATAGACTTATTCCTTTTACAATGGATAATCAACTTTTATATAATTGGATTCAAAAAGGGATTAGATATATAGGAGATTGTTTTGAAGGAGGTATATTAATGTCATTTGATCAATTAAAGAATAAATATAAAATATCAAACAACACTCTTTTTTGTTACTTCCAATTAAGGGCTTATTTAAGAGAAAAATTGGGTCAAACAATGTTATTACCGAAATCTAATGAAATAGAAATTTTAATTCAAAAAGGAAAAACTAAAACATTTATTTCTTGTATGTATAGTTTGATTCAAAAACAGGCAATTAAACAAGGAATCCATAAGTCAAGACAAAAATGGGAAACTGACTTGAATATTAAAATTGAAGAAACAAATTGGTCAAGACTATATCTTGATAGTATGACAAATGCAATAAATGTCCGATTAAGATTAGTGCAATATAATTTTTTACATCAATTATATATTACACCACAAAAAATAAATAAATTAAACCCAAATTTATCTGATCAGTGTTTCCGATGTAACCAAGAAATTGGTACTTTTTTACATTCTACCTGGTCTTGTTCTAAAATTCAACCTATTTGGACAAATTTAAGAGTTTTACTGGAACAAATTATTGGAACACAACTTCCGCATAACCCAATATTATTTTTATTAGGTGATATTGAAGGGATAAAACCGAAACCCAAATTGAATAAATATCAGAAAGAATTCATAAAAATTGCACTGGCAGTAGCCAAGAAGGCTATTGCAGTTACTTGGAAATCGGATTCATACTTAAGTATAGATCGTTGGAAGAATGAAATTTCCAGCTGTATTCCACTTGAAAAAATTACTTATAATTTAAGAGATAAATATGAAACATTTTTGAAAATTTGGCGCCCTTATTTACAAAAGACAGGGTTAAATATATAGGTGCTCCGAAGATAAAATAATTGGTTATTTGGGGAAAGAAATAAATATATATACTAAAGTTATTATGAACTCTGTGGAGCATGTGGGGATCTTACGATATCCAGGCATTCTTTCTTTCTTTCTTTCTTCTTCTTTTTCTTTTTCTTTTTTTCTATAGGGATGTTAGGGGGGGAAGGGTAGATAATTTTTTTCTTCTTTCTGTAATCATTTGAAAACTCAATAAAAAAATTAGAGAAAAAAATGTTAAAGCAGTGGGAAGATAGGGTGAGCGTGGATGTTCGGAAATGGAAGAGACGAGGGTGAGGGCAGCATCAAAGGTAAAGGAAGTGAAACCCCATTCTTTGAAGAAGGACCACATATCTGATGTCCTGGAATGGAAAACTGTATCCTGAAAACAGATATGGCTGAGACGAAGGAATTGAGAAAAGAGTTTGCAATATTGTTGAAGAATGCAGAAATGGACTCGTCAGAACATCCAAAAAGAGTTTAGAAGGTGAAATGCACAAAATGCCTCTGAATGGTGCAAAAAGCCAAAAATGTCATTGACGTGGCAAATCCTCCCATGATGCAAATGACTATTGGTTCAAAAAAAGATTGTGAAAAGTGTCACAGACAAGATCACATAGAGAGAATATGCAAGTCAGATATAAAAGCACAGCCAAAGAGGAAAACCCCACAGAGAGAAAAGTTTCAAACACAGAAATAAACAAATGTATGAAGTGACTAAGTGTGAAACAGAATCAGACAACATAGAGCCTGACAAAACAAGTTGTTAAGTCTAGAGCTGTATAGCATTACTAAAACAAATCACAATATCATATCAATCACAATAGATGTGTCTGGTGTAAAACTGAAAATGGAGCTGGATACAGGGTCAACTTTGTCTATAATTTCAGAGGCTGACTTCAGCAGATTGTTTTCTAAGATACCATTAGAGAAGACCTCAGAGATACTAAAGACCTACACAGGTGAAAAAGTGTCTCCCAAAAGTAAACTGAAAGTAAACCTTATATATGGAGGCTAAACACAGCAGTTAGAGCTTTATGGCATTGGTGCTATTCTGTCAGACACTATGAAAGATGGATTTAAATGTCTGATTACATTTGCTTCAAGATTACTGATGAGTGCAGAACACAACTATGCACTGATCGACCGAAGGACCCTTAGTCGAGTATGGAGAATAAAGAAGTTCCACCACTACCTCTACAGGCCAAAATTTACTCTAGTGACAGATCACCAATCCCTTGTGTCCACTTTCAATCCCAGGAAGAGAATTCCAGTGATGTCTGCTACCCGGCTACAATGTTGGGCACTTTTCCTAGGAGCCCACTCTTATGACATAGAGTTCAAGGGTACCAAACAACACAGCAACGCTGATGGCTTGTCATGTCTTCCACTGCTGGCAACTGGAGAAGAAACGTCTTCATTCTGTGACCCAGCAGCAGTGTTGCACACAGCATTGGTGGATCAGTTGCTGGTAACAAATTCTGAAATACAAAGAGAAACAGGGAAGGATCCATCATTATCAAAAGTCTATGAACTCACCATGCAAGGATGGCCAGCTCATGGTAATCCTGTGTTTTCAGAGTTCTTAGCGAGATGAAACCTACTGTCTGTATGTCAAAGAACGCTGATGTGTATCTTGCATTGTGGTTCCCTCTAAACTGCGCACCAGAGTGTTAGAAAATCTGCATGAAGGACACCTAGGGACAGTCAAGATGAAGAGTCTTGCCCAGAGCCTCGTGTGGTGTTCGGGAATAGATAAACAGATTGATGTCATGACCAAAAGCAGTTCGGGTTTACACAAAGTTCACAATGCACCCCCACAGGCACTGTTATACATACCCATGGCATAACCATGGCAAAGAGTACATGTCAGCTTCACTGGGCCATTCATGGACTCCATGTTTCTGATTGCTGTCCATGCTCATTTAAAGTGGCCGGAGGTCATACCAATGAAGTCAGTCACCTCAGAAAAGACTGTTTCTGCACTGACGACTACCTTTGCCAGAATTAGGTTACCTGAACAAATAGTGAGTGGCAACAGCCCATTATACTCAATAGAAGAACTCAGACGATTCATGAAGAAAAACAGCATCAATCATTTCAAGTCAGCTCCTCATCACCCAGTAATGAATGGGTTAGCTGAAAGGTTAGTCCAAAGCAATGGACAAAGATGACTCTCTTTACAGTGTAATGTGGGCAACTTCCTTTTTGTGTATTGAAACTCTGGTCATACGATCACAAATCAAACACCTGCAATCCTGTTCATAAGCAAGAATCTGAGACGTTGCATAAACCTCCTGAAACCAGATCTATGGAGGGGAAGTGCAGAATAAACTGTTCAGCCAGTTGCTAACTGAATCATCAAGAAGCTTGGAGATTGGATAGGAAGTCCTAGCACATGATTACTGAGAAGATAAGTAGATACCTGGTAAGATAGCTACAAGAACTGAACCGTTGATGTACACAGTGGATGTTGGAGATCAGACATAGAGATATCATGTGGATCAGATACTGGATGCTCAGTCGAAGAATACACCTGAGTTGATTGCATCCAACAAAATGGACACGTTACACCCACTGGACTTGCCTCATGTCACTAACGGCAACATGACACCTGCAATAGAGAAGGTTGTGTTTGACAAGACACCTACCAAACCTGATACCACCCCACAGATCCAGAGGCACTATCCTGGAAGAAACAGAGCACCACCCAAAAGACTGAATCTTTATTATAGTGAAGTTGTTATGAACTATTATGTGAAAGCATGTTCATTTAAATATGGTTTGTTAAAGGGAATTTGAATGGTTTGTTACATATACAGTTTTATGTTATATTAATCTAAAGGCGTATGAAGTGTAATGAATGGATCTATTTCTTTTAGAGCAATGACTCGCCTTAGCAATACTTAAGGACTGATAACTTACCTATGTGCATTGATTTGTTGTCTAAGAATCTATTCTCTGTTCTCTTTCACTCTCTCTCACTCTTCAATGTGAATACACCAGTTAACCTCACCTTCCTTGAGCACGCCTTTATTTAATTGATGTGTAGTTTACAGACACGACAGACGGGGCATTGAGGAGTACAGTAGGGCAGAGGGATCTGGGAATACAGATCATAATTCCTTGAAAGTGGAAATTTGCCATATTGGCCTTAATAAATTAAAATATTCAGTACAGAAGTTGGGACGTTATGATGAAATTGTATGATGTAGTTGAGGACTAATTTGGAGCATTGTATCCAGTTTTGGTCATCTATCTACAGGTAAGATGTACATAGGATTGATAAAGTGCAGAGAAAATTTACTAGGATCTTGCTTAGACTTGAGGACTCGAGTTATATACAGGACTTTGTGATATGGTGCAACTCAAACTACCTGCGTCTCAATATCACCAAGACCAAGGAGATGGTGGTGGACTTTAGGAGATCTAGGCCTCATATGGAGCCAGTGATCATTAATGGAGAATGTGTGGAGCAGGTTAAGACCTACAAGTATCTGGGAGTACAGTTAGACGAGAAGCTAGACTGGACTGCCAACACAGATGCCTTGTGCAGGAAGGCACAGAGTCGACTGTACTTCCTTAGAAGGTTGGCGTCATTCAATGTCTGTAGTGAGATGCTGAAGATGTTCTATAGGTCAGTTGTGGAGAGCGCCCTCTTCTTTGTGGTGGCGTGTTGGGAAGGAAGCATTAAGAAGAGGGACGCCTCACGTCTTAATAAGCTGGTAAGGAAGGCGGGCTCTGTCGTGGGCAAAGTACTGGAGAGTTTAACATCGGTAGCTGAGCGAAGGGCGCTGAGTAGGCTACGGTCAATTATGGAAAACTCTGAACATCCTCTACATAGCACCATCCAGAGACAGAGAAGCAGTTTCAGCGACAGGTTACTATCGATGCAATGCTCCTCAGACAGGATGAAGAGGTCAATACTCCCCAATGCCATTAGGTTTTACAATTCAACCACCAGGACTTAAGAACTTTTTAAAAGCTATTATTAATGCTTTTTGAGATAGTGATTTAGATGCATATCATATTTTTTACTGAGTTAAGTATTGTATGTAATTAGTTTTGATACAACAAGTGTATGGGACATTGGAAAAAAAAGTTGAATTTCCCCATGGGGATGAATAAAGTATCTATTTATCTATCTATCTATCTATAGGGAAAAGTTGAATAGGTTAGGAATTTTATTCCCTAGATCATAGGAGATTGGGGGGGGTGGATTTGATAGAGGTGAACAAAATTATGAGGGGTATAAATAGGGTTAATGCAAGCAGGCTTTTTCCACTGAGGCTGGCTGAGACTGCAACTATAGGTCATGGGTTAAGGGTGAAAGGTGAAATGTTTAAGGGGAACTTCTTTACTCAGAGGGCGGTGAGAGTGTTGAAGTAGTGGATGCAGGTTCAATTGAACACTGAAGAGAAATTTGAAAAGATATATGGGTGGGAGGGGTATGGAGGACTATGGTCCGGATGCTGGTTGATGGGACTAGACAGATTGATGGTTCACCACAGATTGGATGGGCTGAAGGGCCTGTTTACTTGTTATAGTGTTCTATGACTGAATTATTGGGAACAATTTCTGAGGGAAGAGATCAATCTACACAAAGAAAGGCATGGATTGATCAGGACAGACACCTTTACTTTGTTACGCGAACACAAGGAAATCTGCAGATGCTGGAAATTCAAGCAACAGACACAAACTGGCCTGCTGCGTTCCACCAGCATTTTGTATGTGTTACCTTTACTTTGTTGCTGGAAAATTCTCTCTAAGTAACGTGATAGAGATTTTGAAGATCTGGCTGAGTACAAGTCGATTCGAGGTTATAACAGGGTTAACATAACCTGAACAGTTTGCAAATTAGAACAATGACCCCACACAGCAGTAGATGCCTACAGGAACCAGCAAATCCACCCTGCTAGTTTCCCAAATGTTCACATAGGCTACACATGGACAGGTGTTTGTAAGCATGTGAAGACAAGTATATACTGTCTTCAGTAGGCCCATTTGGTAGATGTAGGATGATCTGGAAGGTTAGGTCACATGGAAATCAGGGGAAGTTAGCAAAATGGATTCACAATTGGCTCAGTGATGGGATGTAGACAATCTAAATGGGCTGGCATAGACTAGCTGGGCCAAAGGGCCTGTTCCTGTGCTGTACCTTTGCAGAGGGTGATTATTGAAGGTTGATTCTCTGACAGGAGGCCTGTGATTAGTGGGTGCCCCAGGGTTCAGTGTTGGGAACTCTGTCAGGCTACTTCCACACTAGACTGGATAAATCCCATAACCAAAGCTTTTTCTCTTCATTTTGACCCTCTGTCCACAATGAAATGGCGTTTTCCTCCCCCGAAAACTGAGCTTTTCTAAAACGTTCTCCAGAGTGTGTAAATCTGAAAACACCGATTGGCCAGTGTAGTGTGGACAGGGTAACCGAAGGTTTTTAAAAACGCTGTCATGACGTGCCGGAACAGATGGTGTTGGCAGCACGGCATTTCATTGGTATCTTGAATGCAACCTCCAACACCACAACAACAATGGCGGATGACTTCAGGAGACTGTCCCTGAGCAGAATGTTACTGCAGCTTTGCAGTATGACAGAGAATTTCAACCCCCCCCCCCCCCACACAATATAACAATTTCAGAACAGACGGCTATGAGACTGAAGCCAGAAGAGGTAGACATGTATTCACCAAATACTTTGACCTATAACTTACTGAATAAATAAGTATAATCACTTTGCCCTGTTTTCTGTCCTTGATTGTATGAAGGTTGTTTACCTGCTTATGCAATTACTTCTCTGACAATAGATGTGTAACAGCCTAATGCAACATTGTATGGAAGTAGAAGGTAACACGAATGCAGACATGTTTTATACATTTAACAAGGTGTTTTATTAATGTATTGCTTGTGCAAACATTCAATAGATGCAATTGTCACTACTTCCAAAATGTCATTTTTAAGTACTGTAGTAGCTTATGTTTGGTATAGACTTGAAAATGTTAAGGCCAAAAAAGGAAAATAGTAAGTTTCACTTTTACTGAAGTAAAAATAAAAGAAACGTTTGCCCAGTAACTCGTTTTATTGCACATGTTAAATACAGCAAAATAATACAGAAAGACATGACAAAAGTAAAGGAAAACAAATGAGGTAACAGCAAATTTCACTTTTGCCCAGTAACAAGTCTTATTGCATTTAGTTGTAGCTGTCGCACCTTTCATCGGTGAAGAGACTATGGCTGTAGGAAATGTTTCCAGGGTAACTCCTCTGTGGGAGTGGGGAAGATGTTGGTGGGGCCACCCGGGGGTCTGTGTGTCTGTATGTGGAGCTATTGTAGTGACTGTAGTGCATTGTGGCAGTGAAAAGTACTGGGGGGAGCCATCATATTCCTCATCATTGCAAATCCCTCTACAACAGAGTTAGTCAGTTTTTCAATGTTCGTCGTCAGCTGGGTCATACTGTCCGTGAACTACCTGTCGGTTGCCTCCATACACTCCAGTATTTGCTTTTTTAGTTTTAAGTCCTCCTGCACGAGAGCCAACAGCTGCCTGTTGTTAGGCAATTTCCTTTTAAGCTTTTGTAGTCTGTAACTGGACAAACACACACCCAGTCTTTCACGATGAGATTTGACACCAAACATGTCATTTGTTTTCTGTAGATGTGCCCAGTAGGAGGAGATTCGCCCAAATACCCATTTTAATGGGGATGGGGGTATTTTCAAAAACGCCTGTTGTGGACGCCTATTGTTTTTAGTGAAACCGGCATTTTCAAAGTTACCCGGTCGAGTGTGGATGTAGCCTTAGTCATTATTTATGTAAGTGATTTGGATCTGAGTGTCCATGGCACAATTAACAAGTTTGCTGATGATACTAAATTTAAGGGTCCTGAAGTAGGTCACAATGAATTACAAAGTGATCTTGATCAGTCAGAGAGCTGGGCTGAGGAATGGAGTCCTAACCTGTTCAACCTTTCTCTGTAACTCAGTTTCTCAAGTCCCAGCAACATCCTTGATAGGAGAGTGGACCATAACAGAAAAGGGAAGGAGGAGGGAACCCAGGGGGAGGTGATAGGCAGGTGTGAAGAGATAAGAGATCTGAGTGGGGAAGAGAAGAAGAGGGGAGGGGGAGGGAATTTGTTTCCCCTGAACGAGAAATCAGTATTTATGCCATTAGGTTGGAGGCTACCCAGATGGAACATAAGGTTTTTCCTCCACCCTGAGGGTGGCCTCATCAAGGGGAGGACACGGACTGACATGTTGGAATGGGAATTAAAATGTTCACCAGCTCTCCTCTCCAATCATATTCCTCCCACTCAAGTCCTTTAACTTTCCTACCCACCTGGCTTTATCTTCTCACTTCGGCAGTGTGTGCTACCCACCTGGCTTTATCTTCTCACTTCGGCAGTGTGTGCTACCCACCTGGCTTTATCTTCTCACTTCGGCAGTGTGTGCTACCCACCTGGCTCATCCACAGTGATTAAGTGTTTTGAGAGCTTCAGCGTGAAACATATTAACTCCTGCCTGAGAAGCAATTTAGATTCACTCCAATTTGCCTACCAGAGCAAGAGGTGCCATCTCATTGGCTCTACACTCAATCCTGGAACATCTCGACAGCAAAGATGCACACATCAGGGTGCTTTTTATCAGCTACAGCTCAGCATTCAATATCATCCCCTTAAAACTCATCAATAAGCTCCAAGAAGTTGGCTTCAAAACCTCCTTGTGCAATTGAATCCTGTATTTCCTCATTTGTAGTATGTTTGGATTGGCAACAACATCTCCACGATCGCCATCAGCACAAGTGCATCACAAAACTGTATGCTTGGTCCCCTGCTCTGCTTGCTTTACATTTATGACTCTGTGCTAGGCACAGCTCTGATGCCATATTCAGGTTTGCTGATGACACCACTGTCATAGGCTGAATCAAAGGTGGTGATGAATCAGTGTATAGGAGGGAGACTGAAAATCTGACAGAGTAGTGTCATAACAACAACCTCTCTATGTCAGCAAGACCAAGGAACCGATTTTAGACTTCAGGAGAAGGAAAGCAGAAGTCCATCAGCCTGTCTTCATTGAAGGATCAGAACTGGAGAGGGTTAGCAACTTTAAATTCCTATGTGTTATTATTTCAGTGGACCTGTCTTGGGTATGCAAAGAATCAATTTTGGACTGAAATAACAGCTGCGGCAGGATTTTCACAATATAATGTTCTACAAGGCACGATCACATTGTGCTGGTAACAATGACCAATCACTTTCGGATAAGCATGATGCCTTTTATCACAACCTGATAGGGGAACTATGACACAGCCACACAAGCCCCCACATCTCTGAGTGACTCTAATTTCAGTCTCTGAGCATTGTCCAAGAGGTTGAATCCATGACAGGCACCTGGTCCAGACATTGTACCGGCCGATTACTGAAGATCTGTGTGGACCAAATGGTAGGAGAACATACAGACGTATTCATCCTCACTTCTGCAGTGTGAAGTTCCCACTGCTTCAAAGAGGCATCTGTTGTACCAATACACTAGAAGATTGCAGTGACCTGCCTTAATGACTACTGTCAGTGGTACTTACATTACATCACTGTAATGAAATATTTTAAGAGAGTAGTTATGTGACATATTTACTCCTTCTCAGATGACCCAAGTCTGCTCCAATTTATCTACTGCCACGACAGGTCAATAGCAGATTCGATTTCTCTGGCGCTTCACTTTACTCTGGATCATCTGGTCATCAGGAACATGTACATCAGACAAATTGTTCATCAGCAACAGCTCAAAATTCAACATTGTTATCCCATCCAAACTCATCATCAAGCTTCAAGACCAGATCCCTGTACTTCCCTCTGAAAATGGATACTTGAGTTCCACAATGATAGACCTCAATCAGTAAGGATTAATAAGAACATTTCCTTGTTGCTGACCAGCAACATGAGTTGCACCTCAAGGCTGCATGCTTAGCATCCTGATCTTCTCTCTGTACAGATACGACTGTGTAGCCAAGCATTGCTCCAATGTCATCTTAACATTTGCTAATGACAGTTCTGTTGTTGGATGAATCACAAGTGGTGATGATTCAGCCTACCAGAGCAGGATAGGTCACCTAGTTGAGTGGTGCCGCATAAACGATCTCTTCCTCGATGTCAGCAAAACTAAAAAACTGATTATTAACTTCAGAAAGGGGAAGGAGAGTTAATATGTGCTAGTCTACACTGGGAGAAATTGGTAATGTAGAGTGTTAGTAACATTAATATCTGTATTTCATGGCCTGTCTGGGCCCAGCAGATACAGGTAAGCATAAGGAAAGCATTCCAGCATCTTTACTTTGGTAGAATGTTAAGGAGGTTGGCCTGTCATTGAACACTAACAAACTTCCACAGAAGTACTATTGAAAGTGTCCCGACTGGTTGCATCATGATCTGGTACAGCAATTAAATTGCACCTAGAACATACAAAGAGAGTAGTGGACTCTGCCCAGTACGTCACAGACAGATCCCTCCCTGGCATGGGCAGCATCTACAAGTAGTGCTGCCACAAGAAAACAATATTATCAAAAATTCCCATCATCAGGACATTTCATCTTCTCTCAGCCACCATTGGGAGGAGGTACAGAAATCCAAAGTACCACACCATCGGGTTGAAGAACAGCTATTTGATATATTTGTGTATATATATGTATCTATATATGTATGCAATATACAGCCCTGAGATTCAACTTCCCTCAGACAGGCATGAAACAAAGAAACACCATAGAACACATTCAAAGAAAACGTCAAACATCCAACACACAAAAAATGAACAAATCCCGCAAATGGCAAAAAGTGAGCGAAAAACACAGAATATAAAACAGCAAAACACAGTCACTGAAACAGTCTAGGAGCATTCAGTTCAGTTCAGTTCAGTTCAATTTAGCTCTGTGTTACTTGTTGACTTCAGGCCGCAGAGCCAGTCTGCCCACAAAATAGCAATGAAAAAGGAGCCACTCGCATTTTCTCATTGGGCTTTCATTGTCGCACTTTCACCTCTTCCTGGTGTCTCCATGAGTTCTGGCTATCGAGTCCTGGGATAGCAGGAACAGTACAGGGACTTCATCATGTTAGGGGAGAGGTCATCACACACCTTGCCCTCACTGTCAGTCCAGGTGGAAGTAAAGGGATGGCGAGAAAGAGATAAAATTTAAAAAATAAACTTTACTTGCGAAAGGAATACATCCCAGAGACTACAGCAGAAAAAGCAGAACCATAGAGGTAATAATCTCTGGATGACTACATAACCATGTGAATATTGGGAAAGGGAAATGAGTTATATGGGTGGCTCAGAGGTTAATGCAGGAATTATTGGTTTCATATTGTGGTGCATGGAGCATATTGACATAATAATATACCTTCAAAAGGAGACAGAGTGGGGGAAATGGTTAAAAAGGCAAATAGATTTAACAATCAGAATTGTATCCAATAGCCTTTATGGAAATAAGGGTACACATTGACCATGGCTGGGAAGTAAATGCTGGTGATCACTGTATAATGGCCATTTGAATTACAGAAATTCATCCTGCATAGTTTATCTTCAGAAATATTAAATGTCAACACAAAATTCATGTCTTTCTCAGTCGCCTTTCTTTATATATGCAAATGATGTGGCTTTGTATTACAGAAATTCTCAAATGGCACGCTTTCTTGGACTGTAGCCCCTTTCCCTCAATCTCCTATCCTGCAGTTAGAATAAAACCATCTTGTCCAATCCCTCCTAATAAATAAAGGTTTCCATTCCAGTCAATGTTCTGGTGAGTCTCATCTGTAATCTATCTCATATTACCACATCCTTCTGGTAGTGTGGTGACCAGAACTGGGCTTTCATTGTCTCATATAATCTTTGAGCAAAATCAGACCCCTTGGCCCACTGGCAACCCTTTGGTATTCAATCATGGCAGATGTTCTTCTCTCAATCCCATTCTTCCACTTTAACCCCTTAGCAACTAAGAACCTACCACTCTCTGCCTTGAATTCACTTTGTTGTGCCAAGATGAGTCCACTCTCAGGGTGGAAGAGCAACACTTTATATCTGTCTGGTAGCATCTAACCAGATGGCGTTGTCACGTACCCTGTGACCAGGTTACCAAACCAGCAGAAATGGAATGATATGTTGGAGTCTGGTGGTGCTGTAACTATAAGTGTTTATTAGTAAACTAAGTAATACAGTACAATAAAAATGCAAATATACATATAAAACAGGTTGGCAATGATATATACAGAAGTGTGGAAATATAAATCAAAACCAAGCTCTATCAAAGTCTAGGGGTAAACGAATAGTCTTAAGATAATGCAGAGTTCAGTTCAGTTCAGTTTGAGTTGAGGTAGTTGCTGTTGTAATGTTGGAGAGAGAGAGAGAGAGAGAGAGAGAGAGAGAGAGAGAGGTGAGCAGTTGCAGCAGGCAAACCTTCCGTTGTCTTCTTGATCTGTTGTGCTGTTGTGGTCACCAACTGTGACCCCTCCGTTCCCGGCCAGACTGTTCTTCAGAGATAAGCTTGTCACCCAGGCAAGGGTGGACTCACACACAAGCCCCCACCGGCCTGCCTTGACACTCTGTGAGCCTCTGATCGATTCCCCCGAATTGATCCTCCAAGCCCCCACCTTCCTGTGGGTGCACAACACTCGTTCAGTGTCCAGTGGCGTGTCTGCCGGTGTCTCAGCAGACTCGTCTTTTATCTCCCCTGCCGGGGTACCAGCCATCCATTAACTGACCATGTCTATGTCCATTAAACTGGGCCACTCCTTGCTGTCTCAGCAAGAATGTTAATGAGCAAAAAAAAGTGTTCTTGTAGTAAAGGTAAATAATCAGTGAAGAAGCCATAATACAAAATCATCCATGGAGCCATAACTTTAAATCTTTGTCTCTCACATCTGCAGCAGGATGCCTTCCCCCCCCCCCCCCTTTATCTCTCTCTCTCTCGTTAGCAGCATAGTTCACAGGGGGGGTTTACTCTGGACCCCATCTCCATCTGGTTTTCTCATCACACATAACACCCCCACCCTTAAAAATAATTTTTACTGGGGGAAAAATTCAATAGTAAGGCACATTACAGTCTTACATAATACAGAAGTAGTCATTAACCAACAGAGTAACATAGATATAATTTCAAATCTAACACTTAGATAAACAATCAGCAATTACATTGCCAGCCCCCTTTACATGTTGTATTTTTATATCGAATTCTTGTAACATCAGACTCCAACTTAGTAGTCATCTATTCTTATCCTTCGTGTTAGTCAAAAATATCAATGGATTGTGATCAGTATAAACTATCAATGGCTTCTGTGCCGGACAAATGTAAACCTCAAAATGCTGTAACGCCAGGATAAGAGCCAGTAATTTTTTCTACAGTAGAATAATTTTTAACTTAGGTGTATATTACAGCATTTAAACTAGTACATGTGTGATTAATCATATAACACATTCCAGAAGTGTGTACAACTACTAATCTATATTTCACTTTTAAACTTAACATTCAGTCAGTCAATCTACCATGACATTGTCTTTATCATTCACATACTTAGTTACAAAAAAAATCAAATTCCTGCAGAACCAGATATTGTTATTCAAAGTGGTGTTTTGTCAACCATTATCTCTTTTCCACTTTGACACAGAACACCTAACCCTCACGTAATCAGCTTGCATACCAGCTCGGCTATCGAAGGAAAGGCCTTCATAGACCCCCTGCACAGGTGCTAGCTTATCACCAATGTTTTTCAGATTAAGCCCACTTGCTGAACTTCCAAACAACTCATTAATTTTAAGCAAGTCATTAATTTTATCTTCAAGATCTTTAAGTCTGTTAGTCCTTATAATAACACCAGCAGGTGATCCCTCTTGATCAAAGCAACACTTCAAGTTTTGCCTCTCCAAATCACAAACTTGAACAACATCACCACATTGTTTATCTTTAAATTTCAAAATAAACTGTAACAGACTAGCAGGCACCTTGTTAACAGACCACTGACCCTTCAGCATGGTTACTACTTCTAAAACCAATCCAAACTTTAAATTTTCCTTATTCGAAAGTTCAGGAACAATACTTTTCCCTTTATCTTCAATAATATTCACACCACCAGCCTTCATCTCATCACTAACTTTTAGAACACCTTCTAACACAAGTGACTGAGAATCCTCACTTTCCACTGGTGCCAGGGTTAACCCCTTACTCACTGAACCAAGTTCATCTGACCCGAAAGGATTGCATTCCTTTTTAACCAAGTCAGATACCTCAGACCTTTCCTGAGTTTCAACACAAGGTTCAGTACCCTGTGAATCCACAGGTACCTCAACAACCTGAACACAGGAAAACGGGACATCTGCCTCTTCTAGGCTTTCAATACCAGTCCGTTTCAAATTCCAAGTTCCCCTGATCCTCCCAGATACTCTCTGGGCAACTCCCATCCAGAGTAAGCTCAACCTTACGGTTTAAAACAACCTCGTCTGCTAACCCAGCAGACTCCCCCAAGGTAGCGGCATCCTTTTCCTCTCGGAATGCCCTTACATCATCGGGAACACACTTAAACTCTTCAACTACAGCTCTTTCTACAGCTCTTTATAAAGAGCTCTTTATACAGCTCTTTCAAGCTATATAAATCACCAGTGTCCAACCCTGGACCTTCTAGCTGCCACATCTGTTTCTCATCTTGGCTCTGTGCCTCCATAAATTCCTTCCTCGTATTAGGCCAGTAAAATTCTCTCATAACTCTAACTACCGTTTTCCTTACTCCAAAATGTCCACCTAGGGGTATCTTATGCGCCAGGTTCAAAATTTTGTCCCTATAAACCTTTGGAACCACCACCTGGTGTACCACCGCCCAGTCCTTATCTGCCGGCATGGTGGTCGGCCTCCACTTTCTCATTAATACTCCTCCTTCATATAGTAGCCTACTGGTTTCTTCTTAATTCCTGCTTCAGAGAGAGCTGTCTCTTTCAATGCCACATGCTCCTCATCATGTCCCTGCTCCTTTTTAAGTTCCTTCCTTGCTAATGGTAAATCCACTTCCTCTCCCTTACTTCCCTTAGCTCCACTATCCTCTTTCTTCTCATCCTTTAACCCCTCCTGGTACAAGGCTGGTAAAAACGTCTCAGCTAAATCAACACCGGACTCAGTTAAATTTGTGCCTGTTGCAGCCGCCTTTGTCGACATGCTGCGGGTCACTGCACAGGCGAAATATACCTTGGAATCTATGGGCGGGTCCTCAGCACTTACAGGTTTGCTCGTCAGCTTCACTGCTGAGTACACATCCCCACCTGCAAGATCATTACCGAGTAAGATCCACGTCGTCCATCGGTAGTTCAGGACCGCACCCCTATTGTGACTGGTCTGGATACCAGGTCACATTTCAGAAATATCTTGTGCAAAGGTACAGCCTCAGTCCCTTTTCCAATACCTTTTATCACATTTACCATCCCAGTCTCAGTCTCAGCACTGAATTCTAACACCTTCCTTAAGATCAATGACTGACAAGCCCCATTGTCTCTCCAGATCCGCACTAGAACTGGGGTTGACCTCTCCTTCTTCATCGGTCTGTTGACTGGCCCAATGCAGCCATTCGGGGTTGTCACCTTTCCTTTCAATAGACAATAGACAATAGGTGCAGAAGTAGACCATTTGGCCCTTCGAGCCTGCACCGCCATTTTAAGATCATGGCTGATCATCTACTATCAATACCCGGTTCCTGCCTTGTCCCCATATCCCTTGATTCCCCTATCCATAAGATACCTATCTAGCTCCTTCTTGAAAGCATCCAGAGAATTGGCCTCCACTACCTTCCGAGGCAGTGCATTCCAGACCCCCACAACTCTCTGGGAGAAGAAGTTTTTCCTTAACTCTGTCCTAAATGACCTACCCCTTATTCTCAAACCATGCCCTCTGGTACTGGACTCGCCCAGCATTTGGAACATATTTCCTGCTTCTATCTTGTCCAAGTCCTTAATAATCTTAAATGTTTCAATCAGATACCCTCTCAATCTCCTTAATTCCAGCGTGTACAAGCCCAGTCTCTCTAACCTCTCTGCGTAAGACAGTCCAGACATCCCAGGAATTAACCTCGTGAATCTACGCTGCACTTCCTCTACAGCCAGGATGTCCTTCCTTAACCCTGGAGACCAAAACTGTACACAATACTCCAGGTGTGGTCTCACCAGAGCTCTGTACAAATGCAAGAGGATTTCCTTGCTCTTGTACTCAATTCCCTTTGTAATAAAGGCCAACATTCCATTAGCCTTCTTCACTGCCTGCTGCACTTGCTCATTCACCTTCAGTGACTGATGAACAAGGACTCCTAGATCTCTTTGTATTTCTCCCTTACCTAACTCTACGCCGTTCAGATAATAATCTGCCTTCCTGTTCTTACTCCCAAAGTGGATAACCTCACACTTATTCACATTAAACGTCATCTGCCAAGTATCTGCCCACTCACCCAGCCTTTCCAAGTCACCCTGAATTCTCCTAACATCCTCATCACATGTCACACTGCCACCCAGCTTAGTATCATCAGCAAATTTGCTGATGTTATTCTCAATGCCTTCATCTAAATCATTGACGTAAATTGTAAACAGCTGTGGTCTCAATACCGAGCCCTGTGGCACCCCACTAGTCACCACCTGCCATTCCGAGAAACACCCATTCACTGCTACCCTTTGCTTTCTATCTGCCAACCAGTTTTCTATCTATGTCAATGTCTTCCCCCCAATGCCATGAGCTTTCATTTTACCCACCAATCTCCTATGTGGGACCTTATCAAATGCCTTCTGAAAATCGAGGTACACTACATCCACTGGATCTCCCTTGTCTAACTTCCTGGTTACATCCTCGAAAAACTCCACCAGATTAGTCAAGCATGATTTACCCTTGGTAAATCCATGCTGGCTCGGCCCAATCCTATCACTGCTATCTAGATATGCCACTATTTCATCCTTAATAATGGACTCTAGCATCTTTCCCACCACTGATGTCAGGCTGACAGGTCGATAGTTCTCTGTTTTCTCCCTCCCTCCTTTCTTAAAAAGTGGGATAACATTAGCCATTCTCCAATCCTCAGGAACTGATCCTGAATCTAAGGACCATTGGAAAATGATTACCAATGCATCCGCAATTTCCAGGGCCACCTCCTTTAGATGGGGTAGAGTTTGTTAGGTGTGTTCAGGAAGGTTTCTTCACAATATGTAGATAAGCCTACAAGAGGAGAGGCTGTACTTGATCTGGTATTGGGAAATGAATCTGGTCAGGTGTCAGGTCTCTCAGTGGGAGAGCATTTTGGAGATTGTGATCACAATTCTATCTCCTTTACCATAGCATTGGAGAGAGATAGGAACAGACAGTTTAATTGGAGTAAAGGGAAATATGAGGCTATTAGGCAGGAACTTGGAAGTATAAATTGAAAACAAATGTTCTCAGGGAAGCATACGGAGGAAATGTGGCAAATGTTCAGGGGATATTTGCATGGGGTTCCGTATTGGTATGTTCCAATGAAACAGGATAAAGATGGTAGGGTACAGGAACCTATGTTGTAAATCTAGTCAAGAAGAAAAGACGATTCAAAAAAGATTCAAAAGGTTCAAAAAACTAGGTAATGATAGAGATCTAGAAGATTATGAGGCTAGCAGGAAGGAGTTTAAGAATAAAATTAGGAGACCCAGAAGGGGCCATGAGGAGGCCTTGGCGGACAGGATTAAAGAAAACCCCAAGACATTCTACAAGTATAGGAAGAGCAAAAGGATAAGACGTGAGAGAATAGGACCAATGAAGCATGACAGTGGAAAAGTGTGTATGGAACTGGAGGAGATAGCAGAGGTACTTAATGAATACTTTGCTTCAGTATTCACTACAGAAAAGGATCTTGGCAATTGTAGGGATGACTTGCAGTGGACTGCAAAGCTTGAACATATAGATATTAAGGAAGAGGATGTGCTGGAGCTTTTGGAAAGCATCAAGTTGGTGGATAAGCTAATGGAGAAGATCCTGAGAGGCAGGATTTATGAAGATTTGGAGAGGCATAATCTGATTAGGAATAGTCAGCATGGCTTTGTCAAAGGCAGGTCGTGCCTTATGAGCTTGATTCAATTTTTTGAGTATGTGTCTAAAAACATTGATGAAGCTGGAGCAGTAGATGTAGCATATATGTATATGGTGTAGGTATATGGTATAGTGTTATTTCTAGTTAATAACATCCTTCCTGTAACAGGGTGATCAAATTGTACACAATACTCTTAAGTGCAGCTTCACTAATGTCATTATGATGACATTATAATGTTGTATGATGAGGGCAATCGTGGTCTTTCCATGACCATGATTGTTCTTGGCAAATTTTTCTATAGAAGTGGTTTGGCATTGCCTTCTTCTGGACAGTGTCTTTGCAGGATGGGTGACCACAGTCATTATTAATAGTCTTCAGAGATTGCCTGCCTGGCATCAGTGGCTGCATAACAAAGACGTGATATCGACTAGCTGCTCATACCACCATCCACCAATTGCTCCCGTGACTTCACATGACCCTGATCATGGGATAAGCAGGTGCAACACTTTGCCATGGTTGACTTGCAGGCTAGTGGAGGGAATACACTCCTTACACCTCCTTTGGTCAAGGCAGCTCTCCACCCCACCACCTTATGAATCTGTAGCATAATTTCTTGTAATAGTCTTAACAGGAATAGAAAGATAGAACAGATGGATGAGTGACTGCGGAACTTGTTCAGGGAGCAGGGTTTCAGTTTCTTGGATCATTGAAACCTCTTCTGAGGCAGAGGTGATCTGACAAGAGGGATGGGTTGCACCTTAACTCGAGGGTAACCAATATTCTGGCCAGAAGGTTCACTAATGCTGCTCAGGAGGGTTTAAACTAGTTTAACAAAGAGATGGAAGGAGAGCACCAGGTCAGAAAGTGGAGAGATTCAGAGTGAGATGAATGCCTTGACCATAAGAACAGCCAGGAACAAGACAGTAGACACACTGTGATGGACAGGTTGAAGTGTGTGTATTTTAATGTCAGAAGTATTGTTTTTATTTCTATTTAAAGATACAGCATGGAGCATGCCTTTCCTTCCCAATGAGCCGCACACCCAACAATCCGCATGTTTGACACTAGCCTAACCACAGGACAATTTACAATGACCAATTCATCCACGAACCAGGTTGTCTTTGGACTGTGGGAGGAAACTGGAGCACCCGGAGGAAACCCACGCAGCCATGGGGAGAACATACAAACTGCTTACAGATGGCACTAGAATTCAACTCCTAACTCTGGGATGTCTCAAGGTCATGCTACTGTTTTACTTCCCGTGATGAACTAGATCATGAATCAGTACTTGGAACTGCGATGTTGTAGCCATCACAGAGACTTTGGTTAACAGAGGGACTGGATTGGATATTTAATGTTTCAATTTTCAGTTTTTTTAGAAAAAAAAGTAATGAAAGAGACAAGTTGGGTAGGGTGTTGGAAGGTATTGCACTATTAATCAACAAGGGTATCACAATGGCACTCAGAGGGGACATAATGGAGTCATAAAAACATAGAAAACCTACAGCACAGTACTGGCCCTTTGGCCCACAAAGTTGTGCCGAACGCATCCCTACCTTAGAAATTACTAGGCTAACCTATAGCCCTCTATTTTACTAAGCTCCATGTACCTATCTAAAAGCCTCTTAGAAGACCCTATCATATCCACTTCCACTACCATTGCTGGCAGCCCACTTCACGCACTTATCACTCTCTGAGTAAAAAACTTACCCCTAACATCTCTGTACCTACTCCCCAGCACCTTAAACCTGTGTCCTCTTGTGGCAACCATTTCAACCCTGGGAAAAAGCCTCTGACTATCCACATGGTCAATGCCTCTCATCATCTTGTACACCTCTATCAGGTCATCTCTCATCCTCCTTCGCTCCAAGGAGAAAAGGCCAAGTTCCCTCAACCTATTCTCATAAGGCATGCTCCCCAATCCAGGCAACATCCTTGTAAATCTCCTCTACACCCTTTCTATGGCTTCCACATCCTTCCTGTAGTGAGGCAACCAGAACTGAGCACAGTACTCCAATTGGGGTCTGACCAGGGTCCTATATAGCTTCAACATTACCTCTCAGCTCCTAAATTCGATTCCATGATTGATGAAGGCCAATACACCATACCCCTTCTTAACCACAGAGTCAACCTGCACAACTGCTTTGAGCATCCTATGGACTCGGACCCCAAGACCCTTTTGATCCTCTGCACTGCCAAGGGTCTTACCATTAATACTATATTCTGCCATCATATTTGACCGACCAACATGAACTACTTCACACTTATCTAGGTTGAACTCCACCTGCCACTTCTCAACCCAGATTTGCATCCTATCAATGTCCTGCTGTAACCTTTGACAGCCCTCCACACTATCCACAACACCTCCAAACTTACTAACCCATCCCTCCACTTCCTCATCCAGGTCATTTATAAAAATCATGAAGAATAAGGGTTCCAGGACAGATCCCTGAGACATTCCACTGGAGACCGACCTCCATGCAGAATATGACCTGTCTACAACCACCCTTTGCCTTCAGTGGGCAAGCCAGTTCTGGATCCACAAAGCAATGTCCCCTTGGATCCCATTCATCCTTACTTTCTCAATAAGCCTTTCATGGGGTACCTTATCAAATGCCTTACTGAAATCCATATACACTACATCTACTGTTCTTCCTTCATCAATGTGTTTAATCACATCCTCAAAAATTTCAATCAGGCTCGTAAGGCACGACCTGCCCTTTACAAAGCCATGCTGACTGCTCCTAATCATATTATACCTCTCCAAATGTTCATAAATCCTGCCTCTCAGGATCCTCTCCATCAGCTTACCAACCACTGAAGTAAGACTCATTGGTCTATAATTTCCTGGGCTATCTCTACTCCCTTTCTTGAATAAAGGAACAACATCCGCAACCTTCCAATCCTTGGGAACCTCTCCCGTCCCCACTGATGATGCAAAGGTCATCACCAGAGGCTCAGCCATCTCCTCCCTCGCTTCCCACAGTAGCCTGGGGTATATTTTGTCCAGTCCCGGCGACTTATCCAACTTGATGCTTTCCAAAAGCTCTAGCACATCCTCTTTCTTAATATCTACATGCTCAAGCTTTTCAGTCTGCTGCAAGTCATCACTACAATCACTAAGATCCTTTTCCATAGTGAATACTGAAGTAAAATATTCATTAAGCACTTCTGCTATTTCTCCAGTTCCATACACACTTTCCCACTGTCACACTTGATTGGTCCTATTCTTTCACATCTTATCCTCTTGCTCTTCACATACTTGTAGAATACCTTGGGGTTTTCCTTAATTCTGCCCACCAAGGCCTCATGGCCCCTTCTGGCTCTCCTAATTTTGTTCTTAAGCTGCTTCCTAGTAGCCTTATAATCTTCTAGATCTCTGACATTGCCTAGCTCTCTGAACGTTTTCTATAAGGTTCTATAAGGGTAGCACTTAAAAAGGTTTTTTATGAGTCTATAAGGGTAGCACTTAAAAATAAGAAAGGTGCAACCACTCTGATCAAATTATACTCTAGACTTCCTCCCCAGTAGCCACTGGACATTGAGGTACAGATATGTAGGCAGATTAGGGATAGGAGTAAAAACAACAGGGTTGTTGTAGTGCATGACTTTCACTTCTCTAATATATAATGGGACCTTTGTGATGCAAGATGGGGAAGAATTTGTTGGGTATTTCCAGAAGTGTTCCTTAAATCAATATGTAGCTAGTTCAACAACAGGAGAGGGCAAAATGGACCATGGCTTGGGTAATGAGCCTGTCAGGTGATTGAACCTCTAATTGGAAAACAGTGATCACAACTTCTTAAGTTTTAAGATAGCTATGGATAAGAGTAAGTATGAACCTGGTAGAATATTAAATTGGAGCAGAGCAAGTTATGAGAGTATTAAGTGGGAATGAAGGGCGAATTATTTCTCTAATCACAGGTGATGTTTGGACGACTAAGAGGAGCAAATGTTCCATTATTTACGAAGGAAAGCAGTGATAATCCTAGAAACTATAGACCTAGTAAGCCTTAGGTTTATAAACTGTGGGATCTAGTTATTAACTGAGTAAAAATTACTCTAACAAGACAGTGTTATTTTGATACTTGAATGGACTTGAGGAGGTAATAGTGAATTGACTTCTTAAACAATTTGGAAGTTTCTATTGGGGACTACAGACAACGGTTTTGGTGTTCCCAGCCTTCAGTTTCAAGGACATAGGTTTCATTCTGACTTCGGAAGCTGTCTCTGTGGAGTCTGGGCATTTTCCCTAGATGTTGTAGTTTCCTTCCATTTCTCAAAAAAAGTTACTAGTAGATTAATTGGCTGCTGTAAATTGTCTCCAGTGTAGGCGAACAACAAGAGAATGGCTCAGTTGATGGGAGAACAGATTACAGAGAAATTAATGGGAGATTAGAACTGACCTCTGGATCATCTAGAGGTATGTTGACACATTCATGGTAATGTTGTGAAGGCATGGGCATGGTAGCAGAATCCTCCAAAACTTGGTGGGTCGGTTTAAGGCAATCTGCTGAATTATGTTCAGGTTTACCCCTGTTATCTATGATAAACATCTTTTCTCTCTGCTCCAAAACATGGAACAGGCCATTGTAAGAGAGCCTCAGGGGATGTTGGTGTGCATCATGGTGGATGAAAACGAACAAGGCAGAATACAAGTCAACAGGAACCCAAGAGTGCTATATGCCATGATGGGAGGTAGGAACAAGTGAAAAGTAATTGAATTTACTGAGGACGGTGAAACATCGATACTCTAGGAAGATTCCAGATTTTAAAAGGCCGACCAGGCATTCATGGCACCAGGAGTAAAATCACCTGGCATTCACAGCAGCTGCCTGTATACCAACAAAGCCGCTGACAACTGCAGGTCCCCTTTTGGAACTGTTCTGAGCCCCAGCAGGACTCACAGGAGATGATCATGCCTGCTCTCATACATCTGGGAAGCTCTCAGAGCAGCCTTTAAGGAGCAGTAAAAGCACTCGCAAAGGCCATTGGACTGTGGGTGATTTCTGTGGTTGCAATGTAGCCTAATGCTGAGGTTCTCGGCTATTGCAGCCCAGAGGTCTAACATGAATTGGGGACAGTGGACAGAGGAAATATCAGATGAGGTGCCAAACTGAGCAACCCAGGTGCTGATGAACACCTGATCCATGTCTGCGGGTGTTGTTGATGCTAAAGGGACGCTCAAACTCCAATAGTCCAAAAGTCTGTAAAAGACAAGTTTTCAGTGATTGGCATTTATCATGTTCAGATGGGTCTTCTCGAAGATTCCCCACTCTCGCAGCCATGGAGTTGTTGAGCCATGCTACCACGTAGAAAAATTTGGAGTTGTCAGTAATGATTTCTCACTTTGTGAATTGGGCCTCAGCTTGTACAACCAAAGCAATGGCATTTTGCTCCCAGATCTCCAGCAATTTCAAAGCGACTGTGTTCACTGACATGTTCAATAAATCTGGTATTGTCCTCGAGTATCAGGGTCATCAAAGTAGGTTTTTGCAAACAAAAAGACATGAGACATTTTATGTTTAAGGAAAACTGTAACAACTCATTTATTGTACTCCAAAAACTGAACACAAAGCACGGTAACAGAACTTCATGTAATTATCAGACCAGCCACATAAAGTGAACCCTCACTCAATGTCATTGGTTGTGAATTATGTATGTTTCCACCAATTACATCACTTTATACTATCATCCCCTCAAAACTAACCAATAAGCTTCAAGGTCTTGGTCTCACTACCCTCATGTGCAACTGGATCCTTAATTTCCTCAGTTGCAGACCCCAGTCAGTTGCAGACTGGCAAAACCAGCTCCTCCACAAGCTCCGTCAGCACAGGTGCTTCGCAAGACTGTGCTTCGCCTCTTTGCTTTACTCGCTTTACATTTATGACCGTGAGGCTAGGCATAGCTTCAATACCATACTTAAGTTTGCTGATGACACCACTGATGTTGGCTGACTTAAAGATGGTAACAAATCAGCATATGGGAGGGAGATTAAAAATCTGGCTGAGTGATGCCACAGTAACAAACTCTCACTCACTGTCAGCAAGACCAAGGACCTGATTATTGACTTCAGGATGATGAAACTGGAGATCCATGAACCTCATTGAGGGATCAGGGATGGAGAGGGTCTACAACTTCAAATTCTTCGATGCTACCCCTTCAGAAGATCTGTCCTGGGTCCAGCTTATAAGTGCCATTATGAAGAAAGCACAGCAGTGCCTTTAGTTTCTCAGAAGTTTGTGAAATCATCTAAAACTGGGACAAACTTCTTTAGATGTATGGTACAGAATATATTGAATGGTTGCATCACTGACTGGTATGGAAACACCAATGTCTCTGCATCTCTATTTTGAAAGGGCGCCCCTCTATCCTGAGGCTGTGCCCTCTGGTCCTAGACTTTCCCACCATGGGAAACATCTTTTCCACATCTACTCTGTCTAGCCTTTCAATATTCGAGAGGTTTCAATGAGATCCCCCCATCCTTCTGAATGCCCGCCAGTACAGACCCAGAGCCATCAAATGTTCTTAGTATAATAACCCTTTCATTTCTGGAAACATCCTTGTGAACCTCTTCTGGACCCTCTCCAATGCCAGCAGATCTTTTCTAAGATGAGGGGCCCAAAACTGTTCACAATACTCAAGATGAGGCCTCACTGGTGCTTTATAAAGCCTCAGCATTACATCCATGCTCTTGCATTCTAGACCTCTTGAAATGAATGCTAACATGGCATTTACCTTCCTCTCCATCGACTCAACCTGCAAGTTAATCTTCAGGTTGTTGCACAAGGACTCCCAGGTCCCTCTGCATCTTAGATTCCTGGATTTTTTACCTGTTTAGAAAATAGTCCACACATTTATTTCTAGTAACAAAGTGCATGACCGTGCAATTTCCAACATTGTATTTCATTTGTCACTTTCAAGTCCATTCTTCTAATCTGTCCAAGTCCTTCTGCATCCTATCTGTTTCCTCAACACTACCTGCCCCTCCACCAATCTTCATATCATCTGCAAACTTGGCAACAAAGCCATCTATTCCATTATCTAAATCATTTAAATACAGCATAAAAAGAAGTGGTCCTGTGATGAGCAAAGCAAGCTAAGATTTGAATGTCAAATTGGGAGGCTGTTGAATTGACTGGGTTAAATTCCCTTATCTGATTTGGTTGTATGGAAAGCAAAAGGAAAACAGCAGAAATGGATGTTGAGGATTTTCTGTCAAGACCAGACCCTGCGGGCTTAAAGAAGGCTAAAAAGGATGAGTTGTGGGAGGTTGTGGAGGCCTTGAAACTCACACAGGTCAAGAAAGGGATGACAAAGGTAGAAATAAAATGGAAGATAGCTGAATATTATGTCATGGTGAAGGCATTTGAGACTTTGAGACAGAGGTGTTAGAGCACTTTCCTGTAGGGAAAGGGGAGGTCCAGGTGCGTTTGGAACAGATGAGGTTAGAGAGACTTAAGTTAGAGGTGGAAGAAGCAAAGCAACAGAGAGAGGAAGCAGAAAGACAGAGACTGGTGACATGGTGATAGAAGGCATTGGGAAAGGGACCGAGGCTGTACCGTTGCATAAAGTATTTTTGAAATGTGACTTAGTATCCAGACCAGTCACGATAGGGGTGCGGTCTGCACTCCCGATACGTGATGTGGATGTCTTACTCGGGAATGACCTGGCAGCGGGGGATGTGTTCCCAACAGTTCAGCTTACGAGTAAGCCTGTAAGGGCTGAGGACCCACCCATAGATTCTGAAGTTTATCCCGCCTGTGCAGTAACCAGAAGCATGGTGAAAAAGGCTGCTGAGACAAACATTGATTTAGCTGAGACGTTTTTACCATCCCTGTATCAGAAAGGGTTAGAGGACAGTGAAGCAGAGGAGAGTAAGGGGGATGAGGTGGATTTACCATTATCAAGGAAAGAATTTGTGAGGGAACAGAGAAAAGATGAGGAACTTGTGGCTTTGAAGGAGACAGCTCTCTTTGAGGAGGGAATTAAAAAGGAACCAGTGGGATATTACATTAAAGATGGAGTGTTAATGAGAAAGTGGAGACCAGCTACAGTGCCTGCAGATGAGGATAGGGCAATTGTACACCAGGTGGTAGTTCCGAAGGTTTATCGGGACAAAATTTTGGACCTGGCCCACAAGATACCCCTAGGTGGACACTTTGGAGTAAGGAAAATGTTAGAAAGAGTTATGAGAGAATAATTCTACTGGCCCAATATGAGGAAGGATATTGTTGATTATTGTAGAAGGTATCACACGTGCCAGGTGGTGGAAAAGCCGAATCAGGCCATTCCTAGGGTACCCCTTCGACCGATACCCACCTTCAGGGAACCTTTCTGCTAAGTCATTGTGGATTGTGTGGGTCCCTTGCCTGGGACCACAGCTGGGCGTCAGTATGTGCTAACTATTATGTGTGCTGCCTCTAGATTCCCGGAGGCTGTACCTCTGGGGAGCATCAAAGCTCACATTGTGGTAAAGGCACTTGTCAAGTTTTTCACCATGGTAGGGTTGCCTAAGGAGATTCAGTCCGATCAGGGGATTACATTCACATCCCACACATTCTAACATATGACGTCTGCAATGGGAGTTAAACAAATTTTGTCCTCCACATACCACCCGGAGTCTCAAGGGGCTTTGGAGCAGTTCCACTCGACTTTGAAAACCATGATCAAAACCTACTGCCAGGAGAATATCAGAGACTGGGATGATGGATTACCTCTCTTGCTGTTCGCAGTGAGGGACACGGTTCAAGGGTCATTGGGGTTCAGCCCATTTGAGCTTGTAGAGCAATGGTTTAACCCGACAGTGCATGTCAATGTGATTGACTATGTTTTGAAATTCTGCGAGAGGCTTAGTAAGATATGCGACCTTGCAAAGAAAAACCTACAATACTCCCAAGTCAAAATGAAGCAGTGGTATGATAAACGAACACAAGAGCGGGTGTTTAAAGTGGGTGATAAGGTCTTAGTTTTATTTCCCTTGGTGACCAACCCCCTGCAGGCAAGCTTCTAAGGTCCATGCAAGGTAATTAAGAAGATAGACTCTTTGAACTATGTTATTGAAACCCCTGATCGACGCAAGCCTAATCAGTTAGTTCATGTCAATATGTTAAAAGCTTATCATGACCCTAAGGCAGCACCAGTCAGTGCTGTCATGAAAATAAATGAGGCTGAAAACTATATGGTGTTATCATCCTGTGTTAAAAATGCCTGATTTTTCGAAACCCTTCTCCTTAGCAACGGTGATTAGCTAGCCTCATTAGCTAGTGATGAGGCTGCAGGGGCAGTATTGCTGCAGAAAGATGAGGACGAAATTGAACACCCAGTGGCTTATTTCTCTAGAAAGTTTAATGTGCACCATAGAAATTATTCCACTGTAGAGAAAGAATTACTGTCACTTATTCTGGCATTACAGCATTTTGAGGTTTACATTTGTCTGGCACAGAAGCCACTAATAGTTCATACTGACCACAATCCATTGATACTTTTACTAACCTGAAGGATAAGAACAAAAGGTTGTTAAATTGGAGTCTGATATTACAAGGATATGATGTGAAGATAAAACATGTAAAGGGAACTGACAATATAATCACTGATTGTTTATCTAGATGTTAGATTTTGAAGTTGTATCTGTGTTACTCTGTTGATTGATGACTGCCTATGTATTATGTTAGACTTTGTACTGTACACTCATGTTTAAATTTTTACCCCCATAAAAATTCCTAAAAGGGTGGGGGTGTGATGAGCAAACCAAGCTAAGATGGGGTCCAGAGTCGACCCCCCTGTGAACTATGCTGCTAATGAGAGAGAGAGAAGAAGAAGGGGGAGGCATCCCGCACAGATGAGAGATGAGAGAAACATGATTTAATATTATGGCTTCTTGGCTGATTGTTTACCTTTGCTCCAAGGATACTGTCTTTGCCTGTTTGTGAGGATTCTTGCTGAGACAGCAAGGTGGGACCAGGTGATGGACGGCCTGATGGCCGGTGCCCTGCAAGGGGAGATAAAAAGCAGATCTGCGAAGACACAAGCAGACACACCACGGGACACTGAAAGAGCGTTGTACACCCATGTGAAGGTGTGGGTTTGGAGGATCGACTCGAGGGAAATGATCAGTGGCTCACAGTGTGTGAAGGTGCGACCGGTGGGGGCTTGTGTGTGTGTCCACCCTTGCCTGGGTGACAGGTCTACCACTGAAGAATGGACGTGCCTGGTACGGGATCACAGTCAGTGACTGTAACAGGACAGGAAGACAATGGAAGGTTCGACAGCAACTGCATCACCTCTCGCGCTCTCTCTCTCTCTCTCTCCGTTACACCAGCAACTACTTCGACTAAACTAAACTGAACTGAACTGAACTCTTCACCAACATAAGACTATCCATTTACCCCTAGACTTTGAAAGAGCTTGGTTTTGATTCCTATTTCCACACTTCTGTATATATCATTGCTAACCTGTTTTATATATATTTTGCATTTTATAGTACTGTATTACTTAGTTTACTAATAAATACTATTAGTTACGGTAATACCAGACTCCAACGTGTATTCCATTTCTGCTGGTTCGGTAACCCGCGACCCCTGTGGAACACCGCTAATCACTGGCAGCCAACCAGAAAAGGATCTTTTTATTCCCATTCACTGCTTCCTACCAATCAGCCAATGCTCTAACCATGTTAGTAACTTTCCTATAAAACCATGGACTCTTAACTTGGTAAGCAGCCTCATGTGTGGCACCTTGTCAAAGGCCTTCTGAAAGTCCAAAGGTACATTTAATGTCAGAGAAATGTATACAATATACATCCTGAAATACTTTTTCTTTGCAACCATCCATGAAAACGGAGTGCCCCCGAAGAGTGATTGACAGTTAAATGTTAGAACCCTAAAGCATCTCCAGCACCCCCACCCCCACGTGTAAGCAGCAGCAAGGCAACAATCCCCCTCCCCACCAGCAAAAAAAATGCATCAGCACCCACCACAGAGCACTCAAGCATGCAGCAAAGCATCAGCAAAGACACAGACTTGCAGTACCCCAAAGGCTACTCGTTCACATGGTATTCAACATACCACTGGCTCTCTCTTTCCCTAATAGTGAGAGGGGAGACACAACAAACAACTCACTGATTTATGATGTTGCATTGCTTTTTCTGAGCTCCGTACCCAAAGACCTCAAGTGTCTGGTGCCGCTTTTGATCTTTCGTCTCCCACGACATACCGGATTCCTGTGGAGACACTGACCTTCAGTCTACCAGTCTCCAGAGCCACGAGATCCAGGAACTCGAAAGGTGAGCTAATCTCCTAGGCCGCATCCTTGGCATATCGAATAACGGCCAGTCATGAACCCTGAGAGCGGGTCCCATTCCCGCAAAGAACTGAAGTCAGTGTGTAACTCCAGGTGAGGGTTTTCAAAAGAACCCTGAAAGGGAAACATGGAGATATTAAAGATGGAAATAGAGCTGTCATACCTCCCCCAGAAGAGATCCCAATTATCCAAGAACCTGAAGCCCTGCCCCCTGCACCAGCTTCTCAGCCACGCATTTATCTGCCAAGTCATCCTGTTTCTACCCTCACAGGCAGCAATCCAGAAATTACTACCCGGGAGGTCCTGCTTCTCAGCTTTCTACCTAGCTCTCTAAATTCTCTTTTCATTGCTTTTCCTTCCTATGTCGTTGGTACCAATATATACCAAGACATCTGGCTGCTCCCCCTCTCTCGCCAAAATGTTGTGGACGAGATCTGAGACATCCCTGACCTTGGCAGCTAGGAGGCAACATAACATCCTGGTGTCCCGTTTACATCCACAGAATCTCCTGTCTGTTCCCCTCACTATTGAGTCCCCTATCACTATCGCTCCCTTCTTCTCTCTCTTTCCCCTTCTGCACCATGGACCCATGCTCAGTGCCTGTAATCAGGTTGCTGTGGCATTCTTCTGGGAGGTCATCCCCCACAAGAGTATCCAAAGCGATATACTTGGTTTTGAGTGGAATAGCCGCAGGGGTGCTCTGCTCTAACTGCCTATTTCCATTTCTCCTGACGGTCACCCAGCTACTCACCTCCTGCAACTTTGGGGTGACTACATCCCTGTAACTTTGATCAATTATATCCTCGCTCTCTCGTACAAGCCGAAGGGTATCCAGTTGTTGCTCCAGATCCCTAACATGGTCTTCAAGGAGCCGTATTCACTTCACGCAGATGTACTTCCCCGGAAACTCTGGGTCTCCCAGTTCTCCAACATATGGCACGAAGAACACACCACAGCCATTTAAATGGTACAGTAAGAGAGGGAAAAAAAAACCAAAAAGGAAACCTTAACAGATGTTTTTTTTACACATGCCGACACCTCTTTTGAGCCAAACGCTGTCACTTCTGCTCTCACCACTGAACTACTTCCACTCCGCTCATGCCTTCTGTACTTTTATTTAGTTTGTAAAGCTCTGTTGCCATTGCTGATAGACCCTGTAAAATAGACAAACACCCTTGAATCTCCCTTTTTAAATAACTGTCGCCAACCTGCAAGAATTACCTCTTCATAGAGCTCTGTTGACACCGCTGATAGCGGCTTGTATCACTGCTGACACTGCTGATACAAGCCCTTGTTTCCATGGAGCGCATCTAAACAGAGCACTGGCACGAGAAGCAGCATCCATCATCAACGATCCCCACCATCCAGTTAAGGAACATTTATTACTCAGTGATCAAGCTCTTAAATGGGGGTGGGAGAATAACTTCACTCGACTCAGCACCAAACTGTCACAGGGTTATTTCACTCCTGTGCAGTGCCACATCCCCCACACCAGAAGTGATGTGGCCAGAGTGAGAGGTTGTTGCTGTGATTTTCAAACACCCTCCGAAATATCAATCTGTCACCTTGTTTGATTCAGGCTACAGCAGTGGTATCATCACCAAATCTGAATATGGCTCTGGAGCAGTGCTTTACCACACAGTCATAAGTGTAAAGCAGGGGACTAACCACTTAGCCCTGTGGTGCACTTCTGCTGATGGAGATCATGGAGAAGATGTTGCAATTTCATACTAACTGGGGTCAGTCAGTGAGGAAATCAAGGACATAGTTGCACAAGGAGCCATAGGACTTGGAGCACAGTGATAATCCAGTTAACATCCCACTGAACCTCATTCACACGCACTCTAATGCAATCACATCTTTCCTTCCTATGGTAAAGCGACCAGAACTAAATGTAGTTGAACTAGTATTTTGTAAAGTACCAAGGTTACGTCCAAAAGATTTTCATTAATCTTTTACCTCTGCATCATTTTCTTACACTAACACCTTATCCTTTGACTTTCTAAATATAGATATAAAATTTGTCAACCTCCTTCCATGGCCTTGGTTATTGGAATTAGTATTGGTATATTATTGTTATATGCACTAAGATACAGTGAAAAACTATTGCATACTGTTCATACAGATCAAATCATTACATGACGCATTGAGGTAGAATAAGGTAAACACTACAAACAATGCAGAATAAAGTGTAAAAGCTACTGAAAAGTGCAGTGCAGATAAAGAACAAAGTGCAAGATCATAATGAGGTAGATTATGAAGACAAGAGTCCATCTTTTTGTACTAGAGGCCCATTCAAAAATCTGATAACAGTGGGATAGAAGCTGTCTTGGTCCTGGCAATATGTACTCTAAAGCTTTTATATCTTCAGCTTAATGGGAGGGCAGAGAAGAGTGAATGTCCAGTGTGGGTGGCTGCTTTATTGAGGCAGTGACAAGGACAGACAGAGTTTATAGATTGGAGGCTGATTCCTGTGATGTGCTGAGCTGTGTCCACAACTCTGGGCAATTTCTTGCAGATAAGGGCAGAGCAGAAGCCATTCTGCATCCTGATGGAATGCTTTCTGGATTTCCTCACTGGTAGACCCCAGTCAATTCGGATTGGCAAAATCATCTCCTCCATGATCTCCAGTGGCAAAGGTGCACCATAGGGCTGTGTACTTAGACCCTGCTCTACTTGCTTTCCATCTATGACTGTATGGCTAAGCACAGCTCAAACACCATATTCAAGTCTGCAGATGACAACACTCTTGAAGGCTGTAACAAAGGTGGTAATGCATCAGCATACAGGAGGGAGATTGAAAATTTGGCTGAGTAGTGTTATAACAACAACCTCTCACTCAATGTCAGTATGACCAAGAACCTGATTGTAGACTTGAGGAGAGGTAAACCAGAAGTCCATGAGCCAGTCCTCATTGGAGAATCAGAGGTAGAGAGTGTTAGTAACTTTAAATTTCAGGATGTTATTATTTCAGAGGACCTGTCCTGGACCCAGCATGTAAGTGCAATCACAAGGAAGTATGGCAGCACCTCTACTTCCTTAGAAGTCTGAAAGATTTGGTATGTCATCAAGAACTCTGAAAAACTTCTATAGGTGTGTAGTGGGGAGTGTATTAACTGGCTGCATCAGAGCCTGGTATGGAAACACCAATGTCTTTGAAGGAAAAATCCTACAAAAGGAACTATTACATCACAGGTAAAGCCATCCCAACTACTAAGCACATCTACATGAAATGTTGTCATAGGAAAGCAGCACCACCAGGTTCAGAAACAGTTACTACCCCCCTCAACCATCAGGCTCTTGATCAAAAGTGGATAATTACACTCACTTGCCGTCCATTGAGATATTCCCACAACCAACGATCTCACTTTAAGGACTCTTTACCTTAATGTTTTCGCTATTTATTTATATTTGCATTTGCAGTTTGTTGTCTTCTTGTTGATTTTTCATTGATCCTGTTGTAATTACTATTTTATAGATCATGCTTTTTCTGCTGGTGAACACTCATTTCAGTTCTACTTCCCAATCCCATTCAGACATGCCAGTCAATGGCCTTCTCCACTGCCACGATGAGGCCACACTCAGGTTGGAGGAGCAACACCTCATATCCCGCCTGGGTAGCCTCCAACCTGATGGCATGACCATTGATTTCTCGAACTTCCAGTAATGACCCCATTCTTTCTCCTTCATCTTTCCCCATTCCCATTTCCCTCTCACCTTATGTCTTTACCTGCCCATCATCTCCCTCTGGTGCTTCCCCTTTTCTTTCTTCCATGATCTTCTACCCTCTCCTACTAAATTCCCCCTTCTTCAGCCCTTTATCTTTCACCAATTTACTTCCCAACTCCTTACTTCACCCCTACCCCTCTCCCAGTTTCACCTATCACTTACTACCTTTTACTTCTTCCTCTCCTTCCCCCACTTTCTTACTCTGACTTCTAATCTCTTTTTTCCCCAGTCCCAGTGAAGGGTCTCATCCCAAAATGTCAACTGTTACCCTTTTCCATAGTTGCTGCCTGGCCTGCTGAGTTCCTCCAGCATTTTGTGTGTATTGTTTTGATTTCCAGAATCTGCAGAGATTCAAAATACACTATCAAAGTCTGTATGCAGTATAGAAACCTGAGATTCATTTTCCCACACACAGCCACGAAACAATGAAAGAAAACCATGGAACCTGTTGATAGAAAAACAGGAAACACTCAATGTGCAAAAAAAACATATCATGCAAACAGTAAAAAAGTGAAAAACATAGAATATAAAACACCAAGTCACAAATCAAAACAGTCCAAGCATATTCATTTCAGTTCAATCTAGAGCTGTGTCCTAACCTTTGCAAATGGGTGACAGTCAAGAGAGGCAGGGGGAGCAGACAGAGAGAGCAGAGCACCCCTGTGGCCGTTCCCATCAACAATAAGTATACCGTTTTGGATACTGTTGGTGGGGATGACCTACCAGGAACAAGCTGCAGTGGTCCTGTCTCTGGCACTGAGGTTGGACCCTTGACTAGGAAGGGGAGGAGGGAAGAGAAGAGAGCGGTATTGATAGGGGATTCTATAGTCGGGGACGGATAGGAGATTTTGTGGGGAAGATCGGGAGTCTCAGATGGTATGTTGCTTCCCTGGTGCCGGGGTCCGAGACATCTCAGATCGGGTGCAGGTTATTCTCGAGAGGGAGGGCAAGAATCCAGATGTTGGGGTCCATGTAGGGACCAATGACGTGGGTAGGATGAGTGAGGGGGTCCTGTGTAGGGAGTTCAGGGAGTTAGGTGCGAAGCTGAAGAGCAGGACCTCCAGGGTAATAATCTCAGGATTGCTACCTGTGCCACGTGCGAGTGAGGCAAGGAACAGGAGGATTATAAAGATTAATACGTGGCTGAGAGGATGGTGCAGGAGGGAGGGCTTCAGGTTTGTAGATAATTGGGCTCTATTCCAGGGAAGGTGGGATCTGTTCCGAAGGGACGGTTTACACCTGAACTGGAGCGGTACTAACATTCTTGCAGGAAAGTTTGCTAGTGCTTCTTGGGGGGGTTTAAACTAAATTTGCAGGGGGCGGGGATCCAGAATGTGAGAGAGGATAGCGAGAGGAAGAATAAAGGACAGGTGGGGATTACACTGTTCCGGAATATTAAGTGTGTAGTAGAGGAAGGTGGGGCGGAACAAGTGATAAGGAGGACTCATGTACAGAGGGATGGTCTGACCGAACATGGAGTTAAATGTGTTGAAAGAATAAGTAAATTTAGGAAGGACAACAAAATTCTAAGGGCGTATAGCCCGATGGGAGTTCGAGGAGCTGGGTCAAGCACAATAGGCAGCGATTCAAACAAAGAGAGGAGAAATGGGTTAAAAATTCTATATCTGAATGCACGAAGTGTCAGAAATAAGGCGGATGAGCTTGAAGCCCAGGTGCGAATGGGTAACTATGATGTTGTTGGGATAACGGAGACATGGCTGCAGGGAGATCAGACCTGGGAAATGAATGTACAAGGGTGTACATGCTATCGTAGGGACAGAAATGTGGGCAGAGGGGGTGGGGTGGCCCTGTTGGTGAGGAATGAGATTCAGTCCTTTGCAAGGGGGGACATAGGATCAGGAGAAGTAGAGTCTGTGTGGATAGAACTGAGGAACAGTAAGGGCAAAAGGACCCAATTGGGTGTTGTCTACAGGCCACCAAACAGTAGCATGGATATTGGGTGCAAGTTGAATAGGGAGTTAACATTGACATGTGGCAAAGGTAATGTCGCAGTAGTTATGGGGGATTTCAACATGCAGGTGAACTGGGAAATTCAGGTTGGTGCTGGACCACAGGATAGGGAGTTTGTAGAGTGCCTACGGGATGCATTCTTGGAACAGCTTGTACGAGAGCCGACCAGGGACAAGACTATTCTGGATTTAGTGTTACGTAATGAACAGGATTTGATAAGCGATCTCGCAGTAAAGGAGCCATTAGGAGGTAGTGATCACAATATGATAAGCTTTTATCTGCAATTTGAGAAGGATAAGGGCAGCTCGGAGGTGTCAGTGTTGCAGATGAACAGGGGAAACTATGGAGCCATGAGGGAGGAGCTGGCCAAAGTTGACTGGATGGATAGCCTAGCAGAAAAGACAGTGGAACAGCAATGGCAGGTATTCTTGGGAATAATGCACAAGGTGCAAAATCAGTTCATCCCCCAGAGAAGGAAGGATTCAAAGGGGGGAAAGGGGCCACAGTGGTTGACAAAGGAAGTCAGAGATTGCATAGCATTAAATAAAAGGAAGTATGACAGAGCTAAGGTGAGTGGGAAGACAGATGATTGGGAAGTTTTTAAGGAACAACAGAACTTAACTAAAAAGACAATACGGAGAGAAAAAATGAGGTATGAACGCAAGCTAGCCAGGAATATAAAGGAAGATAGCAAAAGCTTTTTTAGGTATGTGAAGAGAAAGAAGATAGTTAAGAACAATGTTGGGCCCTTGAAGAATGAATTGGGTGAAATTGTTATGGGAAACAGAAATGGCAGAAGAATTTAATGAGTACTTTAGATCTGTTTTCACTAAGGAAGACACAAGCAATCTCACAGATGTATGGATGGGCCAAGGACATAGAGTAACAGAGGAAATGAAACAGATTGACATTCGGATGGAAACGGTGATGAGAAGACTGATGGGACTGAAGGCTGACAAATCCCCAGGTCCAGATGGTCTGCACCCTAGGGTACTAAAGGAGGTGGCCCTGGAAATTGCGGATGCATTGGTAATCATTTTCCAATGTTACTTAGATTCAGGATCAGTTCCTGAGGATTGGAGAATGGCTAATGTTATCCCACTTTTTAAGAAAGGAGGGATGGAGAAAACAGAGAACTATCGACCTGTCAGCCAGACATCAGTGGTGGGAAAGATGCTAGAGTCCATTATTAAGGATGAAATCGTGGCATATCTAGATAGCAGTGATAGGATTGGGCCGAGCCAGCATGGATTTACCAAGGGTAAATCATGCTTGACTAATCTATTGGAGTTTTTCGAGGATGTAACCAGGAAGTTAGACAAGGGAGATCCAGTGGATGTAGTGTACTTCGATTTTCAGAAGGCATTTGATAAGGTCCCACATAGAAGATTGGTGGGTAAAATCAAAGCTCAGGGCATCGGGGGGAAGACATTGACATGGATAGAAAACTGGTTGGCAGATAGAAAGCAAAGGGTAGCAGTGAATGGGTGTTTCTCGGAATGGCAGTTGGTGACTAGTGGGGTGCCACAGGGCTCGGTATTGGGACCACAGCTGTTTACCATTTACGTTAACGATTTGGATGAAGGCATAGAAAATAACATCAGCAAATTTGCTGATGATACTAAGCTGGGTGGCAGTGTGACATGTGATGAGGATGTTAGGAGAATTCAGGGTGACTTGGATAGGCTGGGTGAGTGGGCAGATACTTGGCAGATGGCGTTTGATATGAATAAGTGTGAGGTTATCCACTTTGGGAGTAAGAACAGGAAGGCAGATTATTATCTGAACAGTGTAGAGTTGGGTAAGGGAGAAATACAAAGAGATCTCGGAGTCCTTGTTCATCAGTCACTGAAGGTGAATGAGCAAGTGCAGCAGGCAGTGAAGAAGGCTAATGGAATGTTGGCCTTTATTACAAAGGGAATTGAGTACAAGAGCAAGGAAATCCTTTTGCATTCGTACAGGGCCCTGGTGAGACCACACCTGGAGTATTGTGTACAGTTTTGGTCTCCAGGGTTAAGGAAGGACATCCTGGCTGTAGAGGAAGTGCAGCGTAGATTCACGAGGTTAATTCCTGGGATGTCTGGACTGTCTTACGCAGAGAGGTTAGAGAGACTGGGCTTGTACACGCTAGAATTAAGGAGATTGAGAGGGGATCTGATTGAAACATATAAGATTATTAAGGGATTGGACAAGATAGAGGCAGGAAATATGTTCCAGATGCTGGGAGAGTCCAGTACCAGAGGGCATGGTTTGAGAATAAGGGGTAGGTCATTTAGGACAGAGTTAAGGAAAAACTTCTTCTCCCAGAGAGTTGTGGGGGTCTGGAATGCACTGCCTTGGAAGGTAGTGGAGGCCAATTCTCTGGATGCTTTCAAGAAGGAGCTAGATAGGTATCTTATGGATAGGGGAATCAAGGGATATGGGGACAAGGCAGGAACCGGGTATTGATAGTAATTGATCAGCCATGATCTCAAAATGGCGGTGCAGGCTCGAAGGGCCGAATGGTCTACTTCTGCACCTATTGTCTATTGTCTATAAAATTTGAAGGAGCAGATTTTCTTTCTGTGGGTTACATGGTGGTACACCAGTTTGAGGGACCTGAGTTTGAACTTGACACTTAGGTGCTATCTGTATGGTGTCTGCATGTCACCTACGTGACTCTTGTGTATTATTGCTGCTGTCTCCAGTTTTTCTAACTTCCTACAAAAATGCTGGCAATTTAACCTTCTGGTTTAAGATGGTGCTACTGAAAATCATAAAGCAAACAAATCAACGAAAAAAAATTACTTATAACATCTTTCATGAAGCAATTTGTTGTGAACGATCGCCACAAAGCAGTGAGGAGGCAGGCGGAGGCAAGACTGGCTCAGGGGATGGGCCATGCTGACCATTGCAAGGTGCAACATATTCGAGCTGCCTGGTTCACAGATGGAGCTTGTATTGCTATGGAGACTGAGTGAGCAATCTGGAGAGAAGATTGTGGAAGGGTTTTGATGCCCATCCACTCCAAGCACCCTGATTTGTTGAGATTGAGAACAGCTTCGGGTGGGGCGCCCCAGGTGTAACAGGGTGCTGGGATCTAGGTCCTAGAATATGGCACCTCTCACAATTGGACAATTTAAACACTGGCACAGATAGACTGGAAGCCTGAGTGTCAGGTACGGAGGGGAGGGTTGGGTCGATTTTGCTCGTTCTCTCACAAATGTTCATTCCTATCTCCATGACACTGAGGCTGTGAACTGAGCCAGCTGCTGTATGTTTCTGGCCCGCTGGTGTGAAAACTGAGGACCAACGCTTGGCTTGGGCTTACTTCTGCTACTCCAGGAGTGGATCTAGGTCCCAGTATGGTTTGGGGATGTTGTTAGCTTGCTACTATTGAATGCACGATGTATTTTTTCTTCTCTCTTTCTCCATAGGTGGTTTTTTTTGTCTTTAAAAAAATCGGTTATTCGAATTTCTTGCTTTGTGGCTGCCTTTCAGAAGACAAATTTCAAGGCATATAATTCTTTGATAATGTGCTTTGAATCAAATTTAAACTTTCCCTTCAGTGCAGTTAACAACATGAGGGGACTTGATAGACATACAAGTTATGGGCTTAGAGGAGATACAAAATAGGTAGGATAGTACAGAGCTGTCCTAAGAAAGCAGATGAGTTTCTCTGCAAATGCTTTGAGTTTGTAGACCAGTCCATGGTTAAAGCTCAACGGTTTGCATAACTGGGCGACTTCTTGCAGTTCATCTGTGAAACAGCTTGATTCTCCTATTCTCATTTCCATTTTTGTCCCTTTTCAAGGTGGCTGGGGTCCTGCCAGAGTCCATGATCTAGAGCTGCGCACAAACTACGTTCTTCAAGGTGAGTGGGTTCTTGCTCTTTGGAAATTGCATTAGGATTAGGGAAGTGGCTGAGCGGCCTCTCTCGATGGTGAGAGAGTGTGTTGGCCCCAAGCTGAGGAGCTCGAATGACAGATTGTAACATCGAAACAACGAGCTGTTGTCCCCCCCTCTTGCTGTGGCAGGACAGCATCTCTCTCCCCCTTGTCAGTGAGAGGTGGGCAGTAGGTTTTGATGGACTCTAGATCATGGTCTCTGGGGTTTGCTGTTGCTTTCATGGTGGGTGGCCAGTGGGTGATGATGATGATTTTGCTGAAGCAAGGTGGGAGGGGGAGCATTGGTGCTTTCGCTGCATGGAATGGGGGACTTTGGGGTTCTAACATCTTTCTGTCATTCATTCTTTAGGGATTTTTTCTCTCTCTGTTTCACAAATGTCTGCGAACAGTAAGGATTTCAGGTTGTATATTATATACAGTTTCTCTGATGTTAAATTGAAGCACTGAACCATTGAAAGAGGACCGTTTGGTTGTTTCCAAACTGGCAACAATGGATAAACCATGAAACCCAATCCTTACTGGTCTAGGACTGTGGCATTCAAATCAGGTGACACTGATCATTACAAGAAATTGAGATACGCCCTGTGTAAAGCTGTGATGGATGCCAAGAGACAATATCACCCCTAAACTGAGTCACACCAGCTGTCAGTTGTGGCAAACCTTACATGCTATAATGGACTGCAAAACGAAATCGGGCAGCATCGCTAACAACAGTGCCGTTCTTCCAGATGCAGATAACACATTCCAGGTACGTTCTGAATACGGGACTGGAATATCACCATCAATCCTGAGCGTCTCCAATACACATGAACTCACAGTCACCATTGGATCATTCTTCCATAGATCAAAGTTACGGAAAGCATCTGGCTCAGATCCTGTGCAGATCAGGGGACAGGTGTATTTGCAGATATCTTTAACATCTCCCAACCTGCTTTAAAAAGACCCCTCTCATTCTTGTAGTATCCGTTGTAAGCTTCTTAATACTTGCTTATATATTGGTATAATCTGTCAGAGTGAACGCGGGCAACAACTGAACTGAGGTGCGGAGGAGTCAGCAGACACTATCACGGTGAGCACTGGCAACAACTGAACATAGATGCAGAGGAACGGCAGATTCGATCACAGTGGGCGATGGCAATGATTGGACCCACGTGCAGAGGAACAATAGACTCCATCATGGTGAGCACAGACAATGATTGAACCCACGTGCGGAGGAACAATAGACTCCATCATGGTGAGCACAGACAATGATTGAACCCACGTGCGGAGGAACAATAGACTCCATCATGGTGAGCACAGACAATGATTGAACCCACGTGCGGAGGAACAATAGACTCCATCATGGTGAGCACAGACAATGATTGAACCCACGTGCGGAGGAACAATAGACTCCATCATGGTGAGCACAGACAATGATTGAACCCACGTGCGGAGGAACAATAGACTCCATCATGGTGAGCACAGACAATGATTGAACCCACGTGCAGAGGAACAATAGAGTCCATCATGGTGAGTGCTGGCAATGATTGAACCCACGTGCGGAGGAACAATAGACTCCATCATGGTGAGCACAGGCAATGATTGAACCCACGTGCGGAGGAACAATAGACTCCATCATGGTGAGCACAGACAATGATTGAACCCACGTGCAGAGGAACAATAGAGTCCATCATGGTGAGTGCTGGCAATGATTGAACCCACGTGCGGAGGAACAATAGACTCCATCATGGTGAGCACAGACAATGATTGAACCCACGTGCGGAGGAACAATAGACTCCATCATGGTGAGCACAGACAATGATTGAACCCACGTGCAGAGGAACAATAGACTCCATCATGGTGAGCACAGACAATGATTGAACCCACGTGCGGAGGAACAATAGACTCCATCATGGTGAGTGCTGGCAATGACTGAACCCACGTGCAGAGGAACAATGGACTCTGTCATGGTGAGCACAGGCAATGACTGAACCCACGTGCGGAGGAACAATGGACTCTGTCATGGTGAGCACAAGCAATGATTGAACCCACGTGTGGAGGAACAATAGACTCTGTCATGGTGAGTGCTGGCAATGATTGAACTGAGCTGCAGAGGAATAGGGTGCAGCAAGTTCTACAAGGGAAATTAAAATGTTCTAGAAAGAGTAAGCAATAGTACTGTACTGTTAATGCCTTACAGAAATTATTAGCAGAAATGTTTGCAATGCATAAAGAGATTCCTGATCAAACCTTCAATATCCTTTGTCACCCAAGGTTCCCAATCTTGCCAGCTGTGTATTGACCTTTAACAAGAATGTATTGGCACTGAATTATTAAGAGACTTACTTTCAAAGTCTCATAAAAGTGTCATTTTATCTGCAAGCATCTGTCCCAATCTACTCTCACCAGGTCTTCCTACACTAGTCCTCAAGTGCTTTTTGCAGAACCTGATCTCCGACTGATCCAACACTTCCAATGCCCGTTTAGTTCCCGTTAGTAAGAGAAAGTTGAGTATAGCAACATTTTATTAGATGACTATTTACATAATGCTTTTTGAAAAACTCTGTTAGCCACATTTAACAAATTCCACCCATCTAAACTGATATTAAGGCAATCCCAATCAATATTTGGAAAGACCAGGAGGTATTCTTGTCTTCATTAGTTGAGACATTGAGTAAAGGAATTGGGATGTCATGCTAGATCTACAAATTGTTGGCTAGACCAGAATTAGAATACTGTTCACAGTTTTGATCAACAGGCTAGAGGAAAGATGTCATTAAATTTGAGAGCTTTCCAAAAAGATTCACAGGAATGTTGCATGGACTGGAAGTCTTGAGATACATGGAGAGACTGGATAAGGAGGCTGAGAGGTGACCTGATAAATGTTTATAGAACCATGAGGGGTACAGATATTATAGATAGTTGCAGCCTTTTTCTCACAGAGTGGGGAAACTAAAGGAGAGAGTCTAAAGCTGAGAGGAGAATAATTTAAGCAGGATCTAAGGGGCAAGATTTTCCCCACAGAGGATGGTGGCTTATGGAACAAGTTTCCCGAAGAGGGGTTCGAGGTGTGCACAATTACAACATTTAATCAATATTTGGACAGGTACGTGGTTAAGAAAAAAGTACACAGACTTATGGACAAAACACAGGCAAATAGGCCAAGATCTAATATGTAACAAATACAGATAAACACCTTGGTGATAGGTGAAGCCAAGTAAGGGGGAAAGTGGGTATATGGGAGAGGGGATATAAAATGAGGAGCTAGGAGGTGATAGGTGGAAAAGGTAAAGGTCTGAAGAATAATGAATCTGAGAGGAGAGTAGACCATGGGAAAAAGGGAAAAAGGAGGGGCATCACAGAGAGGTGATGAGAAGAAAAGGGGTCAGAATGGGGAATGGAAACGGAGAGAAGGGAGAGACAGTTTTGTCGAGCACCTTCACTCTATCCACTACAAAAGGCAGCTTTTCCTGCTGGCCACCCATTTTAATTCCAGTCTCCATTCTGCTTCTGACATTTTGGGCTATGGCCTCCACTACTGCTATGATGAGGCCACTCTCAGGTTGGAGGAGCAACACCTCACATGCCTTTTGGGTAGCCAATCTGATGGCATGAACATTGATTTCTCTAAACTGTTAATTTCTCCTTCTCTCCTTTTCTATTCCCCATTCTGACGCAACCTCCAAGAGGACCACAACCTAGTCATTGCGTTTGGAGGCTTGCATGCCTAAATGACCCAGAGAACTATGTTGGCTGGAGTCAGGGTTTTATGCTTTGGCTCTTGGTAGGGTCATCCATGCTAAATAGGTCAAAGGAGGTTGGAGGCCAGTGTAAAAGTGGTCCACTGGTCTTCCGGGTTTGGGTGTTCTGCTCAGGTATAACAATCGTGACTGGGAAAGCAAAATTGCTATGGAGACACCAATGAAGAATCCTTCTACACCCATGGTATTCTTGAGTCTCCACCCAGGACTTGCACGGCTGATAGTTGTGAAAACCTAGCTTCTGACATGATGAAGGAAACCCTAAACACTACCAGAGATGGAGAACCTTCACTGCTGCCCTAAACACCAGCAGCGTAACAGGCAGTAGATTGATTCTGATCCAAGACACATTGGCAAGGATATTGGTCCACTTCCAATTTCGGACCATTCGTTCTACTTGTACAGATCCAATCTGCCCTAGAGGTGATGGCCAACATGTCTAAAGTGCTTCTTCCTGCAGCAACTCTTTATCCACATCTGTCCTACACTGGAAGATTGCCTTTAACACCCCCACTGGCCACTATGAATACCTTATGATGTTGTTCAGTTTAGTCATTGCCTTGGCAGTCATATAGGCCATAATCAGCAATGTTCTCCAAGAGATGGTGAATCACTTTGTCTTCATGTTCCTTCATAATATACTCATCTTCTCCAAACCCTACTATGAACACATCTAATGTTTGATAGGTCCTTCATTACTCCAGAGCCAACTATTTGTCAAATTGCAGAAGAGTGAGTTCCAGTCTCCTTTCTCTACTTTACTGTTTTTAAGGGGAATTTGCAGGTAGACCTTTGCAAGACATAGGCTGTCAGGGATTGGTGGCAACCCATCATAAATAAGCAGCTCCAGTTGTTTCTGGAATTCATTAATTTTTAACAGAAGTTCATTTGCAGCTTCAGTTCCAGTACAGGGCCCCTTACTAATCTGATTAAAGGAATGCCTGTCCACTTCACTGGATCCTTTTCATGTGGCTTTTCATGAATTGAAGCATTGCTTCACAACTCCCATCCATATTCTCCCTGACCCTGCCATTCATATAGAAATACATGCCTCAGTAACGTGAGATAGGGCTGCATTTTTTGCAATGACTCCTGTCTGAAATATCCTATCCCTGTGATTTCTTCACCCGGTGGCTCTCTCCTTAGGAGAGGAATTATAGCATAAGGAATAGAGAGTCGTTAGCAATGAAATTAGCCCTTGAGGAGTGGAGATATTGGGTGGAAGGGGCTAAATATCAATTTGTGGTCTGGACCCACCACAAGAACTGGTTGACAGTCAGGAAGGGGAAAGGAGTAAGCAGCCAGTGCAGGGTGCACCTGTAGACCATCCCCCTCAATCACAGGCATATCATTTTGCATATTATTTGGAGGGGGGGTTGACCTAATGGAGGAAAATCACAATGGTCGGGTCTCTGGCACTGAGTCTGCCTCTGCCACTCAGAAGGGAAGGGGGGAGAAGAGGCACACTGTGGTGATAAGGGATTCATTAGTTAGTGGAATGGACAGGAGGTCCTGTGGGTGATAATGAGGTTCCTGGATGGCTTGTTGTCTCCTGGGTGCTAGAGTCCGGAATATCTCGGACTGAGACCTCAGCGTTCTTAAGTGAGAGGGTGAATAGCCAGAAGTCATGGTCCACATAGATACCAATAACATGGACAGGACGAGTGATGAGGTTCTACATAGGGAGTTCAGAGAGATAGGTGCCAAGTTAAACAGCAGGATCTCCAAGGTTATAATATCAGGACTGCTACCTGTGCAGCATGCTAGGGATGCCAGAAACATGAAGATTATACAATTTAATACATGGATAAAGGAGTTGGTATAGGAGAGAGAGCATCAAGACTTTTGGATCATTGGGCTCTCTTCCAGGGGAAGGTGGGACCTGTATAGATGGGATGCCTTGCACCTGAAAGTGGACTAACATCCTAGTGGGAAGGTCTGTTAATGCACAATGGGGTTTACATGAGAGTTGCAGGGGAATGGAAACCAGTGCCAGAACAGTTAGTAGAGAGGTTATGGAGGCAGATGTTGGTAAAGCTCAGACAAAGTTAGGAATCAAAAGATTGAGCATGGCATGACTAGTGTCCTGAGCTGTTTATTTCCATGCAAGAAGTATTGTAGGAAAAGTGGATGATAGTGCTGAAGATGATGTAGCTTGTTTACAAACAGAGGCAATATGAGGTGAAGAGAGGCTGTTGATAGGGCAAAATTGCAGTTAACAGAATGAGTTACAACGTAAAAAGCAGACAAAAATTGAAGAGGGTGAATACAGGACTGAAGGTGTTATATTTGAGTCCGCACAGTATACAGCATAGGTAAATGAATTTGCAGCACAGTTGCAGATTGGCATGTATTATGTCATGGGCATCACTGAGTCATGGCTGAATGAAGATTATAGCTGGGAGTTTAATGTCCAAGGATACATGTTGTATTGAAAGAACAGGCAGGAAGGCAGAGGGGACAGTGTTGCTCTGTTGGAAAAAATTGAATCAAATCCTTAGAAAGAGGTGTCATAGGGAAGGGAGGTGTAGATTCATTGTGGATAGAGCTAGGGAATGGCAAGGGTATAAAGACCCTGATGGGAATGTTGTCTACAAATTACAACAGGAGAGAGAAAATACATGCCAAAAGGGCAACGTTACAATAGATATTGGGGATTTCAATATGCAAGTTGATTGGGAAAATGAGGTTGGTGCTTGATTCCAGGAGGGAGAGTTTCTAGAATGCATGCAAGATGGCTTTTTAGAGCAGCTCACGGTTGAACCCACTACAGGATCAGCTATTCTGGATTGGGTGTTCTACAATGAACCAGAATTGATTAAAGTGCTTAAGGTAAAACAACCCTCAAGGGAAAGTGATCATAATATGATTGAATTCACCCTGAAAGTTGAGAAGATGCTGAAGTCAGAGGTATTAGTATTACAGTGGAGTAAAGGGAATTATAGAGGCATGAAAGAGGAGTTAGCCAGATTAGATTGGAAAAGAACAATGGCAGGGATGATGGCAGAGTACCAATGGTTGGAATTTATGGAAGCAATTCGGAGGTACAGAATATATACATCCCAAATAGGAGAAATGCCTTGTACAATGCATGCGATATCAGCACCCTCCTGTATGGTAGAGAGACTTGGACCATCTACTCCAAACAGGAGAGGAAACTCAATAGTTTTCACCTGTGCAGCCTTTGCCGCATCCTCAGCATCATCTGGAGAGACAAAGTCCCAAACTCTGAGGTCCTCTCCTGTGCTGGACTTCCCACAATGTTCACGCTTTTAAGACAACACAGACTGCACTGGCTGGGCCACGTCTGTCATATGAAGGACGGTAGACTGCCAAAGGACATCCTCTATGGAGAACTAGCAACAGGCAAGAGGAACATTGGTAGACCCCAGCTTCGCTTCAAAGACCTCTGCAAGCACGACATGAAAGCCATAAAAATCAACACAGAGTGCTGGGAGGATACAGCAGATGACCGCAACAAATGGTGAGGTACTCTTCAGCAACACCTAGAGCAAGGCGAAAGAGTGATCCTGAGTCAGTTTGAGGAGCAGAGAGCTAAACTGAGAGCACAGCGGACAATTCCATGATGCGCTACACATGTACCAACTGTGGCAGAGCCTACTGTTCCAGGATCGGCCTCAGTAGCCACAGTCAATGCTGCTCAACAAACCAGTGACTACAAGAGGCGCAATACCCATGGTCGACCATGACCAACAGAGGCCACACACAAATAGGAGGAAGTATTCTGAAGGCAAGATGACAGAATCATAGCTAACAAGAGAAGTCAAAGCCAACATAAAAACCAAAGAGTGGGCATATAATAGAGCATAAAAAATCGTGGGAGGTTAGAAGATTGGGAAACTTTTTAAAATCCAAAAGAATGCAACTAAAACGTCATTACAAAAGTAAAGATGAAATACGAAAGTAAGCTACTTGTAATATTAAAGAGAATACCATTTGTTTCTTCAGATACATAAAGTGTATAAGAGAGGTGAGAGTGGGTATCAGACTGCTGGAAAGGTAGCAATGATGGACAAGGAAGTGAATAAATATTTTGCATCTGTCTTCACTGTTGAAGACAGTAGCAGCATGATTGAAGTTCCAGGTGGCAGGGGTCATGAAGTGTATGAAGTTACCATTACTTTGCAACACAGCAGCATGCCAACCACTGAAGGCAGGTGGAGCCTTTGTCCTGTCCAGCAAAGGGTCTGGCTTTCCATCAAAGTGTATCTTTTGTGAGTTGGGACTTGGAAACTGGCACCGTGCTGCATCAGACCATTCAAGATATATATACAGTATATATATATTTACTGTATTTGATCTGCTTTTTTTTCTTCTATATTATTAAGTATTGCATTGTACTGCTGCTGCTAAGTTAACAAATTTCACAACACATGCCGGTGATAATAAACCTGATTATGATGTCTGCTGTCCACAGCCCCTTGTGTGCAGTCTGCACACATTTTTTGTTGACTGTGTATTGCCCTGGGTAAGATTTCTATGGCGATGCTGTGAGCCGCAGGGGTTGATGCTGGGTCTGTTGCTTTAGTCATCTGCAGCATATCAGCAACCTGTGTAATTTATTTTTTATTGCAGTTCATCAAACATTTCCATAAGATATATTTCAGACATTGTACATATATATCATATAATCATATATATCACAAATCTCCACAAAGTATTTATCTGAGGTATACACTTATAGAAAAGAGTGGAAAGAAAAAACAAGCAAAAGGAAAGAATTATGTACAAGTAGGGAGTGATCTTTTTTTACAACAGATTCATTGATTTGTGAGAATAAAATCAGGCCTATGAGGTATTATGTAGTTAAACCATTTTCCCCAGTATGAATCAAATTGTTCCAGCTAATGATTAACAGATGCTCTTATCTTCTCCATTTTGTAAATGTCCATTGTAATTTCCATCCATGTATTTAAAGTTGGGCTCTCCTGTGATAACCATTTCCTAGTAAGAGTCTTTTTACCAGCCACCAACAGTATATTCATTAAATATTTATCTCTTTTCAACCATTCTTGAGGTATATATCCAAAATATATGGTCTTACTCTCCAAAGGTATTTCACATTTAAAGATGTCTTGTAGGGCATTGTGTATCCACCTCTAATAGTTTTTGATAACAGGGCAGTCCCAAAAATATGATAATGTTTTGCATTTTGATTTCCACAATTTCTCCAGCAAACAGGGAGGTTACTATCATAATGGGATTTCTGAGAGGGTGTAATAAAATATCTTATCAAGTTTTTCCATCCAAATTCCCTCCATTTCTGTGAACTGGTACACTTCCATTGATATCTCCATATTGTTGTCCATTCTACCTCAGATATAATTATCCCTCCTTCCTTCTCCCATTTTGTTTTAATGTATGAAGTCAAATGTGTTTTAAGATTTGACAACCCTTTATACATGCTTGAAATGTTTCTACTACCATTATCTGAATTATATGTTTTTCTAAAGAGCTCTATCAAGCAAGGATTTGCCTTGGTTACATTTTTAAGCGCCTTATTAACATATTGTCGCATCTGTAAATACAGATAAAAATCTTGTTTTTCTAATAAGTGTTTCTCTTTAAGCATTTCAAAACTGAACAGTGTTCCTTCTTTCATTATGTTGCAAAGAACTGTTATTCCTTTAGCTGTCCAGTCCTTAAATCTAGCATCCAATTTATTTGGTGTAAAATCCGAGTCATATGCACACCAAGAATTGCAATATCTCCCTCTAGATTATATTCTTTTATAGTAGTTTTCCATATTTTAAGAGTCAATTTCACCCATGTGTTATCAATAGTATTTATGTACCTTTGCAGGTTGTTATCAGCCAAAATTGCTTGTATGGGGATGGGAAGTACCCGCTCCTCAATGCTTTTCCATTGAGCGTCATATGATGGGTTGCACCAACATATCACAGCTCTCAACTGTGCTGCAAAATAATAATCTCTAAGTGAAGGTAAGCCCCATTCCCCCCCTTTTCCTTTGCTAATTGCAAAGTTTTGAGACGAACTCTAGGCCTTTTACCCTGCCAAATATACCTTGATAACATCTTGCTCCATTCATTGAATTTATTTTGATTAATCTCTATTGGTAGCGTCTGAAATAGATATAACAGTCTGGGCAGTATATTCATTTTAATAGACTCAATCCTTGAACTGAGACTGAAAAAAGGAATCAGGTTCCATCTTGCCACATCTTCCTTAACTTTTTAATATAAAGGCTGATGATTACATTCTGATAATTTTGCCAAATCTTTTGCCATAATGATGCCCAAATATTTGAAAGACTCTGTGTGCCATGCCCAGGGGGTATCAACTTTCAATTTCTCTTGGTGGGCTATAGTAATATGAAAGTAATTGGGTTTTATCTATGTTGAACTTGTATCCTGATGATTGACCATATTGTTCAAAGGATTGCATCAGTTTAGATAAAGAGTATGTTGGTTGCCCGAGATAGATCAAAATGTCATCTGCATAACAAGCCAATTTATGCTCTGTCCCTTTAATAGTAATTCCCCTGATATCTTCATTTTGTCTGATGTATTGAGCTAATGGTTCCAGATATAACGTGAAGAGTAGTGGTGACCATGCACAACTCTGTCTCATGCCCCTTTCTAGGGTAAGACTATTTGATAAATATCCATTGATTTTAATCCTAGCAGTAGGATTGTCATATAGTGTCTGTATAGTTTTAATAATTGTGTCTTGGAAACCAAATCTATGTAAAACTCTGTAAAGAAAATTCCAATTAACCGAATCAAATGATTTTTCAGCGTCCACGCTTATCACCATTGCTTCGATTTTATTTTTTTGTATATGATCCATAATGTGAAGTATCCTTCGTATATTGTCTTGAGTCTGGCGTTGTCGTATAAAACCTGTCTGATCATTACGTATCAGTATGGGTAGAAACTCCTCTAATCGTTTGGCCATGATGGAGGTAAATAATCTATAATCTACATTAAGAACGGATATTGATCTAAATGACCCACATTCCATTTTATCCTTGCCTTCTTTCGGTATCACTTCCTTCCAACTGGGTGGCATTTGTGCCTTTTTTAGAGCCCAGTTCAGTGTGGGGAGTAAAACAGGAATTAACTCATTTTTAAATTCTTTGTACCACTCTGCCATATACCCATCTGATCCTGGTGACTTGCTTAATTTAAGCCTACTAATTGCAGCTTTTAATTCAACTTCAGTTATGTCAGCAGTCATCGTTTTATTTTGTTCTTCGCTTAAAGTGGGTAACTCTAGAGCAGAGGTGTCGAACTCAATTGCACATGGGGCCAAAACTCAAAGCACACTTTAGGTCGCGGGCCGAACAGGATAAACATTTATTGAACACCCTAAAATGAAACATTTTTTGAACATAAATATGAATAAAAACAGACAGGAATATTATTCCAGAAAAAATAAACTAAAACATTAAATAACTTAAATATTTTACTCTCCATAAAAATATCTCCTGTCAGTATTATACAAGTTAGAAATATGAGCATGCTGCAAAAAAACCCTGAAAATATAAATAAAATTTGTGCTTTTCAGCAAAAGTTAAAACAACAACAAATCAAAACACTCAGTTTTCTTTGCTCTTATGCCGTTTTGTCAGAGCTGGATGCTTGGCATCTTTTCTTGGCAATAAGTTCGTTTAGGTTTGGTGTAAGGTTCTGTGTTGTGGAGATTCTCAGGATGGACTGCAGGTGTTCATCAGTGAGACGACTCCTGTGTGATGTTTTATTAATCTTCATCACTGAGAAAAGCTTCTCACACAGATATGTGCTACCAAACATGCACAAGGTTCGAGCCGCATGTAGACAGAGCTGAGACATTGCTTCAGGAATGGAGCGAATAAACTGTATGGGCCCTGCAGTGTCGTACTTTGCCTTTAGTGTCCCATTACACTGCAGCTCTATCAGCTCCATCTGAATCTGTACAGGTGCAGTTTCCACGTCGATGGCAAATGGGTTGCGAAGCAGCTCGAAATTAATTTTTTGTGCTTCAAAGTCACCAAAGCGCCGTGCGAACTCAGTGCGAAGAATAGTGTTGTATACAGCAACAGACGCTTGACGCTGAAAGAAAGGGGGGAATCCAAACTCAGGTTGGAGGAACAACACCTAATATACCGGCTGGGTAGCCTCCAACCTGATGTCATGAACATTGACTTCTCTAATTTCCGTTAATGCCCCTCCTCCCCTTCTTACCCAATCCCGGACATATTTAATTGTTTTTTTTCTCTCTCTCTGCCCATCACTCTGCCTGTTCTCCATCTCCCTCTGGTGCTTCCCCCCCTTTCTTTCTCCCGAGGCCTCCCGTCCCATGATCCTTTCCCTTCTCCAGCTCTGTATCACTTTCGCCAATCACCTTTCCAGCTCTTAGCTTCATCCCTCCCCCTCTGGTCTTCTCCTATCATTTCACATTTCCCCCTCCCCCCACTACTTTCAAATCTCTTAGTATCTCTCCTTTCAATTAGTCCTGATGAAGGGTCTCGGCCCAAAACGTCAGCAGTGCTTCTCCTTATAGATGCTGCCTGGCCTGCTGTGTTCCACCAGCATTTTGTGTGTGTTGTTTGAATTTCCAGCATCAGCAGATTTCCTCGTGTTTGCTCTTTAAAAGCTTCTTGAATTTCACTTAGCTTATTTTTTATCATTTTCGTTCTTGGGTCCCTAATTCTATGAATTGTATTTTCTGCTATCTTTTTTTTCAGTTTCCACGCCAGTATTTTCATAGATTTCGATTCACTTTCATAATGTCTCTGTTTCAGAAACATTAAATTTTTCCTGATTTCTTGCATAGCCAAATTATTTATTTCATTCCTAATTCTTTTAATTTCCCCTAATGTATCCTGTTTCAAATTCAATTTGTGTTTTTCTCTAGTTCCTTCAGCCTATTTTGTAATTCCTGTAATGTTTTATTCCTTATTTTTTTCTTATATGAAGATATCGCTATAATTTTCCCTCTTAAGACCGCCTCAGAGTATCCCATAAAATGGGAGGTGAAACCTCTCCATTATCATTAAATTCTAAGTAGAGACCAATTTCTTTTTTAATTTGTTCCTTAAAGTACGGATCATTGAGTAGACTTGAATTTAGTTTCCAAATAGTATTTTTTGGTTGTAGGTCAAAATCAACAGATAAATATATAGGTGCATGGTCACTTACATCTATTGTCCCAATTCCACAGGTGTTTATTTTGTCTTTGTCTTTTCCAAATGTTATGAAATAGTCTATTCTTGTATATATAGAATGGGGAGCAGAATAATGAGTGTAATCCCTTCTGTCAGGGAAAAGGTCCCTCCATATATCAATTAAACCAACATCCTCAAAAAGTGTATTAACTTTCTTATGTAAGGATTTTGTTTCATAGGTTTTTCTATTGGAAGAGTCTAAGTTTGGTTGTAATTGTAAATTTAAGTCTCCTCCACATATCAGGAGACCTTCTGTTTCCGTTACCATAATATCAGTAATTTTCTGAAAGAAACCAATATCACTTCCCGGGGGTGTGTATATATTCAATAGAGTAACTGAATTGCCATCTATATTCCCCCTTACCAGAATATATCTGCCTTCTTTATCTCCCATTTCAAATACTTTTTCAAAATTTAGCTTACTTGAGATAAGAATAGCAACTCCTCTCTTATGTCCTGATTTATATGAGGAGAAAAACAGATTAGTGAAGCCCATTCTCTTTAGTTTTCTATGCTCATTATCACTTAAATGAGTTTCCTGTAAATATACTACATGAGCTTGTTCTTAATTTTGGATAAAATTCTCTTACGTTTGATTGGATTTAATAGCCCATTGACATTAAAAGAAATGAATTTTACCTTGTCCTTAGCCATCTGTATTTATCTGTCAATGTATCATTGAAATTAGAATAAAACTTAATCGATCCACTCTCTGAACAAATAAGAACCAAGAAACGCAAATAATAACAAAAATGGCAACGAACGTGTGATTCCAAGGCTGAGGTCTCTAGTAGATGACCCTGCGTTGAGCTAGAGGATATGTCTAGCTGTGGGGGATAACCCTTCCTACTTGTGAGTTGAGGGTCCCCATTGCAGTATTCATAAAAGTCAGTGAACAAATCCATTACACAGAAAAGATTTCCCTGTGTACTCCTATATATATACATACACATACATACACACACACATATATATATACATACACATATATGCACACATATATATATTCTCATTTTGGTGGGGAAAAGGAGTAAATGAGCGAATAAAGAATAACAACTAAGTAATATAAAATCCACATTATAATAAGTATTTCTTGAGATAGGTATATCACCGTTACTTTTGCTTCCGTTTAGCTTCTCAACATTTTTGAAGTTAGCCAAACTTTATGGCTCTTCTGAAGGGGGTGAGGACTGTCTTTGGGAAACTCCTGGTCTCTTCCTAATATATTTCTCTCGGCCTCCTCCCGTCTCCTGCCTTCACGTTTCTCGCACTATTTCCCAAGCGGAGCGGGATAATTCCTCAGCTGGGCTTTCCCTCATTTTGGTCATGCTGGCAGGCAACCCTCTGGCCTTCATGTCTGTAGTCGCCTCTTCCACCGTCTGGTACAACCGTGTCCCATTGTCATAAAACACTCGAAGTTTAGCAGGGTATGGATTTTGAAATCTAATCTTATTTTGCTTTAGTACTCGCTTTACTTCGGAGTATTCTTTGCGTTTCTGGAGGACCACGGGGGGGGGGTAATCTTGGTCAAAATATATTAATTTATCCTCTAAAAACACTCTCTTCTTACCCCAGGCCCTTCATAGAATCTCCGCCTTGGTGCTGTACCGAAGGAATTTAATTATTATTGAGCATGGCTTTCTATCCCGGGTAGGCTTCGGGATGAGCGCTTTTAACTTTTAACTTCCAGCTCCAGCGCGTCCCGCAGTAACTTTCCGACAAACTCCGTCATAGACGAGCCCTCTGCTCCTTCGGGAATGTTGTATTTTTCCGCCGTGATCTTCCCTCCAGGTCAAGCAGCTTACCTTCTTGGTGATTTAATATTTTTATTGTCTTACTCAGTATCCGTTCCACGTTTTGAACGCAATCTTCCATCTTCTCAATTCGAGTCTCTGCCACCGCTATTTTTTGATTGATGCTGGCGAACTCTGACTTAATATCACAGAGCTGCTGCTTTATATCTTTCTGGACCTCCATTATCTCTTTCAGGATTTCAAAGATATTCGCCGCTTTGCCTGTACGAGGCCCAGCGTCCGCCTCACTAGCACGCGGTCGGGTAGGAGAGCCGCTCACTGCACTCCTCTCGGCCGCAGGCTCCGCAGTGTCGTTTTTTTAATTTCCATTCTTTTTCCCCATTCTTGCCCCTCTTTTCAGTTCAAATATTTTTCAAAAAATATTATATTTGATGGGTTAACGGGGCTTAATATGCATTTTTCCGGAGGAGCTAGTGACTTAAGCCGCCATTCTCAACGATGACATCACTGGAAACCAGTCAGCATATCAGCAATCTGAATGATAATGTGGTTAACAGGATCAGAAATTTCCAGCCAACAACAACATTGGGGCTGTAGTGGACTGCAAGGAAAGCTATCATTGATACCAATCATTGATATCAATGATACCAGGTATCATTGGCACCTGGATTAGCTGGTAAAATGGACTGAAAAATGGCAGATGGATTTTAATGCAGACAAGTGCGAGGGATGACATTCTTTGAGGGCCTGTCTCTTCTTTCCTTTTTAAAGTGGCTGGAGTTCTGTCGGAGTCCATGATCTACAGCTGCACTCGAACTGCGTATTTTCAGGGCTGTGGATTCCCACTCTTAGAGCTCGCAAAGTGGCCTAGCATTTTCACTATCTTCTTGAAGTGGCCTGGAAGATGTGCGCCTTTGGGGTGCTGCCTTGTGCGGTCCTGCAGATGACCCAATTCCTTGCCCATGTCGCCAACTGAAGCGTGGCAGGAGACTGGAATATCAAGACAGCGGGTGCAGCTGTTGGAGGCTTCTGCACCGAGGGATCATGCTCTCTCTCTTCCTCTCTCTATGGTAAGAGAGAATTTGCTGCTGATCTCAAAGCAGACTGTAACATTGAAACAGCAAACTGTTGCTCTCCCCTCTCAATGTGGCAAGAGTGATACCCCTCTCTCCCTCATTAGTGAGAGATAGTCTGTGAATATCGAACTGTCAGGATGAACAGTGGTTTTTGATGGACTGTAGATCATGGTCTCTTTGGGGCTTTGCTATTGCTTGCATGGTGGGTGGTGTGGTGGGCTGATGCTCTCTGCTGGAATAAAAAGGGAGAGGGGAGGAGGGATGCTTTGCTGCCGCTTGTGAGGGGGAGGGGAAACTTTGGGATTCTAACACTTTTCTGACATTCATTCTTTGGGGATTTTCTTCTGTTTCAGAATCAGAATCGAAAGTTTTCGCAAATTGGCCTTCATAAATCAAATTATGGAGTACAGGAGATGGGATGTTATGTTGAAGTTTATAAGACATTGATGAGGCCTAATTTTGAGCCTTGTGTGCAGTTTTGGTCACATTCCTACAGGAAAGATGCATGTAAAGTTGAAAGAGTACAGAGAAAATATACAAGGATGTTGCCATGTCTAAAGGACCTCAGTTATAAGGAAAGATTGATTAGGTTAGGACTTCTGGTTTAAGATGGTGCTACCAAAAATGTGCAACAGCTCACTGGTAAATCATAAGAGAATCAACTAAAAACGTAACTTACAAGACCTTTCATGAAGCAAAATGTGGTGAACTATCACTGCAGACAGTGCGGAAGCACTCTCCCACAAATGTTCGTTCCTTTCTCCATGGCAACAAGGCTGTGAGCTGATCAGGTTGCTGTGTTTCTGCCCCACTGTTACGAAAACAGGGGACTGAAGCTTGGCTTTGGACCTACTCCTGCTTCTCTGGGAGCAGATCTGGAACTCAGTAGTTCAGAATGCTGTTGGTTTGCTTTTACTGTTTACAAAATGTGTGCTTTTATCACTCTCTCTTTCTTTGCACAGTGGCTTTTTTTTTAACTTTTTCACTGAGTTATTCAAGTTTTTTGCTTTGTGGCTGCCTATAAGCAGATTTCAAGTTGCATAACTTACACATTTTTTGACAATAAATGTGCTTTGAGTCTTTATTCCTTAAAACATAGAAGATTGAGAGATTTGATAGAGGTATAAAAAATTATGAGGGTTACAAATAGGATAAATGCAAGCAGGATTTTTCTTCTGAGGTTTTGTGGGACTACAATCAGAGGTCATGGGTTAAGGGTGAAAGGCAACAATTTTAAGGGGAACCGGAGGGGAAACTTCTTCACTCAGAAGGTTGTGAGAGTGTGGAATGAGTTGCCAGCACAAGTGGTGCATGCAAGCTTGATTTCAATGTTTAAGCAAAGTTTGGATAGCTGCATTATAGTATGGAGGACTGTGGTCCCAAGGCAAGTCGATGGGAGTAGGTATGGACTAGATGGGCCAAATGGCCTGTGCTGTCCTTTTCTATGAAAATATGACAGGACCAGATCACCCTTTGCAATATTTCTTAAGTGTAGAAATGCTTCCCTGGTCACTTTATTTATGTGAGCTATAAAATTCAAATCTGAATCAAGAATATTACCAGACTTGTTACTACTGATTTTACAAGAAATTGTTCCAGGTTTATCAAAAAAATTATCACTTTTGCTAGGGCTTTTCTCTTTGGAGCAGAGGAGGATGAGAGGTGACTATGTAGAGGTGTATAAGATTCAGAGGCGATAGACAGCCAGCACCTTTTTCCCAGGGCAGCAATGATAAATACCAGAGCACATCCATTTATGATAAGGAAAGTTTCAGGACGATGCCAGAGGTAGATTGTTTCAGGCTGATGTGGTGGATGCCCGGAACTCTTCCAGGTGTAGTCAGGGGAAATGATGCAATGGGGACATTTCAAAGTATCAGGTTTAAGATTGTTGGCATATGTTAGATAAGAAGAATGGAGGGTAGTGGACTGTGTAGGAGGAAAGGGTTAGATTAATCATGGAGTAGGTTTATATAGATTGGTACAACATCGTGGGCTGAAGGGCCCATACTGTGCTCTACTGGTCTATGTAAAGTCATGATGAACTTCTATAAATAACTGATTTGTCTACAACTGGAGTAATACATCTGGGGAAAAATGCAGGAACAACCCTTTTTGACTGGAGAAGCAGGGGTTATTTACCCCAGAACAGAGAAAATGGAGGCATGAAGGGTCTTTTCATCAGTTACCCAAACCCACCCATTTAGTGCTGATAATTTAACTTTCTTATGTTCCTGAGGGAACATGCTCTCCTTACTCAGTTTGACATGTGCAGTTTCAGTTGACTCTTCTAATTTAAATGATTCTTAACCATCCTCTGAAATAAACAGGCAGGTAGGTTATTCAGGTCATTGGCAAGCAGAGATGGGAAATAGATGCTGGATTTTTTGATGTTCACAAAAATGCACACATTCTTGAAAGAAAGACCAATGAGTAGATCAGCTAAGCTCAAGTTGCTTTTGACAATTCTGGTTTCATTTGTGCTATGAACGAAAACAAGTTCAAAATTAGAAATTAAAACTCTACACAGAGGTTAGGTGCAGCTTGTCAGATGGACCAACTTCTTACACACTTGTAAGAAAGTGAAATTTAGTTCAACCCATTTTTACCTTTATGATAATTTGTAAAAAGCCTTGTTGTTAGTTACACTCACAAACGCAAAGCCCTTTCCTCCTCTGCACTTTCTAGAGTCTTGCCATTTTAAAAATTACTCAGATTCTGTAAGTTTTGAACTTGCACCTGTTTTGTCAATGTTAAATGAGCACAGTATGACATCTGATTGCTTGCATCACAAGAAATATTGCCAAACCTTTCCAAGTTTTCAACTGGAAGAAAGTTCTATTTTTTTAAAGTTATTAAACATTTCAAATATTTAGCTTTGTACTCCAGAGTTATTAGGAAAAATGTTCATTTCCTTTCTAACTGCACCCCTCCCCAATCAAAATGGGCTATGCCGTGGCCACCAAAAACAAGATAAGGCCAGAGATAACATGGAGAGCAAAGGAGGAGTCAGACCTTAAAGCACATTCAGAAGGCCCACAATCTTAAACTGCTCCTCCGTCACTGTCCCATCTCACACTACGTCCAGCAACCCTAACCATTACAAACTACCTCCTAAATCTCAAATCACCACAAACTCCTCCATCTTCAGCCTTTTCCCTAACAGCCCACAGATTCCAACCCTCCCCCTCCTGCGTGCCACTGGGCTCCATGCTGTCCTCTTGCGCGCTGTGGAGCTCCATGTTGATCTCCTTTGTGCTTGCCATCCACCAAACCACATTCTCGTCTTCTTCTGACTTTTAATGGCGATTGGCAGTCCAACTTAAAGGTGCATTACAGCACCAACTGGACTGTGGTGTAGATTTGAGAAGCCCTTACTAGTTGTTAATCAAATGAAGACTAAGCTTCCCCAAAAAGCTTGATAGGTCATAACTGATGAAAGACAATATTGTGAATTAAAGTAACTCCTATAACTTAATAAAGTTATATTAATTTTATATTATTTAACTGGACTTTATATGAAAACCATCAAACCCCAAAGATAGTAAAGCCAGCATTTGATTTTTCAGCCTTACGTGCTTCACACTGTAATTGAATGTATTCAACCATTTCATAACAATGACAAACCTACACAACCCAGAGTGTTTTCCAGTGAGATAGAAGAATAAGCATAGTAAACCCAATTCTACGTCAATTCCTTCCCTTCTTGTCTTACCCCCTTCTTCCATCAATACACAGTGTTATGTATTCTGTAAAGGTGTCTCCCCTTATGCCCTTTATCCCTCAAATCTTAGCCTAATTCATAACCCTACCAACCCCTTAGCTTTCTGATTTGCTGTGGAAGGTCCATACCCACAGTTTAAATTTTAATAGCCTTTTTAGCTAAACAATCTCAACACTTCAACATATCTATGTAAGAGACATGTAAACCAATACTTTAAATATAAAATAAAGTTTGAAGAGCTTTCAACAGTAAGTCTGACTTATTGCTAGAATGACCTGCATTCAGATTTATCAAAACCGAACAAGAATCTGAACAAATTATCACTTTGCAAGAAAAAATCCCCTTCACCCAATGTAAGCCCAAATTCTGCTGGCTATACTGATAAATATTTCTTTATGTTTAAAGCATATTCTAAAACACATTCTGTCCTCGACGATTGCCCTTTGAATGGCCTTCGTGACTCGGCCCAACTCGCTCTCGCCGATTCACCAATCCCAGCGCTGCGTTTTCCGCGGGCCGCACGTGCTCACCGATCCACCAATCCCATTGCACGTCCTTTCCGAGAGCCGCACGCGCTCACCGATCCACCAATCCCATTGCGTGTCCTTTCCGAGAGCCGCACGCGCTCACCGATCCACCAATCCCACTGCGTGTCCTTTCCGCGGGCCGCACGCGCTCACCGATCCACCAATCCCACTGCGTGTCCTTTCCGCGAGCCGCACGCGCTCACCGATCCACCAATCCCACTGCGTGTCCTTTCCGCGAGCCGCACGCGCTCACCGATCCACCAATCCCACTGCGTGTCCTTTCCGCGAGCCGTTTGCGCTCGCCGATCCACCAATCCCACTGCGTGTCCTTTCCGCGAGCCGTTTGCGCTCGCCGATCCACCAATCCCACTGCGTGTCCTTTCCGCGAGCCGTTTGCGCTCGCCGATCCACCAATCCCACTGCGTGTCCTTTCCGCGAGCCGTTTGCGCTCGCCGATCCACCAATCCCACTGCGTGTCCTTTCCGCGAGCCGTTTGCACTCGCCGATCCACCAATCCCATTGCGTGTCCTTTCCGCGAGCCGTTTGCGCTCGCCGATCCACCAATCCCATTGCCGTGACTTTAACGCGAGCTGCTCGCCATTTTCTCGTTGGGCTCTAGTGGCCGCTTTCTCGTTTCCTCACGGTGTCTCCGCGGGCTCTGGCCGTCGAGTGCCGGGACGGCGAGGACCAGCTCAGGGAAATCATTATGTCAGGGGAGAGGACACCACTTACCCCGCCCTCACTGTCAGTCCAGATGGCAGTAAAGGGGCGACGGAAAAGAGTTTACTTGAAAAAGGAATTTATCCCATAGACTACATGAGAAAAACAGAATCATAAAGGTAATAATATCTGGATAAAATGTGAATATTGAAAATCTAATAGAGTTATTTAATCAGAAAGTTAAATGGTTGGCTCGGAGGTTAAATGAGAATACAGTAATTGGTTTCATATCAGTAGAGTACATTGACATGAGCAAATACTTGCAAATGGAGACAAATAGATCTATCAGAATTGGATCTAATAGCCTTACAGAAATAAGGCTGCAAATTGACCATGGTTGGGAGGTAATATAGCCATTTGAATTACAGAAATTCATCCTTACAGAATTTGACAAACGAAATAAAATTCACCCTGGCATAGTTTAATTTCAAAATAGAAAAATTGGCCTGATATTGTGCAGTAGACTGATCTGTAAGGTATGTCCAATGAAATACACGGAGAGCGAGTGAAGAGACGTGGGTGCTAATAGGGATTCAGTTCCAGATGAGCTCAATGTCTTACGTGCTCGTTTTGACTGTCAAAACATGGATGAACTATCACAAACTCCCACAGCCTTGCGGATCATGTGATTTCAGTCTCCGAGGCTGATGTGAGAGCATCCTTCAGGAGGATGATCCCACAGAAACCATCCAGCCCAGATAGGGAACTTGGCCCCGTACTAAACACCTATGCTGAGATCTTTAACCTCTCGCTTTGGCAGTCTAAGGTCTCCACATTCTTCAATTATACCAGTACCTAAGAAGAATGTGGTAAGCTGCCTCAATGACTTATTGTACAGTAGCACTTACATCCACAGCGATGAAATGTTTTGAGAGGTTGGTGATGAAACATATCAACTACTGCCTGAGAAGTGACTTGGATCTGCTCCAATTTGCCTCCTGGTACAAGTCCACAGCTGTTGCCATTTTATTAGCTCTTCACTCAACCCTGGAAATGTAAAGATGAAATGAAATTTCTCTTTATTGACTACAGATTGGCATTCAGTATCAGAATCAGGTTTAACATCACTGATATATGTTGTGAAATTTGCTAACTTTCTAATTCTATCAATACTATCATCCCCTCAAAACTAATCAATAAATTCGGGACCTTGATTTCAATACCTTCTTCTGCAGTTGAACCCTTGATTTCCTGACTTGCAGTCCCCAGGCAGTTTGGAATGGCAGCATCTCCTCTACAACCTCCATCAGCACAGGTGCACCACAAGGCTGTGTGCTCAGCCCCCTGCTCTACTTGACTTTCCTTATGACTGTGTGACTGAGCACAACTCCAATGTCATATTCAAGTTTGCTGATGACACCACAGTCAAATCATAGGTGGTGATGAATCAGCATATAGGGGGAAGACTGCAAATCTGACTGGGTTGTGCCACAACAACAACCTCTCAATCAGTGTCAACAAGACAAAAGTGTTGATTATTGACTTAAGGTAGAGGAAACTGGAAGTCTATGAGGCAGTCCTCATCGACAAATCAGAGGTGAAGAGTTTCAGCAACTTTAAACTCCATAGATTTATCATTTTGGCAGATCTGTCCTGGGCCAGGCATGTAAGTACCATCATGAAGAGAGCTCAGCAGCAACCCTGCTTCGTTTGAAGTTTGGAAAAATTTGGCATGACATGTAAAATTTTGACAGACTCCTATAAACTTCTGTATTTGTGTGGTGGAGACTGGCTGCATTTCAGCCTGGTGTAGAAACACCAATGCCCTCGAATGGGCATTCCTACAGCCCAGTACATCACAGGGAAAGCGCTTCCCACCATGGCGTATATGTAGATGAAAAGCTCTCGCAGGAAACCAACATCCATCATCAGGACGCACACCACCAAGGTAATGCTCTCTGCTCGCTTCTGCCTTGAGGAAGAAAGTACAGGAGCCTCAGGATTCACATCACCTGTTCCAGGAACAGTTACTGCCCTCAACCATCAGGCTCTTGAATCAAAATGGCTAACTTCACTCAACTTCACTTGCCCCTTCATAGATATATTCCCTCAATTTAAGACTCACTTTCAAGGATCCTTTATCTCATATTCTCAATATTTATTGCTTATTTATTCTTATTATTTCTTTTTCTATTTGCACAGTTTGTGTCTTCTGCACTCTGGTTGAATGCCCCAGTTGGACGGCCTTTTGTTGATTGTGTTATGTTTACTATTCTATAGATTTGGTAATTATCCCCAAGAGAGAATGGATCTAAGGGTGATCTAAGGATCTAAGGGGGATCTAATGGTGATACATATACGTACTTTGATAATAAAATTTATTTTCAATTTTGAAATTTACTAACTCTTCTGGGAATCTAACAATCAATTCTTGAATTAAATATCACTTCTTCGAGTTTGTTTGGGGGAATATCTTTGTACTTGCTTTCCTGAACCGCTAGAGTCAGTCTTGTGATGAAGTCATTTACATTCTCATCGGGGGTCTGCCATAGCTGTGAGAACCTGAAGTATGTTCTAGCAACATTGCCAGCGTCCCCCAAATGTTGTCCAAGGCCTCAAATATTAGTCAGTTCAGATTCGTTCTGTAACTATGGAGCGTCTCAATATTGCTGCCTGAGTTCTGGAGCAGCTTCAGTTTCTTTGATTCTTCCAGCTTTGCTGCTGGAGTTCAGTCTAGTCCAGGAAAGTTTCCTTCCATTGCAGCCAGATCCAGGGCTCGATTTTGTCATCACTGTGGCCCAAAATGGATTGGCTGCTTGATTTAGAGCTGCCATTCTTGTTTTAATACTTGTCACCAAATGTTACATATTACATAGAATAACAACTACAATGAAGTAGTATGACTAAATGTTTTTATTTTGAGTCTTACTAATAAATGGTACACGCTGGGCAACTTACAGTTCATACATAAACGGTAGACACTGGGCAACTTACAGTTTGAGATGTATGAACTGAACCCACTGAGACAAAACATGTACACACAAATGCTTGTGCCAAATTAGAGCCCTCCATGCATAGGAAGTACAACTGATTCAACATTCAAGAGAGAGCAAGTGAAGTGGATTCACTTCCTCCCTTTACCTTTTCCACACACCTGGCTTCACTGTTCACCTTCTAGCTGGACCTCCTTCCCTCCCCCCCCCCCCCCCCCCACAATTTTATTCTGGCGTCTTTCCCCTTTCCAGTCCTAAAGAAGGGTCTCGTCCCGAAACATCGACTGTTTATTAATTTCTGTAGATGCTGCCTGACTTGCTGAGTTCCTCTAACATTTTGTGTGTTTTGCATCAGAAACACTGGCCTAGCCACTCATCCAAATTCTCAATTCAATTGTTGAGGAGCCAATGGTGTACAAAATCAGATCAGGTTGAAGGAAGGCATCCCTTTGTGAAGACTTGCATCTTCATGGAATGTTATCTCAGTCAATGTCATCATAGTCCTCCAAGTCCAACAGCCATAGTTTAACCGGATTCATTAAACTCTCTTGTTTGTTGACATTGGTGCTTGAAGAACAGTAAACCATTTGGAACATCGAACAGCTGTTACCTGAGAAGACTTATTCCTTGTCAGTAAGTAATTTACTGAGGGAGGATATTGGACATTCAAAACTTGATCAGGCACTAAGTTAGAAACAGCGATGTCTGCTTGATAAGTTGCTTATACTGCTCACAAGCTTGAACCTCATCCTAGTGATACATTATCCAATTTGTCAGAATAACAGCAACCATGCTCTTGAGTGAGACTACTCTCATGTAGCTATCTCAAACACAAGAAAATCTGCAGATGCTGGAAATCCAGAGCAACACACACAAAATGCTGGATGAACTCAGCAGGCCAGGCAGCATCTATGGAAAATAGTAAACAGTTGACATTTTAGGCCGAGACCTTTCATCAGGACTGGAAAGGAAAGGGGAAAGTCAGAAGAAGAAGGTGAGGAGAAGGAGGAAGAAGTACAAGGCAAAAGGGGATAGGTGAAACCAGCATAGGGGAATGGGGTGAAGTGAAGAGCTGGGAAGTTGATTGCTGAAAGAGATAAAGGGCTGGAGGAGAGGAAATCTGATAGAAGACAGAAGACCAAAGAAGAAAGGGAAGAGGAAGAGCACAAGGAGGTGATGGGCAGGTAAGAAAGGAAGGTGAGAGAGGGAAACAGGAATGGTGAAGGAGAGGACATGGGGGATTTTTCGTGTAGCTATGCTTCTTGTTGACATAGAGGGTAAACTGTTTAGTTGTGTCAGGGATTCCTAATTCTGACACTGTGCATAATATTGCCTGTATCGTTCCAAGTTTGTCAAACCGAGAAGTGGTAGTGGGGATAAGCTCCCACTACCTAAAAGTGCTTCTCATGGCATGCGCCTCAAATAGCTTCTGACAGCCAAGTCCAACTTCTAGCCTTCTCATGTGGCTTAGCCTCTAAGCCAGGCGGAACTGTTTCTGCTGACAGGAGAAGGGGCAAAGACGGGTCCTGGCGCATTAAAACCGGTGCTTCGGGTAGATGGAGCTTGTCAGCCTGGGAAGGCAGTCCAGCTAAGAGAGGGAAAACTTTGATTTCAAGCCTCCACTGCCTTGCGGCCATACCCATTCATGGAAAAGGCTTTGGGAATAAACCCTAAGGATAAATCTGGATCTTGAGTCCCTAAGGCAGTCTGATGTTGCCTCTTTCTGGCAACTCCTGTGACGACACTGGTGCCAAGCTGTATCGGCCCTTGCCCTTCCCTTGGACAAATCAGTGTCATGGAGAGGGGAGACTCGCTGCATGGGCCCTGCACCCTGGAGAGGACACTCAGACTTTCCAGGCGCAGATCCATGGTCTCGCAAGACTAACAGATACCACACACACATCGTTTGAAAGCTTCCAACTGTGTTTCACAGGGTCATCTGATCACTTGCTGTCCTTTCAACAGATTGTTCAATGGTTGTGCAATTTCAGCATATGAATCGACCTGTGTTCTGTTGCAGTTACGCAGTCCCAGAAATGATCAGCTTTCCTGGACTGTTGCAGATGGTTTTGCTGATTTGGCAGTCTTTGTGTGGCCCTTAGTGATTGCCACTTACTTGGGAAATTGTTTGTCCCAAGTAAATCACTTCTTCCTGTTGCAAATGTGACTTGTCCAAACTTGCTTATCAATATAAAACTGGATCGGGAAGGTTTAGGAGGCAGGAGCAAACAGTAAAGAAACTGACAAAGTAAATAAAGCATAACACGTTCATGCTAGTCTGTAGTATCAAGTGCAATCAAGATATCATCCACATACCATATATCAGTTTAGAACAGATAAATTGACAGAAAATGGTGTGGACGTAGCCTAGTCCATCACAGGCAAAGCCCTCCTCACCACTCAGCACATTTACACAAAGTGCTGCCACAAGAAAGCAGCATCCATCATCAAGAAACCCAACATCTAGGGCATGCCCTATTTTTGTTGCTACCATCGAGCAGGAGGCACATAGCCTTAGCCACTGACAATGACAATGACCTTTCTCCAGCCAGTCTGTTTTGGTATCTATCTATCCTTCAAAATACCTTGTCGATTTTGCTTTTCAACTCCCATGTCAAATGTTTGATTTGTCAAGGAAACAATGTGGACAGAATTTGGATTCCATCATATAGTTGCAGGCTATATATGTTCTTAATATGCTTCAAGAGCAGCCCAAGTCTTTGAACCTCTTTTTTTTTTAGGTTCTTTGGATTATTTATCAGTCTTTTCAGTTCAGGTGCTACCACTCTCTGGCTTCTCCTGCAAAGCCAATATCTAATCCAAGTTACTACTCATCCTGAATGCCAAGTACCTGAACCTTGTTGACCAACCTCCTATGTGGGACCTTGTCAAATGCCTTGCTGAAGTCTATGTAGAAACATCCATTGCCTTGCTTTCATCAACTTTCCTGTTAACATCCTCGAAAAACTCTATAAGATTGGTTAGGCATGACCTACCATGTATAAAGCCATGCTGACTATCCCAAATCAAACCACATACACAGTGGCCAAAATATCAGAGCCTTGGTCTGTGTGGCAGCAGCAGCAGCAACACCTGACCTACGTATCAGAGTTCACAATTTACATTCAACATATCAAGGGGAAAATGGCTGATTGCCTCCTCGGCCAGCTGTTGAGGCCATACACATAGTGTTTGGCTATGCTGTCATGGCAGATGACCACGCTCAGACCCAGAGGTTTAGGCTCACTGAACAGCTGTCACAGGCTTGCGGTTGGCTGATAGTAAGTTTGGGGGAGCTGGGGTTTCTGTCCTGTGAGATATCTCAACCACAAATTGGACGTGTACTATTTTTAACTTCAATCATGGCTTCTCACAACTGGACCGGAAGGCCTCACAGAAACTGGTTGCACTAAAATTTGTGTGGCACAGCCTTAGGAAGGATGTGCATAATCGAAGCGCAGCCTGTGGTGAGTGCCAGTGAGTGAAAAATAGTCGTCATGTTTGAGTGCCATTGACATCTTTTGAGATCCCTGACAATGGTTTGACCACATCATTGTGAACCTGCTTGGTCCTCTCCCCCTCCCCCCCAACACACTTCCTTACCATGGTGGACTGTACTACCAGGTGGCCAGAGGTCATCCCTCTGGCATCAGTGACAGCCATAGATGTGGCTCAGGCATTCATCAGCACCTGGGTTGCTCGGTTTGGCATTCCATCTAATATTTCCTCTAATTGCGGTCCCCAATTCAGATCAGACTTATGGGCTGCAATGGCCCAGAACCTCAGTGTTAGGCTACATCACACTATGATGTATCACCCGCAGTCCAATGGCCTATGCGAGCAGATTCACTGCTCCTTAAAAGTTGCTCTGAGGGCTTCCTTGATGGGTGAGTGATGACATGATCATCTCCTGTAGGTTCAGCTGGTGCTCAGAAATCCTCCAAAGGAGGACATGCAGCCATCTGTAGTAGGGTAGCCGTTATGAGTGTCAGGCGGTTTTCATCCTGATGCCACAACCGCCTGGTCGTCCTCTCAATAGTGTTCCACCTTCCTCAGTAAATTAAGTTCCTTTTCACCTATTCCTACCTCCCATCATGGCATGCAGTACTCTTGGGTTCCAATTGAACTACATTCTGCCTCATTTGTTTTCATCTGCCGTGATGTACACCAACATCCCCTTATGCCCCCTTTACAATGGCCTATTCTGCATCTCAGAATGAAGAGAAAAGACTTTTTTCATAGCTGGGAGGGGTAAACCTGAACATGTTTCGGTAGATTGCCTTAAGACAGCCCACCAAGATTTAGAGGATTCCGCTATTATGCTCGTGTCACACATGACCATGAGTGTGGACGAGCCAGAGGGACCTGCCATTCCTCCACCCATAGACCACAGGACCCAAGCTCGGCTCCTTGTCTGAGCTGGTTTTAGTGAATTGATATCTGGGGAGTGGGTTGTGTAGAGTAATGTAATGGATGGAATCGTATGTAAGTTACAACTACTGACATTGAGTTGGGGTTCACTTTTAAGAGGCTGGTTTGATGTGATCACCTAATTACGTGAAGTTTTTTTACCTGCGCTTTACCTCAAACCCCTCTCCATCCCCAGCCTCATTTTCCCAACAGCCTACAGGTTCCAACCTTCCTACTCTCCGCTGAACTCCACTCCGACCTCCTGCATGCTTGCCAATCCTCCATTCACCAAAATACATTCTTCCCTCCGGTTGCTGTTTGAATGGGTCATGACTGCCCAGCTCATGCTCACCAATCCACCAATCTCAGCGCCCTGTCTTTTCTGTGGGCCATTTGCCATTTTCCCATTGGGCTCTCATGGCCCCACTTTTGGCTGCTCACGCTGCTTCCGTGAGCTCTGGCTGTGAAGCGCTGGGCTGGCAAGGACCAGCACAGGGAATATATTATGTCAGGAGAGAGGTCATCACATACCCTGCCCTCATTATCAGTCCAGATAAAAGTAAAGGGATGATGTAAAATAGACAATTTTTTTTTTAAGTTTACCTGAGAAAGGAATACATCCCAGAGACTACATCAGGAAAAGCAGAACCATAATCTCTGGATGAAGACATAAACCATGTGAATATTGGGAGAGAGAAATAAAATCAGAGAGTTAAGTGGCTGGCTCAGAGGTTAAAGTGGAAATAGTTGGTTTCATATCAAGGTGCATGGAGTGTATTGACATGATAATATACCTGCAAAAGAAGACAGAACAGGGAAAATGGTTAAAAAAAGACAAATAGATCATAATGATCAGAATTGAATCTAATAGCCTTATGGAGATATGGGTACAAATTGCCCATAGTTGGGAAGTAAATGCAGGTGATTCCTCTATTATGGCAATTCAAATTAGAGAAATTCATCCTTATAGAATTCACAAAACATTACAGAATTTGACATAGGAACTAAGAATTTATATTCAAAAATATTAAATAAGTCAAGATTGAATTAAGATTTATACAAATAGCACACGTGACTTGTGGCGAGGGTTGCATACCATCACAGACTTCAAAGCTAAACGTAGTGGTGCTGCCAACATCGCGGCCTCTATCCCAGATGAGCTCAATCGTTTTTATGCTCGCTTCGATGTTGCTAACTCTGGGCCTCCAAGGAAAACCACTATTACAGCCTGATCATTTCTGAGGCTGAGGTATGTAGATGTTTCTAACAAGTGGACAGCCACAAGACTCCAGGACCAGGTCATCCCGGGGCGCGTACTCAGGATGTGCGTAGCACAACTGGCAGGTGTGTTTACAGACATTTTTAATCTCTCCCTCTCTCAGTGTAGAGTGCCCTCCTGCTTCAAATCATCCAACATTGTCTCTGTGCCAAAAAAGACCAAGGTAACATGTCTAAATGACTGATGTCCTGTCGCAAGCACCTCAACAATAAACAAATGCTTTGAAAGGCTGATCAAGGACTACATCTGCAGCATGCTGCCATCCAAACTGGACCCTCTACAATTTGCCTACAACCGATCGACAGACAATGCTATAGCCACGTTCTACATACAGTCCTTATGTATCTGGAGAAGAAGGATGCTTATGTGAGAATGCTGTTGGACTACAGGTCAGCATTCAACACCATAATTTCATCCAGGCTTGTCAGAAAGCTCAGAGACCTCAGCCTTCACCCTGCCTTGTGCAGCTGGATCCTGGGCTTCCTGTCAGATCACCGGTAGGTTGTAAGAGTGGGCTCCCTCACCTCCACCCCTCTGACTCTCAACAAAGGAGCCCCTCAGGGCTGTATACTAAGTCCCCTCCTTTACTCCCTGTATAACCATGACTGCGTCACCACCCACAGCTCTAATCTGCTAATTAAACTTGCTGACAACAGTACATTGATTGGCCTAATCTCAAACAATAACAAGGTGGCCTACAGGGAAGAAGTCATGTCTCTGACACAGTGGTACTAAGAAAACAACCTCTCCCTCAATGTCGCAAAAACAAAGGAGCTGGTTGTGGATTACAGGAGGAATGGAGATAGGCTAACCCCTATTGACATCAATGGATCTGTGGTTGAGAGGACAAACAGCTTTATTTCCTCGGCATCCACATCATCGAGGACCTCACGTGGTCTCTACACACCAGCTGTGTGGTGATAAAGGCACAACATCGCCTCTTTCACCTCAAACGGTTGAGGAAGTTTGGTATAGGGCTCCAAATCCTAAGAACTTTCTACAGGGGCACAATTGAGAGCAACCTAACTGACTGCATTACTGCATGATATAGGAACTGTACCTCCCTTAATCGCACAATTCTTCAGAGAGTGATGCAGACAGCCCAGCACATCTGTAGTTGTGAACTTCCCATGATTCAGGGTGTTTACAAAGACCCGAGAAAAGGGCCCGAAGGATCATTGGGGACCCAAGTCACCCCAACCACAATCTATTCCAGCTGCTACCATCTGGGAAACGGTACCACAGCTTAAAAGCTAGGACAAACAGGCTCAGGGACAGCTTCTTCCACCAGGCCATTAGACTGATTAACTGACACTGATTTTTGAGTGCATTTCTATGTTACATTGACTGTTTTATTTATTATAAATTATGATGATTGCACAGTGCATATTTAGATGGAGACGTAACGTAAAGATATTTACTCCATGTATGTGAAGAATGTAAGAAATAAAGTCAATTCAATTCACAAAACTCATGTTTTTCTCAACTAACATTTCTTTATAAATGCAAATAATGTGGCATATGGCATGTTTTCTTGGAATGCAGCTCCTCTCCCTCAGTCTCCTCTGCTGCAGTTAGAATAAATCCATCTTGTCCAATCCCTCCTAATAAATAAAAGTTTAATTCCAGTCAATGTTCTGGTGAGTCTCATCTGTAATCTATCTCATATTACCACATCCTCTGGTGGTGTGGTGAATAGATACAATATCATAAAATCTATGAGCAAAATAAAACCATTTGGCACATTGGGAATCCTCTACATTATTTCGTTTCTCCCAACCCCATTCACCCACCTTCTCCCCATAAACTTAACCCCTTAGCAACCAAGAACCTACCAATCTCTGCCTTGAATTCACTTAGTTATGCCAAGATGAGGCCACCCTCAGGCTGGAAGAGCAACATCTTATATTCCGTCTCTGTAGGTCCAACCTGATAGCTGAACATTAATTTCTCCTTTTAGTAAAAAAAAACTACCCCCCTCCCCCACACCACCTTCTATTCCCTTTGGCCTTTTACCTCTTCTCACTGGCCTATCACTTCCCCCTGGGTCACCTCCCCTTTCTCCTATGGTCCACTTTCCTCTCCCATCAGATTCCTTCCTCTACAGCCCTTTACCTTTCCCATTCACCAGGCTTCACCCATCACCTCACCCCACCTTTCCAGTCCTGAGCAAGGGACTCAGCCTGAAACATCAGCTATTTATTCAATTCTGTAGATGCTGCCTGACTTGCTGAGTTTCTGCAGCATCTTGTGTGCAATACTTAATGATTTTCCCTCCATAATCATTCATTATTTTCCCTACTTATTGGATTCCAGCATTGATAGCCTTTGTGTCCTCACTTATCTATCTTCACCCTACCCTTACCACCTGGTTTCAACTGTGTTTTGTTTCTTACTTGCTTCCACTTAAAGTCAACTGCCTCTCCATCCCATCTCTCCCTCTCCCTTACACCTAACTTCATCAGCCTTTCAAACTTTACCTCTCCTCAGTACCTGTCTCACTTCTGTTCCTCTCAATATACTGGACAGCTTCCCTTGCCACTTTCCATCTAGATGCAGGGTCTCATACTGGAACATCAAAAGTTCCTTTCTTCCCACAGGTGCTGCTTGACCCACAGAGTTATTTCAGCAGTTTGCTTCATTTTGTTCAATTCCAGTCTTTGACCTTTTTAAAAATGGTGTTATTTATTCAACTCACCACCCCGGCCATATTCTTTTCTCATTGCTGGCATGGGGTAGAAGATACAAGAGCCTCGGGGCTTCCACCACCAAGTTCAGGAACAGTTATTACCCCACAACCATCAGGCTCTTGAACAAGGGGAATATCTATACTCACCTGCCCATCCATTGAGATGTTCCCACAACTTATTTCTTCAATGGTTTGATCGGGGCATGACTGCGCAAGCGTGTGGACGTCAGCCAATGAGAACAGTGAGAAGAGTTTAAAAGGAAACGGCTTTATAGAGCGGGAATAAGAGTAGAGGGAGACAGAGTAGGAAGCATTTGGATCAATGGGGCTTCAGTGATAACGCATCATGGCGAGGTAAGTTAACTCTGTAGAACACAGACAGGAAGTATGTCTGTGAGGCCAGTGTTCTGAGCTCGGTGTTGGATGTGGGAAGTCCTGGACACTCCCAGCCTCCCAGACGGCCACATCTGCGCCAGGTGCATCGAGCTACCGCTCCTTAGGGACCGCGTTAGGGAACTGGAGATGCAGCTCAATTACCTTTATATGGTCAGGGAGAGTGAGGAGAGGTGATAGAGAGGAGCTATGTGGCTCAGAAGGATAGGGAAAGGAAGAAGATGGCAGCAGTGATAGGGGACTGTATAGTTAGGAGGTCAGACGGATGATTCTGTGGATGCAGGAAAGAAACTCGGATGGTAGTTTGCCTCCCAGCTGCCAGGGTATGGGATGTTTCTGATCACGTCCACGATATCCTGGGAAGTGGGAAGGACAACAGCCAGAGGTCGTGATACATATTGATACCAACGACATAGGTAGAAAAAGGGAGGAGGTCCTGAAAACAGACTACAGGGAGTTAGGAAGGAAGTTGAGAAGCAGGACCTCAAAGGTAGCCATCTTGGGATTTCTGCCTGTGCCATGTGAGAGTGAGTATAGGAATAGAATGAGGTGGAGGATAAATGTGTGGCTGAGGAATTGGAACAGGGGGCAGGGATTCAGATTTCTGGATTAGTGGGACCTTTTTTGGGACAGGTGTGATCTGTACAAAAAGGACGGGTTGCACTTGAATCCCAGGGGGACCAGTTTCTTGGCGGGGAGGTTTGCAAAGGCTGTTGGGGAGAGTTTAAATTGCTGGGGGGCAGGAACTGAACTGAAGAGATGGAGGAAGAGGTAGTTGGCTCACAAATGGAGAAGGCTTGGAGACAGAGAGAAAGGGAGGATAGGCAGGTGATAGAGAAGGGTCATGCTGAGACCAAGTGTTTGAGATTTGTTTATTTTAATGCAAGGAGAATTGTGAACAAAGCGGATGAGCTTGGAGCATGGATCAGTACTTAGAGCTATGATGTTGTAGCCATTACAGAGACTTGGATGGCTCAGGGGCAGGAATGGTTACTTCGAGTGCCAGGATTTAGATGTTTCAGAAAGGACAGGGAGGGAGGCAAAAGAGGTGGGGGTGTGGCACTGCTGATCGGTGCAGAAAGGAAGAAGTCATGGAGGGGTTGTCTACAGAGTCCCTGTGGGTGCAAGTTAGGAACAGGAAGGGGTCAATAACTCTACTGGGTGTTTTATACAGACAACCCAATAGTAACAGGGGCATCGAGGAGCAGATAGGGAGACAGATTCTGTGAAGGTGTAATAATGACAGGGTTGTCGTGGGGGGAGATTTTAATTTCCCAAATATTGATTGACATCTTCCTAGAGCGAGGGATTTAGATGGGGTGGAGTTTGTTAGGTGTGTTCGGGAAGGTTCCTTGACACAATATGTAGATAAGCCTCCAAGAGGAGAGTCTGTACTTGATCTCTTATTGGGAAATAAGCCTGGTCAGGTGCCAGATCTCTCAGTGGGAGAGCATTTTGGAGATTGTGATCACAATTCAATCTCCTTTACCATAGCATTGGAGAGGGATAGGAACAAACAAGTTAAGGAAGTGTTTAATTGGAGAAACAGGAAATAAGAAGCTATCAAGCAGGAACTTGGAAACATATTCTCAGGAAAACATACAGAAGAAATATTGCAAATGTTCAGGGGATATTTGCGTGGAGTTCAACATAGATACATTGCAATGAGAGAGAAAGGATGGTAGGGGACAGGAACCACAGTGTACAAAGGTGTACAAAAGTAAATCTAGTCAAGAACAAAAGAAGAGCTTATGAAAGGTTCAAAAAACTAGGTAATGATAGAGATCTAACAATTATAAGGCTAGCTGGAAGGAGTTTAAGAAAGAAATTAGAAGATCCAGAAGGGGCCATGAGAAGGCTTTGGTGGACAGGATTAAGGAAAACCCCAAGGCATTCTACAAGTACGTGAAGAGCAAAAGGATAAGATATGAGAGAATTGGACAAATCAAATGTGACAGTGGAAAATTGTGTATGGAACCGGAGGAGATAGCAGAGGAACTTAATGAATACTTTGCTTCAGTATTCACTGCAGAAAAGGATCTTGGCGATTGTAGGGATGACTTACAGCAGACTGAAAAGCTTGAGCATGTAGATATTAAGGAAGAGGATGCGCTGAAGCTTTTGGAAAGCATCAAGTTGGATAAATCACCAAGACTGGACGAGATGTACCCCAGGCTACTGTGGGAAGCGGTGGAGGAGATTGCTGAGCATCTGGCGATGATCATTGCATTGTCAATGGGGATAGGAGAGGTTCCGGAGGATTGGAGGGTTGTAAAAGTTGTTCCAGTATTCAAGAAAGGGAGTAGGGATAGTGCAGGAAATTATTGACCAGTGAGTCTTACTTCAGTGGTTGGTAAGCTGATGGAAAAGATCCTGAGAGGCAGGATTTATGAAAATTTGGAGAGGCATTATACAATTAGGAATAGACAGCATGGCTTTGTAAAAGGCAGGTCGTGCCATATGAGCCTGATTGAATTTTTTGTGTAAGTGACTAAACACATCGATGAAGGTAGAGCAGTAGATGCAGTGTATATGGATTTCAGCAAGGCATTTGACAAGGTACTTTCTCTTACTTTCTTATTGAGAAAGTAAGGAGGCAAGAGGACATTGCTTTGTGGATCCAGAACTGGCTTGCCCACAGAAGGCAAAGTGTGATTGTAGATGGGTCATATTCTGCATGGAGGTCGGTGACCAGTGGTGTGCCTCGGGTATCTGTTCTGGGACTCCCTACTCTCGTGATTTTTATAAATGATGAGGAAGTGGAGGGATGGGTTAGTAAATTTGCTGATGTCAGAAAGGTTGGGGGTGTTGTGCATTGTATGCAGGGCTGTCAGAGGGTACAGCAGGACATTGATAGGATGCAAAACTGGGCTGAGAAGTGGCAGATGGAGTTCAACCTAGATAAGTGTGAGGTGGTTCATTTTGGTACATCAAATATGATGGCAGAATATAGTATTAATGGTAATACCCTTGGCAGTGTGTAGGATCAGAGGGATCTTGGGGTCTGAGTCCATAGGACACTCAAAACTGCTGCACAGGTTGACTGTGTGGTTAAGAATGAATATGGTGCATTGGCCTCCATCATTTGTGGGACTGAGTTTAGGAGCGAGAGGTAATGTTGCAACTGTATAGGACCTTAGTCAGATCCCACTGAGTACTGTGCTCAGTTATGGTCGCCTCACTCTTGGAAGTATGTGGAAACCATAGAAAGGGTACAGAAGAGATTTACAAGGATGTTGCCTGGATTGGGGAGCATGCCTTATGAGAATACGTTAAGTGAACTCTGCCTTTTCTCCTTGGAGCGATAGAGGATGAGAGGTGACCTGATAGAGGTATATAAGATGATGAGAGGCATTGATCGTATGATTATTCAAAGGCTTTTTCCCAGGGCTGAAATGGCCAGCACGAGAGGGCACAGTTTTAATGTGCTTGGAAGAGATGTACAGAGGAGTTGTCAGAGGTAAGTTTTTTATGCAGAGTGGTGAGTGCATGGAATAGGCTGCTGGCGACAGTGGTGGAGGTGGATACGATAGGGTCTTTTAAGATGCTCCAGGATAGGTACATGGAGCTTAGAAAAATAGAGGGCTGTGGGTAACCCTAGGTAATTTCTAAGGTAAGATCATGTTCAGCACAGCGTATTGGGCTGAAGGGCCTGTAGTGTGCTGTAGGTTTTCTATGTTTCTCACTAATAATCTCACTTTAAGGATTCTTTATCTTGTTATCCCATGTTCTTGTTATTTATTACTATTTATTTATATTTGCATTTGCACAGATTATTAACCTTCTGCACTCTAGTTGATCTATCATTGATCCTGTTGTAGTTGCTATCGATAGAGTTGCTGAGTATGTCCACTGGAAAATGAATCTTTGGGTTGTATATGGTGACATATATGTGCTCTGATAAGCAAATTTACTTTGAACTTTTAAGTGATTGGTTAATAGTGAATCCCCTTTTTTCATGATCCCAATTCATGGAGATGATTATTACCGGTAATTGGGTTTATTGTGGCATGAATGTTAATTCCCATTGTCAGCCAAATCTTGAATGTTGCCTCATCTTGCAGCGGCAGGCATAGAATGCTTCATTGTGTGTGTGTGTGTGTGTGTGTGTGTGTGTGTGTGTGTGTGTGTGTGTGTGTGTGTGTGTGTGTGTGTGTGTGTGTGTGTGTGTGTGTGTGTGTGTGTGTGTGTGTGTGTGTGTGTGTGTGTGTGTGTTTACATATACATATCCAAAGTACATTTCTTATCAAAGTCTGTATAAATTATAGTGTTGAGACATAACTGCTTCCAGACAGCCACAAAGAAGAAACTCAAAAGAACCCAAATTAAAATAAAAAAATAACACCCAATGCACAGTGAAAGAGCAAAAACACAAAAATCATGCAAACGATAGAAGCAAACAGCAGCATTCTGAGCCAAATTGAGTCCATAGTCCAGAAATCTGGAGTAACCAGAGTAAGCCCATAGCCTCGGTGTCAGTTGATCATGTAGCATAGAGAGTAGTGTTCATCACATGAGAGTGAGCCATCATCCAAACACTGGGTTGTGCTGCACACTAGAACTCAGGCCCCCCACAGTGATACTCTCTGGGCCTAGACCTGGCCGACCAGCCCGAAGCCATTTTTAACGTATACAAACCAGCTCAGTGCTTAGAGCAATCCAATCTTGCACCCAGTTTAGGTGGATAGGCATCAAAATTCTACTGCCTCGACTCCTCTCCGCACTGCTCACTCGATCTCCATCTCCGACACCAATACTATTTCAAACACGTTATGCTCTGACTTTGCAATGCACCAGCACGGCTTATCTCTCGAGTCAGCTTCGCCTTCACTTGCCCCTTCTTTGCGGTGATAGTTTAACATCATGTACCTTGTGAAAAGTGTTATTATGTTTTTAGTTGAATTTCTTGCTTTGAACTGTCAATTAGCTGTTGCCCAACTTTAGTAATGCACTTCAAAGTGCTGTCTTAAATCTATATTTCTGACTTTTATCAGGTACATTGGATTTGGGACACAGTGCATTTTGATGCAATTAAGCAGATGTCACAATTTGCCGAAATTTCATGGAAATAGTTTAAAAAGTATAAAAAAGACAAACTATTGTTTAACTGAATAACAAATTATGTATTTGAAAAAATTCAGAACAAAATGGAGCACTATAATACAACTAGAGTATAATAAAACTGTATATTAGTTTCTAATAGTTCTCAGTGGAGGAAGTAATCCTGTGTACGTATGCTGCTGCATTCTTTGGATTGACTGTAGACAAAGAAAATCAGCCCAGATTCATAATGCATAAAATTGTCTGCCTTCATACAATGATTGCATTCTCCAAATTTTTATTTTCATGGTCATTCAAGATAATTGTTGATGCTTTTGATTCATCTTGAAAAAGGATAGGAAGCAATCACGAATGAATGCATTTGATTGGACAAATCCTAATTTCAATGGATTAGATAATCATTTGGCCAAGAATCAGATCAGTAACAAAGTTTGTACGTGAACAATGGGTAATCTTTGGTGGAGATAGTTCAGATACAATCAAGATAAGGAGCCATCTGTGAAATAGTACAACAAAATGACAAAAGCGATATTGAAGGTGCTCCTCTTAACTTCTTGCTCCATTATCATCTCAGTCTTATTGTAAGCAACTTGGTTATACACTTGTCTTGTAATGGGTTGAGTCTACATTAGCTTTTTACACAATAGTTGGTATTTAGAATGTTTTAAACAAGCTTGAAAACTAGGAAATAATAACATTTTGATTTATTGCATGACACTCCAGTACACGTCTCGACAGGGTGACTAAACCAGGTGAGGATAGTCGGCGGGCTTCATAGGTCCAAACATGTGATATCAGCTCTGGTAGACTGGGTGCAGGGGATCTACAGTAAGATCCAAAGGCAGGAAGATGGCTCTATAATGCTTCGTGGAGAGCAAAGAGCATGATAAAGCACAGAATACGTCATGGTCATCCACTGTAAGTAAGGAAGACTGCAGTTTGTGATACTTGTTTGTACCATTGGACTTAGACTTCTGAGGTTGAGAGAGTGGAACTGTCCCAGTGTAATGGCTTTTCCACTTTAAGAACTCTCCCGCGAAGTTCTCCTGTCATTGTTGCAGAAGACAGACAACCACTACACTGATAGTGTGGAATCTATGGCTTTGAGATGAAATTCATGTAATACCCATGTAGTTCTTATATTGGAAGAATCCTGATCACTTGAGTCATGGACACAATTACTGGATAGTGCCAGTAGCTCCATGTTTTTTTGGGTCGGGACAAGAAGGGCCGCATGAGAGCTAAATTCTGAAGGAAGGCAGTTTTTTTAAAAAACATCTTCGAGTACAAGAAGGGCGAAACTGTGCAGGTGCATGATGTAGACAGGACAGCATGGAGAGTTTAAAAAGAAGACCACCCTATACAGCGGGCAGTGGTCGGAGCGGGCAGCGGAGTGAGTGGCAGCAGAGTGTAGGGCTTTGGCTCAAGGGGCATAGGTGGTAACGGGAAGAGGCGAGAGCGAGGCACCAATTCTTTTTTTCCTCTTGCGAATCATCCTGGACAGACGGAGGAACAGCAGGGCTCACACAGCTAACGGTACAAGCTAACGGTTTAAAAAGTTCATGTGTTTGGTGAAGTAAGTGGGTGAGTAGACTTACTTTTCCTTGTTTCATTCCTGTAGAATTAGGTAGCATGTCTGCAGGGTTAGTGCTTTGTTCAGAGTGTCAGATGTGGGAATCCTGGGAGACCTCCAGCCTCCCTGATGGCCACATCTGCACCAGGTGGACCAAGATGCAGCTCCTCAGAGACCGTGTTAGGGATCTGGAGCTGCAGCTTGATGATCTACTGCTTATTAGGGAAAGTGAAGAGGTGATAGACAGGAGCTACAGAGAGGTAGTCATCCCTAGGCTACAGGGGTCAGAAAACTGGGTAACTGTCAGGAAAGGGAAGGGAAATGCCCGGATAGTGGAGAGCACCCCCTCAGCAACAAGTATATCGTTTTGGAAGCTGTTGAGGGGGAATGACCTGACAGGATGGCCACGGTGACTGGGTCTCTGGCACTGAGCCTGGCGCTGTTGTGCAGGAGGGAAGGAGGGAGAAGAGGAATGCGGTAGTCATAGGGGATTCCATAGTCAGGGAACAAACAGGAGATTTGGTGAACCTGATAAGAGATACCCACATGGTGTGTTGTCTCCCAGGTGCCAGGGTATAGCATGTCTTGGATCGGGTCCAGAATATTCTGAAGGGAGAGGGCGAGCAGCCAGCTGTCTTGGTACATGTTGGTACTGTTATGAAGGATGAACAGTTCTGATGGGCAGAGGGGTGCAGAGTTGCCCATATCCCCCCCCCCCCCCCGGGAGAATCACAAACCATTACTGTTGCTATGCTGCTCATGAGAGAGAGAGATGAGGAGGAAACATGCAAGAACATCTGCTACTGATAAGAGAGGGGAGAGAGACTTGTTGATTCATCATATTATGACTTCTGAGAGGCTTATTTATCTTATACCATTCTGTTCATTAACATTCCTCTGGACAGCCGGAGTGGGCTGGTTTGATGGACACAGTCATTCAAAATTGATTGATAGCTGAGACCCCATGAGTAGGGATAAAAGTCAGGTCTAGAGAGACACACCAGGAGACACACCAGTGGACACTGATTGAGTGTTGGAACCCACGGGAAGGTGTGGGGCATTGGAGACTGGACCAGGAGACCAGTCAGTTAAACTCACAAAGTTATAGCAGGGCCGGTGGGGACTTGTGTGTGTGTCTACTCACGCCAGAGTGACGAGTCCACCACAGAAGAACGGTCTAGCTGAACGACAGTGGGGTTATAACTGAATGGCCACAACGACACGACGGATCAAGAACGCAAAGGAAGGTTTGCCTGACTGTAGTTGTTACATCTCGCTCACTCTCTCTCTCCAACGATTACAACACAACAACCAATATCTACCTCAGCACGCATGAACTGACCTGAACTTTATATTCTATGACAATTCATTTACCCCTTGACATTGATAGAGCTTGTTTATTATTGATTATTATTATTCCTACACTTTTAGGTTTATTATTGCTAACTTGTGTTATATATATATATTTGCATTATTGGTATTGATTTGCTTATTTTACTAATAAACACGTTTGAATACAGTACCACCAGTCTCCAACGGATTCTTCTTTCTCTGCTGGTCAGACACCCAGTTATGGGGTACGTAACAGTACCAATGACAGATAGGAAAAGGGAAGAGGTCCTGAAGAGAGATTTCCAGGAGTTAGGAAGGAAGCCGAGAAGCAGGACCTCCAGGGTAGAAATCTCAGGATTGCTACCTGTGCCACGTGCTAGTGAGGGCAAGAATATTAGGATCAGGCAGATGAATGTGTGGCTGAGAGACTGGTGCAAGGGGCAGGGCTTCAGATTTTTGGATCATTGGGATCTCTTCTGGGGGAAGTATCACCTGTTCAAAAAGGATGGGTTATACCTGAACCCGAAGGGGACCAATATCCTGGCAGGAAGGTTTAATAGAGCTGTTAGGGAGGGTTTAAACTAATTTGGCATGGGGGTGGGTACCGGAATGATAGAGCGGAGGAGGGGGAAAACAGAAATAAATCTAAGTATAGTGAGCAGTAAAGATGTCAGGAAGGACAGGCAGGTGATGGGGCAAATTTGCAGCCATTGGGATGAGTTGCAGTGCAATCAAAGCAAAAAGTACCAAATACTGGACTTAAGGCGTTCTGCTTAAATGCACGCAGCATAAGGAATAAGGTGGATGATCTTGTTGTATTGGCAGGTATGATATTGTGGCCATCACTGAGACATAGCTAAAGGATGCATGTCTCTGGGAGCTGAACGTCCAAGGATACACAGTGTATCAGAAGGATAGGCAAGTAGGCAGAGGGGGTGGCGTGGCTTTATTGGTAAGAAATGATATTAAATCATTAGAAAGAGGTGACATAGGATCAGAAGGTGCAGAATCTTTATGGGTTGAGCTAAGAAATCTCAGGGGTAAAAGGACCCTGATGGCAGTTATGTACAGGCTTCCTAACAGCTGCAGTGATGTGGACTACAAATTACAACAGGAAATAGAAAAGGCTTGCCAGAAGGGCAGTGTTATGATAATTGTGGGTGATTTTAACATGCAATTGGATTGGGAAAATCAGGTCGACACTGGATCTCAAGAGAGACAATTTGTAGAATGTCTACGAGATGGCTTTTTAGAACAGCTTGTTGCTGAGCCCACTAGGGGATCGGCTGTACTGGATTGGGTATTGTGTAATGAACCAGAGGTGATTAGAGAGATTGAGGTGAAGGAACCCTTAGGAGGCAGTGATCATAACATGATTGAGTTCACTATGAAATTTGAGAAAGAAAAGCCAAAATCCGATGTGTCAGTATTTCATTGGAGCAAAGGAAATTACCGTGGCATGAGAGAGGAACTGGCCAAAGTTGACTGGAAAGGGACACTGGCAGGAAAGACGGCAGAGCAGCAGTGACTGCAGTTTATTCGAAAAGTGAAGAAAGTGCAAGACAGATACATTCCAAAAAAGAAGAAATTTTCAAATGGAAAAAGAATGCAACCGTGGCAGACAAGAGAAGTCAAAGCCAAAGTAAAAGCAAAGGAGAGAGCATACAAGGAAGCAAAAATTAGTGGGAAGACAGAGGATTGGGAAGTTCTTAAATGCTTACAAAAGGAAACTAAGAAGGTCATTAAGAGAGAAAAGATGAAGTATGAAAGGAAGCTAGTAAATAATATCAAAGAGAATACTAAAAGCTTTTTCAAGTATATAAAGAGTAAAAGACAGTTGAGAGTAGATATAGGACTGATAGAAAATGATGCTGGAGAAATTGAAATGGGAGTTAAGGAGATGGCGGAGGAACTGAACGAGTATTTTGTATCAGTCTTCACTGAGGAAGACATCAGCACTATACCAGACACTCAAGGGTGTCAGGGAAGAGAAGTGTACGCAGTTACAATTATGACAGAGAAAGTACTCAGGAAGCTGAATAGTCTAAGGGTAGATAAATCTCCCAGACCAGATGGAATGCACCCTTGTGTTCTGTAAGAAGTAGCTGTGGAGATTGCGGAGGCATTAGCAATGATCTTTCAAAAGTCAATAGATTCTGACATGGTTCCGGAGGGCTGAAAGATTGCAAGTGTCACTCCGCTATTTAAGAAGGGGGCAAGGAAGCAAAAAGGAAATTATAGACCTGTAGCTTGACATCAGTGGTTGGGAAGTTGTTGGAGTCGATTGTCAAGGATGAGGTTACGGAGTACCTGGAGGCATATGACAAGATGGACAGAACTCAGCATGGTTTCAATAGACAATAGACAGTAGGTGCAGGAATAGGCCATTCGGCCTTTCTAGCCAGCACCACCATTCACTGTGATCATGGCTGATAATACACAATCAGTACCCCGTTCCTGCCCTCTCCCCATATCCCTTGACCCCGCTATCTATAAGAGCTCTATCTAACTCTCTCTTGAATGCATCCAGAGACTTGGCCTCCACTGCCTTCTGGGGCAGAGCATTCCACATATCCACCACTCTCTGGGTGAAAAAGTTTTTCCGCATCTCTGTTCTAAATGGCCTACCCCTTGTTCTTAAACTGTGGCCTCTAGTTCTGGACTCACCCATCAGCGGGAACATGCTTCCTGCCTCCAGTGTGTCCAATCCTTTAATAATCTTGTATGTTTCAATCAGATCCCCTCTCATCCTTCTAAATTCCAGTGTATACAAGCCCAGTTGCTCCAATCTTTCAACATATGACAGTCCCGCCATTCCGGGAATTAACCTTGTGAACCTACGCTGCACTCCCTCAATAGCAAGAATGTCCTTCCTCAAATTTGGAGACCAAAACTGCACACAGTACTCCAGGTGGGGTCTCACAAGGGCCCTGTACAGCTGCAGAAGAACCTCTTTACTCCTATACTCAATTCCTCTTGTCATAAAAGCCAGCATGCCATTAGCTTTCTTCACTGCCTGCTGTACCTGTATGCTTGCTTTCATTGACTGATGTACAAGAACACCTAGATCTCATTGTACTTCCCCTTTTCCTAACTTGACTCCATTTAGATAGTAATTTTCCTTAAAGGAAAATCCTGCCTGACAAACCTATTGCAATTTTTTGGGGAAATTACAAGTAGGCTAGACAAGGGAGATGCAGTGGATGTTGTGTATTTGGATTTTCGGAAGGCCTTTGACAAGGTGCCGCACATGAGGCTGCTTAGCAAGATAAGAGCCCATAGAATTATGGGAAAGTTACATACGTGGATAAGAGTGTTGGCTGATTGGCAGGAAACAGAGAGTGGGAATAAAGGGATCCCATTCTGGTTGGCTGCCGGTTACCAGTGGTGTTCCACAGGGGTCCGTGTTGGGGCTGCTTCTTTTTATGTTGTATATCAACGATTTGGATTATAGAATAGATGGTTTTGTGGCTAAGTTTGCTGATGATACAAAGGTAAGTGGAGGTGCCAGTAGTGCTGAGGAAACAGAGGGTCTGCAGAAAGACTTGGATAGATTGGGAGAATGGGCAAAGAAGTGGCAAATGAAATACAATGTTGGAAAGTGTATGGTCATGCACTTTGGTAGAAGAAATAAACTGGCAGACTATTATCCAAATGGGGAGAGAATTCAAAGTTCTGAGATGCAACAGAACTTGGGAGTCCTCGTGCAGGATACCCTTAAGGTTAACCTCCAGGTTGAGTCGGTGGTGAAGAAGACGAATGCAATGTTGGCATTCATTTCTAGAGGAATAGAGTTTAGGAGCAGGGATGTGATGTTGAGGCTCTATAAGGCACTGGTAAGACCTCACTTGGAGTACCATGTGCAGTTTTGGGCTCCTTATTTAAGAAAGGATGTGCTGACGTTGGAGAGGGTTCAGAGAAGATTCACTAGAGTGATTCTGGGAATGAGAGGGTTAATATACGAGGAATGTTTGACTGCTCTTGGACTGTACTTGGAGTTTAGAAGAATGAGGGGAACCTCATAGAAACATTTCGAATGTCGAAAGGCTTGGACAGAGTGGATGTGGCAAAGTTGTTTCCCATGGTGGGGGAGTCTAGTACGAGAGGATATGACATAAGGATTAATGGGCGCCCATTCAGAACAGAGATGCGAAGAAGTTTTTTTAGTCAGAGAGTGGTGAATCTGTGGAATTTGTTGCAACGGGCGACAGTGGAGGTCAAGTCATTGGGTGTATTTAAGGAAGAGATTGATAGGTATCTGAGCAGCCAGGGCATCAAAGATTATGGTGAGAAGGCGGGTGAGTGGAACTAAATAGGAGAATGGATCAGCTCATGATGAAATGGCGGAGCAGACTCGATGGGCCGAATGGCCAACTTCTGCTCCTTGGTCTTATAGTCTTATGGTGTATCTTATCCCTCTGTAACCTCAGACACATGATGACCAATGCCATAAATTAGTTAAAAGTTCACATTTTTAGAGCCTCTATAATTCTACATATACCATGAAGGTAGTTTTTTGTAACATTTTTAATACTCTTGTGCTTGAAACCATCAGAAAGGTAAATGATCACTACCTCAGCTTTCCTGGTGGACAGTCTGACAGTCAATGATGTCTTATCAGTATTGTAGGCTTGTTCTGGTTTTAGATTTTTATCAGCAGCAGTTTTGGCAAACTCATCAATCAGTTTCTCTGCTACTTCATGATTAACAGATGCTTTATCACCAAAAATCTTTAAAAAGTTAATCTCATTCTTTTTCTTAAATTTCTGCAGCCAGATGAATATTCACAATTACCTTCAACTTTCGGTTTGTCATGACAGATCTTTGCTTGTGTCATCATCAGCATACCGTTAAGCAACGGATGACATTGATAAACCCACTCTTTCAATACATAATCGAGATCTTCATGTTTCGCTTTATGCAGTGTTATGCTATTTTTCATTAACTTCTGTTCATTGCTCTCAGTATAGAACTTTAACAGTTTGTCCTTCTGTTTCTTCAGTCGTAGATGGTGGTCATTCCAACACCATATTCCTTTGTTAGATGCTTCACTCTTAAACCAGTGTCAAGTTTTTCCAACAGCTTGATTTCCTGTGTTATCGATAAACATAAATGCTTCCTCTTTTTTTCACTGAGTCATAAGGTCTTTGTGACATTTTCAACAAAATCTTCACAGCACAGAGCAGAGAATAAGTGCAAAACACATGGTAATCACTGTGAATGATGCAGGAAAATCTGGCTATGATGACCACTGAAAACAAACTGGTGCCAGCAGGGTCCCACTCAGGATCTGTGAGGTCACTTTCAGAACTGGCTGTGGTGTGCAGAGACCAGCGCGTAGCCTGGGAACCTGCCCAGCTCCTTGTGGAAATTTCCATTTGTGACATCATGTAAGCACTCAAACATTTTCAGATTTAGGAAGCTTTTAGAATGCTCAAACTGTATAAATTGCAAAGAGGGAGAGAGAGAGAGAGAGTGTGTGTGTGGGGGGGAACCTACAGCCTCAAGACAGGCCTTTCAGCCCATAAAGCTGTGCTGAACATGTCCTTATGTTAGAAATTACCTAGGGTTACCATAGCACTCTATTTTTCTGAGCACCATGTACCTGTCCAGGAGTAAAAGATCCTATCGTATCTGCCTCCACCACTGTCACCGGCAGCCCATTCCACACATTCACCACTCTCTACGTAAAAAACTTACCCCTGACATTCCTCTGTACCTACTTCCAAGCACTGTAAAACTGTGCCCTCTTGTGCTAGCCATTTCAGCCCTGAGAAAAAGCCTCTGACTATCCACACGATCAATGCCTCTCATCATCTTATACACCTCTATCAGGTCACCTCTCATCCTCTGTTGCTCCAAGGAGAAAAGGAAGAATTCACTCAACCTATTCTCATAAGGCATGCTCCTAAATCCAGGCAACATCCTGTGCACCCTTTCTATGGTTTAAACATCCTTCCTGTAGTGCGATGACCAAAACTGAGCACAGTACTCCAAGTGGGGTCTGACCAGGGTCCTATATAGCTGCAACATTACCTCTCGACTCCTAAACTCAATCCCACTGTTGAAGAAGGCCAATGCACTGTATACTTTCTTAACCACAGAGTCAACCTGCGCAATAGCTTTGAGTGTCCTATGGATTTGGACCCCAAGATCCCTTTGATCCTCCACACTGCCAAGAGTCTTACCATTAATACAACATTCTGTCATCATATTTGACCGGCCAAAATGAACCACCTCACACTTACCTGGGTTGAACTCCATCTGCCGTTTCTCAGCCCAGTTTTGCATCCAATCAATGTCCCGCTGTAACCTTTGACTGACCTCCACACTATCCACAACACCCCCAACCTTTGTGTCAGCAAATTTACTAACCCATCCCTCCACTTCCTCATCCAGATCATTCATAAAAATCACAAAGAATAGGGGTCTCAGAACAGATCCCTAAGGCACACCACTGGTGACCGACCTCCATGCAGAATATGACCTGTCTAAAACCACTCTTTGCCTTCTGTGGGCATTCCACAAAGCAACATCTCCTTGGATTGCATGCCTCCCTACTTTCTCAATAAGTCTTGCATGGGGTAGCTTGTCATATGCCTTGCTGAAATCTATATACACTACATCTACTGCTCCACCTTCATCAATGTGTTTAGTCACTTCCTCAAAAAATTCAATCAGGCTTGTAAGGCATGACCTCCCTTTCACAAAGCCATGCTGTCTATTCCTAATCGTATTATGTCTCTCCAAATTTTCATAAATCCTGCCTCTCAGGAGCTTCTCCATCAGCTTACCAACCACTGAAGTAAGACTCACTGGTCTATAATTTCCTGGGCTATCTCTACTCCCTTTCTTGAATAATGGAACAGAATCCACAGCCCTCCAATCCTCCAGAACCTCTCCTGTCCCCATTGATGATACAAAAAGAGGCTCAGCAATCTCTTCCCTCACTTCCCACAGTAGCCTGGGGTATATCTCATCCAGTCCCGGTGACTTATTCAACTTGATGCTTTCCCAAAGCTCCAGCACACCCTCTTCCTTAATAACTACATGCTCAAGCTTTTCAGTCTGCTGTAAGTCATCCCTACAATCACCAAGATCCTTTTCTGTAGTGAATACTGAAGCAAAGTACCCATTAAGTAGCTCTGCTATCTTCTCCGGTTCCATACGCACTTCTCCACTGTCACACTTGATTGGTCCTATTCTCTCACGTCTTATCCTCTTGTTCTTCACATATTTGTAGAGTGCCTTGGGGTTTTCCTTAATCCTGTCTGCCAAGGCCTTCTCATGGCCCCTTCTGGCTCTCCTAATTTCTTCCTCAAGATCCTTCCTGCTAGCCTTTTCAATTTCTAGATCTCTATCATTACCTAGTTTTTTTAACCTTTCATAAGCTCTTCTTCTTGACTAGATTTACAATAGCCTTTGTACACCACAATTCCTGTACCCTACCATCCTTTTCCTGTCTCATTGGAACGTAGCTATGTAGAACTCCATGCAAGTATCCCCTGAACATTTGCCATATTTCTGCTGTACATTTACTTGTGAACATCTGTTCCCAGTTTATGCTTCCAAGTTCCTGCCTGATAGCCTCATATTTCCCATTACTCCAATCAAACGCTTTCCTAACTTGTTTGTTCCTATCCCTCTCCAATGCTATGGTAAAGGAGATAGTATTGTGATCACTATCTCCAAAATGCTCTCCCACTGAGAGATCTGACACCTGATCAGGTTAATTTCCCAATACCAGATTAAGTACAGTCTCTCCTGCGTGTGTCACCCAACTCATCGATGCTGACTGTGTTACCCATTGAGCTAGTTTCATCTGCTTGCATTTGACTCAAGGCCCTGAAAACATCTCCTATTCAAGTACTTATGTAGATGGTTTTTAAATGTTGTTAATGTTCCTGTGTCAACCACTATTTCTGGCAGCTTGTTGCAAATACACTTCACCCTTGGTGTGAAACAGCTGCCCCTGATGTCCATTTAAATCTCTCATCTCTGATCTTAAACCTATGCCCTTTTGTTTTTAGCAAACCTCCCCTCCCCACAGGGAGAGAGGATATATTATTTCACCCTGTTTGTGCCTCTTATGTACCTTGATCAGGTCTTCCCTCAATCTCCTGCATTTCAGGGAATAAAGTCCTAGTCCATACAACTTCTCCTTGAAACTCAGGTGTCTCGTCTAGGCAAATTCCTGGTAAATCTTGCCTACACACTTTCTAATTTAATAACATCTTTCCTGTAACAGGGTGACCAAAATTGCACACAATACTCTTTAAGTGCAGCCTTACTAATGTTTTTATATACCTTGTTGTATGATATGGGCAATCATGATCTTTCCATGACCATGATTGTTCTTGGCAAGTTTTTCTACAGAACTTGTGTCCTTATTTTGATTGTCGAAAGTTACTTCTGTTGTGATTGATTAGTTTAGACACTGCAGCTGCTTTTCCCATTTGATAGCTGCCTGATGTCCAGTTTCAAATATCTTGAGTATATAAAATAGTATGTGGAAGGGGCTTGCTTTCTCTTCGTTTGTTTAAGGCAAGGATACACATGAAGATTGGGGAAGTATGCTCTGCGCACAATTTTAACTAAGTATGTTTGTTGGATATTCAACTTTGTAGTGTCTGTAACTTTGGGAACATGAATGTTTGGTCGAATTCTTACTGTTTGTAAATAAATGATTAAAATATGTATTCAAAATCAGTGCATTTCCTGTCTCACTTGCTGGACCTGCGAGTGGGTGCCAGGTTGGGAACTCCTGTTCTAATGCTCTATCAATTATATTTCCATCATAAATTTGAAAGTTTTAAGATACCAAAGCAGTGCATGGTTGAATGCATCAAGACTCAGACAATATTCAGTCTGAGGGCAAATGTGGAAGGAAATGTCAATGACAGAGAGTCTAAACAACTGCTCTTGAAATCTCATAGTATTACTGTTACTTAATTCCCTATCTCCACCACTGTCCATTCATTGCCAAGGAACTTTAACTAAATAAGCCACATAAATACTCTGCTCAGAAGAGAGGGTGAGAGATTGATTATCATATGGTGAGAAATCGCATCCTGACCCATCAAATCCTCTCCGCTATCTGGAAAGTCTGATATAAGGAATATTTCACAATATTCTTCACTTGCTGACCTTTTGCATCACAACCTGGTACTCCAGCTGCAGTGCTGCCGACAAAAAAGCCTTGCAGAGGGTGGTTAGGGGAGTAGAGAAGGTTATTGGGATCTCCCTACCTTCTGTCCAAGACCTCTTTCAGAAGACACGGTACATCATTAAAGACCCCTTACACCCTCTCCATGAACTGTTTGTTCTTCTGCCATCAGGTAAACATTACAGGAGCATCAAAACTAAAACCACAAGGCTACTAAACAGCTTCCTCCCACGGGCAGTCAGACTGCTAAATAGCTGCTCTACCTGACTCTGTTTTGGACACTTTTAACTTGCACTGGACACTTATAACTTGTTTTTAACTGACATGTGGCTGTTGTGTTTTACTATTTATTATTTACTATTTATTGTTATGTTTATTATTTAGTGTTGTGTTTGTTATGTTATGATTGCACTGCTCCTGGGAAACGCTGTCTCATTCTGCCCTGCAGAGCTGATGTACGGTTAGAATGACAATAAAGTTTTTGAATCTTGTTGTTTAAGCACAACTGCAACAATACTAAAGCAGCTAAACACAAACGAGAACAAAACAATTTTTATGATTTGCATCTCCCTCCACCTCCCTGTATGTTGACTCCCTTGACCAGCACTACAGTGTTTACAAAATATGCTTCAGCAATGCACCACTGCTTTGTTGATAGTGCCTCCCTAAGTTGCTGTTTCTACCACCTGTGGCAAAGAAAGCAATTAGGAAAAGCATTGGTTTCAAGTTTCTCACTAATTCACATAACATTATACATGACCTGCCATACTGCATTTTCTGCACTTGCCTCCCTCAGAGTCCGAGGGAACTCCTTGTTGGTCCCTAGTGGTTTATCCATTCTAATGTGCCTCAAGACAGCGCACAATTCTTCTGTAATCTGTATAGCGTTCATGAAGTTGATGCTGCTTTGTGTCAGTGCTATATACTCTGTGTCCATCTCCTGAGTATATACAGATGCAAAAAATCCATTCCAGATTTCCCAAAATAAAACTCTCTTCAAAGGAACTTGGGAATACTTTTACCACAAATATTTCACTGTATATTTTGATGTATATGTGAATAATCGTTAAACACTGAACAGTCCAGTAAATGTTTGCTATTGTTCTAAGGGCATGGATAATAAATGCTTGCCTTAACAGTGATTGTATATTACTCATATATAGTAAATATTAAAAACTATCCCTTTTGTTATCTTCTCTCAGTCTTGATCACCTATCACATCCATGTTTCCTGATCAAAACTGACTCTTGTTATGACAGTAACGTAGTTTTAAATTCTTGCTCTTGCTTTCAGTTCCCTAGGTCTTACTACATGCCATCTTCCCTTTTCCCCCTTCCCATCTTCAGCAGACTCCACCCTTCGTGTTTTGAATTCACATGCTGTTCAAATTTTGACCTGTTACTCATTTTCAGAATCAGAATCAGGTTTATTATCACTGGCATGTGACGTGAAATTTGTTAACTTAGCAGCAACAGTTCAATGCAATACATAATCTAGCAGACAGAGAACAAGAATAATAATAAATAAAATTAAACATAATAAATAAACAAGTAAATCAATTATGTATATTGAATAAATGTTTTAAAATGTGCAAAATCAGAAATACTGTATATTAAAAAATGAGGTAGTGTCCAAAGCTTCAATGTCCATTTAGGAATCAGATGGCAGAGGGGAAGAAGATGTTCCTGAATCGCTGAATGTGTACCTTCAGGCTTCTGTATCTCCTACCTGATGGTAACAGTGAGAAAAGGGCATGCCCTGGGTGCTGGAGTTTTAGTAATTCCTTTTCTGTCAGCCTTACCTTCAGCAGTCTTGGTCCAAAGATCTGAATTACCTTTTTGCAATTTTTATCCCTTTCTACCTCTCTCCAGTCCTGTGAGATTCTCTACCAAACCCTTCTATTTTGTTATCCTGAAACTTTTTATAGATTGTTGTGATATAGAGTAGTCCCTTGTTGATTGGGGTAAACCATAGATGTTGCATCCTAGCTGTCTATGCAAGCCAGTACAATATGGAGCAAGCTATTGCCTATGTAGCAAGCTCCCCCTCTCCACACAGCTCATGAATCCAAATGAATGGCAGAGACGAGTACAGTTTGACAACAGCAGCATTGCAGAACTTGCCAGTTAGTGTTGAACTCAACGTAGGACTGTCTTAGAAACTTCAGCTTCAGCTTTTACTTCGGAGTGTATTCACAAAGTCTTCCCCATGAATGGGTAGAGCCTTAAGGCAATGAGGGTTTGAGTTCAGAGATTTCCTTCTAGTTGGGATGCCATCCATGGCTAATGAGCCCCATCTGCCTGAAGTGACTGTTTTAAAGGCACCAATAACCCACCTTTGTCCCTGCTGCTGTCAGAACATGAACTTCCACTGGGCTTAGTAGCTAAGCAACGTGTGAAGGCCAGTAGTTGGATGTGGTTCCCAGAGGCTATTGGAGACACATGCTACTGGGAGAATTTAATAAGTAGTGGGAGCTTAAGAGATGGCATGCCTTACAAAGAGGAGTAAATAATGTTCAGGTTTCAAAAGAGGGTTGTTTTTCTTATCTTACAATGTAGTACTCGAAGCCTGTTCGCTAAAGATAAAGAGTTTAAGAAATTTATTCAAGATTTATCAAATAAACTTGATGTTATATGTACAGAAAACTTGGTTGAAATCTTGTCCAATATAAAAGATTATGTTGATATAATATGAGATCGGAAAATGGGTAATGGAGCAGTAGTGGCAACCTTTGTCAACAACTGAATATCTCTTAAGAGTTTTGGAGATAGCGGTTGTTTATTTTGTTTAGTTTTTATTGAGATACAGCACAGAATAGGCCCTTCCAGCTCTTTGAGCCGTGACACCCAGAAATCCCCCAATTTTAATCCTAACCTAATCACAGGGCAATTTACGATTTATACCTACCAACCAATATGTCTCATGAGTCAATTGTGGTTGAAATTTGGGGAAAAAATAGTAAAGTACATGTAATAAATTTTTATAACTTTTGTGAAAGGTGAACACTTGATGTATTAAGTCCATAAGACACAGGAACTATATTAGGCCATTCAGCCATCAGTTCTCCACCATTCTATCATGGCTCTTCCCGGATCCTACTTAACCCCATACACCTGCCTTCTTGCAGTATCCTTTGATGCCCTGATCAATCAGGAATCTATCAGATTCCACCTTAAATATACCTACAGACTTGGTATTGAAAAGTGTGGGTGAATTCAAAGATTCAAAAATACATTTATTATCAAAGTATGCATGCAGTATATGACCCTGAGATTCATACTAACAAAGACACCCTGAGACAAAGAAAACCATAGAATCCATTCAAAGGAAAGTATCAAATCTATCATGCAAATAGCATAAAAAATGAATAAAAAACACCAACCCACAAAGTCATCAAAGGAGTCCAGGCATATTCAGTACAGCTCAGTTAAGTTCAATCTAGTGCTGTGTCATCAGCTGTATGCCATCCCAAATCAAAAACATAGCATGAACAATCCACAAACCACATTGATTAAACCTTGCCCAAGACCTAGGAGCATCCTCTAGCAGCATCAACTGAGAGAGAAGGGGAATGGGGAAAATAAGGTTATATGGTGTAGAGATTTTAATACTCATAGTAATATGTGGGGTTGCAGTAACACAAATGTGAATGGGATGGTGGTGGTGGAAGAGTTTATGGAAGAAAAGAGTTTGGTATGTTTGAATGATGGCATGAGTACAAAGATAAATCTATTTAACAACACTGTTTCTGCTGTCGACTTTACACTGCTTTTTGAGGGTATTATTATTAAGAATCTTAATGTTGCATCTCCATCACAATGTACATGCAATAGAGAGGGAAAATGTGGGAGGATATTGCCCAAACACTAAAATTGTATATGTAACTGTTTTGTATACATGTATGCACAGTTAGACACACAATTGATAAATCTGATGAAAAAGTTGTTGGTCCTGACCTTAATGCTGTGGTACCATTTGTTAGATGGTAGCTGAAACAGTTCGTGGTTAGGGTGGCTGGAATTCCTGATGAACCTCTGGGCTGTTTTTAACACATCTGCTGCTGTAAATGTCCTGAATAGAGGAAAGTTCACATTCTGATATCTTTAGCCTCTCATCCCATCACTGAACTGTTCCTGCAACCTATGGACCCACTTTCAAGGATTCTTCATCTCATGTTCTCAATATTTATTATTATTTTTATTTTTTCTCAGCTCAAGCTATAAAAACCTGAGGTACGGCATAGCCAAGCACACTTGTTGCTAATTTGGTTAGGAACTTTTGGACTATTCTAGTAGTGTGGCTTTCTGAGATTTACATAAATATTGCTGTGTAAGCCTAATTATTTAATATTATTGTGCAGTGACTTCGGGATGATAGCAGTTGTAGATATTACAACTGGGACAATGTTCATGTTCCATAGTCTTTCAATTTCCTCTTTTAATTCAACATATTTCTGGTAAACACAAAGTGCACTGCAGATGCTGGGGTCAAAGCAACATGTACAACAAGCTGGAGGAACTCAGCAGGTCGGGCAGCATCCGTGGAAATGAGCAGTCAACATTTTAGGCCAAGACCCTTCGTCAGGACTGGAGGGGGCAGGGACCCTATAAAGAAGGTGGGGGGAGGGTGGGAAGGAGAAGGCTGGTAGGTGCCAGGTGAAAAACCAATAAGAGGAAAGATCAAGTGGTGGGGGAGGGGAAGCCCTCTTGGGTTGAGGGTAGTCTCCAGCCCCTTGGCATCAACATTGAATTCTCCAACTTCCGGTAATTCCCTCCCTCTCCCTTCCCCCATCCCAGTTTCACTCTGCCTCCTCCTCCAGCTGCCTATCACCTCTCTCATGATTCTGCCTTCTTCTACTACACAGTGCTTTCCCCTTACATTCCTTCACCTTTCCTGCCTATCCCCTCCCCCACCACTTGATCTTTCCTCTGATTGGTTTTTCACCTGGCACCTACGAGCTTTCTCCTTCCCACCCTCCCCCCACCATCTTTATAGGGCCCCTGCCCCTCCCTCTTCAGTCCTGACAAAGGGTCTCGGCCCGAAACGTTGACCGCTTGTTCCCACACGTGCTGCCCGACCTGCTGAGTTCCTCCAGCTTGTTGAACATATTTCTGGTGTTTTGCACTTACTGATTTCTGCATGTTATGTGTGTTTGTAATGGCTATGTCTATTAAATAAGTTGTTCTTGCTTGTTTATCCTGCAATACTATATCCAGATGGTTATTATGGATTGTCCTTTCTGTAATAATAGATCAGTCATGTTTACACCATTTGGCCCATTGAGTCAGATCAGCCATTTCATCAAGGCTGATCCATTTCCCTCTAAGCCTCAATCTCAAGCCTTCTCTCCATATCCCTTCATGTCCTGACTAATCAAGAATTTATCAACCTCTGCCTTAAATGTACCAAATGACTTGGTCTCCACAGCTACCTGGGGCAATGAAGTCCACAGATTCACTACTCTCTGGCTAAAGAAATTCCTCCTCATCTCTGTTCTAAATGGATGTCCCTCTTCTGAGGCTGTGCCCTCTGGTCCTAGATTCTCCCAACACAGGAAACATCCTCTCCAGATGCACTCAATTAAGGTGTTACAATATTCAATAGGTTTCAATGCAATCCCCCCTCATTCTTCTGAATCCAGTGAGTACAGGTCCAGAGTGATCAAATGCTCCTCATATGATAAGCCTTTCAATCCTGAAATTGCTTTTGTAAACCTCCTTTGAAACATCTCCAATGTCAGCACATCCTTTCTTAGATAAGGGGCCCAAAACTGCTCTCAATACCTCACCAGTGCTTTATAAAGCCTCAACATTACATCCTTGTTTTTATATTCTAGGCCTCTCAAAATGAATGCTAACATTGCATTTGCCTTCTTCGCCACTGACTCAACCTGCAAATTAACCATGAGGAAATCCAGCACGAGAACTCCCAAGTCTCTCTGCAGCTCATATTTTTGAATTTTCTCTCTATTTAAAAAATAAACTATTCTTTTACCAAAGTGCTTGACTATAAACTTCCCAACACTGTACTCCATCTGCTATTCCTTTGCCCATTCTCCGAATCTGTCTGGTTCCTTCTGTAGCCTCTCTGCTTCCTCAACACTACCTGACCCTCCGCCTATCCTCGTTTCATCTGCAGACTTAGCTACAAAGCCGTAAATTCCTTAATAATAAAGTAAAAAGAAGCGATCCCAACACAGAACCCTGTGAAACACCACTAGTCACCGGCAGTCAACCAGAGAGATCGAGAAGGGGGAGGAGGGTGTCAGAAGTGCACCAAGTGAATTTAAGAGCAGTGTGGAAGTTAGAGACAAAATTGATGAAAATGACGAGCTCAACATGGAGCTGCAGCAATGCAGTCATCAGTGTTGCAGAGGAAGAGATCAAATTCAAAGTACATTTATTATCAAAGAATGTATAAATTATACAACCTTGAGATTTGCTTGCTCACAAGTAGCCACAAAGCAAGAAACCCAAAAGAACCCAATTAAAGAAAAAATAAAAATAAAAGACCCACACCCAATGTGCATAAGAAAGGGGGGAAAACACAAATCATGCAAGCAATTGAAGCGAGCAGCAACAGTCTGAACCAAATTGAGTCTCAGATTCGAACACTGGAACAGCCCTGAGTAGGTCGAAAGCCTTGCTTATCAGTTCATCATGTTAGTGGGCATGGAGCACAGCAGATAGGGCTGTCTTACTAGCCTCAGCACCATGGAGAGAGGAGTGACCATCGCAGAGAATGAATGAAATCCGCTCTTGCCTCTGATCCCGATACACTGTCTTTTCAGACTATCTAGGCTGGCGTTTAAATTGACCAAACAACAGATTGTATCTTGCATTGTACCCAGGAACCACTTCAGCAAAAGGCTCCAGTGCCCTGGAGAAAGGAGTATATATCGGAGAGAGCGAGCAGTTGGCTATAGCTTCTGATTTGGGCTGGCATTTAAATTATCTAAACATGGATCAAAACACTCCTGTACCCCGGCTATGACTTCTCTCCGAATGACTCACTCCATCTGCATCAATTTTGCAACACACCAACCTGGCTAGACTCTCAAACTTGCCTGAACTTTGCTCACCCCTCTCACTGATTGTGGCAATAATTTAACACAATTTACCTCAGAAAAGGTGTTTTTAGTGATTTTTTTAAAGTCAGATTTCTTGCCATTTGAATTCTGGTGAGCTGTCGCATGCATTTGGTAGCACCATCTTAACCAGAAGTCTTCAAGATGGGGAGCATATCAGCGAATGCTTGGAACATGGACTGTTCTACATAGCAAATGAAGAGGTGGGTATAACTGGGGCCCATTCAAGTGCCCATGGCTCCCCCATAAATCTAGAGAAAGTGGGAGGAGCTGAAGGAAAAGTTGTTAAGTGAACCGGTTCTGCTAGAAGGAGAAAGGTACAGCAGGTCTACTGCATCAGTGAGCTCTCATTGTTCAGAATAGCTAGCTGGGTTGTTGTAAGAGCAAACTGGCAGTTCAGAGAAGGCAAGTCGGCCCATCAGGCTAAGAGCATTGATGGGCTAGGGATTCAGGAGATTCAGTTCAGAGGAGAGCAGACTCGGATGCAGACCATGCTGCTGCCTGCTACTTGGAGGCACCGGAGGCAGCATGTAGGTAAATTGCGAGTGATTGTCTTGGATGTTTCTTTTGTGACTACAAGACCCTGTTGGACATTGATTGCCACAAGGCCTGCTTCCCTTGTCTGGAGGGCAGACAGGTGGCTAGGCAGCAAAGTCACCTCAGTTGTAGGGAAGACTAGGCCTCAAGCCACAAGCTTGCATTGTAGTGTGGTATCCAGGCTTGGTTGAGGGGGTGGCTTCTCCCATCAGGGCTGCCATTCAGTGTTGGATGGGTGAAATTACAGGCTGAACTGCCGGGAACCATCAATTTGCAGGACTTGGACTGAAAATTTATCTTATGTGACTATGATTTTTTTGTCCTTTTCACTATTTTGAATGCACATGCATATTTTTGTACCTTAACCCCAGAGGAACACTGTCTTTTTCGGCCGTATCCATGTATGGTTTGAATGACAATTAAACTTAATTTGATTGAATTGAATGAAGTTTGCCACTTGGTGTGCCTATGTTAGTAATTAGATTGAATTAAACTGCTGCAGGATCCGTAATGTGTGAATTGTTTCTGTTTTCTCTTGACATTTTCTACATTTATCCTCTTTTTGATATTTTTATGTTAATCACCTGTTTCTGGAAAGAGGTCTCCAACTCTGAGCCAGGCATTCAACGCTTCCATGTTGAAATCTATTCTGCTCAGATTGAGAGGTTTTCCATGGAGGGTCATGCTCTTCCATTGGTTAACTTTTTCTTCAATAGTGATCACTTATTCATTTTTCTGGGCTGTGCTATCACTTAAGTTTAGTAGTGTGTACTTCTTACCAGAACTGCATATGCTCGTGTGGAGTGCTGAATTCTGTTTTCATTAATAAAAATATAATCTAAGAAGCTTTATCTGACTGTTGTATAGATTTTTATTGTCTATTATTCCTCTCCCCCCTTCTGTCTTAGCTAGTGTTAATCTAAGCACATAGTTTTCTGAAACTTTTAGTTCTTATTTTTCTTTTAAAATTTTCCAGGACAGTTTCGGACCAAGATATTATGCCAAATAAATACATTAATATAGATAGAGCAGAAGTGTTTATTGCCTTGGTTATATTTTTACTGTTGAGCTCTGTTTGGCAGATTTTCTTAAGCCTTGAAGTAAATAATCTCAAAAGATATATTTCTTTATCGCACTATGGTCTATTTTCTTTGTTCGTTAATATCCTTGATACTTATATGTTACATATTCATCTAGTGGTTGTATTGTATCCTACTGTGCTATTATGTATACAGTTAACTATTATTCTATCTAGCTTATTATTTTTTTTCTCAGCTCAAGCTTGTAAAACCCTAGGTGTTTGCATAGCCAAGCACACTCATTTGCCAATTGCTAGGAACTTTCGTATTATTTTAGTGGTGTTTAGTATTGTGGCTTTCTGGAGATTTACATAGATATAGCTGTGTAGCCCTAATTGTTTAATGCTATTGTGTAGAGCCTTTGGGATGAGCCGTTGTAGATATTAATATTGGGACAATGTCTACCTTGTTCTTGTTCCAAAGTCTTTTGATTTCCTCTTTTAATTCAGCATATTTCTAGTGTTTCTCACTTATTGATTTCTGTATGTGTGTTTGGAATGGCTATATCTATTAAATAAGTTCTCCTAGCTTGTTTATCCTGTATTCTTATATCCGGACAGATATTATGGAATGTCTTATCTGTATTAACTGATCGGTCATAACATAATTTGTGATATTCTGATTCTAAAAGTGGATCAGGTTTGTATTTCTAGTAAGGTGTGATTTCACTTATGTGTTTGAATTTTAAAGCAGGCTTTTGATGAATGATGTGCATGTGTAAGTAATCAGATTGTGTTAAACTGCTACAGGATTCAGTAATGTGCTGGATTGTTTCTGTTTTTTCTCGGGATTCTCTGGGAAGATGTCTCCAAGTCTGAACCAGGCTGTCACTGCTTCCTTGTTGACATCTAGTCTACTAAGATCATGGGGATGTCTTCCATGAAGGGTCATACTCTTCCATTGGTTAACTTCTTCAATAGTGATTATTATTATTATTTCTTTATTCTTTCTTTTTGTATTTGCACAGTTTATTGTCTTTTGAACATTGGCTGTTTGGCCGTCCTGTTGGCTGTGGTCTTTCACTGATTCTGCTGAGTTTCTTGTATTTACTGTGGATGCCCACCAGAAAACAAATCTCAGAGTTTTGTATATGGTGACATATATGTATTTTGATAATAAATTTACTTTGAATTTTGAATTAGTTTGTGGCGCAGGTAGTAATCGAGAGATTAATACTTTTTTTGATTGTGTTTTTTTAATTTAGTCCCTAGCTGCTCTTAATCCCTCGGCAGAAACTCTTTCCTTGTTCTACTTATATCATCAGTACCCTTGTGGACTATGACAATAGAATCATTTCCCTTCCACTCCAAATTCCTCTGCAGGTCAGATGAGACGTCCTGAACCTGGGCACTATGCAGGCAAACAGCCATTTGGACTTGATCACAGAGACAGAAAAGTCAGTGTCTATTCTCCTGACAGTACTATCTCCAGTTACAACTGCATTTCTCTTCTCTCTCCTTTCTTGAATGGCAGTCAAGTGCGGTGCTTAGGTTGTCGCTCTTCCTACAAGCCACACAGGCATGGTGTGCCACTGGGGAAGGAAAGGAATGTTTTGGATGGTACCTAAGATGCCATGTTGCTTGTTTCATCCTGGATGACATCAAACCATTTGAGACATGTTGGACCTGCACTTACCTATGCAGAGATCATTCCGTCTCATCTTGGCTTGTGCCATAAATATCACGTAGAAGCTTTAGGTGACAAGGGGTTAGTCAGTCATCACAAAATACCAAGCCTGTAGAACAGGGGTTTCCAACCTGGGGTCCACAGACCCCTTGCTTAATGGTCCATTGCATAATAAAGATTGGAAACCCCTGCTCCAGAACTTTGTATTTTCCAATTTCAGGTAATCCTTATCTCCTATTTTACCCTCTCTTATTCCTTCACTCCCACTTTCTTTCCATACCCTCCATGGCCTCCTACAACTGTCTCTACCGTAACACCCTCCCTTTCCCACCTGCCTCCTCTGACTTAATCTCCTCATCTGCTTACATCTGCCTCCTATCACCCAACTCTACCCCTCTACCTCCCTTCTTGCCTCTAACTGCCCATCATCCTTCACCCTTCCTTGGTCCTCCTATCACATACTGCCCTGTCTCCATCCTCTTCTCTTTACCCCCTTCATACTCTTGATGCAGAGTCTTGACAAAAAAGACTCTTTAGTCAGAGAGTGGTGAATCTGTGGAATTCACTGCCACAGGCAGCTGTGGAGGCAACGTCTTTATGCATATTTAAGGCAGAGGTTGACAGATTCTTGAATGGTCAGGGCATGAAGGGATACAGGATATTAGGCTGAGAGGAAAATTGGATCAACCATGATGAAATGGCAGATTTGACTCAATGGGCCAAATGGCTTATTTCTACTCATATATCCTATGGTCCTATGGTCTTATGGAAATATTGACAGTTCATTTCTCATCACAGATTCTGCTTGTATCTCCAGCTCCTCTGATAGTTTGGTGTTTGCACCAGGTTCCAGTAAAAAGATGGCTTTTTAAAGATCCTCCACTAGAGGATCCGTTATTCTGGATTGAGTGTTCTGTCATGAATTGGATTTGATTAGGGAGCTTAAGGTAAAGGAACCCTGAGGACACAGTGATCATAATATGATAGAATAGCAAGGATTATGGCAGAGCAGCAATGACTGGAGTTTCATGGAACAATTCACAAGGTGCAAGAAAAATACATCCCAAAGAAGATGAAGTATTCTGAAGGTAGGGTGACACAATCGTGGCTGACAAGGGAAGTCAAAGCCAACATAAAAGCAAAGAGAAGGCATATATTAGAGAAAAAATTAGTGGGAAGTTAGAAGATTGGGAAACCTTTAAAACCAACGGAAGGCAACTAAAAAACCCATAAGGGGAGAAAGATGAAATATGAAGGTAAGGTAGTCAATAATACCAAAGAGGATACCAAAAGTTCTTTCAGCTATATAAAGAATAAAAGGAAGGCGAGACTGCTGGAAAGTGACACTGGAGAGGTAGTAATGAGGGACAAGGAAATGGCAGATCAACTGAATAAGCATTTTGCATCAATCTTCACTGTGGAAGACACCAGCTGTATGCTTGAAGTTTGGGAGTTTCAGAGACAATAAAGTATGCAGCTCTTATTATCATGGACAAGGTGCTTGGGAAACTGAAAGGTTTGAAAGTCACCTGGACCAGATGGACTATACACGGGGTTCTGAAAAAGGTAGCTGAAGAGATTGTGGAGCCATTTATGATTATCTTGCAAGAATCAATAGATTTAGCATAGTTCTAGATGACTTGAAAATTGCAAATGTCACTCCAAGAGGGAAGGAAGGCAAGCAAAAGGAAATTATAGGCCAGTTAGCCTGACCTTAGTGTTTGGAAAAATGTCTGAGACACTTGATAAGGATGAAGTTTCGGGGTACATGATAAAATAGGCCAAAGACTGCTTGGTTTCCTGAAGGAAAGATCTTGCCTGACAAATCTGTTAGAATTCTTTGAGGAAATAACAAACAGAATAGAGAAAAGTGAATCAGTAGATGTTGTGTACTTGGATTTTCAGAAGCTCTTTGACAAAGTGCCATACATGAGGATACTTAACAAGGTAAGAACTCATGGTATTACAGGAAAGATTCTAGCATAGATAAAACATTGGCTGATTGGCAAGAAGTAGGAATAAAGGGAGCATTTTCTGATTGACTAGTGGTGTTCTGCAGGAGTCGGTGTTGGGATATCTTTACATTGTCAGTGATTTGGATAATGGAGTTGAAGGCTTTGTGGCCAAGTATGTGAATGATATGAAGATAGGTGTAGGAGCAGGTAATTTTAAGGAATTAGGGAAGCTGCAAAAGGACTTAGACAGATTAGGAGAATGGGCAAAAAAGTAGCAGATAGAATACAGTGTCAGGAAGTGTATGGTCATGCAATTTGATCGAAGGAATAAAAGCATAGACTATTTTCTAAACAGGGAGAAAATTCAAAAATCCAAGGTGCAAATGGACTTGGGAGTACTCATGCAGGGTCCCTAAAGGATAATCTGCAGGTTGAGTCAGCAGTGAGGAAGGCAGATGCAATGCTGGCATTCATTTCGAGAGGGCTATGATATGAAAGCAAAGACTTAATGTTGAGGCTTTATAAGACATTGGTGAGGCCTCATCTAGACTATTGTGAACAGTTTTGGGCCCCTTATTTAAGAAAGGATGGAATGACATTGGAGAGGATTCAGCGAAGTTTCCTGAGAATCTATATGGGAATGAAAGGCTTATCGTAATGAGAAGTGTTTGATGGCTCTGGGCCTGTACTCACTGGAATTTAGAAGAATGAGGAGGGATCTCATTGAAACCTATTGAATATTGCCTCTTTAGATTGAATGTGGAGAGGATATTTCCTGTGGTGAGGAAGTCTAGTACCAGAGGGTACAGCCTCAGAATAGAGGGATGGCATTTAATATGGAGATGAGGAGAAATTTCTTTAGCCAGAGGTGAGAATGTGGAGAGGGTGAGGTGTATGTGTAGAGAGGGGACGAGAGGTAAGTATAGCAAAGGGAACAAGTTAGTGTGTGTATGGGACTGGGGACAGGGTATGTGATTGGGGAAGTGTAGGAGGACAGGGAACAGGTAACTAAAATACAGTAACAAACGGATGTGGCAGCTACAGTAAAGGGGAACCCCTTACTCACCGGACAATGTGTCTGACAGATTCTCTGAGCTGTGTGCCTATTCTGAGAATCTCGCATCTATACCTATTTCGAGTATTTCACGTGTTTAGCAACAATGTAATAGCCAGTCAAACGATGAATTTGTATCAGCAACCATATTTGCGAATGTGGAGCATCACTTTTGAGTATAAATATGACCTCTAACCCGCCAAAATTCGGAGTTGGCTACCATACACCAAGGTGTGTGTGGCTGCAAACTCTCCGCTGAATAAAAACCATTTCAGAGGTTAATTCGTGTCTCTGGTGTTTTTTCCTCAACTGAGCAGGTTAGCAATTTGGCGAGGGGGTTTGGTCACTGCCCCATGGGGTTCTGTTTGGGCACCCGTAAACTATTTCAGCAGCAGTTAACCCAGAACTGGTTTGAGGTGTAATGCGCATGTAATACAGTGCCAGGGGAAGGACTTTAAGCCAATTTAGTCCCGTTTCAAGGGTCAATTTAGTTAGTTTATCCTTCAGGATGCCGTTTGCATGTTCCACGATTCCTGCGGCTCGGGGGTGATAAACATAGTGGAATTGTTCAATCTTTAGTATTTCGCAGAGTTCTTTGTTTACTTTCCCAATGAAGTGCGGACCATTATCAGATGTGAGTCTTTGTGGGATACCAAAACGAGGAATGACTTCTTTCATCAGTATTCGCACTATCGTGGAAGCCTTGTTCGTTGTGGGGAAGGCTTCAATCCATTTGCTGAAGGCGTCAATGATCACTAAACAGTACTTGTAACAATTCACCTTAGGTAACTCAATAAAGTCCATTTGTAATGTATCAAACGATCCTGCTGGGGTTGGGGTGCACCCTTTATCACATCTGATAGATTTACCCAGGTTTACCTTTTGGCAAATTAAGCAATTCCTTTCTCTTCTTTCTGCTGCCTCACTTAAATTGGGGTTCCACCATGTTTTTAATAGCAACATACACATTCCTTCCTTTCTGAGGTGAGTGTCAGAGTGGAGATGGTCTATCAGGACAGGCAGAAGGCAAGTCTGGCCTGCTGGGGTCTGCCAGAGGCCCGTTGCGTCATCAATAATACAACCATGTGTTTGCCAAACATCAATCTCTGTTGCAGGGGCGTCCCCCTGTAAGCGTGTGATATTGGATATGCCTGGGCTATCAGCTGGCTGCCTGGCAGGCAGAAGGTGTGGGGCTGAATCCACTGTCATTGTCTTAGAGGAGGAGGCTCTCTTGGCTGCCAGGTCTGCCCTGGCATTGCCCTTACTAATCAGAGCATCATCGGATTCGTGGGCGGCACATTTTATAATAGCAAGCTTCCCAGAGAACTGGATGGCTTGGTGCAAATTGGCAATGCTTTTGCCAGCCGAGATTTGGAAGCCCCGCTGCGCCCATAGCGTACCAAAATCATGAGCGACTCCAAATGCGTAGCAGGAATCCGTATAAATATTGGCTTTCTGACCTGAGGCGAGGATGCATGCACGAATGAGGGCGAAAAGCTCAGCCTGCTGGGCCGAGACTGGTGGGTGAAAGGCTGCCGCCTCCAAGGTGGTGTGTGGGGTCACGACGGCATAACCTGATTGCCGGACACCGTCCGGGGAGATGGAGGACAAACCGTCCACAAGAAGTATCAGGTCCAGATTGTCGAACTCAGTGTCCTGGAGGTCTGGCCGCGGGGAAATGAGGAAGTGGTTTAGCTCTACACAGGAGTGGGGAGGGTCGGATAGAAGGTCGGGTGGGTAGCAGGGTGAGGTGTAGTACAATAGGCGAATGTTAGCAACGGATTATGGAGAAGAGCAATCTCATAGCGGCTGAGTCGCGCCTGAGTGAGATGCTGAGTGTGGTGCGTGGTCAGAAGGGCAGTTACCGCATGGGAAGAGTAAACCGTCACCGGTTGATGTAGTGCACGGGGGGTAACCCTGGGCTACCGGGTCCAGCTGCACTGAATAATAGGCAACCTGACGCCACTGGTCCCCATGTGCCTGTGTGAGAATAGCCGTTGCACATGAATCGACGATGGAGACGTAGAGCTGGAAAGGCCTGTCATACAGTGGCCGACCTAGTGCAGGTAGGGCAGAAAGGGAGGCCTTGAGAGAATTAAAAGCGGCCGATTGGTGCTTGTCCATTGTCAAGGGAGAGGGAGCCTTCGGAGAGGCTAAGGGGGTGAGCAGCTTAGTCGGGCATGCAGCATTGGGGATCCACTACCTGCAAAAGTTCACCAGCCCAAGGAATTTACGCATTTGCTTTGGAGTCTGTGGAGGGGGTGTCTGGGTTATGGGTCGAGTTCTGTCAGCTGTAAGTGCTCTATCTATGGCACTAAGCAGGACATCCAAAAACTTCACCCGTGTCTGAGTTCGTTTCACCTTCGTTGGAGGAATCACATATCCTAGGGAATGTAGGGTGTGGAGGAGATAGTTTGTGTCTTCCTCACAGGCATCCTGAGTGCCGCTAGCCAAAAGCAGGTCATCAACATACTGGACAAGCGCTGAGTTTTTGGGGAAGGTGATGTCCTTCAGTTGGCCACAAAGGGTCTGTGAGAAAATAGTGGGGGAGTCCCTAAAGCCCTGGGGGAGTCGGGTCCAGGTGTATTGGCAATCCTGGAAGGTGAAGGCGAATAAGTAGCGCGAATCCTCGTGTAGGGGTATGGAGAAGAAGGTGTGTTGTAAGTCTATAATGGTGAACCATTGTGCACTGGCGGGTATCTGGCCCAGAATGGTTGCAGGGTTGGGGACGGCTGCATGCAGGGGAGGGACTATGTCATTAATTGCCCTTAAATCTTGTACCAGGCACCACTTGGGGCGTCCGGGCTTCGGCACTGCTAGGATCTGGGTATTACAGGGCGAAAGGCAGGGGACCAGGATGCCCTGTTCTAAGAGGGAGGTATTAAGTGGGAGGACACCCTGAACGGCCTCTGCTTTGAGGGGGTACTGAGCCGGATCCGAGGCAGTCGTGAGTCGGGCTTTATCAGTATCTGGACGGGGGCTACTAGGGTAAGGCCTACATCTGTCTTGGAGGTTGCCCAGATCTCAGTGGGGGGTTCACAGCAAGGGTCGGTCGGAGGCTGATGGTGGTGTAGGGTCCCTGAGGTGTCACATTGCTTGTCGAGGAAAAGAATACTACCATTATCCACTTCCTGCGGGTTTCCCTTCAGGGAAGGGTCTGCCTGCTGCAGCACTCTAAAGACGGCAGGGCCCAATTCCTTAGCAGTATGACCCTCATTTACGCGGAGGGTGATATGGGGGCTTATTCCAGGGGGTTGCTGCCATAGGAAGTCTGGAACACGGGCGGCTAGGGCTACGCCTGCCTCCGCAGTCACAATGGCAAAGACTGAAATTGGGAATTCAGTTCCCAAGTGTGGGGCGAATAAGGCTGCCAAGACCTCTGAGCGTCCCGAAGGGTCGTACACAAGGGTCACATGGGGAGTGTACGGGGGCTCAAGGGCGACTGGTGAGCAGGAGGGGAGGTGGGCGAGGTCCAACACCCACCATTGCGGGGGAACGTGAAGCCAGAACGCCGAATGGGCAGGAGGTTCAGTCAGGGTGAGACCATCACTGGTGCAGGTAACGGTGAGATGGAAACAACAGAGTATGTCCCTTCCTGCCAGGTTGATGCCCAAATTGGGGGTTACCGCAAATCTGATAAGGGACTCATAGTGGTTATAGCGAGTGGGGAGTTCTTCAGTCATCTGGAACTCCTGCTCCGGAGCTGACAATCCCGAAAAGGGAAGTCGTGAGTGTATGGGGGGGGGCAATCATGGGTCAAGGGCACAGGGGGGCGGAAGGCTCCGAAGGTACAGGCGGGGCGAGATTCGCAGCCCTCACCAACGAAGGGACCTGCTGCTCCTCCTCCTCCTCCTCAGTGTCCTCATTAGGGTCAAATAGGGTCTGCAGCCCAGTCATACCCGGTGCCGGCCTTTTATCACCAAATTGTACATTATGATCATCAATCCTATGCTGTTCATCATAGATTTCACATAAGGCCTTCAGTACCGGCCAGCCCCTGGGGTTTCCATCACTATCGTTGATGGGTATCTTTCTATTTTTTGCATTCACCTCCCAGGAGGTCTGGCGGGAGCGCTCATTAAGTCTGCTGGCCACGGTATACCAACGTGTAATTAGGTCTTTCCATTTCTGTGAGACATTCTGTCACCACACCTGTCTCTCTGCTTGTTTACACTTCTCAAGATCCCAGGTTCCCCTAATGGCCAAAATTCTTTCCCCAGCTTCTTATTCATCCGCGCGCTCAGTCTCCGTAAATCTGTCTCGTTTTCAGGGAATTCTTTACACATTTTCCATAATGGCGTATTTGGTCCTGATTTATCCAGAGTCTCACCCATTTTGGTAACTTACTCTCGCATCCACTTCAGTGTCCTGACCTTCGTGTGGCAGATTTCTGCTCTTAACAACCAGTCTAAGGCAGGATGTGGTTTCAGTTAGATGTTGGGACCAGACCTTAATCAAATCAAAGTTGTACTTGTCCAGAGCCTCTAACCCCAATGTCTATGCAGGGACTCCAACCCTCACAAAAACCTCCTTGTAATCCTTACCTGTTATCCGTGTCTCCCAACTGAGTTCCTCCTTTTTGTCCGTGGAGGCCGTAGGATGGTCAGCCGGAGCCGAAGGGGTCGGAATGGGGTGTCAGGGAGGGAGAGAGAGATCGAGAGAAATCTCTCGGAGGGCCCTTCCGTCTCAACCCGCTCTTACCTTCCCGCTGATCTCTTACGCCGGCTCCCAAATTGCCAACCACTTGGCTCCTGGCTAGCTCACCAAATTGCTAACCTGCTCAGCTGAGGAAAAAACACCAGAGACACGAATTAACCTCTGAAACGGTTTTTATTCAGTGGAGAGTTTGCAGCCACATGCACCTTGGCATACAGTAGCCAACTCCGAATTTTGGTGGGTTACAGAGGTCATATTTATACTCAAAAGCGATGCTCCACATTCACAAATATGGTTGCTGATACAAATTCATCGTTTGATTGGCTATTACATTGTTGCTAAACACGCGAAATACTCGAAATAGGTATAGATGCGAGATTCTCAGAATAGGCACACAGCTCAGAGAATCCATCAGACACATTGTCCGGTGAGTAAGGGGTTCCCCTTTACTGTAGCTGCCACATCCGTTTGTTACTCGTATTTTAGTTACCTGTTCCCTGTCCTCCTACACTTACCCAATCACATACCCTGTCCCCAGTCCCATACACACACTAACTTGTTCCCTTTGCTATACTTACCCCTCGTCCCCTCTCTACACGTACCCCTCACCCTCTCCACATTCTCAGAGGGTGGTGAATCTATGGAATTCATTGCCACAGGCAGCTATGGAGGGCAGTCACTAGGTGCACTTAAGGTGGAGATTGATAGGTTCTTGATTCGTCAGAGACTGAATTGTCTCTGTGCAAACTGGTAATAGGTCAGTCAGAATTTGGTCCTAATTTTCAAAGGATTAACAGGTTTTTGGATATTAAGGGAATAAGAGCTATTGGGTTAGTGCAGGAAACATGTCTGAACTTTATTCCTGTTCATGTAAGTGTTACACCACATTGAATGGCAAAGGTACAAAGATCAAATGGCTTTCACTTGATCATATTTGTTATCATAAAAGCTTTCTACTTCTATTTTATTGATATTATATACCACTCCAGTATATTACCATGTGTCAAGTAAAGGTGGCATTTTATGGCCCAATATTATTCCTAGAAGTAAAGATGGTTTGCATGCCATTGCTTCTCTTGACTCTTTAAGTATGACTAAATATATTGTTGAATGCTATTGTTAAGAAGTGCCTATAGAGGAAAGTCAGTGTACTAAGTAACTTTTTAACAAGACCACTGATACTAACTGAGAGCCAATTAATAGACAGCACTGTTGCCTCTTGGTCAGAAGAATGTAGCTTCGACTTCTACTTCAGCAACTGTAACATAGAAGTCTAGGGTCCTGCCCCAATACAGAATTGATGGACTGCTGCACATTTGGAGCTGGTATTTGTAAGATGAATTGTTGAACCATGCTGTTTCTTTTCTCAGATTGATGCAAATGATCAAGTGTGCACTTATTAAAAACACAGCAGTTATTTTCTCCTTGGTGCTCTGACCAATATCTATCTGCTAACTGACACATCTACCAGTATTAGCTTACAGTATTTACTACAAGCGGTCAACATGATAAAATCGCTTGCTAATTTTTTATCTAAGAAGAACATTGCAAGTACTCTCAACATATTTGGAGCTCTTTATTCCTAGTTCCACTCTTGAAAACCACTTTTGTTTTTATCCGAAGGTTTTCCCTTCTTACCTAAAGTGCAGCGACTTCTTTTGGCCACGATATTGTGCTGAGGCCCAATGTTACATTAAGAATGTCACACAAATGAGAAACTCCTCCACTAACAGGAGATTGCCACCATTCTAGTTCTGAGTAATACTGATTATGAAAACCGCACCCTATTAAAATAGAACTAGGCACCATGGTAGTGTAGCAGTGAGTGTAATCCTATTATAGCTTGGGGTGTCAGAGTTCAGAGTTCAATTCCAACATCATCTGTAAAGAGTATATATGTCCTCCTCATAGACTGTGTGGGTCTCATCTGGGTGTTCCAGTTTCCTTCCACTATTCAAAAGTGTACCATTTGGTGGGTTAATTAGTCATTATAAATTGTCCTGCGATTAGGTTGGAGTTAAATCGGGGATTGCTGGGTGGTGTGGCTTAAAGAGCTAGAAAACCCTATTCAACACTATCTCTAAATAGATAAAATGAAATGATTATTTGGTGATGATTACTTTGGTTTCTGTGGAATCTGCCTGTATAATTCCTACATTAAAACTGCAACTAAACTTCAAAAAATTATTGCTCCTTCATTCAGTAAAGAATACTGCTGAATGATAAATCTTTCTTTGCAAAGATGGTATGTAAATTCACTAGAACTTCATCTTTTACAGAGAAAATGAACAAAATAAATTATATTGGAAAAGTGGGGAAAAGATGTTTAGGAATAACACATTTCCTTTAATAACAGAGACATCGATATCCTTGATGGTAAAGCTGTTAATTATGAATCTAAACTGTGCATGATTCTATTGACATGCACTACAGGGGTTCCAAACCATCTTTTATGCCATGGACCCTTACCAATTAACCAACTAAGTGAAACCAACTTTTCAACTAAAAACACATGTGTTCACAAACTAACTACCTGTGTACACTCCATTAGAATCTTTGACCCTCCATGAATAGTCAATGATTTGAAAAGCTATTTCCCAGGAAAGGTGTCTACGCTGGCCAGGCATACCTCATGATCCTGATCTTCTTGTGTCTGTGAGGTCTGCCTCATCTGCGGTGGTTGGCCTCTGGTTGCTGGAGAGTTTTCGCCCCCATTTCTTTGGAGCTCCTGACTTTTGATGTTCCTCATCAGTTGAAGTGGTAAATCTCTATCTCATTGGCTCAAGATCACCTGACCTCCCTGGGTCACCTTCTTACTGGTTCTAGTCGAGGGCTTCAACATTGTTTCATGGTTCTGCCCACCCCAGCCTTGTCTATTTGTGTCTTTCAACTCTGACTGGCCCAAACCAGTTAAATTAAGCAACCCAGATACTGAGTCTAACAAGATTACAGATTGCTTCTTTGGTAGGTCTGACATTTTACATAACAAGTAGCTACTCATCTGAGAATGATCTCAGGTTTAGCAGATCATTACCTGAAGCTCCTTGTGTCCACATTCAATTGCTTTGATTAATTATCCCAGAGCAAGAATCAGTTAAGAGTCCAAAAAATGGGGAGAAACAAAGACAATTGGTTTGTCTGCTTCCCCTGTCCTTGGTTCATCAAATCCACTCATTGTGGACTGTAGTTTCTTCTGGCCAACAACTTGAAAGTCGCGCTGCCTTCAACCCATCCGCCCACCACCCCACTCGGGATAGGGTTCCCCTTGACCTCACCTACCACCCCACCTGCCTCCGGGTCCAACATATAATTCTCCGTAACTTCTGCCACCTCCAATGGGATCCCACTACCAAGCACATCTTTCCCTCCCCCCCTTTATGCTTTTCGCAGGGATCGCTCCCTACGCGACTCCCTTGTCCATTCGTTCCCCCATCCCTTCCCACCAATCTCCCTCCTGACACTTATCCTTGTAAGCGGAACAAGTGCTACACCTGCCCTTACACTTCCTCCCTTACCACCATTCAGGGCCCCAGACAGTCCTTCCAGGTGAGGCGACACTTCACCTGTAAGTCAGCTGGTGTGGTATACTGCGTCTGGTGCTCCTGGTGTGGCCTTTTATATATTGGTGAGATCCGACGCAGACTGGGAGACCGTTTCGCTGAACACCTACGCTCTGTCCACCAGAGAAAGCAGGATCTCCCAGTGGCCACACATTTTAATTCCACGTCCCATTCCCATTCTGATATGTCTATCCATGGCCTCTTCTACTGTCAAGATGAAGCCACACTCAGGTTGGAGGAACAACACCTTATATACCGGCTGGGTAGCCTCCAACCTGATGGCATGAACATTGACTTCTCTAACTTCCGTTAATGCCCCTCCTCCCCTTCTTACCCCATCCCTGATATATTTAGTTTTTACCCCCCTCCTTTTTTTTCTCTCTTTCTGCCCATCACTCTGCCTGTTCTCCATCTCCCTCTGGTGCTCCCCTCCCTCTTTCTTTCTCCCTAGGCCTCCCGTCCCATGATCCTTTCCCTTCTCCAGCTCTGTATCCCTTTTGTCAATCACCTGACTGGCTCTCAGCTTCACATCACCCCCTCCGGTCTTCTCCTATCATTTCGCATTTTCCCCTCCACCTCCTACTTTCAAATCTCTTACTATCTCTTCTTTCAGTTAGTCCTGACGAAGGGTCTCGGCCCGAAACGTCGGCAGTGCTTCTCCTTATAGATGCTGCCTGGCCTGCTGCATTTCACCAGCAGTTTGTGTGTGTTGTTTGAATTTCCAGCATCTACAGATTTCCTCATGTTTGTTAAACAAATCGGGTTTGGCCGAGGTGTGTAGGGTCCAGCTGGGATGTTGGAGAAAGAGCCAGAAAAGGTGTCACAGAGGCAGGCTAGGTTGTTGGTGAAGGAGCAGGCCGAGGTGTCGTAAGGACCAGATGGGATGCTGGAGAAGCAAACATTCAGGATATCTGAAAAGGGGACAATTGGGATAGTGGAGGAGCCCATCAGGATATCAGAGGAGCCAGTTTGGGTATGGAGGAGCCCATGGGGATATCGGAGGAGCTGGTCTGAGTACAGAGGAGCCAACCTGGCTGAAGAACATGTTGCTGTCCGCTACTTGGATGCATTGGAGTTGGTGCAGTATAACCATGGGATATTGTTTCGTAGATTTCACTTGTGATCACAAGACTCTGTTGGACAGTGATAATGTAAGTTGCCGCAGGCCTGTTACCCTTGGATAGACAGTTGACATAGAAACATAGAAAATCAGTGCAGGAGTAGGCCATTCGGCCCTTCGAGCCTGCACCGCCATTGAGTATGATCATGGCTGATCATCCAACTCAGAACCCTGTACCTGCTTTCTCTCCATACCCCCAATCCCTTTAGCCACAAGGGCCATATCTAACTTCCTCTTAAATATAGCCAATGAACTGGCCTCAACTGTTTCCTGTGGCAGAGAATTCCACAGATTCACTACTCTCTGTGTGAAGAAGTTTTTCCTCATCTCAGTCCTAAAAGGCTTCCCCTTTATCCTTAAACTGTGACCCCCTCGTTCTGGACTTCCCCAACATCGGAAACAATCTTCCTGCATCTAGCCTGTCCAATCCCTTTAGAATTTTATACGTTTCAATGTTGCCCCCTCAATCTTCTAAATTCCAGTGAGTATAAGCCTAGTCGATCCAGTCTTTCTTCATATGAAAGTCCTGCCATCCCAGGAATCAATCTGGTGAACCTTCTCTGTACTCCCTCTATGGCAAGAATGTCTTTCCTCAGATTAGGGGACCAAAACTGCACACAATACTCCAGGTGTGGTCTCACCAAGGCCTTGTACAACTGCAGTAGAACCTCCCTGCTCCTGTACTCAAATCCTTTTGCTATGAATGCCAACATACTAGTTGCCTTTTTCACCACCTGATGTACCTGCACGCCCACCTTCAATGACTGGTGTACAATGACACCCAGGTCTCGTTGCATCTCCCCTTTTCCTAATCGGCCACCGTTCAGATAATAATCTGTTTTCCTGTTCTTGCAACCAAAGTGGATAACCTCACATTTATCCACATTAAATTGCATCTGCCATGAATTTGCCCACTCACCTAACCTATCTAAGTCACCCTGCATCCTCTTAGCATCCTCCTCTCAGCTAACACCGCCGCCCAGCTTTGTGTCATCCGCAAACTTGGAGATGCTGCATTTAATTCCCTCATCTAAATCATTAATATATATTGTAAACAACTGGGGTCCCAGCACTGAGCCTTGCGGTACCCCACTAGTCACTGCCTGCCATTCTGAAAAGGTCCCGTTTACTCCCACTCTTTGCTTCCTGTCTGCCAACCAATTCTCTATCCACATCAATACCATACCCCCAATACCGTGTGCTTTAAGTTTGCACACTAATCTCCTGTGTGGGACCTTGTCAAAAGCCTTTTGAAAATCTAAATATACCACATCCACTGGCTCTCCCCTATCCACTCTACTAGTTACATTTTCAAAAAATTCTATAAGATTCGTCAGACATGATTTTCCTTTCACAAATCCATGCTGGCTTTGTCCAATGATTTCACCTCTTTCCAAATGTGCTGTTATCACATCTTTGATAATCGATTCTAGCATTTTCCCCACCACCGATGTCAGACTAACTGGTCTATAATTCCCCGGTTTTTCTCTCCCTCCTTTTTTAAAAAGTGGGGTTACATTAGCCACCCTCCAATCCTCAGGAACTAATCCAGAATCTAAAGAGTTTTGAAAAATTATCACTAATGCATCCACTATTTCTTGGGCTACTTCCTTAAGCACTCTGGGATGCAGACCAAAAAAGCTTTTACAGTTAGATTTTATGTTACCTGCCAGCTTTCTCTCATAATCTTTTTTCCCTTTCCTAATTAAGCCCTTTGTCCTCCTCTGCTGGTCTCTGAATTTCTCCCAGTCCTCAGGTGTGCCACTTTTTTTTGCTAATTTATACTTTTCTTCTTTGGACTTGATACTATCCCTAATTTCCCTTGTCAGCCACGGGTGCACTACCTTCCCTGGTTTATTCTTTTGCCAAACTGGGATGAACAATTGTTGTAGTTCATCCATGCGATCTTTAAATGCTTGCCATTGCATATCCACCGTCAACCCTTTAAGTAACATTTGCCAGTCTATCTTAGCTAATTCATGTCTCATACCTTCAAAGTTACCCTTCTTTAAGTTCAGAACCTTTGTTTCTGAATTAACTATGTCACTCTCCATCTTAATGAAGAATTCCACCATATTATGGTCACTCTTACCCAAGGGGCCTCGCACGACAAGATTGCTAACTAACCCTTCCTCATTGCTCAATACCCAATCTAGAATGGCCTGCTCTCTAGTTGGTTCCTCGACATGTTGGTTCAGAAAACCATCCCGCATACATTCCAAGAAATCCTTTTCCTCAGCACCCTTACCAATTTGGTTCACCCAATCTATATGTAGATTGAAGTCACCCATTATAACTACTGTTCCTTTATTGCACGCATTTCTAATTTCCTGTTTAATGCAATCCCCAACCTCACTACTACTGTTAGGTGACCTGTACACAACTCCCACCAGCGTTTTCTGCCCCTTAGTGTTATGCAACTCTACCCATATTGATTCCACATCCTCCAGGCTAATGTCCTTCCTTTCTATTGCATTAATCTCCTCTCTAACCAGCAATGCTACCCCACCTCCTTTTCTTTCCTGTCTATCCCTCCTGAATATTGAATATCCCTGGATGTTGAGCTCCCATCCTTGGTCACCCTGGAGCCATGTCTCTGTGATCCCAACTATATCATATTCATTAATAACTATCTGCACATTCAATTCATCCACCTTGTTACGAATGCTCCTTGCATTGACACACAAAGCCTTCAGGCTTGTTTTTACAACACTCTTACAACACGCTTGACTATCTACACAATGTGGTGAACTAGATATACCTGTCTGACTGCTCCTGCGGCTCCTCCCACAGACCCTGCTGACTGCTCCTGTGGCTCCTCCCACAGACCCCTGTATAAAGGCGACTGTGGTCTGCTGCTCTCCCTCATTTTCCCAGGATGTAGTGTTGTTCTTCAGTCAATAAAAGCCGATATCTCACTTCCTAAGTCTCAGCGTGAGTTATTGATGGTGCATCAATTTTATTGACTGAAATTTCAACATGGAAACCGCTTTACGCCCAGAACGCCTAGATTTGGACCCCCGAGACCCTGAAGCAGCTCTTGCCTTTGAACACTGGCTTGTGTGCTTCCAATCGTACTTGGAGGAGGTTCGTGCCACCGACTCGGCTGTTCGGCACAGACTTCTCCTCTCGAGGGTCGCCCCAAAAGTTTATTCATTCATCAGGGACCTCTCCAGCTACGAGGGGGCGCTTGCCGCCCTCAAAAGACAGTACCTGCGGCCGGTAAACGCTGTTTATGCCCGGCATCGCTTGGCAACATGAAAACAGCGGCCTACGGAGTCGACTGCTGAATTTCTCCGAGCTCTACAGGCACTCGTGCGGACTTGTGACTGCCAAGCGCTCACAGCGGAACAGCATACGGAACTCTTGGTCCGAGACGCTTTTGTGACTGGAGTCCGGTCAGTGTATTTACGCCAGCGGCTGCTGGAAAAAGCTGATCTTACCTTACGCTCCGCGATAGAGACGGCCGATACGTTAGAGGCTGCGCAGCTGTACGCCGAAGCGGTCCAGCCGCGTGATTCCCCGGTTCCGAGCGAATTCGCCAACGCCGCTGCCAGTCGCGGTATCACGAACTCCTCGAATTCGCCGAGTATAAAACACTGTTACTTTTGTGGGCTTCAGAAACATGCCAGAAACAGCTGTCCGGCTCGCGAAGCAACTTGTTCCAGCTGCGGGAAGAAGGGCCATTTCGCCAAGGTCTGTAAATCTAAACCGCGCCCGGGGTCAAGCAGCGCTGCGTTTGAGACCTGGGGGCCGCCATTTTGCATGACCGGATGTGAGCGACCATCTTTGCTGGCGTCACCAGGCCCCGCCCCCGACTCGCCATCTTGCATGCCCGGATGTGAGCGGCCATCTTTGCCGGCGTCACCAGGCCCCGCCACCGACTCGCCCCGTTCAACGCTGGCTTCCGTGACCCTCGACCAAAGCGCTCCGCACCAGCTCGCAAGGTCGATGATGGATATCCTGGTGGAGGGGCACAGGACTAGCTGCCTGTTTGACATGGGCAGCACTGAGAGTTTTATTGACCCGGCCACAGTGAAACGCTGTGGACTCGTGACACGGCCGGTACATCACAGGATCATCTTAGCTTCTGGGTCGCATTCCACAGACATCCGGGTGGGTTGTGTAGCAACATTGGTGGTGCAGGGCACAGAATATCGGAACTTTGCGTTCCTGGTCATGCCTCGACTGTGCGCACCTGTGCTGTTGGGGCTGGACTTCCAGAGCCATCTCAAAAGTGTGACTATGGCATATGACAGGCCCCTCCCACCACTCACTGTCAGGAATCCTCAGTTTGGTGGGACTTCGCCATATACTCCGTTACCACACGCACATACACACCGACCCACACCTTGTGCTGCTGACACTACTTGCAGCCTCTCCACCCTCAAGATCCCTCCCCCATCGCTGTTCACCAACCTGACCCCCGACTGTAAACCGGTGGCAACTAAAAGTAGGAGGTACAGTGCGGGGGACAGGGCCTTTATTCATTCAGAGGTGCAGCGGCTGCTCGGGGAGGGAATCATTGAGCCGAGCACAAGCCCATGGCGGTCCCAGGTGGTCGTTGTTCGGACTGGGCAGAAAAATAGGATGGTTGTGGACTACAGCCAGACCATCAATAGATTCACGCAGCTTGACGCGTACCCCCTACCCCGCATCGCGGATATGGTCAACCAGATAGCTCAGTACAAGGTATACTCGACAATTGATCTGAAATCCGCTTATCACCAGCTCCCCATCCGCCCAGAGGACAGCGCCTACACCGCCTTCGAGGCGGGTGGCAGGCTCTATCACTTTCTGCGCATCCCATTTGGTGTCACAAATGGGGTCTCAGTCTTCCAGAGGGAGATGGACCGGATGGTGGACCAGTACAAACTGAAGGCCACATTTCCCTATCTAGATAACATCACCATCTGTGGTCGCGACTGGTCAGATCATGACGCCAACCTCCAACGATTTTTCCAAGTGGCCGATGCTTTGAACCTCACTTATAACAAGGACAAGTGTGTGTTCAGAACCACACGACTCGCTATCCTTGGGTATGTCGTGGAGAACGGGGTCATTGGCCCTGACCCCGACCGTATGCGCCCCCTGTTAGAACTTCCTCTTCCCACCACTCTCAAGGCCCTCCGGCAGTGCCTGGGTTTTTTTTCCTATTACGCCCAATGGGTTCCCCATTACGCAGACAAGGCCCGCCCCCTGGTCCGGTCTACCACTTTTCCCCTCTCTGCCGAGGCCCGCGCGGCCTTCAGCTGCATTAAAGGAGACATTGCCAAAGCAACGATGCATGCGGTAGACGAGACCATTCCCTTCCAAGTAGAGAGTGACGCCTCTGACGTCGCGCTGGCTGCTACCCTCAATCAGGAAGGCAGACCAGTGGCGTTTTTTTCTCGTACCCTTCAAGGCTCTGAACTTCGGCACTCCGCGGTGGTGAAAGAAGCCCAGGCCATAGTGGAAGCTATTAGGCACTGGAGGCACTATCTCGCCGGCAACAGGTTCACCTTGCTGACCGACCAGCGCTCGGTTGCGTTCATGTTCAGCAACCAACAGCGGGGCAAAATCAAAAATGATAAAATTTTGCGATGGAGAATAGAACTCTCCACCTACAATTATGATATCCTGTACCGGCCTGGCAGGCTCAATGAACCCTCTGATGCCCTATCCCGGGGAACGTGTGCTAGTGCCCAGCTCGACCAGCTGTATGCCCTTCATGCCCAACTTTGCCACCCGGGGGTCACCCGATTTTACCATTTCATTAAAGCCCGGAACCTGCCGTACTCCCTGGAGGACATCAGGACGATGACCAGGGACTGCCAGATCTGCGCTGATTGCAAACCGCACTTCTACCGTCCTGACACTGCGCAGCTTGTCAAGGCCACCCGCCCTTTTGAGCGACTGAGTGTTGACTTTAAGGGCCCCCTTCCCTCCACCGACCGCAATGTCTATTTTCTCAGTATTATTGACGAGTACTCGCGATTCCCCTTTGCCGTTCCCTGCCCCGACACTACTACCACGTCGGTCATAAAAGCCCTGCGCCAGCTCTTCACTCTGTTCAGATATCCCTGCTATGTCCACAGTGATAGAGGGTCCTCCTTTATGAGTGACGAGTTGCGCCGGTTCCTGCTAGCTAGGGGCATTGCTACTAGTCGCACCACGAGTTATAATCCCCGGGGGAATGGCCAGGTGGAGAGGGAGAATGCCACAGTGTGGAAGGCCACACTTTTAGCCCTTAAGTCAAAAGGGTTGCCGGTCTCCCGATGGCAGGAGGTCCTCCCTGAGGCACTCCACTCTATCCGCTCCCTGTTGTGTACGTCCACTAATGCCACCCCTCACGAACGCCTATTCTCTTTTCCCAGGAAGTCTGTCAGTGGGACCACCCTACCAGTTTGGCTGACGTCCCCGGGGCCAGTGCTGCTACGTAAACATGCGAGGAGTAATAAGTACTCACCGCTGGTCGAGAGGGTTCACCTCCTGCATGCTAATCCCCAGTATGCCTACGTGGTCTTGCCTGATGGGCGGGAGGACACGGTCTCTGTCCGCGACCTGGCGCCCGCCGGAGCAGCAGACCACTACCCCGAGCATTCCACGGTAACTATGCACCCTGTACCCGAGGTGACACCGCACGCACCGTGCCACACCCAGACTCCTCACGACGCTCATGTACCGGGCATCTCGTACGCGTCTATTCCAGGGACCTCGCTCACACGCGAGGGATCCCTGACACCTCCTGTTGGGACAGAACCAACCCACTCTCCGCCTCCGGTGCTAACACCACCTCCGGCACCTGTGCCATCACCACCTCCGGCTCCTGTGCAATTGCAGCCGGAGCTACGTAGATCGCAGCGAACGATTCGACCACCTGATAGACTTAACCTGTAAATATACTTGGGGATTTTTTTTTAAACAAAGGGGGGGTGAATGTGGTGAACTAGATATACCTGTCTGACTGCTCCTGTGGCTCCTCCCACAGACCCTGCTGACTGCTCCTGTGGCTTGTGGTGAACTAGATATTCCTGTCTGACTGCTCCTGTGGCTCCTCGCACAGACCCTGCTGACTGCCCCTGTGGCTCCTCCCACAGACCCCTGTATAAAGGCGACTGTGGCCTGCTGCTCTCCCTGATTTTCCCAGGATGTAGTGTTGTTCTTCAGTCAATAAAAGCTGATATCTCACTTCCTAAGTCTCAGCGTGAGTTATTGATGGTGCATCAATTTTATTGACTGAAAGTTACAACATGGAAACCGCTTTACGCCCAGAATGCCTGGACTTGGACCCCCAAGACCCTGGAGCAGCTCTTGCCTTTGAACACTGGCTGGTGTGCTTCCAATCGTACTTAGAGGAGGTTCGTGCCACCGACTCGGCTGTTCGGCTCAAACTTCTCCTCTCGAGGGTCGCCCCAAAAGTTTATTCGTTCATCAGGGACATATCCACCTACGAGGAGGCGCTTGCCGCCCTCAAAAGACAGTACCTGCGGCCAGTAAATCCAGTTTATGCACGGCACCGCTTGGCAACACGAAAACAGCGGCCTACGGAGTCGACTGCTGAATTTCTCCGAGAACTACAGGCACTCGCGCGGACTTGTGACTGCCAAGCGCTCACAGCGGAACAGCATACGGAACTCTTGGTCCGAGACGCTTTTGTGACTGGAGTCCGGTCAGTGTATTTACGCCAGCGGCTGCTGGAAAAAGCTGATCTTACCTTACGCTCCGCGATAGAGACGGCCGATATGATAGAGGCTGCGCAGCTGTACGCCGAAGAGGTCCAGCCGCGCGATTCCCCGGTTCCGAGCGAATTCGCCAACGCCGCTGCCAGTCACGGTATCTCAAACCCCACGAATTCGCCAGGTATAAAACTCTGTTACTTTTGTGGGCTTCCGAAACATCCCAGAAACAGCTGCCCGGCACGCGAAGTGACTTGTTCCAGCTGTGGGAAGAAGGGCCATTTCGCCCTTTTGGTGTCACAAATGGGGTCTCAGTCTTCCAGAGGGAGATGGACCGGATGGTGGACCAGTACAAACTGACGGCCACATTTCCCTATCTAGATAACATCACCATCTGTGGTCGCGACTGGTCGGATCATGACGCCAACCTCCAACGCTTTTTCCAAGTGGCCGATGCTTTGAACCTCACTTATAACAAGGACAAGTGTGTGTTCAGAACCACACGACTCGCTATCCTTGGGTATGTCGTGGAGAACGGGGTCATTGGCCCTGACCCTGACCGTATGCGCCCCCTGTTAGAACTCCCTCTTCCCACTACTCTCAAAGCCCTCAGGCGGTGCCTGGGTTTTTTTTCCTATTACGCCCAATGGGTCCCCCATTACGCAGACAAGGCCCGCCCCCTGGTCCGGTCTACCACTTTTCCCCTCTCTGCCGAGGCCCGCGCAGCCTTCAGCTGCATTAAAGGGGACATTGCCAAAGCAACGATGCATGCGGTAGACGAGACCATTCCCTTCCAAGTAGAGAGTGACGCCTCTGACGTCGCGCTGGCTGCTACCCTCAATCAGGAAGGCAGGCCAGTGGCGTTTTTTTCTCGTACCCTTCAAGGCTCTGAACTTCGGCACTCCACGGTGGAGAAAGAAGCCCAAGCCATAGTGGAAGCTATTCGGCACTGGAGGCACTATCTCGCCGGCAGAAGGATCACCTTGCTGACCGACCAGCGCTCGGTTGCGTTCATGTTCAGCAACCAACAGCGGGGCAAAATCAAAAATGATAAAATTTTGCGATGGAGAATAGAACTCTCCACCTACACTTACGATATCCTGTACCGGCCTGGCAGGCTCAATGAACCCTCTGATGCCCTATCCCGGGGACCGTGTGCTAGTGCCCAGCTCGACCAGCTGTATGCCCTTCATGCCCAACTTTGCCACCCGGGGGTCACCCGGTTTTATCATTTCATTAAAGCCCGGAACCTGCCGTACTCCCTGGAGGACATCAGGACGATGACCAGGGACTGCCAGATCTGCGCTGAGTGCAAACCGCACTTCTACCGTCCTGACACTGCGCAGCTTGTCAAGGCCACCCGCCCTTTTGAGCGACTGAGTATTGACTTTAAGGGCCCCCTTCCCTCCACCGACCGCAATGTCTACTTTCTCAGTATTATTGACGAGTACTCGCGATTCCCCTTTGCCGTTCCCTGCCCCGACACTACTACCACGTCAGTCATAAAAGTCCTGCGCCAGCTCTTCACTCTGTTCGGATATCCCTGCTATGTCCACAGTGATAGAGGGTCCTCCTTTATGAGTGACGAGTTGCGCCAGTTCCTGCTAGCTAGGGGCATAGCTACTAGTCGCACCACGAGTTATAATCCCCGGGGGAATGGCCAGGTGGAGAGGGAGAATGCCACAGTGTGGAAGGCCATACTTTTAGCCCTTAAGTCACAAGGGTTGCCGGTCTCCCGATGGCAGGAGGTCCTCCCTGAGGCACTCCACTCTATCCGCTCCCTGTTGTGTACGTCCACTAATGCCACCCCTCACGAACGCTTATTCTCTTTTCCCAGGAAGTCTGTCACTGGGACCACCCTGCCAGTTTGGCTGACGTCCCCGGGGCCAGTGCTGCTACGTAAACATGCGAGGAGTAATAAGTACTCACCACTGGTCGAGAAGGTTCACCTCCTGCATGCTAATCCCCAGTATGCCTACGTGGTCTTGCCTGATGGGCGGGAGGACACGGTCTCTTTCCGCGACCTGGCGCCCGCCGGAGCAGCAGACCACTACCCCGAGCACTCCACGGTAACTATGCACCCTGTACCTGAGGTGACTCCGCACGCACCGTGCCCCACACAGACTCCGTACGCGTCTGTTCCAGGGACCTCGCTCACACGCGAGGGATCCCTGACACCTCCTGTTGGGACAGAATCAACCCACTCTCCGCCTCCGGAGCAAACACCACCTCCGGCACCTGTGCCGTCATCACCTCCGGCTCCTGTGCAATTGCAGCCGGAGCTACGTAGATCGCAGCGAACGATTCGACCACCTGATAGACTTAACCTGTAAATATGCTTGGGAATTTTTTTTAAACAAAGGGGGGGGTGAATGTGGTGAACTAGATATACCTGTCTGACTGCTCCTGTAGCTCCTCCCACAGACCCTGCTGACTGCCCCTGTGGCTCCTCCCACAGACCCCTGTATAAAGGCGACTGTGGCCTGCTGCTCTCCCTCATTTTCCCAGGATGTAGTGTTGTTCTTCAGTCAATAAAAGCCGATATCTCACTTCCTAAGTCTCAGCGTGAGTTATTGATGGTGCATCATGGCTCCTCCCACAGACCCCTGTATAGAGGTGACTGTGGTCTGCTGCTCTCCCTGATTTTCCCAGGATGTAGTGTTGTTCTTCAGTCAATAAAAGCCGATATCTCACTTCCTAAGTCTCAGCGTGAGTTATTGATGGTGCATCACACAATCAACACAATTATGTTGAAAAGTGGCTCTTTTTGCTTTTTGCCCTGGATTTGCCTGCCTGCCACTTTTACTTTTCACCTTACTACTTTTTGCTTCTACCCTCATTTTACACCCCTCTGTCTCTCTGCACTTGTTCCCATCCCCCTGCCACATTAGTTTAAAGCCTCCTGAACAGCAGTAGCAAACGCTCCCCCTAGGACATTGGTTCCAGTCCAGCCCAAGTGCAGACCGTCCTGTTTATACCGGTCCCACCTCCCCCAGAACTGGTTCCAATGCCCCAGAAATTTGAATCCCTCTCCCTTGCACCATTTTTCAAGCCACGTATTCGTCTGAAATATCCTCCTACTTCTACTCTGCCTAGCATGTGGCACTGGTAGTAATCCAGAGATTATTACACGGGAGCTGTGTAGCCTCGGTTTTAGTGAGAACTAGGCTTCAAGCCTCAGGCTTGCCTGCTGCTGCAGACTGGGTGAGAAGACGCAGAAGCATTATAGCGTGACATCGCTTGGCCTCACCTTTTGGTGCGCTTTCCATGTTCGAGCAGTGAAATGACAGGCTGGATTGTGTGTGTCTGCACGCTGCTGGGAGACTGTATCATCAAGTGTCGGATATTGTTGCTCAGGGTCTTGGACTATATATATATATGTATAGTGGTGAGCATTTTGACAGACAAGCAAGTTTGTTAACTCAACAACCATTTCATTGTGATAAACACAAAACATAGAAACATAGAAAACCTACAGCACCATACAGGCCCTTTGGCCCACAAAGCTGTGCCAAACATGTCCTTACCTTAGAACTACCTACGCTTACCCATAGCCCTCTTTTTTTCTAAATTCCATGTATCCATCCAGGAGTCTCTTAAAAGACCCTATCGTTTCCACCTCCACCACCGCCGCCGCCACTGGCAGCCCATTCCCCGCATTCACCACTCTCTGAGTAAAAAAAACTAACTCCTGACATCTCCTCTGTACCTACTTCCAGGCACCTTAAAATTATGCCCTCTCATGCTAGCCATTTCAGCCCTGGGAATAAACATCTGACTATCTACACAATCAATGCCTCTCATTATCTTGTACACCTCTATCAGGTCACCTCTCATCCTCCTTTGATCCAAGGAGAAAAGGCCCAGTTCACTCAAACTATAGAAAGGATGATAAGGCATGCACCCCGATCCAGGCAACATCCTTGTAAATCTCCTCTGCATCCTTTCTACAGTTTCCACATCCTTCTTGTAGTGAGGCAACCAGAATTGAGCACAGTACTCCAAGTGGGGTCTACCCAGGTCCTATATAGCTGCAACGTTACCTCTCGGCTCTTAAACTCAATCCCACAATGATGATGGCTAATGCTCCATATGCCTTCTTAACCACGGGCATCATGACCCAGAGAGTGAACCCAACCAGTCTCATACAGACGGGGGAGGTGACAATCACACACCTTGGTTACAGTTAGGGTGACCGACAAATACAGAAGCAAATAACTGTATAACCCAAACAAAAATGTAACAATAAATGAACTGGCATTTCCCACCATAATCCCACAAAAGCATTTTAACACAAGAAGAATAAAGAGTAAACACGAGGAAATCTGCAGATGCTGGAAATTCAAACAACACACACAAAATGCTGGTGCAACACAGCAGGCCAGGCAGCATCGATAGGGAGAAGCGCTGTCGACATTTCAGGCCGAGACCCTTCGTCAGGACTAACCGAAAGGAAAGATAGTAAGAGATTTGAAAGTAGTGGGGGGAGGGGGAAATGCGAAATGATAGGAGAAGACTGGAGGGGGTGGGATGAAGCTAAGAGCTGGAAAGGTGAAAGGCGAAAGTGATACAGAGCTGGAGAAGGGAAAGGATCATGGGATGGGAGGCCTCAGGAGAAAGAAAGGAGGGGGGGAGCACCAGAGGGAGATGGAGAACAGGCAAACAACTAAATATGTCAGGGATGGGGTAAGAAGGGGAGGAGGGGCATTAACGGAAGTTAGAGAAGTCAATGTTCATGCCATCAGGTTGGAGGCTATCCAGCCGATATATAAAGTGTTGTTCTTCCAACCTGAGTTTGGATTCATTTTGACAATAGAGGAGGCCATGGATAGACATATCAGAATGGGAATGGGACATGGAATTAAAATGTGTGGCCACTGGGAGATCCTGCTTTTTCTGGCAGACCGAGCATAGGTGTTCAGTGAAACGGTGTTCCAGTCTGCGTCGGGTCTCACCAATATATAAAAGGCCACACCGGGAGCACCGGACGCAGTATACCACACCAGCCAACTCACAGGTGAAGTGTCGCCTCACCTGGAAGGACTGTCTGGGGCCCTGAATGGTGGTGAGGGAGGAAGTGTAAGGGCAGGTGTAGCACTTGTTCCATTTACAAAGATAAGTGCCAGGAGGAAGATCGGTGGGAAGGGATGGGGGGGACGAGTGGACAAGGGAGTCGTGTAGGGAGCGATCCCTGTGAAAAGCAGAAAGCGGGGGGGGGAGGGAAAAATGTGTTTGGTAGTGGGATCCCGTTGGAGGTGGCGGAAGTTACGGAGAATTATACGTTGGACCTGGAAGCTGGTGGGGTGGTAGGTGAGGACAAGGGGAACCCTATCCCGAGTGGGGTGGTGGGTGGATGGGGTGAGGGCAGATGTGCAGGAAATGGGAGAGATGCGTTTGAGAGCAGAGTTGATGGTGGACGAAGGGAAGCCCCTTTGTTTAAAAAAGGAAGACATCTCCTTCGTCCTGGAATGAAAAGCCTCATCCTGAGAGCAGATGTGGCGGAGATGGAGGAATTGTGAGAAGGGGATAGCCTTTTTGCAAGGGACATGGTGGGAAGAGGAATAGTCCAGGTAGCTGTGAGAGTCTGTAGGCTTATAGTAGATATCAGTAGATAGGCCGTCTCCAGAGATGGAGACAGAAAGATCAAGAAAGGGGAGGGAGGTGTCAGAAATGGACCAGGTAAATTTGAGGGCAGGGTGAAAGTTGGAGGCAAAGTTAATGAAGTCAACGAGCTCAGCATGCATGCAAGAGGCAGCGCCAATGCAGTCGTTGATGTAGCGAAGGAAAAGAGAGGGATGGATACCGGTATAGACTTGGAACATGGACTGTTCCACAAAGCCAACAAAAAGGCAGGCATAACTGGGACCCATACGGGTGCCTATGGCTACACCCTTGGTTTGGAGGAAGTGGGAGGAGCCAAAGGAGAAATTATTGAGAGTAAGAACTAATTCCGCTAGACGGAGGAGAGTGGTGGTAGAGGGGAATTGGTTAGGTCTGGAATCCAAAAAAAAGCAAAGAGCTTTGAGACCATCTCGGTGGGGGATGGAGGTATATAGGGACTGGACGTCCAGAATAAAAAGTACTGGTCATTAGAAATGCAGGGGTGGGCTGTCGGCCATGCCCTCTCCCCCCCAGAGCATCACACTGCCCCCCGCCAGAGGGGTCATCCATCCCCAGCAACCCCAGAATCCATAACAAAGTCCAATAACAAATCCAAAAGCTCTGGTGGGTGTGGACACTGACGCCTGTTTGTGTGAGGCAAGAGGCAGGGTACCCATGTGTCACTTCCTTCCTTCAGCCTCACTGGATTAGTGATGGCCAAGAGCTGACAAGGTGCCAGCTGCTCCTGGTGTAGCATGACTGCCTTCCACCGCTCAGGCAACCGCATCAGAGATGAGGTTGAGCACCTCTCCCTTCCAGTGCTTCCAAGCCCGGGAGATAGTCCCTCCTTCCATTAGATTAGATACAACTTTTTTATCATTATGCCAAGTACAGATACAAAGCCAAATGAAATGCAGTTAGCATCTAACAAGAAAGCAAAGAATGGTGTTATTTACAAAATTACTGTGAATAAAAAGTAACTGCTACAGCACACAAATATAAGAGTACTGAGACAGTACAATATGGGTGCAATACTGCTTAGCGCTGTGATGTGAGGTTCACCCGTTGTCACAGCCTCAGGGAAGAAGCTCCTCCTGAGCCTGCTGGTGTGGGAGCGGAGGCTCCTGTAGCGCCTACCAGATGGGAGGAGAGTAAAAAGTCCATGGTTAGGGTGAGATGTATCCTTGATAATGAAGGGCAGTGCTGCAAACCAGGCAGCGGCCCAACGCAACACAGCTGAACCAGGGGCAAGCGACGGTGATGGCCCTTCAGGTGACAGCCAGTGACCACCTCCCCACCATGGACCAGCAACTGCACAGCGAACAGGTGAGTGATCCCGGGCTGGCCCGGGTGAGGGAATAGCAGTAGACCCATACTGGGGCCGCCACCATGTACTGCTGCGTTGGCACCCTAGGCTGGCGGCCTGGCCCCTTCTGGGACGTGCAAGCGTCGCAACAGTGCACGGAGAGCTCCATGCCCTGCCTGCACCCAGGCCAGTAGAAATAAGCACGCAGCCTGCCCAATGTCTTTGCAACTCTGAAACGGCCGGCCCCCACCTGTCCGTGCACCAACCACAGTACCATGGCTTGGAGCCCCTGAGGGACCACTAGCTGTAAGAGATGTCTGCCATCATCGGACAACTGCCACTGCCGGAACACCAAGCTGTCACGCACCACCAGCAATCCCTACTGAGAGTATAGGGCAAACATGAGGAAATCTGCAGATGCTGGAAATTCAAACAACACACACAAAATGCTGGTGGAACACAGCAGGCCAGGCAGCATCGATAGGGAGAAGCACTGTCGACGTTTCGGGCCGAGACCCTTCATCAGGACGTTGAGAGTATAGGGCTTTGGTCTCTGGGACCAGGGTGGAGACTTATGCACACGCCGGCTGTCGTCCCACACTCAGCCATTCACTCACCCGGGCCAGCATGGGATCGCTCACCTGTTCGCTGCGCAGTGGTCGCTGGCTGTCACCTGAAGCGCAGTCACACTCACTTGTCCTTGGTTCAGCTGGGTTGAGTTGGGCCCCTGCCTGGTTTGCTGCACGGCCGCTGTGAAACCAGTAGAGGTTGTTGCCCCTGCTGGGTTCACTTCCTGGAGCTGCCTTGCTGAAGAGCCATGGCTTTGGCACCAAGGTGTAGTGTTGCCCCTGACACATCCACACAGGCCCTCCAGCTGAACAGCAGGTCCAGCCCAAAAGTGCAGGACTCTTGGATGTTGGCGAGCCATGCCTCATGGTCCACTGAGTTTTTCCTCACTGCAGTGTGAGGGAAGAGGAGGCTGCACATCGCTGCACAGTCACCTGCGACCATAGCCAGCTGGACCACTGTCGTTGTCCATTGAGGTGGGGATGGCTGGTCTATGTTGGGGAGAACACCAGGACAGGTAATAGTGATGGTTGACCCTGTGTCCACCAATGCATAGCAGCTGATGCCCTCTACTACGCATTCCTCTATGCTCTTCACCCAGTCGGCCCACCCGGAGGGGCAGCGATAGAGGGACTCTGCTGGAAGATTTGGACAGCACTCCCCACAAGGCATTTCCCAATGGCTGCTCTGAGCTATGGCGTGGTACTGATGCGGGGCAGTCCCGAGCCAAATGACCTGCCTCACTGCACTGGCAGCAGAGATCGTTTCATCGCCTGTGGCAGGGTTGGCGCAGTGCTGCTTGGACCTGCCTCACGGGCTTCTCCTCGTCGGTTTCCTCCTCACCCTCGGTGACACAAGCCCGGGCTCGCTGCATGTGGGGCAATGCTGGATCACTTTGGGGGGCTAAAATTGCTTATGCCCTCTCCAGCTCATCCAGCAATGATGGTAACATTAGCTGAACATCCTGCCAAAGGTGCTACGACACCATCGCCTTTACAAAGGCGTGGAGGGCAAGCTCTTCCTGGGCTGCGAGAGGGAACTCAGGGTAGCCATGACAAGCACAGTAGTGGAGATCTGCTGCAAGTATCCCCAGGTTTTCTGCCATACGGCACTGTTTGCTGCACAGCTCTTCCCTCGTTGCTTCAGCCAACGGCCTCTGCTCGAAATGCCGCTCAAGCACCACTATGAGAGCCCTGTAGTCACACTGCTTCACTGGCGTTAGGTTGAGGAGGGCCCGCAGGGCATCTTCCTGCAGTGACAAGGCAAGGTGTATTGCCGTCTCAGTGGGGTTCGGCATTGTGCCATGTGACAAGTTTGACTTGTGCCAGGAAAAGCTCCAGGCGGTTGGTGCCATTGTATCTGGGGAGCTTCAGGGTAGAAATCATCAAGGCCCTTTGATCCTCCTCTTGCTCCACTGCCGTCAGCCATGGTTCCTATCCTCCCATATCTACAGTGTTTTGGGTTCTCTGGTGTGGTTTGCTATGGAAGGGAGTGATGCGCTCCGCTCTATCCCTCAGGTTGGGGTGCCTGGGTATGCTTGTTCCATCAAGGTTCCCTGGGAAGGCACAATGCTCAGTTCCTAGGTTCTCCCTCCTGGTCTCATCTTCATGAACCCTGCCCATGGTTGTGGGGGAGGCATACTGCTCAGTCCCTCGTTTTATTCCCTGGGCCTTCAAGCACTCTATCCAACGTCATAGCTCTTCAATCTCATCGTCAATCTCGCATTCCACTCCTGACACCAAAGTGGCGAACATTTAGTCCATAATGACAGACAAGGATGCTCTTTAATTCAACAACCGTTTTTTTGTGATAAACACAAAACACACCGGGCACCATGACCTGGAGAGTGAACCCAACCAGTCTCATACACACCCGGGGAGGTGACCATCACACACCCCGGTTACAGTTAGGGTGACCTACAAATACACAAGCAAATAACTGTAAAACCCAAGCTAAAATTTAACAATAAATGAACTGGAATTTTCCACCATAATCCCACAAAAACATTTTAACACAAGGACAATAAACAATACTGGTCATTAGAAATGCAGGGACGAGCTGTCGACTATGTCCCCCACCACCGAGCGTCACAATATGTTTTTTTTTGAGTGAATATGCTTCGTTGATCACTATTTTAAATTAAGTTGCTCTCTATTTTTGAATGTTTACTTGTTATTTTGAGTGTTTTGCACCTTGTCCCAGAGGCATACTGTCTCATTCAGCTGTATCGGTGCTGCAGGCAGATATGATAGGGTCTTTTAAGAGACTCCTAGATAGGTACATGGAGCTTAGAAAAATAGAGGACTATGGGTAACCCTAGGTAATTTCTAAAGTAAGGACATGTTTGGCACAGCTTTGTGGGCCGAAGGGCCTGTATTGTGCTGTAGGTTTTCTATGTTTCTATCTACATATGGTTTTCCTGATAATTAAACTTGATTTGATTTTTATGGAATGGGGATCTAGAAAGGGCTAAAATGTCAAAAAGGAATTTCAGAGCTTAGGAACAAAGCAGCAAAGGCTAGAGGTCATAGGCCAAGGGTAAAAGGTGAAATAATTAAGGGGAACCAGAGGGGGAACTTCTTCACTTGGAGGGTGGTGAAAAAGCAGCCAGTGGAAGTCATGGATGCGGGTTTGAATGCAACATTTAAGAGAAGTTTTGATACATAAATGGGTGGGAAAGGTCTGGAGGCCTATGGTCCATATATGGGTCAATGGGACTAAGAAGGCAAAAAATTCAACATGGACTAGATGGGCCAAGGATCTGTTTCTGTGCTGTACTGCCCTTTTCTTCAGTCAGACCACTCATAGCAATATACCTCCTGTCCTTCATAAAAAAAGAGATCTGATTAATTCGTATACTACTGTTGCCAGGAAACTAAGGTGAATCCTTGCTTCCTCGATTCCTGCATTCATGTAGTTGCAAGGGATGTATTGAGTCAGTGTCTTGGATGTGAGTGAGCATTGGAACACAAGAGAAAGAAGGAAGATTAGGCCTATGGCTCCTACATTTAAAGAGCTTGTGGCTAACCTTTATTTCAGCTCCACTTTACTGCAATGAACGTCCTTAGCTCCCACTTAAGATAAAAATTCTGGCTTTAAAATACTGAGTGATACTACAGTCGTCTTCAACTGAAACTCTGGCCTTCTGGTTCCTGAACCCCAAACAAGGCAAAATATAATTCCCCATTAAGCTATGCAAGACTTTTTTTCCACTAAGATCATCCCTCATTTATCAGACTCCAAGATAAATATAGACCCAATGTGCCCCAACATCAATATTCATCATAGATCCCCATTCGATGTATATCTTCCCTTGGGTAGGGAGATCAGACCTGTGTTCTGCAACCCTCTCACTGACAGCCTACGTCACTGCAGAAAGATGTCTCATCTGTTCCTCACCATCCCAGCAGTAGATGGCCAGAGCACATAGTGACACCGGGAGGAGATGAAATGGCAGCCGCGCGCTCTGCCTCGGGAGCCTGAGAAACACAGGGAAAAAAGCACTGACTGGTAGATCAGGGACTGAAACAATGACCTCAGGCAACTGTGGTGTACTAGTTGGTGCACATTGCTTTATAGTGGTTGGTGTCAATCCCCATGCTGTTTGTAAGGAGCTTGCATGTTCTTGCTGAGACTGTGTGGGTTTCCTGTGGGTGCTCCAGTTTCCTCATACATTCCAAAGACTATGGTTAGTGTTAGTAAGTTGTGGGCATGTTATGTTGGCACTGGTTAAATCAGGTTGTGTAGCCCAGGGTGGCAACAGAGACAAGTTCCCATTACCTATTCAATTCTCCCAATGGCATGCACCCAAATAGCCTCTGACAACCAAGTCCAGCTCCTGGCCTTCACATGTGGCTTAAAAACTAAGCTTGGCAGAAGTTTTTCTACTGACAGGAAAAGGTGAAAGGCAAGTTGCTGGCGCCATAAAACCAGTCACTTTGGCCAGGTGGGACTTGTCAACAGTGGTTGGCAACTCACTTGGAAGAAGGAAAGCTTTGATCTCAAAGTTTCACTGCCTTGTAGCTATACCCACTCATGGAGAAGGCTTCGGGAGTAAACCCTGAGGAGAAAATCCAGAGCTGGAGTCTCCAGGGCAGTCCTATGTTAAGCTCAATGCTGAATGGCAACTCCTGCGGTGCTGGTGCCCAACTATACTGGTCCCTGCCGTCCTTTGGGTTCATCAGCTGCATGGAGAGGGGGAGCTTGCTATATGGGCAACAGCTTTTTCTCCACGTTGTATTACCTTGGCTTGTGTATCTAGACAGCTAGGACGCAACATCCATGGTCGACTCTGATCAACGGCGGCCTGGCAACACTTGCACATTGCCTCCACCACAATCCCCACTGATTTTATCTGTCTCAAATGACACACTTCACAAGCATGTTTCAATCTACACATGACAAATACATTTAATCTTGTTAAATTAAGCTTATCAGTTCCTTTTAAAACTCAGTTAATGTTTGTAAGCAGCTGCCGGACCTGCTCATTCATTTTCAAAACAGAGTGAAACATTTTGAAGAGTCAGACATGGGTAACAAAGGAACTGAAGGAAATTCACATTAGACAGAAAATGGTGTTGGGTAGACTGATGGGATTGAAGGCTGATAAATCCCCAGTGCCTGATGGTCTGCATCCCAGGGTACTTAAGGAGGTGGCTCTAGAAATCGTAGATGCATTGGTAATCAGTTTCCAGTGTTCTATAGATTCAGGATCAGTTCCTGAGGATTGAACAGTAGCAAATATTATCCCACTTTTTAAGAAAGGAGGGAGAGAGAAAACAGGGAATTATAGACCAGTTAGCCTGACATCATTGGTGGGGAAGATGCTGGAGTCAATTATAAAAGATGAAATAGTGGCACATTTGGACAGCAGTAACAGGATCGGTCCGAGTCAGCATGAATTTACGATGGGGAAATCATGCTTGACTAATCTTCTGGAATTTTTTGAGGATGTAACTATGAAAATAGACAAGGGAGAGCCAGTGGATGTAGTGTACCTGGACTTCCAGAAAGCCTTTGATAAGGTCCCACATGGGAGATTAGTGGGCAAAATTAGAGCATGTGGTATTGGAGGTAGGGTACTAACATGGATAGAAAATTGGTTGGTAGACAGGAAGCAAAGAGTAGGGATTAACGGGTCCTTTTCAGAATGGCAGGCAGAGTACCGCAAGGCTGGGTGCTAGGACCACAGCTATTTACAATATACATTAATGATTTAGATGAAGGGATTAAAAATAACATTAGCAAATTTGCGGGTGACACAAAGCTGGGTGGCAGTGTGAAATATGAGGAAGATGTTAGGAGAATGCAGAGTGACTTGGACAGGTTGGGTGAGTGGGCAGATGTAGTTTAACGTGGATAAATGTGAGGTTATCCACTTTGGTGACAAAAACAGGAAGACAGATTACTATCTGAATGGTGTCAAGTTAGGAAAAGGGGAAGTACAACGAGATCTAGGTGTTCTTGTACATCAGTCACTGAAAGTAAGCATGCAGGTACAGCAGGCAATGAAGAAAGCTAATGGAATGTTGGCCTTCATAACAAGGGGAGTTGAGTATAGGAGCAAAGAAGTCCTTCTGCAGTTGTACAGGGCCCTGGTGAGAACACACCTGGAGTATTGTGTTCAGTTTTGGTCTCCAAATTTGAGGAAGGCATTCTTGCTACTGAGGGAGTGCAGCGTAGGTTCATAAGGTTAATTCCTGGGATGGCAGGACTGTCATATGTTGAAAGATTAGAGCAACTGGGCTTATATACACTGGAATTTAGAAGGATGAGAGGGGATCTGATTGAAGCGTAAGATTATTAAGGGATTGGACACGCTAGAGGCAGGAAACATGTTCCCGATGTTGGGGGAGTCCAAAACCAGAGGCCACAGTTTAAGAATAAGGAGTAGGCCATTTAGAACGGAGTTCAGCAAAAACTTTTTCACCCAGAGAGTTGTGGATCTATGGAATACTCTGCCTCAGAAGGCAGTGGAGACCAATTCTCTGGATGCTTTCAAGAAAGAATTAGATGGAGCTCTTAAAGATAGAGGAGTCAAGGGATATGGGGAGAAGGCAGAAACAGGGTAGTGATTGTGGATGATCAGCCATGGTCACATTGATTGGCATTGCTGGCTTGAAGGGCCGAATAGACTACTCCTGCACCTATTGTCTATAGTCTATTATTTTATCTGACCCCTTTCCTAACAAAGAGGAGGGAATGTTTGTCATGAGACTTCCGTCACTCAGTAACAAGAGTAAAGAAAATGAATGAATATCGGGGATTCCTGATCTTCTATTTAATGTCAAGTAGGCGCCAGTCCAAAATGACAATTTAAGGACAGACACAGATCAGGTCTAGTTCCTGTGATGTGCCTTTTCTATCTCAGTGCTCTTGATCTAGTTTCAAGGTACTCTTCTTTGCTCATCTTTAATACTTCTCAATGCTTCTCTTCGCCCTTTACAATTTTGTCTGCCTTTTACATTGCAACTCATCCTGCTGACTGAAATTTTTCCCTATCAACAGCCTCTCCTCACTACACATTGCCTCTGTTTGTAAACCAGCTACCTTATCTTCAGCTCTATTATCTAACTTTCCTCTGTGCTGCATTAACAAACTTTCCTGCTAGATTATCAGTCCCCCTCCAGTTCAGGTGCAAACTGTTCCTTCCGAAAAGGTCCCACCTTCCCTGGAAGAGAGCCCAATGATCCAAACATCTTACGTCCTCTCTCCTACATCCTCTCCTTTGCCATGTATTAAACTGTAGTTGTGGTTTCACTAGCATGTGGCATGGGTAGCAATCCTGAGATCACAACCCTGGAGGTCCTGCCCTTTAACTTAGCACCTGACTCCCTGAACTGCCTATGCAGAAACTTTTCATTCATTCTACCCATGTCATTGGTACCACACTCTTTCATTCTTGAATGTAAAGCCTCATCCTGAGAGCAGATGCAGCGGAGACAATGGAAATGAGAGAAAGGGGTGGCGTTTTTACAAGTAATGTGGGAAGAGGTAATATCCAGGTAGCTGTGAAAGTCTGTGGGTTTATAATAAACATGAGTAGATAAGATGTCTCTTGAGACAGAGACAGTGAGTTCGAGAAAGGGGAGGTAGGTGTCAGAAATGGACCAGGTAAATTTGAGGTAAATTTGAGGGCTGGATGGAAGTTGGAGGCAAAGTTGATGAAGCAATGAGTAGCACCAATGCAGTTGTCAATGTAGCGTAGGAAAAGTGGGAGATGGAGATCAGTGTAGGCTTGGAATATAGACAGTTTCACACAGCCGACAAAAAGGCAAGCATAGCTGGGACCCATGTGAGTGCCAGTGGGACAGCAGTATTTTCCGCCAAGGGGGCAGTTATGTAGCAGTCAGTAAACTAATGCTTGATATTGTAGCTGATTTTAATTTGACACAAATAGTTAGACATTCTACTAGAGGAAGTAACATACTGGACTTATGCTTTGTGTCAAATCCAGCTTTAGTTGTAAATCACCATGTCACTGCAGGGATTAGCGATCATGATGTTGTTGTGAATGCAAAGCTTACTGTGAAATTAATTAACCCCCCCCCCCCAAAGGAAAATATTTTTGTGCAGGAAAGCAGATTTTAATGGAATTGCAGAACTTGTTAGTGATTTTGTCCAATCACTAGCTAAGGAATATCTAACTTCCAAGAGGTCCTATGTAGCGCCTGAGGAACAGGGCGTGAGGTCTACTGTTTCGGGAGCAGTGTCACTGTTTGTACCTGGATTGGGTTCTTGTTTCTGCAGGAAGGGTTGGCGAGTTATTTAGCAGTCATGAGGACATGACTTTTGTTGGTGGGGGAAGAGTGTAAGGGACTTCTTCTTTATGTTACTGCGTATGTTAATCAAAATGGCTTCTTTGTATTGTTAAAAGTAAGAATGCTTCTTTGTTATGATAACTGGAGAGAGAGTGCTTTCCCTTGCAGCTTGTTTGGGTTAAAATTACTGATAATGGGTATTGTATTCCTTTGTTGACCAATTGGGATAGATGTTATTTTCTCTTCTGGGTCTGTAAGTTATTGTTGGTGGGCTTTTGGGGAGTCAGCGCGAGGGGGTGAGAAAGAGAGGACGCGATGCTGTAAGCTGGGTGATGGAACGGACCCCGAGCGGGGGTCCGAGGCCAGGGTTTTCGGCGAGGGGAGGAGACGAAGACAGGCGTGCCAGGGGTGCTTGGTTGATCACTTCAGGTGGTCCTGAGTTATGAGTCGAGGAGGTCTGAGGGGATCGAATGGTAGCCAGAAGACTTTGTTAATTGAGCTCCAACGGTTGTGCACAAAGTGGTTTGGACTTTGATAAGTTTGACGCCTTTTACCTTTCCTTTTATATTGTATCTCTATAAAGTGAATTCATTTAATCACATGTGGTGTACTGTCTGTTATTTGACGTGGCGGGGACATCATACAGCATCTACACAAGCTGATTACCCAGTTTGGCGGGGCCAAAGGCTGCTCCCCCTAGATGGAAGCGAGTTGAGTGAGCTTACCGGGGGTTACAATTATGCTATGCATGTCAGTCACAAAGTTAAATCAATCAACACGACACATAACATGAAAGGAAAGATTCTTGAACCAGTCACCCACCACCCATATCTTGGTGTTGAAATTAACAAGGATCTTAACTGGGCATGCTACATCAGATTACAACCAAGGCAAACAAAATGCTGGGTATCCTGTGAAGAAACCTCCACTCGTGTAGTAAATCCATCAAGATTGTGGCATACAAGACACTCGTCTGTCCAAAGCTTGAGTATTGTATGGCCATAAGGGATCCCCATCAAGCTAACAGTATGAAGTCCATCGAAAAAATCCAATGCCGTGCTGCTCGTTTTGTGCTAAACAATTACAGCAGGAAATCCAGTGTCACCAACATACTCTCTAACCTTCAATGGGAACCACTTGAAAACTGATGTACTAAGCTACGGTTAATCTCCATTTTCAGAGAAGTTCACAACATCACTCCATCAAACATCCAAATTCGTCACAGGGTCAGTTCAACTTGACAGCAAACTGGACCTTACATACCAGAAACCCCTTCATTCAGCAAGATTTGCTACCGATACTCCCTCTACCCAGGATCAACAAGAGAGTGGAATCTTCTGCCACCAGACCTGTGCAGTATTTCTGACATTAATATTTTTAAAGATAGACTCAATCAAATCAGTTAGGGGAACTAGTCAAAAAAGCTCACTTTACAATTTAACTCTCATGTTGTTCACACCAACTGCGTGTTATAACAGCCGTCCGGCAGTACCAAGCAGAAGCCCATGGCTACCCCTTTCATTTGAAGGAAGTGGGAGGAGCAAAAAGAGAAATTATTAAGAGTGAGGACAAGATTCACTAGACAGAGGAGAGTGGTGTGGAGGGTAACTGGTTGGGTCTGGTATCCAGAAAGAAATTAATTACTTTGAGGACTTCTTGGTGGGGGATGGAAGTGTTTAGGAACTGGATATCCATAGTGAAAATAATATGATAGAGGCCAGGGAATTTGAAATCACTGAAAGAATCCAGAGTGTGTGAAGTGTTACGGATGTAGGTAGGAAGGGACTAAACTATGGGAGATAAGACAGAGTTGTGGTATGCAGATATGAGATCAGTGGGGCAGGAACAAACTGAAAATATGGGTCTACTGGACAAGTGATTTGTGGATCTTAGGTAAGAGGTAGAAACAGGAGGTGTGGGGTACGGGAACTGTGAGGTTGGTGGCAGTGCATAGGAGATCCCCAGAGCTAATAAGGTCAGTGATCATGTGGGAGACAATACCCTCCTGCTCTTTCAATCAGGTCATGGTTTATTTTTTTTTAATCTTGGTGTCACTTTTTAAACTACATGGATAATGTATCTTCTTGAATTAACACCAGATGTCAAAAGAACCAGCCAATAATATAACATCAGACAAATATTAAAGGTATCCCCTCTAACCATTGTATTGCAACTAATTTATTTTGCTCTTCTTCTTCTTCTCCTCCTCCACCCATTTCTTTCTTCTCTCAGTCAATTTCTTCATAGTGTTTAATCCAAACTGGGAGAGTCGGTAACAATCCGGAAACAACGTTTCAATTAACCAATGCTGGAGAAACAGATGGGAGAAAAAGTTTTGTCAAAATAATTCAGCACCTAATTCATTTTAACTATTGCATGTACTCTCAATGGCTACTTTATTAGGTACACCTGTACACCTGCTTGTTAATAGAAATAACTGATCAGCCACTCATGTGGCAGCAATTCAGTGCTTAAAAGCACGTAAACATAGTCAAGAGGTTCAGCTGTTGTTCAGACCAAACATGGAAATATTGGTCTAAGCGACTTTGACTGTGGAATGATTGGACAGAGTGATTGGGTATCTCAGAAACTGCTGATCTCCTGGAATTTCCATTGTCTAGAGTTTATATAGAATGGTGCAATATAGAATGGAGTGGATGGGCTACAACAGAAGACCATACTGGGCTCCACTCCTGTACATCATAAAATGCCCCCGAGTGCATTACTCTGACCAGCAGCAAATCTTCTCGGCCAAACAACACAGACTGTTGTTCTTAATGTGCTCTTGCCTGTGGCTTTAGCTTTCTTTAAACTTGCTTATGTTTGTATACTTAACTATTTTGTGAAGTTTTATTAACATTTGGTCTTATAGTTCTGCAGTTTCTTTGCAAAGTTGAAGTGTAATACAGTCAATGAGAATTCAGAAGGATGAGGAGGTAATTTCACTGAAACCTACAAAATAGTTTCAGGGCTAGATAGAATTTTGAAATGTCTAGTCACTTTTAAGGAAGACAAATGCAATTTTGGGAGGACTAGAATGTAATGCTGAGGCTTTATAAGGCATTGGTCAGAGTGCACTCGGAGTGCCCTCTTGATCTCTTTATCCAAGAAAGGATGTGCTGGCATTGGAAAAGGCCAGAGAAATTCATGAGAATGATCCCAGGAATGAGAGGGTTAACATGAGGAGTGTTTGATGGCTCTGGGACTGTACTTGGTGGAGTTTAGAAGAATGAGAGGGATCTCATTGAAACCTATTGAATATTAAAGGTGAGGGGAATAGGTTCAAAGAGGATGTAAGGGGTAAGTTTTTTTAAACTCAAAGGGTGGTTGATGCCTACAATGTGCTTCCTGGTATGGTGGTAGAGGCAAATACATTAGCAGCTTTTAAAAGACATTTCAATATGCACATGAATAATAACATAGAGACATAGAAACATAAAACAACCCACAGCACAATACAGGCCCTTCATCCCACAATGCTGTGCCAAACATGTATTTACTTTAAAAATTACCTACAGTTACCCATAGCCCTCTATTTTTCTAAGCTCCATATACCTATCCAAGAGTCTCTTAAAATACCCTATCGTATCCACATCCACTGCCATTGCTGCAAGCCCTTTCCACACACTCACCACTCTCTGCGTAATGAACTTACCCCTGACATCTCCTTTGTACCTACTTCCAAGCACCTTAAAACTGTGCCCTCTCGTGTTAGCCACTTCAGCCCTGGGGAAATGCCTCTGACTATCCACATGCCTCTCATCATCTTATACACCTCTATCAAGTCACCTCTCATTCTCCGTTGAGTTCACTCAACCTATTCTCATAAGGCATGCTCCCCAATCGAGGCAACATCCTTGTAAATCTCCTCTACACCTTTTCTATAGTTTCCACATTCTTCCTGTAGTGAGGTGACCAGAACTGAGCACAGTACTCCAAGTGGGGTCTGACCAGGGTCATATATAGCTGTAACATTACCTCTGAGCTCTTAAACTCCATCCCAGGGTTGATGAAGGCCAATTCACTGTATACGTTCTTAAACACACAGTCAACCTGCGTAGCAGCTTTGTGTTTCCTATGGACTCAGATCCCAAGATCCTTCTGATCCTCTACATTGCCAGGAGCCTTACCATTAATACTATATTATGCCATCAGTTTTGCATCCTATTGATGTCCCATTGTAAACGCTGATAGTCCTTCACACTATCCACAACACCCCCAACCTTTGTGTCATCGGCAAATTTACTAACCCATCCCTCCACTTCCTCATCCAGGTCATTTATAAAAATCATGAAGAGAAGAGGTCCCAGAACAGATCCCTGAAGCACACCACTGGTCACCGACCTCCATGCAGAATATGACCGGACTACAACCACTCTTTGCCTTCTGTGGTCAAGCCAATTCTGGATACAGAATGCAAAGTCCCCTTGGATTCCATGCCTCCTTACTTTCTCAATAAGTCTTGCATGGGGTACCATGCTGAAATCCATATACACTACATCTGCTATTCTACCTTCATCAGTGTGTTTAGTCACATCCTCAAAAAATTCAATCAGGCTTGTAAGGCACAACCTGCCTTTGACAAAGCCATGCTGACTATTCCTAATCATATTATGCCTCTCCAAATGTTCATAAATCCTGCATCTCAGGATCTTCCCTATTCCCTCAGCCACTCATTCATCTGTACTATCATCCTATTCCTGCCCTAACTAGCACGTGGTACTGGGAGTAAACCACAGATTACTACCTTGAGGGTCCTGCTCTAAGCCTCTTCCTCAGCTTCCTATACTCATTGTGCACAGTACCATGGTGAATTGTGTCTGCACATGGGTGGCTGGGAGGGAGGAAGGGGACTTGTTCTGTTGATGTTATTGTTGTTGCTTGTGGTGTTCTGCAGAACATTGTGGGTATGCTGTGCTGGCACTGGAATGTCTGGTGACACGTTCGGTGCTAACACAACCGACACATTTCACTGAATGTTCCGTTATATGTGATAAATAAGTGAATGTAAATATGAATCTCAGCACAGTGAAGTATAACCACAAACAAGAGAAAATCTGCAAATGCTGGAAATCCAAGCTTCTTCTTCTTCTTCATGTGCCTTGCGCGTTACACGCTTGGGCGACCCTGGTTCTCCACATCGAACGATCCCTTGTAGCGTCAATCATATCTCGCACATTTAGGTCTGTTAGTTCTCTCACACTGTCCGTATATTTTCTTCTTTGCCTTCCTCTTCCACGTTTCCCAGGCATACGACCTTGTACTGTAAGGCATTCTATTTCTCCCTTTCTTATGACTTGGCCCAGGAAATTAAGTTTCCTCTCATTTAATGTTCTCATTAAAGATCTTTCTGTATGGGCACGTTGGGAGTACTGTCTCATTAGTTACCCTATCTCTATATGATATTTTCAGCATTCTTCTAAGAAACCACATTTCTGTTGCTTCCAAGTTTCTTTGTTCTGGTGTTATAGTCCATGTTTCGGAAGCATACAGCAAGATTGACCAGATGTAACATTTTAGTAGCCTGAGCCTTGTTGTCATAGAAATATGTCTATCGGTTAAAATGGGTATCATTTTTTAGAAGCTGGTTTCGTCAATGGCAATTCTTCTTTTTATTTCTACTTCTAGCATCTTGTGATATAAAGCTACCAAAGTAATTAAAGCTGGTCTTTTGTTCAATCCCTTGGTTACCGATGTACAATTGGTAGTTGGGCGTACCCTGCTGTTTTGATGTTACCATACATTTTGTATTTTTTACAGTTGATGGTCAGACTAAAATCTGCACTTGTTTGTACTACTTTGTCTAGGAGGATTTATAGGTCTTCTACAGCCTTGCTATTAGGGTGGTATCGTCTGCATATCTTACATTATTAATGTTAACACCTCCAATTTTTATCCCATCTAGGTCTTCTATTTCTCTAAGAATCATTTCACAATACATATTAAATAATTCCGATGAGGCAACGCATCCCTGTCTAACTCCTCTTGGAATTTTAGTCCAAATACTTGTATTATCATCCATTTTTACCGCTGCCGTTTCATTCCAATATAAATTTTGAAGCAGTTGTTGGTCCCTTCCGTCAATGTTTAGTTTAGCAAGAATTTAAAATAATTTTTCATGTTGCACTTTGTCGAATGCTTTAGTGAAATCAATAGAACATAAAAACACATCATTTTTGACATTCAATTGCCCTTTCTCAAGGCATTCGTAGTATGGAACTTGCCTTATTAGTTGCTCTATCCTCAATAAACCTATAATGCAGTTTAGAAGTTAGAAATCCAAGCAACACACACAAAATGCTGGAGGAACTCAGCAGGCCAGGTGGCATCTATGGAAAAGAGTAAACAGACGATGTTTCAGGCCGAGAAGGGACTCTGCCTGGCCTTCTGCGTTCCTCCAGCTTTTTGTGTGTATTACAGTGAAGTACATGTGACTACAGTTTACGTGACCCAAGTATAATCCTTTATTCACTGGGTGTTCACCTTTCACATGAAGTGTCCAAACGTAGGCTGAAAAGATGTGTGTTGTGTTCATTCCCCACATAGAGTTTGCACACTCAACTGGGGGCGAGGTGTTGTCAGGGTGGTCACCGAGCACCTTAACAATTATTCCAGTTAATACAGAGGATAGTTCATTTGCCATGTTCAGCTTGACCCCAAATCATAGTAATGGTGCAGCATTCCACCACACTCTTTGACCACTTACCTGAAGTGCATGGGAAATGCATCCTCTTGTCTGCTCTGTTATTCCAACAGTGTTCAATGCTTCTCGGGCGTAGTCATCTGCCCGCTTCACCAGCAGACCAGTATCCATGTTGTTTGTTAAATTGGTGGAAACTAATAGAGGCATTACACACTGGAAAACAAAATTTATTTCAGTGGTGGTGCATGATTTTTAAATTGCTAATGTATGTTTCTTATATAGTTGAAACTAACAATAGATAAACATTATTTGTCACATGTACATCGAAACATACAGTGAAATGCATCACTTGCGACAAATCAAATCGTTGAGCGTTATGCTGCGCAGCCTGCAGTTGTCACCCTGCTTCACAACGTCCCACAAGTTACTAACCTGAACCTGGAAGTGTTTTAGAATGTGGGAGGAAAGTGGAACACCTGGATATTAAGTATATCAGAGAACATATGGTCTAATGTTCTTGGTCACGGGCAAGGAAGAACAAATAACTTCTGGAGAGTAGTCCTTGTTGAATGACAATAGATGAGCCAAGTCCCACAATACAGCCCGTTAATCTGCTTCCCATATGGAGATTTCAAATACTGAAAGACCTAGATAGAGTTCAAGGTTCAAAGCAAAGTACTCAAATCTCACCCTATACAACACCGCATTTGATTTTCTTGCAGGCATACACAGGAGATCAGAGAAACAGAATAGAATCAATAAAAGACTGCGCCCAACAGGATGGACAAACAACCAGTCTAAAAAAGGCAACTGTTATGAATGTGCAGCAACTCTGAGGGGCCGAAGGTTACAAAGTCGCCCCCTCCTTTTCGAGAATCGCAAGATCACTATTAATTCGGGTCTGAGACCCAGGAAATGAGAGAGAGACGTCCAGAATCCACAAGATTTGGAATGTGTCCTGGCCTCAGCGAAACAGAACCATTGATAACGGCTATTGTCTCTTGGAGACGGAATTGTGTATTGAGTACTGTACTATTCATTGAAACCCCTCAGGGGACAACCAGAGTGGTCTGGTTGAGGGATTGCATCATCCCAACCTGATTGACATCTGAGACCCCGTGAGTAAGGATAAAAGAGGGTCTGGGGAACAACCCCTTCAGACGCACCAGGAGAAACGCTAGAAATCCCATGACAGCATTTAATAGCGACAGCCAGTGGGGGCTCGTGTGCGTCCTCCCTTGCCTGGGTTGGCGGCCTCACCACGGAAGAACGGCTTAGCTAAAGGAGAGGCCACAAGTGAACGGCCACGACAATGAGACTCCTGACGGATCAAAATCATAAAGGTTGGAAAACCCATATGTTCCCATTCTATTCCTATTTCTCTCTCTCTCTCCAACAAAGTGCAACACAGCGACAACCAAAAGACGGCAGCTTGTGGAACTGCAGTGAACTGTATATTTCCATCGGACAATTCATTATCCCCTAGACAACGCTAGAGCTTATTTCTTATTATTATTATACCCGCACCTTTAGATTTAGTATTGATGACGTATATTATCGGTATATTTGCATTGATATTATTTTTACTAATAAATACTGTTAAAAATAGTATCATCAGACTTCAACGGACCTCTCTATCTTTGCTGGTAAGTGACCCAGTTACGGGATTCGTAACAACGTGGGGCCTCGTCTCGAGATTTGATACCAAATTGGAGGGCCAGTGAATCGGGCTTTTAAGTCCAAACATGGGTCTGGTTGTGTGGGTAACCAGACGGGAAACCAGCAAAGATGGACAAGATGAATTTATAGAAAACCCAACTCTGGAGGCGCTAGAGGCTGCCACAAAGTCAGACTTGATAAATATTGTGAAAGGACTAAATCTCGCAGAGGTGAGGTTGTCGATAAAAAAGCAGGAGGTGCGGAGGGCCATAACTCAGTATTATATTGTGAAGAATGTGTTTTCGGCTGAGGTATTGGAAAATATCCCTGAAAAGGTACCAGCTAGTGGAATGGCTCAGCTAAAGTTGGAGAAATTAAGGTTGGAACATGAAATTAAGTTAAAACAGCTGGAAGCAGCCGAAAAGGAAAAAGAAAGAGCCAACAAGCAAAGTGAGTCAGAAGTGGCCCAAAGATCAGTGGGTGGCGTTGTTACAAAGTGTGTTAAAAGGGAAGGCGCAATGGGCATATGTAGCATTGTCCATGGAGGAGGAAGAGGCGGAGAATTATGAGAAAGTAAAGGAGGCCATTCTTCAGACCTATGAATTGGTACCTGAAGCGTATAGACAAAGGTTCAGAAATTTAAAGAAAGGGTGGAATCAGACGTATACCGAGTTTGCCTATGAGAAGGGTGTGCTCTTGGATCACTGGTGTGCAGCAGAAATGGTGGAAGAAGATTTTTGGCATCTCAGGAAGTTAATTCTGATTGAGGAATTTAAAGGTTGTGTTTCGGATGATATCCGGATGTATTTGAATGAGAAGCCAAATAAGTCCATATCCGAATTTGTTAGGTTCGCAGATGAATATGCCCTAACCCACAAGACAAAGTTTTCCTCAAATAAAAGTTACCAGAGAGACCGTGGGAACGGTAGAGAAAGCCGCCGGCTGAGGCAGAGATTCAGCCGGGAGCTAGCGGTAAAATTAAGGAGGAGGAAAGGCAAGACGGCAGGAGAGGTCCTGGCATAACCTGTTTTAATTGTGGAAAGGTGGGTCATATTGCATCTAAGTGTCTTGCTCCAAGGAAGGAGATAGGAAAAGGGAGAGCAGCAGTCCCTACAGGATGTATTGTAGTGATCAGTAAATCAATGAGAAAGCCCCAGGTAGACAGAATACGAGAGGGGCCTGTGAAATGTATTTCAGAAGGAACTGTGTCTGTGAAAGAGGGAGACACACCAGTTCCAGTGCGGATCTGGAGAGACACGGGAGCTGAGCTGTCATTGATTCGCAGTACGGTACTAGACTTTGGTCGCGAGACTGGAGAGGTAGCTTTGAGAGGCATAGGAAAAGGGACAGAAGCGGTGCCCTTGCATAGGATCATTATAAATTGTGAGCTGGTATCTGGACCAGTTGAAATAGGGGTGCGATCAGAATTCCCGAGAACTGACGTAGACATCCTTCTGGGTAATGATTTAGCTGGTGGTGATGTTTGGTCGGCCATGGAGCTGATGAGCCAGCCTGTAAGTGTTGAGGTCCCGCCCCTAGGCTCCAAGATCTATCCTGCATGCGCGGTCACTCGCAGCATGTCGAGAAAGGCAGCTGAGAAAGAGACCAGTTTAAATCAGGCCAGTATCGATTTGGCCGAGACGTTTTTACCGACCCTGTACCAAGAGGAGTTAGAGGGTGGTAAAACAGAGAATAGGAAAGTGAAAGAGAGTAAGGGAGAGGGGGTAGAACTGCCCTTAGCCGGGAGGAAATTTATAGAGGCACGGAGTAAAGATGAGAAACAGATAAGGCTGTTAGAATGTCCAGGGTTGGACATGGATGATCTGTCTGGTTTGGCAGAACTGTTTGAAGAAGTTGAAAATTTTAAATGTGTTCCCGATAATGAAATGAGGGCAGTCCTAGATGAAAAGGATGCCATTACCTTGAAGAAGTCTGCTGGGTTGGCAGATGAGGTTGTTTCAGCCCGCGGGGTTGAGTTTACTCCGGAAGGGAGTTACCCAGAGAGTAACTGGGAGGATCAGGGTAACTTAAAATTTGAAAAGGGTATGGGTATTGAAAGCCTGGAAGAGGCAGATGTCCCATTTGAGTGTGTTCAAAATGTGGATGCACGTGGTACTGAACCTAGTAATGGAACTCAGAAAAAGTCTGAGGGATTTGATTCAGTTGAAAAGGAATGCAGTCCTTGTGGGTCAGATGGACTTGGTTCAGTGAAGAAAGGGTTAACCTTGGTATCAGTGGGAAGTGAGAGTTCCCAGGTGTTTGTGTTCGAAGGTGTTTTAAAAGTTAGTGAGGAGATAAAAGGTGGTGAGGTGAATATTATTTTTGAAGGGAAAGGGAAAAGTGTAGTTCCTAAATTGAATGAAGAAAATTTAAAGTCTAGATTGAAGTCAGAAGCAGCAACCAGGCTACAGGGACAATGGCTTGGTAACACGGTGCCTGCGAATCAATTACAGGTTGATTTGGAATGTAAAGGTGCCCCACGCGCTATTGTTGTTCAAGAGTGTGCTGTGAAGAGGCAGAATCTGAAATGCTGTTTGGACAAAGAGGGATCGCTTGCAGATTTTAAACTGAAAACTAATAGCATGAAGGGTCCTGAAGATAAAATTAACAACTTGCTTCAAAATAAAGAATTGTGTGGAAATTCAGCAAATGGGCTACGTTTGGAACACATTGTTGATAAAATAACTCCTATGAAAGGAGCACGCAAAAGCCTATTCCACACTGGTATACAAGTTAACCATGTGGGAGTTAACTGGAAAAGGGGAGAGGGTTGACTGGATGTCACTTTAAATAACAGGATCCGGTTTTAAGGGATTTCGACAAAGCATGTAACTAATAAAGACAACCCCATGGAAGATTGACTGTTAGGTTTGAAAGTAACATAAAGATTAGTATTTGCATGAACTTTTGTAGTATACACGTAAGCTAAGATCACAACTCTTTAGTTTTTGTTTGCTGAAGGAAAGGAATAAAAATAGGTGGTTATCAAATTGGAGTCTGATGCTACAAGAATTTATTAAGGTACAAGATGTTAAGATATTAAAGGAAGTGACAATGTAATCGCTAACTGTTTAGATGCTGAATTGAATGTATAACTGTATTACTCTGTAGTGAAAAAAAACTCTTTTGTATTGTGTTAGATTCTGAAATCCTGTAAGACCCTGTATTAATTTTTACCGATGGTAAAAATCTTAGAAGGAAGGGGGTGTTATGAATGTGCAGCAACTCTGAGGGGCCGAAGGGTACAAAGTCGCCCCCTCCTTTTCAATAATCGCAAGATCGCTATTAATTCGGGTCTGAGACCCAGGAAATGAGAGAGACGTCCAGAATCCACAAGGTTTGGAATGTGTCCTGGCCTCAGCGAAACAGAACCATTGATAACGGCTGTTGTCTCTTGGAGACGGAATTGTGTATTGAGTACTGTACTATTCATTGAAACCCCTCAGGGGACAACCAGAGTGGTCTGGTTGAGGGATTGCATCATCCCAACCTGATTGACATCTGAGACCCCGTTAGTAAGGATAAAAGAGGGTCTGGGGAACAACCCCTTCAGACGCACCAGGAGAAATGCTAGAAATCCCGTGACAGCGTTTAATAGCGACAGCCAGTGGGGGCTCGTGTGCGTCCTTCCCTTGCCTGGGTTGGCGGCCTCACCACGGAAGAACGGCTTTAGCTAAAGGAGAGGCCACAAGTGAAAGGCCACGACAACGAGACTCCTGATGGGTCAAGATCATAAAGGTTGGAAAACCCGTAGCGGTAACTGTTCCCATTCTATTCCGATTTCTTTCTCTCTCTCTCTCCAACAAAGTGCAACACAGTGACAACCAAAAGACAGCAACTTGTGGAACTGCAGTGAACTGTATATTTCCATCGGACAATTCATTATCCCCTAGACAACGATAGAGCTTATTTCTTATTGATTATTATTATACCCGCACTTTTAGATTTAGTATTGACGACGTATATTATCTATATATTTGCATTGATATTATTTTTGTGTATTTTTGCTAATAAATAGACAAAGAAGCAGTTTCAGTGACAGGTTACTATCGATGCAATGCTCCTCAGACAGGATGAAGAGGTCAATACTCCCCAATGCCATTAGGCTTTACAATTCTACCGCCAGGACTTAAGAACTTTTTAAAAGCTATTATTAATGCTTTTTGAGATAGTGATTTAGATGCATATCATATTTTTTACTGAGTTAAGTATTGTATGTAATTAGTTTTGCTACAACAAGTGTATGGGACATTTGGAAAAAAAGTTGAATTTCCCCATGGGGATGAATAAAGTATCTATCTATCTATCTATCTATCTAAAAATAGTATCATCAGACTTCAACGGACCTCTCTATCTTTGCTGGTAAGTGACCTAGTTATGGGGTTCGTAACACAACAAACTGTGCAAATAAAAAAGAAAAATATGATGATAATAATAAAAAATAAATAAGGAATCAATATTGAGAACATGAGATGAAGAATCCTTCAAAGTGAGCCCATAGGTTGTGGGAACAGTTCAGTGATGGGCAAGTGAAGTCATCCCCTCCGTTCAAGAGCCTGATGATTGAGGGGTAATAACTATTCCTGTACCTGGTGGTATGAGGCCTGAGTCTCCTGTACCTTCTTCCTAATGGTAGCAGTGAGAAGAGAGCATGGCCTGGGTGGTGGGGGCCCCTGATGATGGATGATGTTTTCCTGTGACAGTGCTCCGTGTAGATGTACTCAATAGTGGGGAGGGCTTTAACCATGATGTACTGGGCCGTATCCATTATTGTCTGTGCAAGGTCATTGGTGTTACCACACCAGGCCATGATGCAGCCAGTCAATGTTGTTATGAACCCCATAACTGGGTCACTTACCAGCAAAGATAGAGAGGTCCGCTGAAATCTGATGGTCCTATTTTTAAACGTTTTTATTTATAAAGGGGCACAAAAGTAAGGTTAATACAAACATTCAGATAACATACGTTGTCAATACTCAATCTAAAGCGTGGGTATAGTAATAATCAACCATAAGAAGTAGCTCTATCATTTGTCTAGGGGTAAAACTATTGTCCAATGGAAATATCAAAGTCTCTGAAGTTCATGCAGGCTTTTAGCCTTTCGGGGACCGCTGGGTCTCACGTGTTGGAGAGAGAAAATAAACTTGCCAGCCTTTTGGACTCAAATTGTTGAATCGGGAACGTGGGTTCCCCGTTGTCAGTTCGAAGTCCTTTTCGGAGTTATCAGCCACTCGTTCCCCAGGCTAGGGGAACCAAATCACACGTGGCTCCCGAACGGCTTCCCGTCCTCTCGGGAGCGATGAGCGATGGTGTCTCCTTCTGGTGCGTCGCTGGGGTACTGCCTCCTGCAGTCCCCTTTTTATCTTGACTTGCAGAGTTGTAGATGTCAATCAAGGTAGGGTGATACAATCCCCACCCCACATTGCCCGAGGGTGTCCATGTCCCTGATAGCTGGCACGTAGTATAGAGTCGCAATTCACACAAGTGTCTCTAAGAACAATGGTCAAATCCGTTGCATTGTCTCTCATTTCCTGGGTCCAAGACCTGAATTAATAGCGATCTTGCGATTCTCAGGAAGGAGGGGGCTGGTATCATAACACCTCCCCTCTAAAAAAAACGTTTTTTACCAGCGGTTGAAAACGGATTCGTACAGAGTCTTACAGGATTTTAGAATCTAACACAATACACAAGTTTTTTTTTCTAACAGAGCTATACAGTTATACATTTAATTCAGCATCCAAACAGGTAACGATTACAGTGGCACTTCCTTTAATATTTTTCCCCTCTTGTACCTGACTAAAGGCTGGTAGCATCAGATTTCAACTTAACAGGCAGGTTCCAAGGGGGTTGTCTTTGTTATTCACATGCTTTGTCAAAATCCTGTACAGCCAGTTGTTCTATTTAAAAATGGTGCCCCCATTAACCGTCACCTTTTTTTCGGTGAGTTTCTATGGGAGGAACTCGAGTAGTTTGGCAGGGTAAACTCCCATCCGCCTCATTCATAGGAGTTATGTTATCAACACCGGGTCCCAGACCTAGTTCATTTCCACCCAGTTCTTTAGTTTTAAGCAAGTTGCCAGTTTTCTCTTCAGGACCCGTCATGCTATTAGTTTCCAATTTAAGATCTGCAAGTGATCCCTCTTTGTTCAAACAGCATTTCAAATTCGGCTGATTCACACCACACCCTTCGAGTACAAACACCGGGGAACCTTTACTTCCCACAATTACCAGGGTTAACCCTGTCTTCACTGAACCCAGTCTATCTGACCCAAAAGGATGGCCGTCTTGTTCAGCTGAATCAGATACCTCAGACCTTTTCTGAGCTCCGTGACTAGGTTCGGGACCACATGCATCCCCGTCTTGGACACTCACAAACGGGACATTGACCTCTTCCAGGCTTTCAATACCCGTACCTTTTTCAAATTCCAAATTCCCTTGCTCCTCCCAGCTACTCTCTGGGCAACTCCCTTCCGGAGTAAACTCAACCCCGCGGGCTGAAACAACCTCATCTGCCAACCAAACAGACCTGTCCAAGGTAAGGGCACCCTTTTCATCTAGGACTGCCCTCAACTCATTATCGGGAACACCTTTATAACTCGCAACTTCTTCAACCAGGTCTGCCAAACCAGACAGATCATCCATGTCCAACTCTGGACCTTTTAACAGCTTTATCTGTTTCTCATCTTTATTTCCTACCTCTAGGACCTTTCTCTTCGCTAAGGGAAGATCTATCTCCTTTCCCTTACCCCCTTTCACTTTACTACTCCTCGTTTTACCACCCTCTAAACCCTCGTGGCACAGGGTCGGTAAAGACGTCTTGGCCAAATCAAAACTGGCCAATTTTAAACTGCTCCCGTTCTCAGCTGCCGATTTCGACAGGCTGTGAGTGACCGCGCGTGCAGTATAGCTCGGGGACGCTATGGGCGGGGCCTCAACACGCACCGGTCGGCGGGTCATAATCATGGCTGACCAAACCTTACCCCCTGCTAAATCGTTCCCAAGAAGGACGTCCACGTCAGTTCTCGGGAATTCTGATGGCACCCCTATTTCAACTGATCCATACACCAGCTCACAATCCATAATGACCTTATGTAAGGACACCATTTCTATCCATTTTCCTATTCCCCTCAGGGCTACCTCTCCCGTCTGAGGTCCGAATTTTAACATGTTACCGCTAATCAATGATAGCTCCGCCCCCGTGTCTCTCCAAATCCTTACGGGAATTGGTGGATCCCCCTCCCTCAAAGACATGGTTCCGTGTGACAGATAAATCTCAGACCCCTCTCGCACTCTGCCTACCCGGGACCCTCTTGTTGATTTTCTGATTACCACTGCACACCCGATAGGGACCGCTGCTTTCCCTTTTTCTAGCTCCTTCCTCGGAGCAAAGCACCTAGGTGCAATATGTCCCCCCTTTCCACAATTAAAACAGGTCAAGCCCGGAAATCTCTGGCCGCCTGGCCTTTCCCCCTCCTCCTTGCCACTAGCTCCCGGCGGGACCTCTGCCTCAGCCGGCGGACTTTCTCGATCGTTCCCACGGTCTCTCGGGGTACTTTTATTCGAGGGAAACTTTGTCTTGTGGGTTAGGGCATATTCATCTGCGAACCTAGCAATTTCTGAGATGGACTTATTCGGCTTCTCATTCAAATACATCCGGATCTCCTCCGGAACACACCCTTTAAATTCCTCAATCAAAAATAACTCCCTGAGACGCCCATGATCCTCGCCCACTGTTTCTGTGGTGCACCAACGGTCCAAGAGCACACCCTTCTCATAGGCAAACTCGGTATACGTCTGATTCCACCCTTTTCGTAAATTTCTGAACCTTTGTCTATATGCTTCAGGTACCAATTCGTAAGTCCAGAGAATGGCCTCCTTTACTTTGGCATAATTCTCTGCTTCCCCCTCCTCGATGAACAACACCTCATTGTGCCTTCCCTTTTAACACACTTTGTAACGATGCCACCCACTGCTCTTTGGGCCACTTCTGATTTACTGCCACCTTTTCGAAAAGCAAGAAATAACTATCAACATCCGTCTCTTCGAATGGAGGTACTAACCTTAACTCCTGACTAACATTAAACCGCTCCTCTCGGTCTGACCCTTAATCTCTTCGCTCTTTCCTTAACTTCTCCATCTCCAAGTCATGTTTCCTCTGTTTCTCCTTCTCCTCATACTCCCTCTCCTTCTCGGCTCTTTCTTTCTCCTTCTCAGCTGCTTCCAGCCCCTTTAGCTGGAGCTCATGATCCCGTCTCACCTCTAACTCCTTTAGTTGGAACGCCTGCTCCCTTTCTTTCTCTCTCTCAGCCCTTTCTTTCTCTTTCTCTCTCTCAGCCCGTTCTTTGTCCTTCTCAGCTGCTTCCAGCTGCTTTACTTTAAATTCATGTTCCAACCTTAATTTCTCCAACTCTAACTGATCCGTCCCACTTGCTAGTACCTTTTCAAGGATATTTTCCAAATCCTCAGCTGTAAACACCTTCTTCCCAATGTAATACTGAGTTATGACCCTTCGCACTTCCCGCTTTTTCATTGATGACCTCACCTCTGTGAGGCTTAACCCCTTCGCCAGATTTACCAAGTCTACTTTGGTAGCCGCCTCTAGCGCCCCCAGAGTCAGGTTTCACATAAATTCATCCACGTCCATCTTTGCTGGTTTCCCGTCTGGCTACCCGCGTACCAGATCCAAAGTTTTGACTTAAGCCCGATTCACTGGCCCTCCAATTTGGTATCAAATCCCGGACGAGCCCCTAATGTTGTTATGAACCCCATAACTGGGTCACTTACCAGCAAAGATAGAGAGGTCCGCTGAAATCTGATGGTACTATTTTTAAACATTTTTATTTATAAAGGGGCACAAGGTAAGGTTAATACAAACATTCAGATAACATACATCGTCAATACTCAATCTAAAGCGCGGGTATAGTAATAATCAACAATAAGAAGTAGCTCTATCGTTTGTCTAGGGGTAAAACTATTGTCCAATGGAAATATCAAAGTCTCTGAAGTTCATGCAGGCTTTTCGCCTTTCGGGGACCGCTGGGTCTCACGTGTTGGAGAGAGAAAATAAACTTGCCAGCCTTTTGGACTCAAATTGTTGAATCGGGAATGTGGGTTCCCCGTTGTCAGTTCGAAGTCCTTTTCCGGGTTATCAGCCACTCGTTCCCCAGGCTAGGGGAACCGAATCACACGTGGCTCCCGAACGGCTTCCCGTCCTCACGGGAGCGATGAGCGATGGTGTCTCCTTCTGGTGCGTCGCTGGGGTACTGCCTCCTGCAGTCCCCTTTTTATCTTGACTTGCAGAGTTGTAGATGTCAATCAAGGTAGGGTGATACAATCCCCACCCCACATTGCCCGAGGGTGTCCATGACCCTGATAGCTGGCACGTAGTATAGAGTCACAATTCACACAGGTGTCTCTAAGAACAATGGTCAAATCCGTTGCATTGTCTCTCATTTCCTGGGTCCAAGACCCGAATTAATAGTGATATTGTGATTCTCAGGAAGGAGGGGGCTGGTATCATAACAATATACTCTCCACTGCACATCTACAGATGTTTATCAAAGATTTAAATGACATGCTGAATCTTCACAAACTTCTAGTAAAGTAGAGGTGCTGCCAAGCTTACATGTAATGGCACTTAAATTCTGCAGCCAGGACAGAACCTCTGAAATGATAACATTGAGGAATTTGAAGTTACTGACCCTCTCCACCTCTAATCCCCCAATGAGGAATGGCTCATGGCCCTCTGGTTTCCTCTTTCTGAAGTCAATTATCAACTCCTCGGTCTGGCTGACATTGAGTGATGGGTTATTATCGTGGTACTACGCAGTCAGATTTTCAGCCAGGTGATTCGTCACCACCTTTGATTCAGCCGGTGACAGTGATGTCATCAGCAAAGTTAAATATGGCATTGGAGCTGTGCTTAGTCACTCAGTCATAAATAGAAAGCAAACAGAGCAGGGGCTAAACACACAGACGTGTGGTACACCTGAGCTCATGGAAATTGTGGAGGAGATGTTTTTGCCAATCCAAACTAACTGGGGTTTTCAAGTGAGGAAATCAAGTTTTCAGTTGCACAAAGAGTTGTTGAGGCCAAGGTCTTGAAGCTTTTTGATTAGTTTTGAGAGGATGATACCATTGAATGCCGAGCTCTAATCAATGACGAGCATCTTTGTTATCCAGGTGTTCCAGGGTTGAGTGAAGAGCCGATGAAATGAGTGGACATGGAAGGTACGTTTCCAATAGTGGGGGAGTCCAAGACCAGAGGACATGGCTCAGAATTGAAGAACATCCCTTTAGAGCAGAGGTGATGAGGGTTTTCTATAGCCAGAGGGTGGTAAATCTGTGGGACTCATTGCCACATACGGCTGTGAGGGCCGTCATTGGGTATATTTAAAGTGGAGGTCAATAGGTTCTTGATATGTAAGGATGTCAAAAGTAATAGGGGGAATGCAGGAAAATTGGTTTGAGAAGGATTATAAATCAGCATGATGAAATAGTAGAACAGATTCGATGGGATGAATGACCTAATTCTACCCTTATGTCTTATGATCTCATGGTCTTTCCAAAAATCAAAGAGGAACAGCTATAAGAAATCTGAAATAAAAACAGAAGAACTGGAAATACTGAGCTGGTTGACCAGACTCTGCACAGAAACAGTCTGCCCGGCTGTGAAAATTGCTCTAAAGCAGGGGTTCCAAATCTTTTTTATGCCATGAACCCCAATCATTAACCAAGGGCTCCATGGACCCCAGGTTGGAACCCCTGCTTTAAAGTTTCATTGGTAAGATGGCACCAATCAGAGTATGGCATGGGGCTTGAAAGCCACAAACTAACCTAACACTTCAATATCACAAAGATGGTGATGGGATTTATGGACCTGAGTTATAGGCTGGGGTTGAATAGGAGTAAGGGGGGAGATTTGGTAGAGGTGTACAAAAATACAAGGAGTATAAATACGGCAAATATCATGGGAAGTGTGAAAAATTTGTTTTGCTTGATGTCTTGTGAGATCGAATTAGAACGAATTTGGGTTGAGTTCAAAAGTAGGAAACAGCACAATGACTTGGTAAGAGTGATTTATAAGAACATTAATAATAGTTAGAAGTGTATAGTGTGAACAATTCCAGTCCCAGGAATGATCCTCCTTTGTCTAGGCCACTGATAGGAAGTTCAACAACACTCCTTAAAAACTCTGGGAATCATGATAATGAACATTCCTGCCCCAGTTTTGCAGCTCCACTGGCTGATGAAAGTCTGGGGGGTAATGCTTATATACTCTTCCTTCCCTAGCACCTCATCACTTCCAAAACTCTGGAATGTAAATCCTATGCCTAATAAAGTGGCTAATGTTTGTGGTCTTCTGCTGCTGTAGCCCATCCACTTCAAGGTCCAACGTGTTGTGCATTCAGAGATGTCTTCTGCACACCAGAATTACTCTTGCCTTCCTGTCAGCATGAACCAGTCTGGCCATTTACCTCTGACCTTTTTCATTAACAAGCTGTTTTTGCCCACAGATCGGCCACTTATTAGATGATTTTTGTTCTTTGCACCATTCTCTGTAAACTCTAGAGACTTGTGCATGAAAATCCCAGGAGATCAGCAATTTCTGAGATACTCAAACTACCCTATCTGGCACCAACAACCATTAAAGATTGTCACTTAGATCACATTTCTTCCCCATTCTGATGTTTTGGTCCGAACAACAACTGAACCTCTTGACCATGTCCGCATGCTTTTATGCACCGAGTTTCTGCCACATGATTGGCTGATTAGATATCTGCATTAACAAACAGGTGTACACTAACAAAGTGGTTCCTGAGTTTAAATAAAAATAATATATGTACTCGAGAAAGAAGGAAAAATGATATTCATTTGTTTTTCCATACCTGTGTGATAATTCCCTGTGATTTGTATTCCACATTCAGTGCTCGGGAGAAGAAGTCAGTGAAGACCTGTGAAAGGTAAAGATCCTTAATTGAAGAACACTAACAACATTCAAAAAGTTCAAACTCATTCACTGGTTGATACCCAACCCCCAGTTTGGAGACATCAAGTATTAGGAATGAGTCATTGCAGGTACATGATAGTGAGATGGGTTACAGTTGGTAAGGGCAGGGATGAAAGATCAGTGTGCTGAGGGGTCAGAATATGTGATGTGGGGTGCTGAAGACAAGATTGGGTATTTGCGGCTGGGCGGAGTTAGTTGAGTACATGTGTAAGGAGTTGGGATTTATCGTTATTCAATCATCCACATGTATACAGATAAATGAAACAATATTCCACTGGGACATAGGTGGAATAAGCAGAACATGCATCAGATGAAGCACATAAAATAATACTAACACAATAATATGAACAGGTAAGTTTTTTTAAAATTGTAGCTGTACAACCAGCTAAGGGTGAGAGCATTGAGCTTGGTATGTTCAAAGTTCAAAGTAAATTTATTATCAAAGTACATATATCTCACCTGACACAACCCTGACATTCATTTTCTTGTGGACCCATGATTGCCCGTGTCATGGAGCATCGCACATTATGATTATGATGATACTCAATAAATTGATAATTGGGTAATAACCATAACAGAATAAATGAAAACCGCACCAGTGTGCAAAGGGCAACAAATTGTGCAAATGCAAAGAGAAAGAAATAATATTAATAAATAAATAAGCAATAAATATCAAGAACATGAGAAGAAGTGTCCATTGGTTCTGGGAACATTTCAGTGAAGGGGCAAGTGAAGTTGAGTGAAGTTATTCCCTTTGGTTCAAGAGCCTGATGGTTGAGGAGAAGTAACTGTTCCTGAACCTGGTGGTGTGAGTCCTGTGGCTCCTTTAGGTCCTTTCTCATGGCAGTAAGAGAAGAAAGCATGACCTGACTGATGGGGAACCTTGATCATGGATTCTGCTTTCCTGTGACAGTGTTTTATGTACATGTGCTCACGTGCTCAATGTACAAACGCCTTACAAGAAACGGCAGAAAATTATAGGAAGGTGTCATGAGCCTATGGGCCAGGCTGTGCACCTGTATTTGATAATTTTTGTTAAACCCTTGTACTTTCTGCTTTCTCTTATAGAGTTTATTTTGACTAGCTCAGGTTCATTTAACTTCTGATTAGTGTTTATCACAGTGTCCTTGTGTTTCGAGAATGATTTATCTCGCAGTGTCACTTGGTTGAGCCACCAATGTTCTGTTAAAATTCCTATGAATGAACTCTGTTTTTGTCTCTACGTGGGAGTCTGGTGATGCACCACACCAGGGATCAGTCATTTGTTAACGCACACTGTGAGACAGGATGTACCGTCAAATGTTTAGAGAAGGTGCAGAGATTTACCAGGATACTGCCTGGGTGAGGGAACACACCTCATGAGGGCAGATAAGCAGGCTTTCTGGTAGAGCGAAGGAGGATGAGTAGTGACTGGATAGGGATCTACAAGGTGATAAGAGGCATAGATCAAGTAGATAGTCAGTGACTTTTTCCCCAGCTGGAAATATCTAATACCAGGGGCATAATTTTTAGGCAACTGGAGGAATGTACAAGTGGGGGATGTCAGAGGCAGTTTTTTATGTGCGCAGAGAGTGCTGGGTGTGTGGATCACCCTGCCAGGGGTGCTGGTAGAGGCAGGTACATTAGGGACTTTGAAGAGACTCTTAGATAGTCACAAGGGCAATGGAAATATGGAGGGTAATATGGGAGGGAAGGGTTAGATTGATCATACAATAGGTTCAAAGCTGCCTGTAGTGTGTTGCAGACTTCAACGCTTTATGTTCTTTCATACTATAACAAGGGTTCCCATCTTTTTTATGCCATGAGCCAATACCATTAAGCAAGCAGTCCGTAAACCCCAGGTTGGGAACACCTGTACTGTGATGTTGTGTCCAAGCTTCAGAGGTGAGAGCACTACCTATACAGTCAGCTAGCCTATGATAAGTGCTTACCTTAGTCGCTGAATACATGGCAAGCATTGGATGTGGAAAATCTCCAGCTTCTGAAGAAATGTTGATAATGACACCTTTCTTCCTGGCAAGTTTCAAAACCAAACACCAAACATCAGAACAAGGAGAATTACTGAGATAATTTTACTTCCAAGGCAGAGATCACCAAGAAAGTAAAGATTTGGGAAAAACAGCTCAAGGTAAAATATGATTTAGGACACAGATGTGAGTTTAACATGTAATGGTGATATTTTTGATGTGTGCTGTTCTATAACTGGACAAAACATATACAGTGAAATGAGTCATCTTTCAGCAAATCAAATCGAGGACGTGCTGTAGCTGTGGTAAGTATCGCCACACTTCCTGCGCTGATGTAACATGCCCACAATTTACTAATCCTAATCCCTACATGTTTGGAATGTGGTAGGAAACCAGAGCACTTGGAAGAAACCCACATAATCGTGGGTAGAGTATACAAACTCCTTCCAGACAGCGGCAGGAACCGAACCCTGATCATACATCCAGCGCTGTAAAGCAATTTCGCTAAGCACTATGTAATAATAAGATGTCAAATAAAATCTCTTTTATCATCTCAGCTGTCCCCTCAACCTCTGCCTCTCCTGCTCTCTCCAAAGTTACACTTGATTATAATTAACTCAAACCTCCCAAATTACAAGCTGCGACGGTACCTGTCAACCATTTGCGGCAGGACAACAGCAGTCATCTATCAAAGAGGAAAGAGGGACGTGTTAGGCTCAATACATTTACTAAAGGGACAATGTTTCTGAACCGTATGGGGTCGTTTGTGAGAATGTGATGGTCACGAATGTGGCTGTTTGAACATGCAGTTAATCGATCAGACCTCCTAAGTGTGGAGAGCTTTCTCTTTTCACACATGCTTCTGAGTGCAGATGTTTCTACATCTCAGCAGGTCTGGTTCATAACTCCCACACTGCAGGTTTCCCAGTGTGTACCAGTGCTCAGGCTGCCCAGAGTGTACAATTACTCAGGCTGCCCAGAGTGTACAATTACTCAGGCTGCCCAGTGTGTTCAATTACTCAGGCTGCCCAGTGTGTACAATTACTCAGGCTGCCCAGTGTGTACAATTACTCAGGCTGCCCAGAGGGTACAATTACTCAGGCTGCCCAGTGTGTACAATTACTCAGGCTGCCCAGAGTGTACAATTACTCAGGCTGCCCAGTGTGTACAATTACTCAGGCTGCCCAGAGTGTACAATTACTCAGGCTGCCCAGTGTGTTCAATTACTCAGGATGCCCAGAGTGTACAATTACTCAGGCTGCCCAGTGTGTACAATTACTCAGGCTGCCCAGTGTGTTCAATTACTCAGGCTGCCCAGTGTGTATAATTACTCAGGCTGCCCAGTGTGTACAATTACTCAGGCTGCCCAGAGTGTACAATTACTCAGGCTGCCCAGAGTGTACAATTACTCAGGCTGCCCAGTGTGTTCAATTACTCAGGCTGCCCAGTGTGTACAATTACTCAGGCTGCCCAGAGTGTACAATTACTCAGGCTGCCCAGTGTGTACAATTACTCAGGCTGCCCAGTGTGTTCAATTACTCAGGCTGCCCAGAGTGTACAATTACTCAGGCTGCCCAGTGTGTACAATTACTCAGGCTGCCCAGTGTGTACAATTACTCAAGTATCCCAGTGTGTACAATTACTCAGGCTGCCCAGTGTGTACAATTACTCAGGCTGCCCAGTGTGTATAATTACTCAGGCTGCCCTGTGTGTACAATTACTCAGGCTGCCCAGAGTGTACAATTACTCAGGCTGCCCAGTGTGTATAATTACTCAGGCTGCCCAGTGTGTATAATTACTCAGGCTGCCCTGTGTGTAGAAATGTCTCATTGCCTGTTTCATAGCTCCCACACTGTAAGTTGCCCAGTGTATAACAATGCTAACATGACGCAGTAAAATGTTTAATCATCTGCTTCCTTGTCATTCTTGTCGCACAGAAACATAACTCATATCACCTACTTCACAGATTCATTTGATAAACTTTCCAGACTGAAACAATTGAAAGGATTTCCAACCTCATCTGGCAACACAGCAAGTGAATTCATACAAACGAATGTAAATTCAACACTAGTTTTCATTTCCTGAAATGTGGTGCTGATGCTTTATAAAGCATTTGTCAGACCACTGACTAACGTGAGCAGCTTTGCCCCATATCGAAGAAAAAGATGTGCTGACATTGGACAGGGTTCAGTGTTAGTTCACGAGAATTATCCCAGGAATGGAAGGGTTAATGTATGAGGAGCCTTCGGGTCTGTACTCACTAGAGTTTAGACGAATGAGTGGAATTCTCACTGAAAACGGAACAGCCTATATACAGTCCCTATAAAAATTATGCACCCTTCTTGGAAGTCTTCATGTTTTGTTGTTTTACAATGTTGAATCACTGTGGTCTAAATTTATTACATTTATTAAATACCAATTAATTAATTGATTGCAGAATTACTCACCCTCTTCAAGTCAGTATTTAGTCGATGCACCTTTGGTATCAATTACAGCTTTGATTCTGTGTGGTTAGGTCTCTATCAGCTTTCTACATCTGGACACTGCAATTTTTCCCCATTCTTCTTGACAAAACTGCTCAAACTCTGTCAGATTGCGTGAGGATTGTGAATAAACAGACCTTTTCAAGTCCAGCCGCAGGTTCTCAATTGGATTGAGGTCTGGACTCTGACTTGGCCATTTCAAGGCATTAACTTTGTTGTTTTTAAGCCATTCCTGTGTGGCTTTGGCTTTATGCTTAGGGTCATTGTCTTGCTGGAAAACAAATCGTCTCCAAGTCACAGTTCTCTTGCATCAGGTTGTCCCTTTATTTTGTTGCATTCAATTTACTTTCTATCTTCATAAGCCTTTCAGGGCCTGCTGCAGTGAAGCATCCCCACAGCACGATGCAGCCACCACCATGTTTCATGGTACGGATGGTATGTTTTTGATAATCTCCAGTGTTTAGCTTATGGCAAACATAGCATTTAGTCTGATGGGCAAAAAGCTCAATTTTGGTTTCATTAGACAATAGAACCTCCTTTCAGCTGACTTCTGACTAACCTGAGCTGAGATTTTATGTGAGTTTTTTTCCAACAGTGGCTTTCTCTTTGCCACTCTCCCATAAAGCTATGACTGGTGAAGCACCCGGGCAACAGCTGTTGTAAGTGCAGTCTCTCCTACCTCAGCCACTGAGGCTTGTTACTGCACCAGAGTTGTCATAGGTCTCTTGGTGGCCTCCCTCACAGGTCCCCTTCTTGCAGAGTCACTCAGTTTTTGAGGACAGCCTGCTCGAGGCAGATTTACAGCTGTGCCATATTCTTTCCATTTCTTCATGATTGACTTAACTGTGATATCCAGTGACTTGGAAACTTTCTTGTATCCATTGCCTGACTTGTGTTTTTCAATAACTTTTTTACAGAACTGCTTGGAGTATTCTTTTGTCTTCATGGTGTAGCTTTTGCCAGTATACTGACTCATCAGTAGTTGGACCTTCCAGATACAGGTGTATTTTACTTCAGTTGAAACATCTTGACTGCTCATAGGTCTCCAAAATCAGATCTCTATTTGAATAATTATGTAATTTGTAAAACCAATTGACTGCACCAGTGATTATTTGGTATGTTGTATTTTATATTTGTAATTAATTTAGATCACTTTGTAGAAATCTGTTTTCACTTGGACACAAAAGAGTACTTTTCTGTTCATCAGTAACAAAAAAAGCCAAAGTAAATCCACTGAGATTCAATGCTGTAAAACAATAAAACATGAAAACTTATTGGGGGGGGAGTTAGTGAATACTTTTTACAGGCACTGTAGAATGGATGTGTAGAGAATGTTTCCTTCAGTGACAAAGTTTAGCACCATTGCCTCAGAATAGAAGGACATCTCTTTAGAACAGAGGTGAGGAGGAATTTCTTTAGCCAGAGTGTGGAGACTCTATGGAATTCATTGCCACATTTAGCTACATCTTGGGTATTTCTGAGCTGGAGGTTGATGGGCTCTCAATTACAGTCGGCCCTCCTTATCCGCGAATTCCGCATCCGCAAATTCAACCAACCGTGAATCGTGAAAACCCGGAAGTGCTCTTCCAGCACTTGCTGTTCGAGCATGTACTGACTTCTTGTCATTATTCCCTAAACAACGCAGTATAACAACTATTTTACATAGCATTTACATTGTATTAGCTGTTATAAGTAATCTAGAGATGATTTAAAGTATACGGGAGGATATGCATGGGTTATCGTGGATTGGGATCGAAAAAAATCGGAAGCTCTCTTACTAATTAAGTCGGAACAGGTACATCTGGTTTTATTTAGCGTCACTTAGTCAAACGTTTGCATTCGTATATAGTATATATCTTACCTTTGTATGCATATTAAACACTTAAGACCGTATGGTTCAGCGCCAGGCTTGGGACGTTCCGGAGTTCAATCTAGTGACAGATCGCTATCGAGCCGTGCTGGGTTGATGTGGAGGATCAAAAACCCAAAACCCAGTAATTACACCACTGCTTACTTAGTAATAATCATAGCTTTCATCGGGGCAGGGCCTTTCACATGCTCCTTTAAAATTGTTCCGATCGTTGACCGACTGTAGCCTAATGTTTTTCCAATGACCGATGGCGTTTCACTTCTTTCCGATTGCTTTATTATTTCCACCTTATTTTCGATCGCGATCGTGATTATTTTCGTGAACAGAAACACCGTGGATTCAGAGCTAAGACAGGTCCTAATGCCCACCGCTCTGAACATGTTAAATAAAGTTCGGGGTTCCGCTGGATCCTAAAAATCACCACTGATTCAGGTTAAATAAGGGACTCGAGCATCCGTGATTTTTGGTATCCGCGGAGGTTCTCTGAACCAATCCCCTGCAGATAAGAAGGGCCGACTGTAGTAAGGGCACCGACGGTTACAGGGAGAAGGCAGGATAATGGGGTTGAGAGGAATAATAAATCAGCCATGATGGAATGACAGAGCAGACTCGATTGGCCAGGTAGACGATATCTGCTCCTATGACTTATGGTCTAAGTACTTCGTAACACCCTCTTTAATCAAATACACTGTTCTTCAGTATGGGGATACTCACCATTGGCACAGAAAGGGCATTGCAGAAGACAATATCAGTAACTGCCTGAAATATTAAAAAGCTCATTTTAGAAAATAGAACATCGAGCATTACAGCACAGTACAGGCCCTTCAGTCTATGATGTTGTGCCGACCTTTTACCCTACACCAAAATCAATCCAACCCTTCCCTCACACAGAGCTCTCCAATTTTCTTTCAAGCATTTGCCTAAGTAGAGTTTTCTTCAAGATTCATTTTCTAATTTTTCCTCTCTCCACTCCGCCTTAAAGTCACCGACTCCTGTTGGGGTGTTGTTAAATAAGGGTACTCTTCCCAGAGTACTTGTTCTTCAGATTCCTCTTGAGACTAAGGTGTGAGCATCGGCAGTTCAATTCATGATCTTTCCATGTATTACATCCATCAGTATTTTCATAAGACACTGATCTGAGGTGGGAAACTTGGTCAATATCTAAAGATTAGCCCAGCCAAGTGAACGTAGATGGGATTTACCAGTGGCCACCCATTTTAGAATGGCATTTCAATTCCACCCCATTTCCATTCTGATGTCTGTTCATGGTCCTCCGCTACTGCCACAATGAGGTCCTTCCCCTCCCCTCCCCACCGTCTTCTTACTCTGGCTTCTGCCCCTTCCTTTCCAGTCTTGATGAAGGACTCAGCCTGAAATGTTGACTGTTTATTGTCCTCCATAGATGCTACCTGACCTGCTCAGTTCCTCCAGCATTTAGTGTGTGTTGCAGGGGTGTGAACTTGAAAGTCTCATGCATGGCAGGAACAGCTGTTTAATAGGCTGTACTATACTTGAACAATCTGACCCACTTTTCTCTTCTATAAGCCATGCCTTTAATATAAGCTTTCCATTTGACAGTGTAGTTCCCACCTGGAGCTCCAGTTTCCTCCTATATTCCACAGATATGTGGAATTTATTTATTTATTGAGTTAACAGTGCAAATAGGCCCTTCCAGCCCTTCAAACGGAGCTACTCGGCAACCCACAATTTAACCCTTGCCTAAACATGGCACAGTTTACAATAGAACACATAGATCATAGAATGGTGCAGCACAGGAACAGCCATTTGGCCCACAATGTTGTGCCAGGCCAGCTAAAAACCAAATTATAAAACACTAATCCCTCCTAACTACACAATGTCTATGTCCCTCCATCTTCCTCACATTCATGTGCCTATTATCCTACCAACCAGTACATCTTTGGACGATGGGAGGAAACCCACACGGCCACAAAGAAAAGGTATAAACTGTTTGCAGGCAGCAGTGGGAGTTGAACCTGGGTCACTGGTACTGTAAAGCATTGTGTTAGCTGCTATGCTATCTTGCCACCTATTATCCATGCTACAGTATAAGCTATCTTATGTACCTATACTTATTGTGTTCTTTATCTTACTGTGGTTTTTTATTGCCCTGTATTAGATCTGCAGTAACAGTTATTTTGTTCTCCCTTATAATTGTGTGCTGGGAATGACATCAAACAATCTTGAATGTACTATACCTTTTTGACATCTGGCACATCCAGAAAGTAACATGGAGATATATTATAGGTTTTCCCAACATTGTTCACTGAAAAAAGGAAGATTAGAATTAGAACTTCTGACAAATGTAACATTAATTGCCTTCTAAAAGTAGTACAGTGTAAAGTATTAAACAAATATCATGATTAATTTAAATAAATAAATCAGATTCATAAATAATACACAAATAAACAATAAACAGATAAATTAAAAACAGATAAACCGATATTTTAATTTTTTAAAATATTTCCTATGTTTTTTTTCCCACATTTCTTTATCTTGCTTTATCACACAATACGGACAAATCAGGAAAAGAGTTGTTCTGTGGTTTATTGCTGTGAGGATTGATTTTCTCTGCCATCTGTAGAAATGAAAAAGTTGGCTTAGAGTCTAGAGAATTACCAAGGACTCCAATGTTCATGCCGTTCAGTACTTCCTGAATAGGCCCATAGATGTCAGTTCCAGCGGTGAAGTCAGCCTGAATAATCTTGGTCTTTTTGCCGTGTTGTTGTTCTGTAATTACCCACAAAAAAAACAAGCATCAATCCAGAGTTCCGCCACATGCACTTCCATCTTCCTGTACAATCATACAACGTAGGGGGGGGGACGTCATGTGATGACGTAGGATTGAGATGTGGAAATCCAGCTCTCCCATAAAAAACCAGTAAAATAATGTTTAAGTGAAGAAAAGTTAGTAAATACTTTTTAAACATTTCTTATAAACTACTCAGGATTGTCTTAAGATATGTCTCCTAAACAGAAACAGAAGAAAACTATTACTTTGAAGACAACATAAGTTGGAAAAGAATCAAGGCCGGCCGCCATGAAAGGGCCTCGGGCTCAAGTGCATTTTACCTCCGGCGATACAGAACAGGAAACTGCGGCAACATCAACCGTTTCCAAAAAAAAAGAGCAACAGGAATTGCGCATGCGTGAAGGAAGGGGCATGCGCAAACACGAGCAACCCAAACTACAAATCCCAGCTATGATCGGAACTGAAAGTGGAAGTGAATATGAGGTGGAATCAGATTCTCTGGATAAATCAGACGAAGATGAAGAGACAAACAAAGAAGAGCAACAGGAAGAGGTTGGAGGTGATATTGGAGACACAAAAAAAGTCTTTGGTGCAAATAATGCATGAATTAAAAGCATTAAAAGTAATAAAAAAGATATTAAAAATATGAAGATTATGTTTGATAAAATGATGAAAAGACAGGACAAAATGGACAAGAAAATTAAAAACTTAGAAGAAACAACAGGAGACACCATTGATAGAGTGAATAAAATGGAAGATAATATTTCTGCCTGGACATCAGAAAGAAAATGGTTGTTGGAAAAAGTGGATGTACTTGAAAATTTTAGTCGACAAAATAATATTAAGATTGTTGGACTTAAAGAAGGGATCGAGGGAGAGGATCCAATAAATTTTTTTCAAAAATGGATTCCAGAAATTTTGGAAATGGAAGAAGGAACCCAGTTAATTGAAATTGAAATGGCTCACAGAGCCTTAAGATCAAGACCTCAAGTTGATCAAAACCCACGATCAATCTGGATAAAATGCTTAAGATATCAAGATAAAGAAAAGATCCTGAAGGCAGCTGCCCAACGTGCCAGAAAGAGAAACGGGCCATTGATGATGAGAAATGGGAAAACAGTTCTTTTCTATCCTGATATAAGTGATGACCTTTTGAAGAGAAAGAAGGAATTTAACCCAGCGAAAAAAGTTTTATGGGAAAAGGGTTATAAATTTATATTGCGCCACTCGGCAACCCTGATAATTTTTTTGGATGACGGAAAAAGAAGATCTTTTACTGATTATCAGGATGCGGAAGAATTTGCACAAGAACTCCCAAATATTCGCTAACCACAGCCAAAGATTTAAAAGTGAAACAGATTAAAGATGAAGACAGGGACAGTGAATGGAGTTGACGGATGTTTAAGGACAGAAGAATATTTAAATATATTCTTAATTATATGATACAGGGGGAGAAAGGTAAAAATTTGAGAAATATTAATCGAGAGTAGTGATATTATTTTTTCTTCTTTAATATATACTTTTTTATGTTACGGGGGAGCTGGGGGAACTTCAGATCAATTGCTATGGGATTCATGTGTGTAATCATGGGGATTGCCATGACCCGCACAACGGAGGGGGGTAATGTGTTTTCTTTTTATTCACAACATTAGTAGGGGGGTATTTTGTTATTTTTTTCTTTATAATCTACTTTTCTTTAATCTTTCTTTCTTTGCCTGGACAGTTGGGGGGGAGACACATAGCAACACGGAGAATTTTAAAAAGATTCCCCAAGGTACTACGAAAGTTGAAAAGTTAGGTTTTACTATAGACTGGAGTAAACCTGTTTAAAAATAATGACTAATTTACTGAATTTTTTAAGTTTTAATGTTAATGGGTTTAATGGACTGGTGAAAAGAAAAAGAATTTTGACATACATTAAGAAAATGAAAATAGATATAGATTTTAGCTGCATTCCATTTGAAAAAATTACTTATAATTTAAGAGATAAGTATGAAATATTTCTGAAAATTTGGCACCCTTATTTACAAAAGATAGGATTAAATATATAGGTGCTCCGAAGATAATATTATTGGTTATTTGGGGAAAGAAATAAATATATATACTAAAGTTATTATGAACTCCATGGAGCATGTGGGGATCTTTCGATATCCAGGCATTCTTTCTTTCTTTCTTTTTTTTCCACTTTTTTTTCTCTTTCTACAGGGATATGTTGGGGGGAGGGGTTAAGGGGAGGGGGGGGAAGGGTTGATAATTTTTTCCCCTTCTGTAACCACTTGAAAATTCAATAAATAAAATTTATTTTAAAAAATTTAATAAATTATACAACGTAGAAGGAGGCTGTTTTTTCTGCACAGCATCTTTGAAAGTGTAGTTCCGCCAGTTTAGTCTCACTCTTCTCATCTTCCCCTGAAAAGATGTCTCTTCAATCATTTATTCAACTCATTTCTAATTTATTGCCTCCCTTGGGGTAGAATCTACCCCATGGGTTCCCAAACTTGGGTCCACAGACCCCTTGCTTAATGGCAATGCTCCGTGGCATAAAAAACCCTGGGGTAGACTATCACTCACTATGTAAAATACATTCTGCTCCTCTACTTACCTAGTTCTTTTGTTATGGTCGTGTTTTTTCATGACTGGAAACATTCTCTCTCCACATCTACTCTATCTAGGACTTTCTATGCAACAGTCCCGGAAATTATTATTTACTAAACTAAATACGTGGAGTGGATACATTGTCTTATAAAGCAGGATTGTCCACTGGAGATTAGTAGAGTGAGGAGGGACTTCATCAGATTCTGGGGGATCTTGACAGAGTGGAAGTGGAGAGGATACCTCCTGTAGGGGAACCTGGAACCAGGGTCATTTCTAAATAAAAAGGGGGTGGTCTCAAGATGAGAGAGGACTTTTTTCTCTCAAAGAGGATCATGAGCATTTGGAATTCAATCAAGGGTGGTGGAAACAGGATGCTTGGATATTTTTAAGGCAGAGATAGATACATGCTAGATAAAAAGGGATTAAAATATTACTACAGGAGAGGGGAATTTGTTGTTTGAAGGAAGTCCTGTTCTCAGTATATTTTTATTCGCAGAATTTGATTTCTTCTGTACAGTGATGGTTTATCAGTCTTTGTTCATGTCCATTTTCTGTAAATACAATTGTATTTCTTTATTTTTTCTCAGAAAGCCTGCAAGGAAATGAATCTCAAGGTAGTGTATGTTAACATATATGTACATTGATAATACATTTTGCTTTGACTTTGAGATGAGGATATAATCAGTTCAATCATGATATTAATGGTGCAGTAGGCTTAAGTGACCTAGTTGCCTATTCACCCCCACCCCATACATATGTTTGTAAAAATCCTCTATTCCTCCGTAAATATCCTAAAGCACTGCGCTCATAATTAGTCACAATCCCCCAGCAAAGGTTTATGCGTCTATGTCATTTAGCCCAATTTATGAGGAGTATTTGGGGTATGTGGGGCATCCAGGGAGGGGTCGTGTCCATTCTAGGACAGCTCACTCACATTTGGGCCCCACTGGACTCTCAGCCCTAACCTGCGGCGCCAAGAAACTGCCTGCATACAACAGCGGTCACACCCTGATACACCACTTCATCAGGAAAGCTAAACCAGGTGAGGTAGGGACATGCCTGTTGTAGCATGTGAAAGAAGATGAGATCTATATTGAGATCCAGCAGCCAGGAAGGCAGTTCTGCAACGTACCATGGAGAGCAAAGGGCATGACAAGACAGAGAACTTCATGGTCATCCACTGCAGCCAAGGTAGACCCCAGCTTGTGACACTCGTTCGAACCACTGGACCCACCCTCTGAGGTCCAGAGAGTGGAACTGCTCCAATGCAACGGCTTTTCCACTTTAAAAACTCTCCCTCACAGATTTCCTGTCATCATCAGACACGACGGACTAGCACTATCCCAACTTCTTACACCCCTCCCACTCACTCTGTCCAAACCTGTCATTCATAAAAACACACACTGGCACCAATCACTGAACACCCAAATACAATTTTCAACAGTGCACAAGGTACAGAAGACAAAAGAAAATTTCCATTTTCCCTGTGTCAGTAAAGTGACCTGTGCTCATCAACACATAACTGTTGATTGTACTACTGTCTCTTGTGAAACAGGAGGAATAATTTCTAAAGACCATATTATGTTAAGTAGTGAGGCATGGATTACTGGCCCACTGCATCTTAAATTTTGATAGGTTCGATCCAGACAATTAGTTTTAAAGTTCAAAGTAAAGTCATTATCAAAATACATACGTGCCACCATATACAAACCTGAGATACATTCTATTGTGGGGATACTCAACAAATCTATGTAATAGTAACTATAACAGCATCAACGAAAGACCACCCAGCTAGGGTGCTCAACTAGAGTGTAGAAAACAACAAACTCGGTAAATGCAAATGTAAGTAAATAGCATAAATAACAAAAACATAAGATAAAAAGTCCTTGAAAGTGAGTTCATTGGTCGTTGGAACTTTTCAGTGATGGGGCAAGTGAAGTTGAGTGTAGTTATCCCCTTTTCAAGAGGCTGATGGTTGACGGGTAATAACTGTTCTTGAACCTAGTGGTGCGAGTCCTGAGGCTGTTGAGAAGAGAGCATGACCTGGGGCGGTGGGGACCCTGATAATGGATGCTGCTTTAATATGACAGCATTTCACATATATATGGGCTCAATGCTTCAGAGGTGAATGGATTGGACCGTATCCACTACTTTTTTTAATAGTATTCTCCCTTCAAGGGCATTGGTGTTTCCATACCAGGCTGTGCTGCAGCCAGACAATATACTCTCTACTCACATCTATAGAGGTTTTTCAAAATTTTAGCTGTCATGCTGAATTTTAAGAGCAAATATCTATCACAGGCATGAAGGGCCGAATGACCTACCTCTTTGAAAATCTTTTTCTTCCTTACCTATCTCTTCTGCTGTGGTTTTCAGCTTCTCCAGTGACCGGCTGATCAGCACAATATTAAGGCCTCTTCTTGCCAGCTGGGAATCAGGAAAAGAAAAAACTGTACTAATCCAATGTTGTGCTAAAGACCAAATGCCCAAGCCATTAATCACTGCTCTGAAAACATGCCAAAAGGTACGAGGAGCAATGTGTTTAAATTGTTCGATTAGTATCCAGGAATCCAGTTGATTGACCAAGAGTCATGAATTGGAATCACAACAATAGCGGCAAGCAGGAATTGAACTATCTAACTAGATAAACACAAGATTTCACCAACACTATAACACCACAAGATATAAGAGCAAAATTAAGCCATTTGGCCCTTTGAGTCTACTCCACCATCATGGCCCCCTCAAACTCATTCTCCTTCCTTCTCTGTAACCTTTGACGTCCTTACTAATCAAGAACCAATCAACTTCTTCTTTAAATATACCCAATGAGTCAACAGTGGCACTGCATTCCACAGATTCACCACCATCTGGCTAAATAAATTCCTCCTTATCACTGTTCTAATGGGAAATTTTTCTATTTAGGGGCTGTGCCCTCTGGTTCTAGACTCTTCCGCTATTGGAAACATCCACTCTACATTCACTGGGCCTTTCAATATTCAGTGGGCTTTATAAAAAGAATCCTCTTCATCCTTCTAAACTCCAGCATATGCTCATGTGTTAACTCTCACATTCCCAGGATCTCCTCCAGACCTTCTCCAATGCTGCCACATCCTTTCTTAAATAAGGAGCCCAAAACTGCTCATGATACTCAAGAGCCTCAGCATCCTTAATGGAAAGCCATGAAACTAACTAACCTTAACATCATGAAAATGCATCTAATGCCCATAAAGGGGACAAAACCCTGGGATACATACATGATTCCAGACCCATTAATCCTAGGGATAGACCATAAATCATTGCTAAGGCCATCCACGTCCCTTCAAACTCTAAACAGAGAAAAGAACTCAAAGATACTGGAGTAAAGTAAATAGACATTACAATACATTGAAGAATTACCATCACTGCATTTGCCAATGAATCAAAGACAGGCCATGCTAAATAGTATGTGGTACAACAAACATTTAATCAGAAAGTGAAGAGCAGAGCAGAGGAAGCAGAGACTTTAGCAACTTTCCTCATTAAAGATGGGACAATGTCTCTGGTAAAGCACAGCAAAGAGAAAATAGTTATAGAACATAGAACATCACAGCTCACAGTACAGCATAGTACAGGCCCTTCAGCTCACAATGTTGTGATGACCCCTGAACCTACTCCAAGATCAATCTAACCCTTCCCTCCTATATAACCCTCTACTTTTCTACCTTCCATGTGCCTGCCTAAGAGTTTCTTAAATGCCTCTATGTATCTGCTTCTACCACCACCCTGGCAGGGTATTTCACCAGTATCTGTGTAGAGAACTTAAGCTGACATCCCCCATATGCTTTCCTCAAAAATCACTTAAATCTCTGCCTCCTTGTATTAGCCATTTCTGCCCTGGGGAAAAGTCTCTGGCTGTCCACTCAACATATACCACCTATCATCTTGTACACCTCTATTAAGTCACCTCTTATCCTAGCCCTTTCCTCCCACATAACTTTTGATTTTTCTTTCATCCATGCCCCTATCTAAAGAATCTCTTAAATTTCCCCAAATTATACAGAACGTAAATTATACAAATCAAATACTTGCAGCAGCGTTGTTAACAAATCTTGATTGGCAAGAAAGATACTTCAGTTTCTGATCATATTCCCCTGAGATGGACCAGCAGTAACCAACTCACTCTTCTGCTGCTTAACTGATCTCGGGACATTACTTGGGCCACCATCATTGTCTACTTGTGGAAAGAAAGGGAGCTGAGCTTGGCTTTCCTCTTCCAGCCACAAGACTAGTATTTAAAGGTACAGCAGCTTTCTAAGTCAAAGTGATATGTGATTTGAAGGGGAAACAGCAGGTATTAATCCCATGTCCTAACTGATTAGACCCAGATTTAAGGGGGTTACTGGTGAATATGGTGTGGGGATTTGTCTCTACCAAAGGAGGTGTAAGGTGCTCCTTCCTCCACTAGCGTGCACATCATTCTTGGGCGAAGTGTAGTACCTCCTTACCCCCTCCCATCAGGGTCATGTGAAGCCAAGGGAGCAGGTGTGACACCAGGCAGACAGACTCTGGAGTGTTGATAATGGCTGGGGTCATTGGAAGAAGACGATGTCATGGTCCCTTCCTCAGGATTTGGGCCTTAATTACCTCGTTTAGTTCCCATTCATTCCCAGGTTCCAATAACTACAAACACCTGATTTCCATCAGCCAATGCGGTATAAGAATCCTGTGACCACAACTAGAAGGTGCCAGTTCGTTGGTCGACTCGTGTGCGAGTAACTTCATTCCATGGTTCTTAGGACTATCAGTTCTAAGTCTAGCATCGTTCCTGAATTCTGTACGAAGACCAAGACTCCAGCTAAAGACTCCCTTGGCACCAATTCTACGCTTGCTACGACCGTAATGCCTCCCGACTCGGCCTCCACGCCCGTGTTCAGCACATGGGTTCATTCCACCGCCACATCCTTGCAACAGACAATGGGAAGCTACTTCTGTAGAAAAATTTGCCAAGAGCAATCATGGCCACAGACCATCATATGACACAGTACATAATGAATGAACTGATGAATTGTTGTAGTGGACTTTGTAGTTGATGTATATTGTGACCATGGTATGGCCATGAAGGAGGAACGAAAATATGTACTGAAATTATAGGAAAAATAATTTAAGATGGGTCACCAAAAGCTGGGTAAAACAAATATGTTTTAAGGACAAGCCTAAAGGAGCAAGCCTAGAAATGCTTACAATTGGGTTCCAGACTAAAGGTTTGGGAAAACTGGAAAGGTGGTGGAATTCAGGGAGACATACAACAGTGTAGGTTACAGAAATACAATAGGTGAGGCTTGGAAGGATTTGAAAATAAGGATGAGAATCTTAAAATAGTTGTGTTGCCTAAGTGAGCCGATACAAGTCTAAAAGTACAGGAGCAGTACTTGAAATGGATAGGATGCTTCCATCAAACACTAGGCTGCTCTCTACAGTTATATGGTGAGATAAAAGTGGCTAAGTCTCCAGGTCCTGACAGGATATTCCCTAGGACTTTTAGGGAAGTTAGTGTTGAAATAGCAGGGGTTCTGACAGAAATATTTCAAATGTCATTAGAAATGGGCATGGTGCCAGAGGATTGGCATATTGTTCATGTGGTTCCATTGTTTAAAAAGGGTTCTAAGAGTAAACCTAGCAATTATCGGCCTGTAAGTTTGACGTCAGTGGTGGGTAAATTAATGGAAAGTATTCTTGGAGATGGTATATATAATTATCTGGATAGACAGGGTCTGATTAGGAACAGACAACATGGATTTATGCGTGGAAGGTCATGTTTGACAAATCTTATTGTATTTTATGAAGAGGTTACTAGGAAAGTTGACGAGGGTAAAGCAATGGATATTGTCTATATGGACTTCAGTAAGGCCTTTGACAAGGTTTCACATGGAAGGTTAGTTAGGAGGGTTCAATCGTTAGGTATTAATATTGAAGTAGTAAAATGGATTCGACAGTGGTTGGATGGGAGATGCCAGAAAGTAGTGGTGGATAATTGTTTGTCAGGTTGGAGGCCGGTGACTAGTGGTGTGCCTCAGGGATCTGTACTGGGTCCAATATTGTTTGTCATATACATTAATGATCTGGATGATGGGGTGGTAAATTGGATTAGTAAGTATGCAGATGATACTAAGATAAGTGGCGTTGTGGATAATGAAGTAAGTTTTCAAAGCTTGCAGAGAGATTTAGGCCAGTTAGGAGAGTGGGCTGTAAGATGGCAGTTGGAGTTTAGTGCTGATAAGTGTGAGGTGCTACATTTTGGTAGGACTAATCAAAATATGACATACGTGGTAAATGGCAGGGCATTGAGGAATGCAGTAGAACAGTGATCTAGGAATAATGGTGCTTAGTTCCCTGAAGGTGGAATTTCATGTGGATAGGGTGGTGAAGAAAGCTTTTGGTATGCTGGCCTTTATAAATCAGAGAATTGAGTATAGGAGTTGGGATGTAATGTTAAAATTGTACAAGGCATTGGTGAGGCCAAATTTGGAGTATTGTGTACAGTTCTGGTCACCAAATTATAGGAAAAATGTCAACAAAATAGAGAGAGTACAGAAGAGATTAACTAGAATGTTAAGTACTTGAGTTTCAGCACCTAAGTTACAGAGAAAGGTTGAACAAATTAGGTCTTTATTCTTTGGAGCGTAGAAGGTTGAGGGGGGGACTTGATAGAGGTATTTAAAATTGTGAGGGGGATAGATAGAGTTGACATGGATAGGCTTTTTCCATTGAGAGCAGGGGAGATTCAAACAAGAGGATATGAGTTGTGAGAGGGGCAAAAGTTTAGGGGTAACACAAGGGGGAACTTCTTTACTCAGAGTGGTAGCTGTGTGGAATGAGCTTCCAGTAGAAGTGGTAGAGGCAGGTTCGATTTTGTCATTTAAAAAAAAAATTGGATAAGTATATGGACAGGAAAGGAGTGGAGGGTTATGGGCTGAGTGCAGGTCAGTAGGACTAGGTGAGAGTAAGCGTTCGGCATGGACTAGAAGGGCCGAGATGGCCTGTTTCTGTGCTGTAATTGTTATATGGTTATATAACCATGGCCTTTGGAGTTTGATAAAGTTGAATCAGAAGAAGAGGGAGAGTACTGAATGCACGAGTCTGCATGTAAATATAGATCAAACCGCATTTCTGTAGTGGTTCAATTATAAGGAGTGCTATTGGGATTTGTTTGCTTGTTCTGCCAGAGATCTAAGATGGTCCCAAGAAAGTTGAAGCCACCTCTTTTGCAGAATCATTTTATGAAGACAGACAGAGTCGGAGATCGACATTACCTCGTGAGCATAGGCTTTCCCAATCCCATTGGTCGCACCTGTAACAACTAGGAAAAAAAGATTTAAGACGTAGTTTACTGAAAACAGCACATTTTAAAAAATGCTTTTTCAAAGTACTCTGATAAAAACGAGATAAAAATAGAACATTGGAGATTGCACCGCATGATGCACTTCTAAATAGCTGAGTTCTAAGTCACAGGCAGCTTCATTACAAAACCAGCAAAGACGAGCAACAAAGATGAAAGATTAGAAAAGCAATAAAAAACTAATGAAAATCAAAACCAGCTGCTGGATGAACTTGGCAGATCAAGCAGCTTCTGTAGAGGCAAAAGGATAGTCAACATTCTCGAGATTGCATCAGGACTGAGTGTTCAGAGAGAATATGGGCAATGTAAGGAGGTGAGAGGGACGGGTCAGTAATCAGTGAATGCCTTCCCCATCATTTTGAGAGATTTCAACCAAGCCAACTTGAAAAAATCCCTAAATAACTATCACCAACATATCACCTGTAGGAGCAGAGCAGCCAACACACTGGACTACAGTCATACTACCATCAAGAATACTTACTGTACCTCTACTTCCTGAGTATAGGCAGAGACTGAAGACTGCAGCACTGGTAGAGAGAACCAAGAAGGTAGGGACAAAGGAGGTGGAAGAACCATTACAGGATTGCTTTGAGGCAGTATTCAGGGATTCATTTTGCAATGAATGAATATGCCACAGTTGTCACTGACTTCATTAAAACCTGTGTGGATGGCTGTATGCCCACAAGAATATACTGCACATATCCAAATCAAAATCCATAAATGAACCAAGAGATCCATGGTCTCCTGAAACCTAGATCAGTGGCATTCAGTCTGATGATGCCGGACTTATGGAGGGGTATCTCAAGAGTAAAAGAACAATTCTGATTGAGGTTGGAGATGGAAGCAGATTCACGTCAACCCTGGCAGGCTTTGCTGGCCATTCCTTCCTACAAAGCAAAACCCAACATCATGAATGGCAGAGGTGCTTCACTACCAATGAGCTCAATGCCTTCTATGTCCACTTTGAAAGGGAGAATAAAGCTGCAGCTATGAGGATCCCTTCAGCATCCAGTGACCCTGTGATCTCTGTCTCAGAGGCCAATGTCAGGCTGTCTTTCAAGAGGGTGAACCCCAACAAGGTGAGTCTCCAATGGAGTACCTGCTAAGGCTCTCAAAACCTGTGCTGATCAAATGGTGGACATGTTCAAAGATTTTACCAATCTTTCATTGCCAAAGTTGGAAGCTCCCACCTGCTTCACATACCAGAGCCCAAGAAAAGCAGGGTGAACTGTCTTAATGACTATCATCCAGTAACACTCACATCCACGGTGATGAAGATTCAGAGGATGATTATGACTGGAATCAGCTCCTGCCTAGGCAAGGACCTGGATCCACTGAAATTTACATGTCGCCACAATAGGTCTACAGGGATTGTGATCTCATTGGCTCTTCACACAGCCTTCGATCACCTGGATAATTACTAATGCTCACGCCAGGGTGCTGTTTACTGACTTCAGCTCAGCGTTTAACACGATAATTCCTACAGTTCTAATCAAAAAGCTCCAAAACCCGAGCCTCTGTACCTCCCTCTGCAACTGGATCCTTGGCTTCCTCACCAGAAGTCCATAGTCTGTGTGGATCGGAAATAACATCCCCACCTCGATGATAACCACCAGTAGTGCACCTCAGGGATGTGTGCTTAGCCCACTGTTCTGCTCTGTCTATAACGTTCTTGTAGCGCCTCTGGACCTTTGGAGTGGCACCTGGTTTGGATTTTTGCAGCAATCAGGGTCACTTTGTGTAGTTCACATTCTAACCTCCTTTTCAGGAGTACTGCTGCAGACTCGTACAATACTGCGATGGTCAATGTCCATTCTAAGATTGGAGCTCTTCCACACCGTAGCCTCCTTTGAGTGCTTTGACTTTGCATGCCACGTACAAGCCTGTGCCTGAAGGCATCAGAGCATTCATCTCTAAAATCACAGTTCTGGGAAAGTTTGTGCGCTTCTGCAAAGTATTCAGAAAGGCTTTCATCTTTTGACTGGGTCGTTTTGTAAAATGTAAAGTATCAGCTAATACCAGTGGTTTAGGGCTCAAGTCATTTTGTAAAGCAGTAACAATTTCAACAAACGTCTTCCTTGCCGGCTCTTCGGTGATTGCTAATTTGTGTAAGGGACTGTACATTCTTCCACCCAGTAAACTAAGTGTAGAGGCGTTCATTTGCTCCTGCACGTTGATCACGTTACAATACAGTAGATAGATAGATAGATAGATACTTTATTCATCCCCATGGGGAAATTCAACATTTTTTTTTCCAATGTCCCATACACTTGTTGTAGCAAAAACTCATTACATACAATACTTAACTCAGTAATAATATGATATGCATCTAAATCACTAACTCAAAAAGCATTAATAATAGCTTTAAAAAAAGTTCTTAAGTCCTGGCAGTTGAATTGTAAAGCCTAATGGCATTGGGGAGTATTGACCTCTTCATCCTGTCTGAGGAGCATTGCATCGACAGTAACCTGTCGCTGAAACTGCTTCTCTGTCTCTGGATGGTGCTCTCTAGACACAGTATATGACTCCCAGCCTTCATTAGTGCTATCAAATTCATCAACTTAACGACTGAAGACATCAGCACATTATTTTCACTTTAAATTCAGCACATCTTTCGCTGTATTCATGTGTTTGTTAGCGTCCGTGACAGGCTGTTTAACTCTCACAGTTTTGTGCCTTAACTGTTGATGCAGTTGGTGATATTTTCTGACATTCAGGTTCGAACTCGTCACCAATTTGTTGTGTCTGTGCACAACTGCCTATCAATTAAATAAAAGCACGCACATGGGAGATGGCTTTAACTGGTGTATTCACATTGCAGCGAGGGAGGGAGGACAATATACATGCGTAGTGGAGGGGGGGGTCATTGCTCTAAAAGAAATAGATTTATACGTTACATCAACATTTAATACCATCATTCCAAATAAACTGATTCCTAAGCTTGGACCCTGGGTCTTAGCACTCAGATCCGCGGCTGGATCTTCACAGACAGGACACAGACTGTAAAAATAGGGGACAAGCTCACCTCTACAATCACTCTGAGCACCGGTGCCCCACAAGGCTGTGTACTCAGCCCCCTGCTGTACTCACTGTACACCCATGATTGTGTAGCCAAGTTTCCATCAAACTCAATATATCTTTGCTGATGACACCACAATTGTAGGCCGTATCTTGGGTAATGATGAGTTTGAGTACAGAGGGGAAATTAAGAACCTGATGGCATGGTGCGAAAACAATAACCTATCCCCAACGTCAGCAAGACGAAGAAATTGGTTGTTGACTTCAGAAGGAGTAGCAGACCACACGGCCCCACCTACATCGGTGGTGCGCAGATGGAACAGGTCAAAAGCTTGAAGTTCCTCGGGGTGAATATCATAAATGACCTGACTTGGTCTAACCAAGCAGAGTCCACTGCCAAGAAGGCCCACCAGCACCTTTACTTCCTGAGAAAGCTGAAGAAATTTGTCCTGTCCACTGAAAGCCTCACTAATTTTTATAGGTGCACCATAGAAATAGAAAGCATTCTTCTAGGGTGCATCACAACCTGGTATGGAAGTTGTCCTGTCCAAGACCAGAAGAAGCTGCAGAAGATCATGAACACAGCCCAGCACATCACACAAACCAATCTTCCGTCCTTGGACTCACTTTACACCGCACGCTGTCGGAGCAGTGCTGCCAGGATAATCAAGGACATGACCCACCCAGCCAACACACTTTTTGTCCCTTTTCCCTCTGGGAGGAGGTTCAGGAGTGTGAAGACTCATACGACCAGATTTGGGAACAGCTTCTTTCCAACTGTGATAAGACTGTTGAGCAGATCCTAACCCGGATCTGGGCTGTACCTTCCAAATATCTGGACCTGACTTGTACTACCTTACTTTCCCTTTTCTTTTTCTTATTTTATGATTTATCATTTAAAGTTTTATTATATTTATTATCAATTTGTACTCCAGAGAGCATGAAGCGCAGAATCCGATATCGCTGTGATGATTGTACGCTCTAGTATCAATTGTTTGGCGACAATAAGACAGTATAAAAAAAATAAAACATCGAGGATCCATCCTGGGCCCAACATATCAATACAGTTACAAAGAGGCACGATGCAGCTGTATTTCATTAAGACTCTGAGGCCATGTGAACGCCATCAATGACACTTTCAAATTTCTACAGATGTAGTGTGGAGAGCATTCGGACTGGCTGCTTCGCTGTCAGGTATGGTGCGGGTTAGAGCTGCACAAGGTGCAGAAAGTTGTGGACTCTGCCAGCTCCACCATGGGCAGTCGCCTCCCCGGCATCCGGTGCAGATACAAGGAGTGATGCCTCAGAAGAGTGGCATCCATCAGCAGCAACCCCCATCACCCAGGACATGCTCTCTTCTCTTTGCTGTCATCGAGGAGGAGGAACAGGAGCCTGAAGCCACACACCCAACAATTCAGGAACAGCTCCGGACTTTGAACTTTGAACAGCTTCTTCCCCTCAGCTATCAGATTTCTGAATGGACATTGAACGTGACTTCACTACTTTGTTTTTCTCTTTTTGCACTGCTTTCTTAAACCTTTTAATAAAATGAACAGTAGCATAGTGGGTAGCACAACACTTTACAGTGCCAGTGACTTGGGTTCAGTTCCTCTGCTGTCTGTAAGGACTTTGTACGTTCTCTCTGTGAACATGTGGGCTTCTGCCAGGTGCTCTGGTTTCCTCCTGCAGTCCACAGACTTAATAGCCTGTAAGTTAATTGTCCCGTGATTAGCCCAGAGTTAAATGAAGGGTTGCTGGGTGTTGGGGCTCGAAGGGCTGTATCTCAATAAATACATATACTTACTGTAATTCAGTTTTTTATTATTACTTATTGCAGTGCACTGCTACCACTTAGGCTACATCCACACTAGACCAGATAATTTTGAAAATGCAAATTTCGCGTAAAAACGATAGGCGTCCACACCAAGCATTTTTAAAAATACCTCCGTCCACATTAAAACGGGTATTTGGGCGAATCTCCTCCTCCTGGGCATGCACAGGGCACATCTACAGAAAACAAGCGACATGTTTGGGGTCAAATCTCGCCGTGAAAGGCTTGGTGCGCATTTGTTCAATTACAGACTAAAAAAACTTTTTAAAAAATTGCCAAATTACAGACAGCTATTCGCTGTCATGCAGGAGAACTTAAAGCTAAAAAAAACTAAATACTGGAGCATATGGGGGCAACCGACGGAGTTAACGGTCAGTATGACCCGGCTGATGACGAACATTGAAAAAATGACTGACTGTTGCATTAATAAAGTACGTTGTTAAATGTATAAAACACGTCTGCATCAGTGTTATCTTGTATTTCCATACAATGTTACATTAGGCTGTTACACATCTATTGTCAGAGAAGTCTTGAATAAATAGGTAAACCACCTTCATACAAGCAAGGACAGAAAATAGTCCCAAAGTGAGTATACTTATTTATTCAGCAAGCTATGGGTCTAAGTATTTGGTGAGTACCTTTCTAAGTCTTCTGACTTCAGTCTCATTGCTGTCTGTTCTGAAATTGATAGGTTGTGTGGGACGGTTGCGTTCAAGAAAACAATGAAATGCCGCCATCTGTTCCAGCACGTCTAGATATCTCCGGTTACCCTGTCCACACTACTCTTCCAAAGTGGCGTTTTCAAATTTACACACTCTGGAGGGCATTTTAGAAAAGCTGTGTTTTCGGGGGAGGAAAACGCTGTTTCAATGTTAACAGAGGGTCAAAATGAAGAGAAAAAGTTTCGATTACGGATTTATCCGGTCTAGTGTGGACATAGCCTTAGTACTGTGTAAACAAAGCTTTGATGTACATGTCAGATTCCTCTCGGTTAATATATAATATGCCCTGGACAAAACACAAATGTAACCACAAGCAAAGTGCACCAGTGTAAGGAAGTCTGGGTTTATTTTGAGAGATACAACATGGTGACAGGCCTTTCCAACCCAATAAGACCGTGCCACCCAATCACACTCATGTGACCAATTAACCTATTTTGGAGTGAGAAGGGAAACTGGAGTCTCCATGCAGTCACGGGAACTAAGTACAAATGTTTACAGTGGCGGAATTGAACCTGGGCTGCTGGCACTGTAATAACATTACCGTGGTGGGACGCACACGGGAGCATTCAAATGCACACCTCAGTGGAGACTGGAACCTTTGCCCAGTGTCTCGACCATCTGCTCATACTACCAATAAAGTTTGCTTTAAGATTCAAACATCAAGACTGTATTAATATAGGAAATATGTGACAGTCATTTAGTTCTGGTTCCTTAAGATTGTTATAGCTGATGATGTTAATGGGGACAAGCTCCCACTACCTATTAAATACCCCCAGTGGCGTACATCTCAAATAGCTTCTGACAACCAAGTCCAGCTGGAGGACTTCCGGTGGCTGTAATGGAGTAGGTTGCAGTAGCTATGTGCTCCGAAATTATTTGCTTACTTTGCTGTTTAAACCTATCTCGGTGAAAGCACCATGAGTAGAAAACACTCAAAAAAAGAGGCTACTTTAGAGACTTTGGCTGAAATGTTTCAACAAATGTCAGAGAGACTTGGAAAAATTGGATAAACTGGATGACTTGGAATCCAAGTTTGATTTGTTACAGAATTCCTTCGACCTGGTTAAATCTGAACTGAAAGCGCTTAATCGGAAACTTGGAAGTATGCAGCAGACTGTGAATGACCATGAAATTCGTATTAAGCTACACGAAGAATCTCTGCCGGTGTTGCAGAAGGATATCGAAGGTTACAAGAAAACTACTAAGGAACAACTTTAAAAATATGACGCATTACTGAAGAAACTTATAGATTTGGAGACCAGGAACCGAAGGTGCAATATCAAAATTCTTGGGCTTCCTGAAAAACTGGAGGGTAATCAACCTATCGATTTTTGTGCTCAAATGCTGAAAGATTTATTCCCTGATATATTATCGGAACTACCAAAATTTGAGCGCGTTCACTGAGTTACCCCGCCTAATTGGGATCCTGCCAAACCTCGCTCTATTATCATTTGCTTTTATGACTATCAGATTAAAGAACGGATCCTCTGTGAATCAAGGAAGAAACGCATATTACAATTTCGTGATCAACAGTTTCGAATCGCTCAAGATTATCCACTGGAAGTTCTAAGAGCTAGACAGGCTTTTAAAGAGGTCACGTCTGATCTTTTTAAGCTTGGCTGTCGCCTTTCTCTCAGAGATCCGTGTAAACTCAAGATTACTACTTCTGATAATAAGGTTTCTTGGTTTACGAAGCCTGAAGAAGCTAAGAAATTTTTACAAAGTCTCCATGCTTAAATTCAACCTTGAGTTGCTTTATGCTAAATGTTTTAATTTCAGGTGTTCAATCAAGTAATTGGCGCTTTGTTGATAACAAGGTTTCTTGGTTTTGCGAAGTCTTGATCATTTGTTTGATTAAGTAACTGGCGCCTTGTTATCTTTCAAACTATGCAAGATATGCAGGCAGACTGCATCCATTTTCTCTTTTGCTGGTTTCCGCCTTTATATGGGTCCTCTAATGTTACTTTTTCACAGCTCTTTTTAAACAATACCTTATATTCTCTCAGTGTTATGTTGATTTTTACCTTTTTAGTAATTTAACTGAAAGTAATTATGCAGGGTGTTCATGTAGTAATTACTGAGGAATGAAACTACAGGGTGTTTTGCTTTACCTTAAATTCACTCAGATTTTTCCTATCTTTTGATTATTTATACACCTTTCGGTCTTTTACTGTTTTTCAATAGTATACAATATTCTATATTTCTTATTGCTGGTTTTTGTTTTTTTCATTATTCTGCCATTTTGTCATTTTATTTTTTTCTCCCTTGAATGCCTTAAATTAGTCATGTAGGAAGCTATCTAAACCGCTTCCCTTTCTAATTATTTTCTATTTGTTTTTTTACTCCTTTTTATGCACCCGCGAGTATATGTTATTTTACTTATTGATTTCCCTTATTTGCTTTTCCTTATCTGTCTTTCCTATTTACCGAGACTAATATTTATATTTTCCCATGGTTTTTTTTCGTAAATAGCGAACTTATTTACTTTGATATTTTGTTTTTGTATATATATATATATATATATACAATTGTTTATTCAGCACAGTTATGCATATATATTTTCTGAAGCCACCGGAGTTTTGGGTTGGGAACGTTAAATTTAGTCTTCAGCCTCCCTTGGCTGATTTCTCTCTTTGGGGGGAGGGAGGGGGGGAAATGGGTTCTTCCAGAAAGCTGATTGGATGTTTTTAGTGTTTTATCTATTCACTGTCTACATGTCTGTGATTACCTTTTATACATTACTAAAGGATACTTGATGGATTCTTTTATTAATATACTCAGTTTTAATGTGAAAGGTCTAAATAACCCTGTTAAACAAAATAAGATTTTCTCTTATATCCAGAAACTTAAAACTCATAAAATCTTTCTCCAAGAAACCTATATTTGTAAAGATGATATTTCACGTTCTTTCAAAGGATGGAAGGGTATACATTTCCATTCACCCTCAATCTAGATTGAGAGGCGTCTCTATCCTGTTTGATCAGAATGTATCCTTTATTCAACATAATGTAATTTCTGATACAAATGGGTGCTTTGTTATTGTTTCGGGTAGTCTTGAAAATAAACTAATCGTATTTGCAAATGTATATGCTCCAAATACAGATGAATCCTTGTTCTTTGAACGTCTTTCTCTTTTCTGCCTGATTTGAATCGGTATTCCTTACCGCTTAAAATCAGTGGAGATTTTAATTTTAGACCTATAGACCTATATTAGACCGCTCTTCAAGTAAAACCCCTGTCACTAATAAATCAGTCCTACTTTTTAAATTTTTTCTATTTCAAAGTGGTATTCTCGATGTGTGGCATTTTTTACACCCCCAAGAAAAGGAATATTCATATTTCTCTCAGGTTCATCATATGCACTCTCGGATTGACTAGTTTTTTATAGATAGAAACTTGCTTCCACTGGTTCGATCCTGTGATTATAAGGAGATTACTTTGTCTGATCATGCACCTGTGCTTCTGGCTTTAAGATTACCTGTTTACTCTGTACCAAATAGAAGTTGGCGTTTTAACTTATCATTGTTATCTGATAAAAATGTTCTAAAGTTTTTGGAAAACCATATTACTTTTTTCTTTAAAGAAAATTTTAAAGGAGATACTGCTGGTAATATAGTCTGGGATACATTTAAAGCATATATTCATGGAGAAATTATCTCTTACTCTACCTATATAAAGAAAAAAGCTGATAAAGAAAGGTCTGACCTAGCAGCGATATTAAAAGGTCTTGATCGAAAGTATGCCCTATCTCCAAATCCAAGTATATATAATAAACATATTGAAATCCAATCCAAGTATAATCTTCTGCTGACTTACCCAATTGAACGACAGTTGTTGAGAGATAAAACTCAATTTTACATTCATGGGGATAGAACTGGTAGTTTATTAGCCAATCGCTTAAAATCTTTTACAGTTAATCGTCAAATCACAGAAATTTTTAAAGATAATGGTACTAAGATATCCGACCATTCTGAAATTAACAACGTATTTAAAGACTTTTACCTTAAGTTGTATCAGTCTGACTCTTCTTCAGATGATACCTATATGAATGCTTTTTTCAGTAATATCAACATTCCTACATTGTCTGCTGATAGCCTAACACAGTTAGATCAGCCTATTTCCAATGAAGAAGTAGCTGAGGCTATACGTGCTTTACATTCTGGTAAGACCCCAGGACCTGATGGCTTTCCTGGGAAGTTTTATAAAACTTTCACTACGTTACTTACACATTATTTATCCTCTGTTTTATCAGAGTCCTTTAAATCAGGTAAACTCCCTCAATCTTCTTATGAAGCTTTTATTTCTCTTATTCTTAAAAACAATAAGAATCCAGCTGAATGTTCTTCATACAGACCGATCTCTTTATTAAATGTTGATGCAAAAATCTTATCCAAAATCTTAGCTCGAAGACTTGAAAATATTTTACCATCTATTATATCACATGACCAGACAGGATTTATTAAAAATCGTTACTCACATTTTAATATACGTTGGTTATTGAATGTGATATATTCACTATCCAAAAAAGATCAGAGTGTATATTATCCTTAGATGCAGAAAAAGCCTTCGATAGGATTGAGTGGAATTATCTTTTTAAGACCTTAGAAAAGTTTAATTTTGGGCATAATTTTATTTGTTGGGTTAAATTAATCTACTTGTCTCCTACCGCTCAGGTTATTACTAACCCCCAAATTTCTAAGCCCTTTAAATTACAGCGGGGAACTAGTCAAGGTTGCCCTCTTAGTCCTTTACTTTTTGCTTTAGCTATAGAACCCTTAGCAATAGCATTTCGAGATTCTAAGGACATTTCTGGTATACTAAGGGAAGGTATGACTCATAAAATTTCATTATACACTGATGATATTTTACTTTTTATCTCTAACACTGAAACTTCTTTACCTTAGGTTCTTTCTTTAATTTCCCAGTTTAGTTCTTTTTCAGGATATAAGCTGAACCTACTTAAAAGTGAGCTACCGTAGATTCCGGATTATAAGCTGCTACTATTTTCCCACGCTTTGAACAGCTTTGAACACTGCGGCCTTTACTACGGTGCGGCTAATGCATGGTTTTTTTTCATGCCGCCAAAAACATTTTGCCTCGTAACAGTAGACCAATAAAATTGATGAGTAGTTCACAGAGGTCCAATGAAATTGTACGATAAATCAAGCGCACTTTCACAATTAAATTATTGTAAATCAGTCATTTGTACTCACCCTCATCAACATGGAAAACACTCGAAGAAAAGCATTGTGCTGCCTTTATGGCAGTTACTTAGTTTATAATATTTTCGCTTAGTAATTCATTTGTTAGTATTTTCTAGTTAAAGTTAGAAGTGTTTTAAGTATATTTGTTTTCTGTACTACATCCCGGGATGCTATGACGTCACATCCGGTTTCGCCGCGTCTTGTGGAGAAAATACCGGTTTGTGATAAACGGAAAGGAGGGGGCGAGCGCATTAGACCCGCGCGAGAACGCTGCAAAGCATATGATGCAGCTTTTAAGTTAAAGGTGATCAATAACTTTTCCTGGTAGGCTGCAGTATATATATTTTTACCAGTCGTTAGGAGATATTGGAATGTTGTTCGTGCACTGTTCAGTAAAAAAGTATACGCAACGTAATTTGTGTGTTACCGATACATATGTATATTTAAAAGTAGCCGTGTTACAGGCACGGTTCGAAAAAAAGCATTTGCAATATGTATTTGTTTATGTTACCATATGGATTTAATTAAAAGTTAAAAAATCCTCACGTGTAATATCTTTCTGTGTAAATATCTCATATTACAACGTGGGACACCTGCGGCTTAAAATCCGGTGCGGCTTGTATAAGTACAAAATTGATTTTATTTCTAAAATTAGAGCCTGCGGCTTTTAATCAGGTGCGCTCTGTAGTCCGGAATCTACGGTATTTCCTTTAAATAAACTAGTGTCATCAAATGCCAAATTTCCGTTCCAAGTTGTTACAAGTCCATTTACATATCTAGGTGTAACAATTACTAAAAACTTCAAGAATTTATTTAAAGAAAACTTAAACCCCTTATTGAATTATGTGAAAAAGACGCTTTCTAAATGGTCCCCTCTTTCTTTATCCCTAATTGGCTGAATTAATTCGATTAAAATGAAGATGCTTCCTAAATTTCTATATCTTTTTCAGGCCTTACCTATTTTTATTCCTAAGACCTACTTTGATTCTTTAGATTCAATTTTAACATCTTATATTTGGAATAATAAACATGCTCGTTTAAGTAAAGTTTACCTACAAAGAAATAAAGAGATGGGTGGATTAGCCCTACCCAATTTTAGGTTTTACTATTGGGCTGCCAATATAAGGAATATTACTTTCTGGTCCTATTATATTTATCGTAAAGATTGCCCATCATGGGTCTTCTTAGAAGTTAATTCTGTAAAAAATTCCTCTATTGTCTCTCTTCTTGGATCATACTCTCTTTTAGCAAATAAAATAACAGATAACATAATTGTTAAGCAAACTTTAAGGATGTGGGCTCAATTTAGGAAATTTTTTGGTCTAGCGAATTTTTCATTATCATCTCCCATTCTTCTTAATTTTTTTTTTATCCATTCCATGACTGACAAAGTCTTTAAAGATTGGGATGAACTAGGTATTAAGTGTTTTTGGGACCTGTTTATCTCAGGATCTCTTGCTTCATTTGACCAATTGTCAAATAAATTTGCACTCCCAAAAACACATTTTTACAGATACCTTCAAATTAGAGATTTCCCACGTTTCCAATTAACTACTTTTCCTATAGGTCCTGATAAAAATTTACTGGACGATCTTTTAAATTTAAAACTTTTTGTTACTGGTTCTATTACCGGTATCTATAACTTGTTGATTGATTCTAGACAAGACTTTTTTTAGATAAAATAAAACAAGCTTGGGAGGATGACCTAAATTGTCAGATTTTTGATGATAGATGGAATAAAATTCTTAAACGGGTTAATAAATCATCTTTCTGTGCTCGTCATTCTCTTCTACAATTTAAAGTGGTTCATAGAGCTTACATTTCTAAACAGAAGCTGTCCAGTTTTTACCCAAATGTTTCTCCACTTTGTAATAAATGCAACTCTGCTGATGCCTCTTTAATTCATATGTTTTGGTTTTGCCCTAAAATTGAAAAGTTTTGGCGGGAAGTATTTCATACCTTCTCACAACTTTTTAGAGTCCAATTTGACCCAAATCCCCTTACTGCCTTGTTTGGTATTATTGCAAATGAAGATATAACTTTAAATACTCCTAACCTACAGGTTTTAGTTTTTACCTCTCTTTTAGCAAGAAGAACAGTCTTGCTTAAATGGAAGGAGTCTACCCCTCCTACACATCTTCAATGGCTACGTGATATTATGTCTTATTTAAATTTAGAAAAGATCCGCTGCTCAGTCTTAAATTCGAAACAATCTTTTTATGATATCTGGGGACCTTTCCTAAATTACTTTTCCAATTTATAAAGTTTAACAGTGCACAGACTTTTATGTATATTTTTATCTTCTCTTCTTAAGCGAATATGTTTTTTTTCTATTTCTCCATTATCATCCATCAGCTTTTTCCTTTGGTAGTTGGTCCGGGGTTGACTTTTTTATATAAAAAATTTCTTTTATGATGTATGACTTATCTTTAAATTTTTGATTACAGAGTGGTATACCTTTATGTGTTATGCTATAACATTTTGATCAATTTTATTACAATATATGAATGTACACAAGTTATGTTGAGATGTATCTATGTGTTGCACTCTGTAAATCTTGTTTTTTTTTCTTCTGAATAAAAATATTGTAAAAAGAAAGAAAAGTCCAGCTCCTGGCTTTCACGTGTAGCTTAGCTACTAAGCCCAGCAGGACTGTTTCTACTAACAGGAGAATGGGAAAAGGCAGGTTACTGGCACCTTAAAACCAGTCACGTTGGGCGGATGGGGCTCATCAGCCGTGGTTGGCAGCTCATCTTGGAGAAGGAAAATTCTGATTTCAAATCCCGGCTGTCTTATACGTATACCTACAAATGCGGAAGGCTTTGTGAGTAAATCCTGAGGAAAGATCCGGAGATGGAGTCACTAAGCAGTCCTACATTGAGATCAACACTGACTGGCAACTCCTGCGATTCCGCTGGTGCCAAACTGTATCGGCCTCTGCCACTCCTTTGAGTTCATCAGATGCATGGAGAGGGGGACCTTGCTACAACCATGCTCTACCCCAATCAATGGAGGGCCGTATTTAGCTCTTCTGACGTGCACTTTGCATGCACACTCCTCTGACCACTATGTGGAAATCAGACAGGATGGTGTACAAGCATATCAGTGTGATGAAATTAAAAGCTTTCGATAACTATGAGTTACAGCTGTGCGGTGCTGGTCATATCTCGTGTAACTAGTTGCCGTACTCTTTATGAGAAATTCAAATTACACGCGGTGCTAGTAGGCCATCAGCTTAACTTCTTTCACAATTCACCAACACTATGACTTTTAGACAAAGTAAATCTCGTTCACTAACTTGTCAAAGTCTTTGCAAAAATAATCAGTTCTTACAGAAAATCAAATTCAGATCCTTCGAATGAAAATCAACTTTTACATCTGATGATGTAAAATTGATCCACGTCCATGCTGGATGACTGAGGGAGGAGCAGTGACACAATCGCCTTTATTCAGGGGTCTGTGGGAGGAGCCACAGGAGCAGTCAGCAGAGGGGCGTGTCCAGACAGGTATACATGGTTTCCCACAACATCCAACCATATTAAATCATTCTACGTGATGACACATTTTGTTCTTGCCTGCTTCTTTGATGTTGGGTGGCTCGCCATCTTGTGTCTTAGTTCGTTGGATGAAATAGTGACTCGTCCACGGAAAGTCAATTCACAACATTTACAAAACAAAACCTGACCAGACCCTTTGGTATGATTTAACAGAACTAATTCCCAGTGCGACGGTAGAGATCTCGGACACTCGTCTCTGTCGATATAGTTTCTGCTTGCTGTAGCCGCAGCTTCAATAGGAGGAGAAGATGGTGGCGCGACACAGCGCGCGCAGCCTCCCCAGAGAATGGATATCTGTTCCGTGTTAAGTAGGGGATCCCTGCACAATCCCGATTTGATGGAGGCAGATGTGAGGGCGTGGAGGAACATCTGGAGAAACTTCTGAAATGCCCACTTCGCTGCAGCTGCTACTGTGCGGTCCGGAATCTCGGGAGGAGAAGACCTCTGAGACCACGGCTTTGCTTGTTTCGGCGGCCAGGATGAGGTCGAAGGCGCTCGGCAGAGGATGGAGCTCAGGAGGCTGTATCGGAGGGGCTGGTCGGAGGCTCGAAGTTTTCGGATGGACTCAGAGACTGCTGTCGTCGGGTAATTCCGAGGCATTAATTGTCAGTGCCTGATGATCGGACTATTGGAGTCAATCAGGACTTTGAGACTTTTTTTAAACTGCGTCCATTGTCTGCGTCTCTTGAATTATGGTATTGCTTTGCACTGCTGTAACTGATGTTGTAATTATGTGGTATTGTCAGTGTGGGTCTTGGTTTGTCCTTTTTTTATTTTGTGATATCACTCTGGAGAAACATTGTATTATTTCTTAATGCATATGCATTTCTAAATGACAATAAACGAGGACTGAGTGTCCTCATAATCTAATCTGATCTAAAAAATAGATCTGTTATCAATATCGCCTCTCCTCCAGGGATTTCACCCTGAGGTTTTCAAGTAAGAAGGGTGGAGATTCTCACTACTATTTCCACTTTTAACAGTTTATATCTTTAGTTTCTAATAGTTTGCTGCGTTTATCTTACTTTCCCGCGTCTGTGCCAGCCACACTTCATTCACACAGTTCTTTTCTCCCCCCCGAGTTCACTTTTTCTAAGAAAAATCAGTAATCCTCGTTTTCATCCCTCCACAAGTGGAGCTTTCTAACATTACATTTTTAGGGGTTAAATTAATCTGGGTTACATTTCCCTTGGGCAAATAACTGTAAATTAGATGTGTATGCAAACATCGCAAAACAATTATAAATGGTTATATCTACAAATTTGTCTCGGGACAGAAATGGCATTCTCAAGAGACGGCAACAGAACTTCAGGAAAAACAAAGCACAATCTTACCAGCCCATTCTCCAAAATATGTCAGGTCCACCTTCCAAAATTTGGAAAGAATATAAATTCTGATGCCAAACAGCAGTTTCCAACTGTACTTCACCAAATAATAGAGGCATGTCAATGCCCCAATCAGCAACAAGCCTAAATTCCCGAAAACGTTTGTAAAAAGAAGCATTTTCGAAAATAATCTCTGGAATGTTTAACGTCTATGACTTCTCTGGGGTCTCTCTGTAGTTTAGTGAACAGTGTACAGATGCACAGTGAACTTAACCTTTGACCAGTTCTGATTAGACATTTCTGTATGATAGACAGTTCTATCATCCAATCATTTGTTTACTTTAACATAAATTTATGATCTTTTTACTGTAACCTATTAGAACTCTGCAATCTGTTTCCACTTGGATAATGTGCTTCTTTTTCACTTTGGGGCAAATATACTATTTTTCATATCATAATCAATTTGCCAGATCATTGCCACTTATTTAAGTTCCTGTTGTAAGTTCCCATGTCTTCTGCACAGCAGACTTTCCGGGCTACCTTTGAGCTGTCAGCAAATTGAGCCGATATTGAGGGTAAACCACTGCTACCTTACTTCAAATATTTGTCAACAAGCTTTCTCTGATCTTTTTGACTGGACTTTGTACAGCATGCGACCTTCCTATCCTAAAGCATACAAAACTACTTGGACAGCTGGCAAAGCCACGCCCCCAGGCTTATTGGAAAAATAAGCAACAATTTAAGAATTTTTGTCATTTTTCAGGCACGAACATGTCAGTCTCAAAATTCCATGTGCTTTTGAATGGAATCAGTATGAGGATATATTAAGCATCTGAGATGCATTCTGGTGGTTAGAAAAGATCCCACAACCATGTAAAGAAGACAGATAATGTTCACCTTTCAATCAACATCATCATTCGGGACATGCTCTCTTTTCATTACTATCATCGGGGTTGCTGTACTGAAGACCCACACTCAGCAATTCAGAATAATTTCTTCCCCTCTGCCATCAGTTTTCTGAAACACGTTTGCACTTTGTTATTCCTTTTCTTTACACAATGTATTTGCTTTGCAGCTTGGAGTAATTTTATCTTTTTGCATTGTATTGCTACTGCAAAACACCACATTTCACGTCAGTGATGACAAATCTGATTCTGATATCATTAAAAGGATTTATTTGATTTTCTCCTCCACTGGAACCACACACTTCTGACAAGGATTTACCCCTCAGTAACAATGGTCAGTGAGGCACAGAGAGAATCTGTATTTCCTGACAAGTACCTTTATTAGCTCAGTTCACAGGCACGTGAATTTACAGAACTGAATACCTATGTGCACATCTACCTAGTTTCCCTCACCCTACGTGAATAGTTAGAGAATAGAAATGGTAATTCTGTACCTGTGAAAGGAGTTTACACTGGCCAGCTGCTCCTCATGGTCCCAACCTATTGCTGCCACGTGGTTGACATGGGTGTCCTCCATATCTTCACTGGTAGTCTCCAGAGACCACTGCCTGGCATTCGAAGCTCCTTACTTTTAAACATTAATAATCAGTTCCGCAGTCTTATCACAGTTGGAAAGAAGCTGTTCCCAAATCTGGCCGCACCTCATTAACTCTGACATCTTCCAGTTCCACTCTCAAACAAAGGTCACCCAAAAACTCTGGGGTCAAGTGGCAGCCCACAGTAAATGCTTGCATCGGAGAGGAGAAACAAAAAACATAGCAGAAGCTTTGGGTCAAGGATTTCCCAGTCTCAACATTTTCCAAACAAGATGAAAGGTCCTTGAACTGACATCTATTTCTGTCCAAACTGATACTGCTTCGGCTGGGTGCTTCCAATGTCTTCCATTTCCATACTAAAATACTTACTTCAGTTACATGATTTGAGGATCTGAAAGAAATTTTCACTCGTAGGGTCTTCGCCTGGGGCAGAATCTCCGGTTTCCGCAGAAGCTACCTCCCAAAATTTGCATGATCCTCAGAGTACACCATAAGGAATAGGAGATATAAAAAAAGGCTGCTGGAGAACTTAGTGGGTCAAGCAGCATCTATAGAAGTGAAAGGTGAATTTTCAGGTTGAGGCTGTGGTGAGGAAAGCAAATTCAACATTAGCATTCATTTCAAGAGGACTGAAATATAAAAGCAAGGATGTAATGCTGAGGCTTTGTAAGGCACTGGTGAGGCCTCACTTGGAGTATTGTGAGCAGTTTTGGGCCCCTTATGATGTGCTGACATTGGTGAGGGTTCAAAGGAGGTATATGAAAATGATTTCAGGAATGATAGGCTTATTATATGAGCAGCATTTGGTGCATTTGCAGTCTTCAGTATTTATTTCTTTTGACTCCCTTACATTTTCTCTGGCTCCCTCTTCTCCTCAGCTCATTTCTGTGGTGCCTTCTGCAACTCTGCAAAGCATCAAACTTCTGTAATGAAGGAAACAGGAAGATACAGAGGTTCCATAATAATCTCTCAAAAGGCAAATGTTTGTACAAAATAATCTGCCTCATTTCTCCGCCAGAATGTGCAGGTATATCAAATTCCTGAGCATTACGTATCATATAACATGCCCTGAGTCAAACATAAAAGATTTTAATCATTAATACAAGAGATTCTGTAGATGCAAGGAATCTTGAACTACACACACACAAAGTGCTGGAGGAAGTCAGCAGATCAGGCAGATTCTAATGGAGCAGAATATATAGGTGACATTTTGGGCTAAGACACTTCATCAGAACTGGAAAGGTCGTGGGAAGAAATTGGAATAAGAAGGTGAAGGGAGGGTGAGGAGTTTAAGCTGACAGGTGATAGTTGGGACCAAATGTGGGGGAAGAGATGAAGTAAGAAGCTGGGAGGAGATAGGTGGAATAAGTAAAGGGCTGAAGAAGAAGGATTCCAATAGCAGAGGATAGTGGACCATGGAAGAAAGGGAAGGAGGAGGGGAACTTCTCCACACTGCCCCCCCCCCCAACCTTTTCTTTTTCCATTTCCTATTTTGGTTCCCCCTTTACCTTTTCTCCGCTCCTTACCTGCCCATTACCTCCCTCTGGTGCCCCTCTTCCTTCCTATGATCCATTGAACTGTTCTATCAGATCCCTCCTTCCTCAGCAAAAGAGGACCAGAGGAGGTTTAAAAGAATTATCTTGGGAATGAAAGGGTTAACCTGTGGAAAGTGTTTAGTGGTTCTGGGCCTGTACTTGCTTGAGTCTGGAAGAATGAGGGATCTCATTGAAAACTACTGAACGTTGAATGGCCTAGATACATCGGATGTGGAGAGGATATTTCCATTTATGGGAGAATATAGGACCAGAGAGCACAGCTTCAGAATAGAAGGTTTAGAACAGAGATGAGGAGCAATTTCCTTACCAGAGGATAGCGAATCTGTGGAATTCATTTCCACAGATGGCTGTGCAGGCTACATCATGCAGAGGTTGATAGATCAAAGATTACAGGGAGAAGGCAGCAGAATAGATTTGAGAGAGAAATTAAATCAGAATGGCAGAGAAGACTCAATCAGCTAGATGTATTGCAACGATGTGGCTGGGGACGAACCCAAGTGCAGGACACAGGCACAGAAACAAGGTCATGAGCCACTAGCACAGTCGCGAACGTGGAACGGTATCCAGGAGAGTCTTTACACGGAGACAAGGTTTACGTACAATATCCAGGAAACGGTGCGGAGCTCAGAACTGACAGTCCTAAGGAATCAGTCAATGAGGTTTACACACACTAGAATTGACCGATGAACTGGCAGCCCATTCTTGTTAAGCCAGGATTCTTATCGTGCTTTCACTGATGGAAACCAGGTGTGCTGTAATAGTGTAACTGGGAACAATCGAAAATCAGACGAGGGGATTAAGGCCCAATCAAGGAGGTAATAGAAAGATGGGGGGTTACCAGACCGTATTTCCATCTGAAGGGGTAGACTGGTGACGAAATCTAAGCGACGACCAGGGACAGGTAGGGGATGAAGTAATCCAGCAGGTGGCCGGTGGGAGGCTTTTCCACGGGCACAGACGGAACATGCAGAGAGATACGAAAGGTATCCACCTCCATGGAAGTCCACCAACAGTTGGGAGATTGAGTCCACAGTAAAACAGGCCCAACAGCATGACCCTGACCCCAGCAACAGACCCGCTGATTGACTTCTTGTGCCTGATTCTGTCAGGTCTCAGGTTCTCCAGTGGGGGCACACATCTCGGTTCACCTGCCACTCCGGGAGTGATTGGACGCTGTCTCTCTTGAAAAGACACTTTTGGTGGCCTTCCATGGAGGCACAGAGACAGGGTCGTGGGGCGCAAGCGCACTAACAAACGTGGAACAGGTATCCAGGAGAGTCTTTACACGGAAACATGTTCTACATAATAGCAAGATGGGGAATTGCCAGCGGGACAATGACAAGATGACCTAATTCTGCTCCTATGTCTCATCAATCCAAAGAATGAATTTAAGATCTCCCCCAGCTCCATGCATACCTGACCATGCTGATCTTCAAGAGAACCTAGTTTTGTTCTTTGCTATTTTTTTTTCTCTTACTACAGCTATAAAAACCTTTGGCGATTTTCCTTCACTTTGTCTACCAGATCAATCTCATGTCCTCTTTAAGCCCCTCTGATTTCTCACATAAGCATTTTCCTGCATTTTTTATACTCAAGTACTTCATTTGATCCAGCTGCCTACCTCTGATACTGTATGTGTTTCCTTTTCTTCTTCTCTACCAGAGCCTTAATATCCCTCAATTACCAAGGTTCCATAAACCTGTTAGCCTTACCTTTCATTCCAGTGGAAACATACAAACCCTGTACTGTTTCACTTTTGAAGGTCACCCACTTCCCAAACATTTATTTGCCAGAAAGCAACCTATTCCAATCCACAAAGACTCCGGGCTCCAGGTCTTCTGGCCATCCGTTGTTTCAGTTGGGCTTAATCACAGGCACCTGATTCTCATATTGGGCTGGAATATAAGTGGCTCTGGGTTCGAGTGTGGTTGCTGGGCATTGGGGGGAGGCTGGATAATTGAGATTTGGTGAGGTTGCAAGTTGGACTTTGGACGGCGGTTGGCTAAACAACTAGATTGTGAATGGATGGAGGATGGGAGGAGGAAATGATGATTTGGGAAGTGAGTTAGAGATGGAGGTTGGCAGGAAAGTGGAATGGAGTTGAAAAAGCAAGAAAATAGAGGTATGAGATGTCAAACTCTGAGGAGTCAGGGGATGACTGAAGTAGGATAGCAAAACAATAGAAAGAAGATGAGATTAAAGCAATTACAAAACTGAGTGAAGATGGGGTGTCTTTTGGTGATTGGAACCCGATTCATTTGACAAAGGTAATCAACAAACTTATAGGTGAGGTCAAAAGAGCAGAGGTATTATGAAATGGATAGCTATTAGTGATTTGTCGGGATCATGCTCAGCAAGGCAAAGTGATAAGATTAAATAAAATAGCTGGAAGAAAAGTACAATGTTCAATACCCAACAATAGAAAGTGGACTAGAGGAGTTATTTTGGGAATACCAACAAAAGTTACTATGGATGAGATTAAACAGAACATAAAAGGAGCAAAAATTATTGAGGCCAAATGTTTGAAAGTTACAAGAAATGGAAAAAGATGTGGTAGTGTATCGGTTATGATTAACTTTGATGAAGAAAGATTGCCAACTAAAGTTTATTTACGGTATATGTGTTATGAGGTCAGAATATATATACTACCACCTTTAAGATGCTTTAAATGACAGAAATTTGGACATTGCAGCAGTCTGCAGAGGGAAACAAAGATGTGGGAGATGCGCTGGAGAGCATGAATATGGGAAATGTGATGCGGGAGCTATGCTGAAATGCTGCAATTGTGGCGAGGAACACTGCAGCTTATCGAGGGTGCATTAATAGCAAGAAGCAGCTGAGTTACAATATCTTAAGGTAACTCAAGGGGTTAGATACGCAGAGGCAGTAAAAGCTATCGCTGAAAAGGAGAAGGCTATTAAGCGAACAAATATAGGAAATAATAAATCGGTGAACTGTGAGGGCTGCAATAAGATAAATAAGGATACACTAATAATGAGCAGAAAGGATTTCGTACTGTTTATGGTAGATGCAATTAACTGTTCAGCACAAACAGACAAGAGAACCGAGAAAATTAAAATTATAGTCAAGTCTGCAGAAAAATATCTTGGTATTAAAGAGCTTAGGTGGGAATTAATTAAAGAAACATTGAATGGAGGATCAAACAGTTCACAGGCAGGGGAGGTGGGATCTTAATGGCAGTTTTAATTCATCTTAATTTTTGTGTGTGTTGTTGTTTGAATTTCCAGCGTCTGCAGATTTCCTCGTGTTTGCTCTTAATGGCAGTATATATTTTACAACGGAATGCAAGGAGTCCTATCGCAAATGGTCAAGAATTTAAGAAATATGTATCAGAACTTAAGGAAAAACCTCAGATTTTATTTATACAGGAAACATGGTTGAAACCAAACTTAGACTTTGTTTTACAAGGATATACAGCGATTAGGAAGCATATTGATTAGGAAGGATAAATGATGGCAATGGTGGAGGAGTAGCAATATTTATAACCAGTGGGATGAGGTATAATATAATCAACATAGGCCAAAAATATGAATCAATAACAATCAAAATTTGGATAGGCAGAGAAAGTTTGGTAATAATAAATTACTATAATCCATGTAGAAGATTAAGCAGAGATACATTAAACACAGTGGGTGGTGGGATGAAAGGGAAAATAATATGGTGTGGGGATTTCAATGGACACAGTGCACTATGGGGATGTAAAAATACTGATAAAAATGGATTAGTGAAAGAAGAATTTATAAATGACGAAAAACTGGTATGTATAAATAATGGAGAAGGTACGAGATATAACGTTTCCCAAATCACAGAATCCGCAATAGACTCTACATTTGTAAGTAGAGAATTAGCAGGGATCAGTACTTGGAACGTATTTAAACAAACTACAGTAGGAAGTGATCGGTATCCCATACTCACAAAGATTCAGATTCAAATAGAACAAAATAAAAGACCTAGAGAGTCAAGGTGAAAACTAATTGAGACAGATTGGAGATATTTCAAAGAAGAAGTGAAGCAAGATGCATAAAGATTTAGGTAAAGATATATTGGATATAGAAGAAATGAATGATAAATTAGTCACAGCAATTTTAAATTCGGCAGAAGAAACAATTCCGAAAAGTAATGGTAGAGGAGAGAGGAAAAGTGTTCCATGGTGGAATTGTGAATGTAGTGGAAGTTTAAAAGTAAGAAGTAAAGCATTTAAAGTGTTAAAAAGACAACATTCTGTAGAAACATTAATACAATATAAAAGAGCACAGGCAGTAGTTCGGAAAATAATCAGACAAGCAAAGCGAGCATACTGGAGACAATATTGTAACAAAATTGGAAGAGAAACTCAACTGTCTGAAATATGGGGCACGATAAGCAAAATGAATGGTATAAGAAGTAGCAAAGAGATTCCTGTGCTAAAAAGCAAGGACATAATGGCAATCAACAATGTAGAAAAAGCAGAAATATTGGCAAAAACTTTTGTTAACATACATAGCTCGGAAAATTTGACAGTTGAGGCTAGACGGCAAAGGGAGGAGAGGCTTAGCAAAATCCAGGAATTACGGACAAAAGAGCAACATCAGAAAAAGTGCTGGATACTCCTATTAGTATAACAGAAATAGAAAGGGTCATTATGAATGTGTGGCCAACTTCTACTGGGAAGGACCAAGTATGGAGTAGAATGCTGAAGCACTTATCAGGAAGTGCACTTCTAGATAGATAGATAGATAGATAGATAGATAGATAGATAGATAGATAGATAGATAGATAGACAGATACTTTATTCATCCCCATGGGGAAATTCAGCTTTTTTTCCAATGTCCCATACACTTGTTGTAGCAAAACTAATTACATACAATACTTAACTCAGTAAAAAATATGATATGCATCTAAATCACTATCTCAAAAAGCATTAATAATAGCTTTTAAAAAGTTCTTAAGTCCTGGCGGTTGAATTGTAAAGCCTAATGGCATTGGGGAGTATTGACCTCTTCATCCTGTCTGAGGAGCATTGCATCGATAGTAACCTGTCGCTGAAACTGCTTCTCTGTCTCTGGATGGTGCTATGTAGAGGATGTTCAGAGTTTTCCATAATTGACCGTAGCCTACTCAGCGCCCTTCGCTCAGCTACCGATGTTAAACTCTCCAGCACTTTGCCCACGACAGAGCCCGCCTTCCTTACCAGCTTATTAAGACATGAGGCGTCCCTCTTCTTAATGCTTCCTCCCCAACACGCCACCACAAAGAAGAGGGCGCTCTCCACAACTGACCTATAGAACATCTTCAGCATCTCACTACAGACATTGAATGACGCCAACCTTCTAAGGAAGTATAGTCGACTCTGTGCCTTCCTGCACAAGGCATCTGTGTTGGCAGTCCAGTCTAGCTTCTCGTCTAACTGTACTCCCAGATACTTGTAGGTCTTAACCTGCTCCACACATTCTCCATTAATGATCACTGGCTCCATATGAGGCCTAGATCTCCTAAAGTCCACCACCATCTCCTTGGTCTTGGTGATATTGAGACGCAGGTAGTTTGAGTTGCACCATATCACAAAGTCCTGTATCAGTTTCCTATACTCCTCCTCCTGTCCATTCCTGACACACCCCACTATGGCCGTGTCATCAGCGAACTTCTGCACATGGCAGGACTCCGAGTTATATTGGAAGTCTGATGTGTACAGGGTGAACAGGACCGGAGAGAGTACGGTTCCCTGCGGCGCTCCTGTGCTGCTGACCACCGTGTCAGACCTACAGTCTCCCAACCGTACATACTGAGGTCTTTCTGTCAAGTAGTCCACTATCCAATCCACCATGTGAGAGTCTACTCCCATCTCTGTTAGTTTGTGCCTTAAGATCTTGGGCTGGATGGTGTTAAAGGCACTAGAGAAGTCAAGGAATGTAATCCTCACAGCACAACTGACCCCATCTAGGTGAGAGAGTGATTTGTGCAGCAAATACGTGATAGCATCCTCCACTCCCACCTTCTCCTTATATGCAAACTGAAGAGGATCCTGGGCGTGCCTGGTTTGTGGCCTCAGATTCTGTATTATCAGCCGCTCCATGGTCTTCATCACGTGCGACGTCAAGGCAACAGGTCTGAAGTCATTCAACTCCTTTGGTTGTGGTTTCTTCGGTACCGGGACAATACAGGATGTTTTCCACTGTCTGGGTACTCTTCTCTGCTCCAGGCTCATGTTGAAGATGCGCTGTAGTGGTTCTCCCAGCTCAGTCGCACGGGCCCTCAGTAATCGTGGGGAAACTCCATCCGGTCCAGCCGCCTTGCTGGTACAGATCTAAGATGCAATTAATAAAGTGAAGGAGTGGGCAAGTAAATGGGGTTTCAAATTGTCCATAAGTAAGTCGCAAGTGATATGTTTCTCAAGAAATCATAAACCAGTTTCCGTGAAATTATATGAACAAAAATTAGAGCAGGTCAAGGTAATTTGGTTCCTCGGTTTGTTATTTGATGAGAAACTTAAATGGAAAAAGCAAATTGAGAAAGTTACAAACAAATGTAAAAAAATAAACAACTTATTGAGGTGTCTTGCTGGACAGGATTGGGGTGCGAGCAGGTTATTGCTATTAAGTATTTATCAAGCTCTAATGAGGGCTACCTTGGATTATGGATGTGTAGCATACATGTCAGCTGCAGAAAGTAATTTAAAAATGCTGGATGTTGAGCAAGCTCAGGCCCTCAGGATATGTAGTGGTGCATTCAGAACATCACCTGTATCAGCTCTTCAAGTCGAAACAGGAGAAATGTCATTAAGACTTAGAAGAATAAAGTTAATCCTACATGTAACGGGGGGTTTCTTATTTTTCTTTGTTACTGTGTATGTAATCAAAATGGCGTCTTTGTTTTGTTAAAAGTAGGAATGCTGGCGCCTGTGTTAATAGTAGGAATGCTAGCGTCTTTGTTATGATAAGTGCTGGAAGCTTGTTTGGGACTGTAAGCTGATTGTTGGCGGGGATTTTGGGGAGTCGGCGCGATGGAGTGAGAGAGAGAGGACGGGATACTGGAAGCTAGGCGACGGAACCATCCCCGAGCGGGAGCGGGGGTCCCCGGCCCAAGGTTTTCGGTGAGGAGAGGAGACGGAGACAGAGGAGTGTGGAGCGTCTGGTCGACCACCGTGGGGGTCCCAGGAGGCGGGTCGAGGAAGTCGGAGGGGATCGAATGCCAGAAGACTTCAGTAATTGAGCTCCAATGGTTGTGCACGAAGTGGTTTGGACTTTGATAAGTTTGGCGCCTTTTCTTTTTTTTCTCTTATTCATATATACTGTATCGTTAGTAATCGCTTAGTTATAGTAATCTTTATAAATTGTATTCATTTAATCGCATATGGTGTACTGTCTGTTTTTTGGGCGAGGCGGGGACATCACACAGCATCCACACCAGCTGATTACCCAGTTTGGCGGGGCCGAAGGCTGCTCCCCCTAGACTAGAACGAGTTTGAGCGATGCCTGAGGCGACCCAGGGGTTACATACATTACTGGGTTAACATCATCATGTATAACAATTCACATCCAGCTAAAGCTATGCTAAAAGACTGCTGGGAACATCATAATTCAAATTATAATAGGTTTGGATTGATCGGGGATGCAGTAGCACAAAAATATGGTCTACACGAGCTGGAATATAGCCCTACAGTTCCATTATCTGATGTTCCTCCATGGCTCTTTACAATACATACAGTGGATATAAACCTGCAACAACTTTTAAAGTCTAAATGTGGAATCAAATTGATAGTAGGAGAATATATAGACCTGCATTTTAGAAACAAATTAGGAATATTTACGTATGGATCAAAAAACCCCAAGTCTGGCCACACAGGTATTGCAGTCTATGTTCCTCAGTGCAAAACTAGCATTAGGAAAAGAACTTCAAACCATTTATCAGTGTATACAACAGAATGAATGGCAATACTGAGTGCACGATCTTGGATAGAAGAAAATAATGTCAAAAAGGCTGTAATTTGTTCAGACAGTTTGTCTGTATTAATCTCTAACAAATCAAGAAAATCAGAAAGTAGACAGGATATTTTATTGGAGGTTCTATGCAAGTTGTAGATACTGACCGACAATGGGTAGAAGTAAGCTTCCTTTGGGTTCCTGCTCATTGTGGTGTGGAGGGTAATGAAAAAGTGGACATTATAGCTAAATAATCACTCAAATCGTCTATAATAGAGGTCCAGATCCCTCTAAGCAAAGTGGAAGTCAATAGCATTATAAAAACACGTATTGAGGACACACGGCAGAAGCATTGGGATGAGAGTAAAACAGGGAGACAACTGTACAAAATACAAAGGCAAGTCATATACCAAAGAATATCAAGTGGACATAGAAAGATAAAAGTGATTATCAGATGTTTAAGAATTGGTCACACAAGTCTTAATTCCACATTATATAAAATAGGGAAACATTCAACTGGGTTGTGTGAATACTGTAATCAACCAGAAACAGTTAAACATGTATTGATAAAATGTAAGAAGTACCAAAGAGAAAGAGTGAAGATGATAGGAGCACTTAAGATAAACAAAAAAAACTGCTGAGGGTAGAGAAGACATTTTAAGTGGGATTTCAAGAGAAATACAGATATATATCCTGAAGTATCTGAAAGACTCTGGTTTATTTTATAGTATTTAGGGAATGAAATTCTTATCCTTCCTCCAGTCTAGTAGGTGACGGTAATGCACCTTAAAGCTGGTTTTCCAACCGCCATAAAACAACACAAGAAGAAGAAGAAGAATTCAGACAGTGTGTTGGAAAGATATTATAAATAGGAGGGAAACTATTGATTCCAATGAAGGTTGCTGCTTTTGGGTATTTCATCGGTTCAGATACCAGGGCTCCCATAAACACTTGGGGCTCCCCTTCTCACAGTTTTCAGTTGGTGGCCCCCTTCAAATATGCCAGGGCCCCCATTAAGAGTGGCTGATTTAGAACGTAGAACAGTACGTCAGGAACAGGCTCTCCGGCCCACGATGTTGTGCCAAACCAATTAAATTAGTAATCAAATGATTAACTTATCCTTTCTGCCCACACAATGACCACGTTCTTCAATTTTCCTCACATTCCTCACACACCGTCGATCCCAGGGGATTGTGGGTTTGCGCCTCTGGTGGACTGTGTCCTCTCCAGGGGGCAAGCCTGGGCAGGAAGGTTCACTGGCCAGCTGCTCCTCATGGTCCCAACCTATAGCTGCCACTCTTTTATTTCGCTGCATCGACGACTGCATAGGCGCTGCCTCTTGCGCGCATGCTGAGCTCGTCGACTTCATTAACTTTGCCTCCAACTTTCACCCTGCCCTCAAATTTACCTGGTCCATTTCTGACACCTCCCTCCCCTTTCTTCGTCTTTCTGTCTCCATCTCTGGAGATGGCCTATCTACTGATATCTACTATAAGCCTGCAGACTCTCACAGCTACCTGGACTATTCCTCTTCCCACCCTGTCTCTTGCAAAAAGGCTATCCCCTTCTCACAATTCCTCCATCTCTTCCGTATCTGCTCTCAGGATGAGGCTTTTCATTCCAGGACGAAGGAGATCTCTTCCTTTTTTAAACAAAGGGGCTTCCCTTCATCCACCATCAACTCTGCACTCAAACGCATCTCTTCCATTTCCCACACGTCTGCCCTCACCCCATCCACCCGCCACCCCACTCGGGATAGGGTTCCCCTTGTCCTCACCTACCACCCCACCAGCCTCCAGGTCCAACGTATAATTCTCCGTAACTTCCGCCACCTCCAACGGGATCCCACTACCAAACACATTTTTCCCTCCCCACCTTCTGCTTTTCGCAGGGATCGCTCCCTACGCGACTCCCTTGTCCACTCATCCCCCCCATCCCTTCCCACCGATCTCCCTCCTGGCACTTATCCTTGTAAACGGAACAAGTGCTACACCTGCCCTTACTCTTCCTCCCTCACCACCATTCAGGGCCCCAGACAGTCCTTCCAGGTGAGGCGACACTTCACCTGTGAGTCGGCTGGTGTGGTATACTGTATCCGGTGCTCCCAGTGTGGCCTTTTATATATTGACGCAGACTGGGAGACCGTTTCGCGGAACACCTACGCTCGGTCCGCCAGAAAAACCAGGATCTCCCAGTGGTCACACATATTAATTCCACGTCCCATTCCCATTCTGATATGTCTATCCATGGCCTCCTCTATAGTCAAAATGAATCCAAACTCAGGTTGGAGGAACAACACCTTATATACCAGATGGATAGCCTCCAACCTGATGGCATGAACATTGACTTCTCTAACTTCTGTTAATGCCCCTCCTCCCCTTCTTACCCCATCCCTGACATATTTAGTTGTTTGCCTGTTCTCCATCTCCCTCTGGTGCTCCCCCCCCCCTTTCTTTCTCCTGAGGCCTCCCGTCCCATGATCCTTTCCCTTCTCCAGCTCTGTATCACTTTCGCCAATCACCTTTCCAGCTCTTAGCTTCATCCCTCCCCCTCCGATCTTCTCCTATCATTTCGCATTTCCCCCTCCCCCCACTACTTTCAAATCTCTTACTATCTTTCCTTTCGGTTAGTCCTGATGAAGGATCTTGGCCCGAAACGTCAACAGCGCTTCTCCCTATAGATGCTGCCTGGCCTGCTGTGTTCCACCAGCATTTTGTGTGTGTTGTTGTTTGAATTTCCAGCATCTGCAGATTTCCTCGTGTTTGCTGCCACGTGGTTGACATGGGTGTCCTCCATATCTTCACTGGTAGTCTCCAGAGACCACTGCCTGGCATTCGAAGCTCCTTACTTTTAAACACTAATAATCAGTTCAAATGTTGCCTTTCCATCTCATTAGCTTGAGGTTACCTGACAAACCTGAGACACCTTCTTATTGGCTCTGGTCCAGGGATACACCCAGCATTGTTCTGTGACAGTCTTGTGCATTCAATTCTGACTGATTCAAACCAGTTGAACCAGATGACTGAGATACGAAGTCAAACAAGATTACAGATGGCTTCTCCTGCAAGCCTGCCACTTTACATAATAAATAGTTACCTGTCTGAGAACATTATTAGGTTTAGCAAGTCATTAGCAGAAACTCCTTGTGTCCACTTTCTACTGCACTGATTAAATTCATCAAACAGTTCACAAAATGGTGGGTGCAAGGACAGTCTCAAAAAATGGCTGGTTCACTGATTGTCATTCCTTCAGTCCAGCACTGTGAACCATTTACCAAGACAGATTTTGGCCACCTTTTCCTCAGTGCTCATCAGACAAAACACCAACTAAACCCTGGCTACTATCTGACCAGTTTTTCTGAAGCTGATACGTACATCCTGTGGGCAAGCATGTGCTGTTTTTCGGGATGGTATTGAAAACCTCAAATCCCTGAATCAGGATCACATGTAAGCCCTACATCATAGAAGGAGAGCAAGTCACGCAGTCTTTGCTGTTACCCTGAGGTTGGACTGTTCCCATCCTTCCCTCTGAAGCCCTGCCGGCTACCCACGCCTGAAGCCTTGCTGGCTTCCTCGCCTGCATCACCGTCAAGTTCAGCCGCCAGAGTGAAACCGGAGCCTTGCCACGCCAACAGAAGGAACTATCTATCGTAGCGCTTGGAACAGTCTCTTTGTGTCCCTGTGTTTAGTGTCCGTGTATGAGTCCCGGCCCTACGTCCTGTCCCCAAGGAGGGGTCCTGACTCTGTGTAAACCCCGGCCCTACGTCCTGTCCCCAAGGAGAGGTCCAAGGCTCAGTGTTCCTGTGCTCCAGTCCAAGGCTCCGAGGAGGTTCCAGTCCACATCCAAGGCTCCGAGGAGGTTCCAGTTCGCGTCCAAGCCTCTGAGGAGGTTCAGTCCATGTCAAGACCCAGGTTCCAGGTCCCTGTCCAGCCTCTGGCTTGGAGCCATTGTCCAGGTTCTTAGTTCCTATTTACCGCTTCTAGTTCCTCACCCAAGTCCCACTTTGCAATTCTAGTCCTAGACCGCGCCCTATTTCCTAGTCTTGTCCAGGGCCTGTGTCTTGTCCAGCATCGTTTCTTCCCCACTTCCCTTGCTTTCTTGATACACCTAATCCTCTCCCTACTACTTCGGTGTCTGTGTCTCGCATTTGGGTCCGTTCCCAATGCCCACCTTATGACACACCTATTAGATCCCTTCTGAATCCATCAAAACTGGCCTTAGTCCAAATTTGAATCTCAATCCAAGGACCAGTTCCAGCTTTCTCTGTAATTATCTTGGAACTAATGCAATGACGATCAATAGATCCAAAGCATTCTCTTACACATAAACTTTGTCACATGCCATGTTTCATTCTTTAAGAGGAAATCCAGTATCGTACTCTCTCTAGTTGGGACCTCTACATAGCGATTAAGAAAACCTTCCTGAACACATTTTCCAATCCCTTTAAATTATGGGACACTGTCATGATGTGGAAAATTAAAATCACCTGCTATCAAAAACTTGTATGTCTTGCAACAGTATGCTTCTTCTAGAGATTTCTTCCTCCAAATCCCACTGACTTTTAGGAGCTCTATAAAATAGACTGGTTATTATGGTCATCACTTTTTTTATTCCTCAGTTCCACCTTTATTGCCTCAGTAGCTGAGCCCTCCAGTATGTCCTGAGCACTGCCATAACATTCTCTTTCCCTATAAGTACCACCCTCCCCCTTTAATTCTCCCCACTATCATCATTATATCTAAAACTACGGAACCCTGGAACACAGTCCACCCTGCAACCAAATCTCATTGGTGACTACAACATCATAATCCACCTGCTGATCAATGCTCTAAATTCATCTGCCTTACCTACAATACATGCATTGAAATAAATACATCTCAGAATATGTTTGTCATTACTGATTTCTGTCTTTGCTTGTAGGCTTGATATCTACTAACCCCACAGTCAGTCTACTTGCTGACCTCCCACACTGTTTCCTACCCCCTGCAACTCTAGTTTAAACCCTATAGAATAGCACTAGCAAAGAGAAGAAGGCATGTCCAGGGTGATGGGGGCCCTGAATGATGGATCCTGTCTTTTTGAAGCATCACTCTTTGAAGATGTCTTGGATGCTGAGGAGGCTAACGCCCATGATGCAGCTGAATTTACAGCTTTCTGCAACTTATTCCGATCCTGTGCAATGGCGTGCCTCTCATTCCAGCCAGTTGGAATGCTCTCCACAGTACATCTGTAGAAATTTGCGAGTGTCTTTGATGACATACCAACTCTCTTCAAACTCCTAAAAATATAGCCACTGCCGTGCCTTGTCTGTAACTGAATCGATGTGTTGGGCCCAAGATAGATCCTTAGAGCCTTTGGTACCCGGGCGCTTGAAACTACTCACCTTTTCCATTTCTGATCCCTCAATGAGAACTGGTGTATATTCCCTCCTGTTAGCCTTTCTGAAGTCCACAATCAATTCTCAGATCAGAATCAGGTTTAATATCACTAGCATATGTTGTGAAATATGTCTTTGGTCTTACTGATGTTGAGTGCAAAGTTGTTGCTGTGACACCACTCAAGCAACTGATCTATCTTGTTCCTCAATATCTTCTCATCACTATCTGAAATCTGAACAGCAAATTTATAGATGGCATTTGAGCCATACAATCATGGATGTGGAGAGAGTACAGCAGTGGGCTCAGTACACATCCTTGAGGTGCGCCGGTGTTGATTATCATCGAGATGGACATGTTATTTCCAACCTGCCAATGGTCTTCCAGTGAGGAAGCCAGGGATCCAGGTGCACAGGGAGACACAGAGGCTCAGGTGTTGGAGGTCTTTAATCAAAACTGAATGAACAATGTGTTAAAAGCTGACCTGTAGTCAATAAACAGCAGCCTGACGTAAATATTAGTGTTGTCTGGGTGATTCAAGGCTGCGTGAAGAGCCAATGAGATAGCAACCGCTGTAGACGTATCGGCAAATTGCAGTTGGTCCAGGTCCTTGCTTAGGCAGGAGTTGACTCTAGTCATAACCGACCTCTCAAAGTATTTAATCACCATAGATGTGAGAGCTACTGGACAATTAATTCCCCTCCAGTTCTTCACATTTGTGCAGGACCAACCTGCCCTGGAATGATCCAAAAATCTGAAGCCCTCCGATCTTAGCCACGTGTTACACTGCACTATCTTCCTAAATCTGGTCTCTCCAGCACATAGGTCAAATAACAATCCTGATGTCACCTCTGCAGGTCCTGTCGTTTAACTTAGCACCTTACTCCCTGAAGTCATTTTGCAGGACCTCATCATCCTTACTTGCCAATTCCATTGGTACTGATGTGGACCATGACGTCTGGCTGCTCAACCTCCCCTTTAAGAATGCTATGGAGTCGATACATCTCTGACCCTGGCACCTGGGATGTAATATACCATTAAGGAGTTCACAGAATCTCCTGTCTGTTACCCTAGTAAATGAATCCTCCATCACTACTGTCACCTCTTTTCCCCACATTTCCCTTCTGAGTGACAAAGCAGCGACCTGGCCTCTGTGGCTTTCCCATGGTAGATTGACCCCCTGAACAATATTTAAAGTGGTATACTTGTTATTGAGAGGAACTGGTGTACGCTACACTGATTGTCTAATTCCTTCCCTCTCCTCAACATTTCCCAGCTACCTAGATGAATCTGTGAAATTCAATGCCACAGATGGCTATGGAAACCAAGTCATTGAGTATAGTTGAAGCAGAGGTTGATAGGTTCTTGATTCGTGAGGGTGTCAAAAGTTATGGGAAGAAGGCAGGAGAATGGGGTTGAGAGGGAAAATAAATCAGCCATGTTGGAAAGACACAGCAGACTTGATTGGCTGAATAAACCTAAATCTTCTCCTGTGTCTTGTGGTTTAAGAACCTCTTTAATCAAATACAGTGTTCTTCAGTATCTGAATACTCATCATTGGCACAGAAAGGGCATTGCAGAGCATGATTATCAGTAACTGTCTGAAATGCTAAAAATTTAATTTAGAAAATAGAACATCAAACATTACAGCACAGTACAGGCCCTTCAGTCCATGATGTTCCGACATTTTAACCTACACCGATCAATTTAACCCTTCTCTCCCACATATATCTCCATTTTTGTTTCATCTATGTGTTTAAATAGAGCTTTATTCAAACTTTTCTAACTTTTCCTCTCTCCACTCCCCCTTAAAGTCACCAACTTCAATTGGTGCAGTTTAAAGAGACGTAGTTCTTCAGATTTCTCTCAAGACAAATGTGCGAGCATCCACAGTTCAATTCACTATTTAGCATCGCTCTTCAGATCTTCACACATATAACTTGCATCAGAGGCTCACAAGCAGAGGAGAAGGCAGCGTAATCGACTCTAGTATAAAGAATCAACTATGATGGAATGATGGAGCAGTCTCAATGGACTGAATGGACTATATTCTGTTCCTATGTCTTATGGTCTACTTACATCCTGCAACTTAGGTGTTCTCACCTATTGATTAACCCCTCAGTCTCCTAGGTCATTCAGTTCCAGTTCCAGTTCCCTAACGTGTTCCAGTTCCCTAAGGAACTACAGTCAGATGAACTTCTCATAGGGCTAGTCGTCAGAACCATTGGTGGACTCTCTGACTTCCCACATCCTGCTGCAGGAATGGCTGCAAATCCACTGTACTAACTGTGCAATAAGAGCTATAATTACCAGACCTTCACCTTCCTCTCATTTCCTCTGCCGTCCTCTCTCCAAAGCCTCAGGAACCCACTCTTAACTGAGCCATTCCTAAACTGGCCATTCCACTTGAGCTTACCTTCTTCTTATTGGTAGCTGCTGCCATATTAGCTAATCATTGAGACTTCGTCCTTAAAGCCCTTCTCAGTCTTGCTCTTGCCCCTATGAAGTGAACCTCACCAGCAATGAAACTACTGCACCTTGAAATCCTTCAGATGTGCAGTAAATAACTTGCCTTGCATACCATCCACAGTGGTTCAATACTGGGGCTTATTACTATTATTGTCACATGTACCAAGGTATAGTGAAGAACTTGTCTTCCATACTGTCCGTACAGATCAATTCAATACAGCATTGCATTGAGTAGTACCAAGTAAAATCATTAACAGAATGTAGAATAAAGAGTTATAATTACAGAGTAAGTGTAGTGCAGGAAGATAATGTGCAAGGCCATACAAGGTAAACGGTGAGGTCAAGAGTGCAGTTTATTATACTAAGGGACTGTTCAAAAGTCTTGTAACAGCAAGCGACTGTCCTTGAACCTGGTGTACATGCTATCAGGTGTTTGTTGTAAGGGTGTCTGAGATCTCTGATTATGTTCATGGAGTACAGGCTAGTTTCTGTGATGTGCTGAGTTGTGCCACATCTCCCCACAGTTACCTCTGGTCATGGCCAGTTGCCATACCAGGTTGTAATTTCAAAGTTCAAAGTAAATTTATTATCAAACTTCTAAGTACAGACACTGTTATGCCTTCTTCATGTCACCAACATGCAGATATTCTGACAAGTTCACACAAAAAGTTTAAAACTACTGACCTCCTCCAAATCCATTCATCTAATGAGACCTGGCTCATGGACCTCCAGTTCTTCCTCCCGTGGTTGATAATCACCTACTTCCAGCTATGATTAATCTCCTGACCCTTATATCAGATATGGTTCATAAACCTCTTGCCTTGAAGTATCTGATTACAATACAGATACCAGGTGGGGCATTGCAGTTTGCAACAACAATGACATCCTAGCCAAATTGAATATACACTTTCCCAACCAATGGCTGCTGTGACCCATTCTCACCCAAGTTCCAGGGAGGTAACTTTCCAAGTTTGCTTTGATGGCCCTGCCCCACTCCCATTGCAAACGTAACAGAATCAGGTCAAGCAAGAGTTTGGTTTTAGATTTAGACCATAAGATATAGGAGCAGAATTAGGCCCTTTGGCCTATTGAGTCTGTTTTGCCATTTTGTTACCGCTGATCCATTTCCCTCTCAGCCCCAATCTCCTGGCTTCTTCCCATAACCCTTCATGACTTGACTAATTAACCATCTATCAACCTCTGCCTTAAATATACCCAATGACTTAGCCTCCACAGCCACCTGCAGCAACAAATTACACAGATTCACCGCTATCTCGATGGAGAAATTCCTCGACATCTCCATTCTAAATAGACGACCCTCTATTCTGAGGCTGTACCCTCTGGTCTTAGACTCACCTACCATAGGAAACATCCACTCTCCTGAGGATTTCAACATTTGATAGACTTCATTGAGATCCCCCTCATTCTTCTGAGTTCCAGTGAGTACAGGCCCAGAGCTATCAAACGCTCCTTATATAAGACCAAAAGACCTTAAGACATATAAAGTGGAAGTAGGCCATTTGTCCCATTGAGTCTGCTCCACCATTCAATCCGGTCCTCCCAATTGCCCTGCCATCTCCCCATACACTTCGATGCCCTGGCTAATCAAGAACCTATCTATCTCTGCCTTAAATGCACCCAATGACTTGGCGTCCACAGTCACTCGTGGCAACAAATTCCACTGATTTACCATCCTCTGACTAAAGAAATTTCTTTGTTTCCTTTGTTTCTCTCACACACAACATGCTAAGTAGCTTACTATTCTGTCAAGTTTATCAAGTACTCTGCTACTCTCACTCTTCCGGGTTCAAGAATAGTTGAACATCAATTTCCGGTAATTACCCACCCCCTTCACCATTCCCCATTCCCGCTTATCTCTCTCACATTATCTCCTTACCTGCCCATCACCTCCCTCTGGTGTTCCTCCCCCTTTATTCCATGCTCTTCTACCCTCTCCTATCAGATTCCCCCTTCTTCAGCCCTTTATCTCTTTCACCAAACAACTTCCCACCTCTTTACTTCACCCTACCCCCTCTCCCAGTATCACCTACCATACTGTACTTCTTCCTGCCCTCCCCTACTATCTTATTCTCACTTCCCTTTTTTTCTCCAGTCTCGATGAAGGGTCTTGGTTCAAAATATCAACGGTTTTACTCTTTTCCATTGATGCTGCCTGGCTTGCTCAGTTCTTCCAGCATTTTGTGAGGGTTTCAAGAAGAGTTAATTCCCTTCAAAGACTTGGTTTTTGGACCAACTGGCACAACATGAATCATTAAACTTTAATTATTCTGCAATAAATGGAACACTATCCAGCATGGCTAGAATGATGTTTTCCCAAAATCTGGATGCCAGGCCTTTACGCAAGCGTATTATCCATTTGCCGCCATTCTTGTTGGCTTCATCCTGCAATGAGATAAACTAATTAGTTTTTGTTGAACATCTTCGGTGTTGAGTGAATACACAGTCTCTGGAACATAAAAGCTAAAACCTCAGAGCAGGACTGCAGTACCAGAGGGACACCGGATCTGCACTGCACTCTGCTTCACAGGGACATGGCTCACACCCAGTACAACAGACAAAGCACTCCACCCCAAGGGTTTCACTATCCACCTCATGGACCGGATGGTGGCATTAGGTAAACTGGAAGTGATGGCATTTGCATCATGATTAACTCATCATGGGGCATGGATGTGGTGGTTCTCTCTCATTCCTATTCCTATTCCCCCAAACAGATGCTGTTGTGCTTTTTGTCGCCACACAGCCGGTGTTTACAGTCCAGGTGAGATCTTCGGTGATGTGTGTACCGAAGAACTGCAGTTCCATTGATGTTGATCGGGGTGAGCCTGTCTCTGTTCCTCCTGTAATCCACCATCTGCTCTTTTGTTTTTTGGACATTAAGGGAGAGGTTGTTATCTTGGCACCGTTGTCTCAGGGTGTTAACCTCTCCTCTGTAGGCTGTCTCATCACTGCTAGAAATAAGGCCAATCAATGTCGTGTAATCTGCAAATTTGTTCAGCAGATTGGAGCTGTGTGTGCCAATACAGTCGTGGGTGTAAGAGGAGCAGAGGGGACTCAGGACTTGAGAAATAAATGTGTTGCATTTCCTTTTCAGCTGAAACTGTAAACATCCAATGACCACAGACGAATACGACTTATTTCTACAATGTGTAATATGTCCAAATAATTAATATTTGTAAATTATTTCCTTCTTCATTACACTTCTGAACTGAAAATAACATTAAACAATCTTGAAGTTATAAATTGTGTTCAGTTATTTTCATCCTAGCTGCCGTGAATATAAGAAGGAGTTAAGTTTTAGGAGTCCTGAAAAAGGGTCTCAGCATAAAACGTTAGCTTTTGCCCTTTTCCATAGATGCCTGTCCTACTGAGTTCCTGCAACATTTTGTGCGTATTACTTTGGAGTTGGGGCATCTGCAGATTTTATCGTGTTTAAGTTTTAGGAATGTATGTACCTGTTCTTAATTTTCAAAGTTTAAAGTAAATTTATTATGAAAGTACATACAGAATATGTCACTATATACAACCCTGAGACTTATTTTCCTGCAGGCATACTCAATAAACATTGGTTTAATGAACCTATCAACAGCCTCTCCTCGCTACACATTGCCTCTGTTTGTAAACCAGCTACCTTATCTTCAGCTCTATTATCCAACTTCCCTCCGTGCTGCATTAACAAACTTTCCTGCTAGGATATTAGTCCCCCCTCCAATTCAGGTGCAAACTGTCCCTTCCAAAAAGGTCCCACCTTCCCTGGAAGAGAGCCCAATGATCCAACAAAAGTCTTGGTTCTTCAGTCAGACTACTCATAGCTACAAACCTCCTGTCCTTCATAAAAAAAGAGATCTGATTAATTTGTATACTACTGTTACCAGGAACCTGAGGTGAATCCTTGCTTCCTCGATTCCTGCATTCATCATGTGGTTGCAAGGGATGTATTGAGTCAGTGTCTTGGATGTGAGTGGTCATTGGAACACAAGAGAAAGAAGGAAGATTAGGCCTTTGGTTCCTATATTTAAAGAGCTTGTGGCTAACCTTTATTTCAGCACCACTTTACTGCAATAAACACCCTTTACCCCCACTTAAGGTAAAAAATCTCACTTTAAAATACTGAGCGATACTACAGTCCTCTTCAACTGAAACTCTGGCCTTCTGGTTCCTGAACACCCAAACAAGGCAAAATATAATTCCCCATTAAGTTATGCAAGACTTTTTTTCCACTAAAATCATCCCTCATTTATCAGACTCCAAGATAAATATAGACCCAATGTGCCCCAACATCAATATTCATCATAGATCCCCATTCGATGTATATCTTCTCTTGGGTAGGGAGATCAGACCTGTGTTCTGCAGCTCTCTCACTGACAGCCTACGTCACTGCAGAAAGATGTCTCATCTGTTCCTCACCATCCCAGCAGTAGATGGCCAGAGCACATAGTGACACCGGGAGGAGACGAAATGGCAGCCGCGCACTCTGCCTCAGGAGCCTGAGAAACACAGGAAAAAAAGCACTGACTGGTAGATCAGGGACTGAAACAATGACCTCAGGCAACTGTGGTGTACTAGTTGGTGCACATTGCTTTATAGTGGCTGGTGTCAATCCCCATGCTGTTTGTAAGGAGCTTGCATGTTCTTGCTGAGACTGTGTGGGTTTCCTCTGGGTGCTCCAGTTTCCTCATACATTCCAAAGACTATGGTTAGTGTTAGTAAGTTGTGGGCATGTTATGTTGGCACTGGTTAAATCAGGTTGTGTAGCCCAGGGTGGCAATGGGGACAAGTTCCCATTACCTATTCAATTCTCCCAATGGCATGCACCCAAATAGCCTCTGACAACCAAGTCCAGCTCCTGTCCAGCTCCAAGTCCAGCTCCAAGGACTAAGCTTGGCAGAAGTTTTTCTACTGACAGGAAAAGGTGAAAGGCAAGTTGCTGGCGCCATAAAACCAGTCACTTTGGCCAGGTGGGACTTGTCAACTGTGGTTGGCAACTCACTTGGAAGAAGGAAAGCTTTGATCTCAAAGCTTCGCTGCCTTGTAGCTATACCCACTCATGGAGAAGGCTTCGGGAGTAAACCCTGAGGAGAAAATCCAGAGCTGGAGTCTCCAGGGCAGTCCTATGTTAAGCTCAATGCTGAATGGCAACTCCTGCGGTGCTGGTGCCCAACTATACTGGTCCCTGCCGTCCTTTGGGTTCATCAGCTGCATGGAGAGGGGGAGCTTGCTATATGGGCAACAGCTTTTTCTCCACGTTGTATTACCTTGGCTTGTGTATCTAGACAGCTAGGACGCAACATCCATGGTCGACTCTGATCAACGGCGGCCTGGCAACACTTGCACATTGCCTCCACCACAATCCCCACTGATTTTATCTGTCTCAAATGACACACTTCACAAGCATGTTTCAATCTACACATGACAAATACATTTAATCTTGTTAAATTAAGCTTATCAGTTCCTTTTAAAACTCAGTTAATGTTCATAAGCAGCTGCCGGACCGACTCATTTATTCTCCAGCATTTTCAAGATGGAGTGAAATGTTTTGAAGAATCAGAAATGGGTTTTATTATTTACTTTTATCTGACCCCTTTCCTAACCAAGAGGAGTGAATGTTTGTCATGAGACTTCCGTTATTCAGTAACGAGAGTAAAGAAAATGAACGAATATCAGCGATTCCTGCTCTTCTATTTAATGTCAAGTAGGCGCCAGTCCAAAACGGCAATTTAAGGGCAGACACAGATCAGTTCTAGTTCCTGTGATGTGCCTTTTCTATCTCAATGCTATTGATCTAGTTTCAAGGTTCTCTTCTTTGCTCATCTTTAATACTTCTCAATGCTTCTCTTCGCCCTTTACAATTTTGTCTGTCTTTTACATTGCAACTCATCCTGTTGACTGAAATTTTGCCCAATCAACAGCCTCTCCTCACTACACATTGCCTCTGTTTGTAAACCAGCTACCTTATCTTCAGCTCTATTATCCGACTTCCCTCCGTGCTGCATTAACAAACTTTCCTGCTATGGTATTAGTCCCCCTCCAGTTCAGCTGCAAACTGTCCCTTCTGAAAAGGTTCCACCTTCCCTGGAAGAGAGCCCAATGATCCAAAAATCCTATGTCTTCTCTCCTACACCAGCTCCTTTGCCACGTATTAAACTGTATAATCTTCCTGGTTCTGAACTCACTAGCATGTGGCATGGGTAGCAATCCTGAGATCACAACCCTGGAGGTCCTGCCCTTTAACTTAGCACCTAACTCCCTGAACTGCCTATGCAGAAACTTGTCATTCATCCTACCCATGTCATTGGTACCTAAATGGTCCACGACTTCTGGCTGTTCACCCTTCCACTTAAGAATGCTGGGGTCTTGATCTGTGATATACCAGGCCCTGGCACCCGGGAAGCAACATAACATCTGGGAATCGTGTTCTCGCCTGCAGAACCTCCTGTCCATTCCCCTATCAAATTCCCTTTCAACATAGCGTGCCTCTTCCCCTTCCCTTTTGAGTCACAGAGGCAGACTCTGCAAGAAACCTGACCACTGTGACTTTCCTCTGTTAGGTCAACACCCTGACAGTATCCAAAGTGATATAGCTTTCATGGAGGGGATGGCCACAAGGGTACTCTGCACTAGCTCCTTAACCCCTTTCCCCTTCCTGACTATCTCCCAGTTTCCTGTGTCCTGCACCTTGGGTATAACTACCTCTCTATATGTCCTGTCTATCACCCTGTAAGCTTCACGAATGATCCAGAGTTCATCCAGTTCCAGCTCCATCTCCGTAACGTGGTGTGTTAGAAGCTGCAGCTGGATGCACTCCTCGCAGGTGTGGTTGTCGAGGTCAATGGAGGTCCCCTGCCTTCCCAAGTCCCACAAACCTAGCATTTCAGTATCCTGCCTGACATATCTACTGTCCTAGCTGAGCAGATATAAAAGAGAGAAGGAAAAAAACTTGAGCTTTTCTTTCCTTTGCTTTCTCTGACTGATCTCCTCTTCGCTGAAGCTTCGAAGTGCTAAAGCCTCAAGATCACCACTTGGACTACATCCATTCAGATGATAGCCACTGCACTTGCCCCTGATTCCCTTAAGTTGCTCGCACTAACCAATCCCAAATGTCGACCAATCACTGGTCAAAGCTCTGGTTCGATGCTGTGACCCGCTGCTGCCTTTAATTCTCAGGCAGTGGACCTGATTGAAGTTCCCTCCGCTCCAGACTTCCGATGTCTGGATTGGCTGCTGGTCCAAGCTCTTTTTTTTGGTCAGGAAAGGCTGGTGAAGTTCACTGAAAAGCATTTGATACATCACCACTGCCTGGCCTCACACTGGTTCCCGAGAATTATTTCCAGACTTCTGTCAGTCAACTTCATGGAATTTTGATCATTAAATCTTTTGTATACATAGAAACATAGAAAATAAGATGCCATGGTTGTCCTTCCCTTAGCCTTGGGATCTGTAGCTCCCTCTGCAACTGGATCCTTGATTTCTCATCAGGAGACCATAGTCAGAATGGATCTCTTCCTCAACGACAACACAGGCACATCTCAGGGATGCGTGCTTAGCCCACTGCTCTACTCTCTCTGCAGTCATGACTGTGTGGCTAGCCACAGCTCAAATGTCATCTTTAAATTTGCTGCTGACAGCACTGAATCTCAGAGGCAACAAGAACATAAATAGTAAGGCAGAATGGCTGGTTGAGTGGTTCACAACAACCACCTCACACTCAACATCAGTAAAGCCAAAGATTTGATTGTGGACTTCAGAAAGGGGAAGAGGGTACACACACCAGCCTTCACTGAGGGGTCAGCAGTAGAAAGGAAGAGCAGCTTCAAGTTTCACAACATCAGCATCTCAGAGGATCTATCTTGGGCCCAACACATTAATGCAATCACAAAGAGGACACACCAGCAGCTCTGCTTCATTAGGATTCAGAGTAAATTTGGTATGTCAGCAATGATTCTTGCAAATTTCCACTGATGTCTGTGGAGAGCAATCTCACTGGTTGCATCACTGTCTGTTCCAATGCACAGGATTAAAAGGCTGTGAAGGATTGTAGACTCTAGCCAGCTCCATCATGGGCATTCGTCTCCCTACCATCAAGGGCATCTTCGACAGGTAATGCCTTAAGACGGACCCTCACCATCCGGAGCTTTGAGGACTTCCTGGTGGGAGATGGAGGTGTATAGGGACTGGACATCCATAGTGAAAATAGGATGACGGAGGCCAGGGAACTTGAAATCATTGAAAAGCACCAGAGTGTGTGAAGTGTCACAGATGTAGGTAGGAACGGACTGAACTATGGGGGATAAGACAGAGTTGAGGTATGCAGATATGAGATCAGTGGGGCAGGAACAAGCCAAAAAATGGGTCTACTTGAAAAGCGGGTTGTGGATCTTGGGTAGGAGGTAGAAACAGGAAGTGTGGGGTACGGGAACTGTGAGGTTGGTAGCAATGCATAGAAGATCCCCAGAGCTAATAAGGTCAGTGATCATGTGGGAGACAATACCCTCCTGCTCTTTCAATCAGGTCATGGTTTATTTTTTTAATCTCGGTGTCAATTTTTCAAATACATAGCCAAAATATCTTCTTGAATTAACATCAGATGTCAAAAGAACCAGCCAATAATATAACATTAGATAAATATTAAAAGTATCTCCTCTAACTACTGTGTTGCAACTAATTTATTTTGTTCTTCTTCTTCCATTTCTCCACACATGTCTTTCTCCTCTCAGTCAATATCTTCATAATGTTTAATCCAAACTGGGAGCATCGGAAACAACCCGGAATCAATCTTTCCATTAACCAATGCTGGAGAAACAGACGGGAGAAAAAGTTTTGTCAGAATAATTCAGCACCTAATTCATTTTAACTATTGCATGTACACTTAATAGCTACTTTATTAGGTACACCTGCTTGTTAATGGAAATAACTAATCAGCCTCTCATGTGGCTGCAATTCAGTGCTTAAAAGCATGTAGATATGGTCAAGAGGTTCGGCTGTTGTTCGGACCAAACATCAAAATATTGGTCTAAGTGACTTTGACTGTGGAATGATTGGACAGAGTGATTTGTGAAGTTTTGTTAACATTTGGTTTTATAGTTCTGCAGTTTCTTTGCAAAGTTGAAGTGTGATACAGTCAATGAGAATTTAGAAGGATGAGGAGGTAATTTCACTGAAACCTACAAAATAGTTTCAGGTCTAGATAGAATTTTGAAACATCTAGACACTTGTAAGGAAGACAGATGCAATGGTAGCACTAATTTTGGGAGGACAAGAATGTAATGCTGAGGCTTTATAAGGAACTGGTCAGAGTGCACTCAGAGTGCCCTCTTGATCTCTTTATCTATAAAAGGAGGTGCTGGCATTGGAAAAGGCCAGAGAAATTCATGAGAATGATCCCAGGAATGAGAGGGTTAACGTGAGGAGTGTTTGATGGCTCTGGGACTGTACTTGGTGGAGTTTAGAAGAATGAGAGGGATCTCATTGAAACCTATTGAATATTAAAGGTGAGGGGAATAGGTTCAAAGAAGATGTAAGGGGTAAGGTTTTTTTACTCAAGGGTGGTAGATGCCTGGAATGTGCTGCCTGGTATGGTGGTAGAGGCAAATACATTAGCAGCTTTTAAAAGACATTTTGATAGGCACATGAATCAAAACATAGAGACATAGAAACATAAAAAATGTACAGCACCATACAGGACCTTCGGCCCACAATGTTGTGCCAAACATGTATTTACTTTAGAAATTACCTAGAGTTACCCATAGCCCTCTATTTTTCTAATCTCCATGTATCTATCCAAGAACCTTTTAAAAGACCCTATCATATCCACCTCCACCACCGTTGCTGGGAGCCCATTCCACGCACTCACCACTCTTTGCGTAATGAACTTACCCCTGACATCTCCTCTGTACCTACTTCCAAGTACCTTGAGACTGTGCCCTCTCATGTTAGCCATTTCAGCCCTGGGGAAAAGACTCTGACTATCCACACGATCAATGCCTCTCATCATCTTATACACCTCTATCAGGTCACCTCTCATTCTCCGTAGCTCCAAAGAGAAAAGGCATACTCCTCAATCGAGGCAACATCCTTGTAAATCTCCTCTGCACCCTTTCTATAGTTTCCATATACTTCCTGTAGTGAGGTGACCAGAACTGAGCACAGTACTCCAAGTGGGGTCTGACCAGGGCCCTATATAAGTGCAACATTACCTCTGTTACGAACCCCGTAACTGGGTGTCTTACCAGCAAAGATAGAAGTGTCCGTTGGAGTCTGGTGTTACTATTTTCAACAATATTTATTAGCAAAAATATACAAAATAATATCAATGTGAATATACAGAGAATATACGTTAGCAATACTAAACTTAAAAGTGCGGGTATAATGATAATCACTAATGAAACAAGCTCTATCGTTGTCTAGGGGATAATGAACTGTCAGATGGAAATATGTTTCATTTCAGTTCATGCAGGCTGCAGCAGTTGTTGGTCGCGATGTTTCAATTGTTGGAGAGAGAGAGAGAGAGAACGTGTGAACAGTAATAGCTATTATCTTGCCAACCTTCCTTTACGATTTTGATCCATCGATGCATTGTTGTTGTGGCCATTCACGTATGACCCCTCCGTCCTTTTAGCTAGACCGTTCTTCCATGGTGGACTCATCACCCAGGCAAGGGTGGACACATACACAAGCCCCCACCGGTCTCGCTACAAAACACTATGAGTTAAAATTTACCGACCCTTCATTCGGTCTCCAGTCTCCCACCCTGTCTCGTGGGGATTCTGATGCTCACTAGCGTTTCTCCTGGTGTGTCTGAGGGGTGTTACCCCCAGACCTCACTTTTATCCCCACTCACGGGGTCTCAGGTGTCAATCAGGTTGGGATGATGTAACCCATCAAACCAACCCACTCTGGTTGCCCCCTGAGGGGTTTCAATGAATAAAACAGTACCAAGTACACAATCCTTCTCCAAAAGACAGTAGCAGTAATCAATGGTTCCGCTCTCCTTTTGTTAGTAGGAGACATTCCACCTTAGCTGTGCCTCGCTCTCATTAACTTTCATGAGCTGTTATCAATAACAACTGCCCTGGCAGATTTCCTTTTGTCTCTCTTACTTCCTTGTTAGCAGCATCGAAATAGTAGCGATTTGTGATTTTCCAAAAGTGGAGGGGGCATGGGCGACTCTGCACCCTTCTGCCCATCAGAGTTGTTCATCCTTCGTAACACCTCTCACCTCTTAAACTCAATCCCACGGTTGATGAAGGCCAATACACACTCAGCTGGGGGCGAGGTGTTGTCAGGGTGGTCACTGAGCACCTTAACAATTATTCCAGTTAATACAGAGGATAGTTCATTTGCCATGTTCAGCTTGACCCCAAGTCATAGTAATGGTGCAGCATTCCACCACACTCTTTGACCACTTACCTGAAGTGCATGGGAAATGCATCCTCTTGTCTGCTCTGTTATTCCAACAGTGTTCAATGCTTCTCGGGCGTAGTCATCTGCCCGCTTCACCAGCAGACCAGTATCCATGTTGAATGTTAAATTGGTGGAAACTAATAGAGGCATTACACACTGGAAAACAAAATTTATTTCAGTGGTGGAGCATGATTTTTAAATTGCTAATGTATGTTTCTTATATAGTTGAAACTAACAATAGATAAACATTATTTGTCACATGTACATCGAAACATACAGTGAAATGCATCACTTGCGTCAAATCAAATCGTTGAGCGTTATGCTGCGCAGCCTGCAGTTGTCACCCTGCTTCACAACGTCCCACAAGTTACTAACCTGAACCTGGAAGTGTTTTAGAATGTGGGAGGAAAGTGGAACACCTGGATATTAAGTATATCAGAGAACATACGGTCTAATGTTCTTGGTCACGGGCAAGGAAGAACAAATAACTTCTGGAGAGTAGTCCTTGTTGAATGACAATAGATGAGCCAAGTCCCACAATACAGCCCGTTAATCTGCTTCCCATATGGAGATTTCAAATACTGAAAGACCTAGATAGAGTTCAAGATTCAAAGCAAAGTACTCAAATCTCACCCTATACAACACCGCGTTTGATTTTCTTGCAGGCATACACAGGAGATCAGAGAAACAGAATAGAATCAATAAAAGACTGCGCCCAACAGGATGGACAAACAACCAGTCTAAAAAAGGCAACAAACTGTGCAAATATAAAAGAAAAATATGATGATAATAATAAAAAAATAAATAAGGAATCAATATTGAGAACATGAGATTAAGAATCCTTCAAAGTGAGCCCATAGGTTGTGGGAACAGTTCAGTGATGGGCAAGTGAAGTCATCCCCTCCGTTCAAGAGCCTGATGATTCAGGGGTAATAACTATTCCTGTACCTGGTGGTATGAGGCCTGAGTCTCCTGTACCTTCTTCCTAATGGTAGCAGTGAGAAGACAGCATGGCCTGGGTGGTGGGGGCCCCTGATGATGGATGATGTTTTCCTGTGACAGTGCTCCGTGTAGATGCACTCAATAGTGGGGAGGGCTTTAACCATGATGTACTGGGCCGTATCCATTATTGTCTGTGCAAGCCCATTGGTGTTACCACACCAAGCCATGATGCAGCCAGTCAATATACTCTCCACTGCACATCTACAGACGTTTATCAAAGTTTTAAATGACATGCTGAATCTTCACAAACTTCTAGTAAAGTAGAGGTGCTGCCGAGCTTACATGTAATGGCACTTAAATTCTGCAGCCAGGACAGAACCTCTGAAATGATAACATTGAGGAATTTGAAGTTGCTGACCCTCTCCACCTCTAATCCCCCAATGAGGAATGGCTCATGGCCCTGCGGTTTCCTCTTTCTGAAGTCAATTATCAACTCCTTGGTCTGGCTGACATTGAGTGATGGGTTATTATCGTGGTACTACGCAGTCAGATTTTCAGCCAGGTGATTCGTCACCACCTTTGATTCAGCCGGTGACAGTGATGTCATCAGCAAAGTTAAATATGGCATTGGAGCTGTGCTTAGTCACTCAGTCATAAATACAAAGCAAACAGAGCAGGGGCTAAGCACACAGACGTGTGGTACACCTGAGCTCATGGAAATTGTGGAGGAGATGTTTTTGCCAATCTAAACTAACTGGGGTTTTCAAGTGAGGAAATCAAGCTTTCAGTTGCACAAAGAGTTGTTGAGGCCAAGGTCTTGAAGCTTTTTGATTAGTTTTGAGAGGATGATACCATTGAATGCCGAGCTCTAATCAATGATGAGCATCTTTGTTATCCAGGTGTTCCAGGGTTGAGTGAAGAGCCGATGAAATGAGTGGACATGGAAGGTACGTTTCCAATAGTGGGGGAGTCCAAGACCAGAGGACATGGCTCAGAATTGAAGAACATCCCTTTAGAGCAGAGGTGATGAGGGTTTTCTATAGCCAGAGGGTGGTAAATCTGTGGGACTCATTGCCACATACGGCTGTGAGGGCCGTCATTGGGTATATTTAAAGTGGAGGTTGATAGGTTCTTGATATGTAAGGATGTCAAAGTGATAGGGAGAATGCAGGAAAATGGGTTTGAGAGGGATAATACATCAGCATGATGAAATAGCGGAACAGAATCGATGGGATGAATGGCCTAATTCTGCTCTTCTAACATATAACCATATAACAATTACAGCAGGGAAACTGGCCATCTCCGCCCTTCTAGTCCGTGCCGAACAATGTCTTATGGTATCTTATTATGTCTTATGATCTCATGGTCTTTCCAAAAATCAAAGAGGAACAGCTATAAGAAATCTGAAATAAAAACAGAAGAACTGGAAATGCTGAACTGGTTGACCAACCTCTGCACAGAAACAGTCTGCCCGGCTGTGAAAATTGCTCTAAAGCTGGGCTTCTGAACCTTTTTTATGCCATGAACCCCTATCATTAACCAAGGGTTCCATGGACCCCAGGTTGGAACCCCTGCTTTAAAGTTTCATTGGTATGATGGCACCAATGAGAGCACAGCATGGGGTTTGAAAGCCTCAGACTAACCTAACACTTCAACATTACAAAGATATTGACAGGATTTATGGACCTGAGTTATAGGGTGGTGTTGAATAGGAGTTAGAGGAGAGATGTGGTAGAGGTATACAAAATTATTAGGAGTATAAATAGGACAAATATCATGGGAAGTGTGAAAAATTAATTTTGCTTGACATTTTGTTAGATCGAATTACAATCACTTTGGGTTGAGTTCAAAAGTAGGAAACAGCAGAATGACTTGGTAAGAGTGATTTATAAGAACATTAATAATAGTTGGAAGTGTATAGTGTGAACAATTCCAGTCCCAAGAATGATCCTCCTTTGTCTAGACCACTGATAGGAAGTTTAGCAACACTGCGTAAGCTCTGGGAATCCTGGCAATCAACATTCCTGCCCCAGTTTCTCAGCTCCACTGGCTGAGGAAAGGTGGCGGGGAGTAATGCTTATATACTCTTCCTTCCCTAGGACCTTATCATGAATGTATTGCTGAGTTTCTTCCAAAGTTGGCAGTGTCGGTGCGGGCAGCGGAGTGCGTGGGAGCAGAGTGCTGGGCTTTGACTCAGCAGGCTTCGGCGCAAGGGGACTTCGGTGAGAGGAAATCAGTGAGCCTGAGTATGTGCTTGCTGAGGTAAAAAAGGTAAGGTCAGTAGGTACTTTTTTCATTTATTCTGACCAATCTGGGATCAGGTAATGGGGGAGACAGTTAGAGCAGTGGTGTGCTCCGTATGCAGTATGTGGGAGGTCAGGGTCAACACAGTTGTCCCTGATGACCACACCTGCGAAAGGTGCATCCAGCTGCAGCTCCTATCAGACCGAGTTAGGGAGTTGGAGCTGGAGCTGGATGAACTACGGATCATTCGGGAGGCAGAGGCAGAGATAGATAAGAGTTATAGGGAGGTAATCACACCGAAAAGACAGGAGGTAGGCAAATGGGTGACAGTCAAGAGAGGTAGGGGGAGCAGACAGAGAGAGCAGAGCACCCCTGTGGCCGTTCCCATCAACAATAAGTATACCGTTTTGGATACTGTTGGTGGGGATGACCTACCAGGAACAAGTTGCAGTGGTCCTGTCTCTGGCACTGAGGTTGGACCCTTGACTAAGAAGGGGAGGAGGGAAGAGAAGAGAACGGTAGTGATAGGGGATTCTATAGTCAGGGGGGTGGATAGGAGATTTTGTGGGGAAGATCGGGAGTCTCGGATGGTATGTTGCTTCACTGGTGCCGGGGTCCAGGACATCTCAGATCGGGTGCAGGTTATTCTCAAGAGGGAGGGCAAGAACCCAGATGTTGTGGTCCATGTAGGGACCAACGACGTGGGCAAGATGAGTGAGGGGGTCCTGCGTAGTGAGTTCAGGGAGTTAGGTGCAAAGCTGAAGGGCAGGATCTCCAGGGTAACAATCTCAGGATTGCTACCTGTGCCACATGCGAGTGAGGCAAGGAACAGAAAGATTATACAGATTAATACGTGGCTGAGAGGATGGTGCAGGAGGGAGGGCTTCAGGTTTTTAGATAATTGGGCTTTGTTCCAGGGAAGGTGGGATCTGTTCCGACGGGACAGTTTACACCTGAACTGGAGCGGTACTAACATTCTTGCAGGAAAATTTGCTAGTGCTTCTCAGGGGGGTTTAAACTAAATTTGCAGGGGACAGGGATCCAGAATGGGAGAGAGGATAGCGAGATGAAGAATAAAGGACAGGTGGGGACTACACGGTTCCGGAATATTAAGTGTGTAGTAGAGAAAGGTGAGGCGGAACATGTGATAAGGAGGACACATGTACAGAGGGATGGTCTGACGGAACATGGAGTTAAATGTGCAGAAAGAATAAGTAAATTTAGGAAGGACAACAAAATTCAAGGGGCGTATAGCCCAATGGGAGTTCGAGGAGCTTGGTTAAGCACAATAGGCAGCGATTTAAACAGAGAGAGGAGAAATGGGCTAAAAATTCTATATCTGAATGCACGAAGTGTCAGAAATAAGGCGGATGAGCTTGAAGCTCAGGTGCGAATGGGTAACTATGATGTTGTTGGGATAACGGAGACATGGCTGCAGGGAGATCGGACCTGGGAAATGAATGTACAAGGGTATACGTGCTATCGTAGGGACAGAAATGTGGGCAGAGGGGGTGGGGTGGCCCTGTTGGTGAGGAATGAGATTCAGTCCTTTGCAAGGGGGGACATAGGGTCAGGAGAAGTAGAGTCTGTGTAGATAGAACTGAGGAACAGTAAGGACAAAAAGACCCTAATGGGTATGGTCTACAGGCCACCAAACAGTAGCATGGATACTGGGTGCAAGTTGAATAGGGAGTTAACATTGGCATGTGGCAAAGGTAATGTCGCAGTAGTTATGGGGGATTTCAACATGCAGGTGAATTGGGAGAATCAGGTTGGTGCTGGACCCCAGGATAGGGAGTTTGTAGGGTGCCTACGGGATGCATTCTTGGAACAGCTTGTACGAGAGCCGACCAGGGACAAGGCTATTCTGGATTTAGTGTTGTGTAATGAACAGGATTTGATAAGCGATCTTGAAGTAAAGGAGCCATTAGGAGGTAGTGACCATAATATGATAAGTTTTTTATCTGCAATTTGAGAAGGATAAGGGCAGATCGGAGGTTTTCAGTGTTGCAGTTGAACAAAGGAGACTATGGAGCCATGAGGGAGGAGCTGGCCAAAGTTAAATGGACGGATATCCTAGCAGAAAAGACAGTGGAACAGCAATGGCAGGTATTCTTGGGAATAATGCACAAGGTGCAAAATCAGTTCATCCCCCGGAGAAGGAAGGATTCAAAGGAGGGAAAGGGGCCTCAGTGGTTGACAAAGGAAGTCAAAGATTGCATAGCATTAAAAAAAAGAAGTATGACAGAGCTAAAGTGAGTGGGAAGACAGATGATTGGGAAATTTTAAGGAACAACAGAACTTAACTAAAAAGCCAATACGGGGAGAAAAAATGAGGTACGAACGCAAGCTAGCCAGGAATATAAAGGAGGATAGCAAAAGCTTTTTTAGGTATGTGAAGAGAAAGAAGATAGTTAAGAACAATGTTGGGCCCTTGAAGAATGAACTGGGTGAAATTGTTATGGGAAACAGAGAAATGGCAGAAGAATTTAATAAGTACTTTAGATCTGTCTTCACTAGGGAAGACACAAGCAATCTCCCAGATGTATGGATGGGCCAAGGACATAGGGTAACAGAGGAAATGAAACAGATTGACATTAGGAAGGAAACGGTGATGAGTAGACTGATGGGACTGAAGACTGACAAATCCCCAGGTCCAGATGGTCTGCATCCTAGGTTACTAAAGGAGGTGGCCCTGGAAATTGCGGATGCATTGGTAATCATTTTCCAATGTTCCTTAGATTCAGGATCAGTTCCTGAGGATTGGAGAATGGCTAATGTTATCCCACTTTTTAAGAAAGGAGGGAGGGAGAAAACAATTGTCCTGTCAGCCTAACATCAGTAGTGGGGAAGATGCTAGAGCCCATTATTAAAGATCAAATAATGGCATATCTAGATAGCAGTGATAGGATTGGGCCAAGCCAGCATGGATTTACCAAGGGCAAATCATGCTTGACTAATCAATTGGAGTTTTTCAAGGATGTAACTAGGAAGTTAGACAAGGGAGATCCAGTGGATGTAGTGTACCTCGATTTTCAGAAGGCATTTGATAAGGTCCCACATAGGAGATTGGTGGGTAAAATCAGAGTTCATGGCATTGGGGGGAAGATATTGACATGGATGGAAAACTGGTTGGCAGACAGAAAGCAAAGGGTAGCGGTGAATGGGTGTTTCTCGGAATGGCAGGTGGTGACTAGTGGGGTGCCACAGGGCTCGGTATTGCGACCACAGCTGTTTACGATTTACATCAATGATTTAGATGAAGGCATTGAGAATAACATCAGCAAGTTTGCTGATGATACTAAGCTGGGTGGCAGTGTGACATGTGATGAGGATGTTAGGAGAATTCAGGGTGACTTGGATAGGCTGGGTGAGTGGGCAGATACTTGGCAGATGACGTTTAATGTGAATAAGTGTGAGGTTATCCACTTTGGGAGTAAGAACAGGAAGGCAGATTATTATCTGAACGGTGTAGAGTTAGATAAGGGAGTAATACAAAGAGATCTAAGAGTCTTTGTTCATCAGTCACTGAAGGTGAATGAGCAAGTGCAGCAGGCAGTGAAGAAGGCTAATGGAATGTTGGCCTTTATTACAAAGGGAATTGAGTACAAGAGCAAGGAAATCCTTTTGCATTTGTACAGGGCCCTGGTGAGACCACACCTGGAGTATTGTGTACAGTTTTGGTCTCCAGGCTTAAGGAAGGACATCCTGGCTGTAGAGGAAGTGCAGCGTAGATTCACAAGGTTAATTCCTGGGATGTCCGGTCTGTCTTACGTGGAGAAGTTAGAGAGACTGGGCTTGTACACGCTGGAATTAAGGAGATTGAGAGGGGATCTGATTGGACAAGATAGAGGCAGGAAATATGTTCCAGATGCTGGGAGAGTCCAGTACCAGAGGGCATGGTTTGAGAATAAGGGGTATGTCATTTAGGACAGAGTTAAGGAAAAACTTCTTCTCCCAGAGAGTTGTGGGGGTGTGGAATGCACTGCCTCAGAAGGCAGTGGAGGCCAATTCTCTGGATGCTTTCAAGAAGGAGCTAGATAGGTATCTTATGGATAGGGGAATCAAGGGATATGGGGACAAGGCAGGAACCGGGTATTGATAGTAGATGATCAGCCATGATCTCAGAATGGCGGTGCAGGCTCGAAGGGCTGAATGGTCTACTTCTGCACCTATTGTCTATTGTCTATAAAATTCTGGAATGTAAATCCTATGCCTAATAAAGTGGCTAATGTTTGTGGTCTTCTGCTGCTGTAACCCATCCACTTCAAGGTCCAACGTGTTGTGCATTCAGAGATGTCTTCTGCACACCAGAATTACTCTTGCCTTCCTGTCAGCATGAACCAGTCTGGCCATTTACCTCTGACCTCTTTCATTAACAAGCTGTTTTTGCCCACAGATCGGCCACTTATTAGATGATTTTTGTTCTTTGCACCATTCTCTGTAAACTCTAGAGACTTGTGCATGAAAATCCCAGGAGATCAGCAATTTCTGAGATACTCAAACTACCCTATCTGGCAACAACAACCATTAAAGATTGTCACTTAGATCACATTTCTTCCCCATTCTGATGTTTTGGTCCGAACAACAACTGAACCTCTTGACCATGTCTGCATGCTTTTATGCACCCAGTTGTTGCCACATGATTGGCTAATTAGGTATCTGCATTAACAAACAGGTGTACACTAACAAAGTGGTTCCTGAGTTTAAATAAAAATAATATATGTACTTAAGAAAGAAGGAACAATGTCATTCATTTGTTTTTCCATACCTGTGTGATAATTCCCTGTGATTTGTATTCCACATTCAGTGCTCGGGAGAAGAAGTCAGTGAAGACCTGTGAAAGGTAAAGATCCTTAATTGAAGAACACTAACAACATTCAAAAAGTTCAAACTCATTCACTGGTTGATACCCAACCCCCAGTTTGGAGACATCAAGTATTAGGAATGAGTCATTGCAGGTACGCGATAGTGAGACGGGTTACAGTTGGTGAGGGCAGGGATGAAAGATCAGTGTGCTGAGGGGTCAGAATATGTGATGTGGGGTGCTGAAGACAAGATTGGGTATTTGCGGCTGGGTGGAGTTTGTTGAGTACATGTGTAAGGAGTTGGGATTTATCGTTATTCAACCATCCACATGTATACAGATAAATGAAACAATATTCCACTGGGACATAGGTGGAATAAGCAGAACATGCATCAGATGAAGCACATAAAATAATACTAACACAATAATATGAACAGGTAAGTTTTTTTAAAATTGTAGCTGTACAACCAGCTAAGGATGAGAGCAGTGGGCTTGGTATGTTCAAAGTTCAAAGTAAATTTATTATATATATACATATATAATATGTCACCTGTACATATGTACATATATCTCACCTGACACAACCCTGAAATTCATTTTTTTGTGGACCCATGATTGCCCGTGTCATGCGGCATCACACATTATGATTATGATGATACTCAATAAATTGATAATTGGGTAATAACCATAACAGAATCAATGAAAACCACACCAGTGTGCAAAGGACAACAAATTGTGCAAATACAAAGAGAAAGAAATAATATTAATAGATAAATATCAAGAACCTGAGAAGAGGAGTTCATTGGTTGTGGGAACATTTCAATAATGGAGCAAGTGAGGTTGAGTGAAGTTATTCCCTTTGGTTCAAGAGCCTGATAGTTGAGGAGAAATAACTGTTCCTGAACCTGGTGGTGTGAGTCCTGAGGCTCCTTTAGGTCCTTTCAATGGCAGTAAGAGAAGAAAGCGTGACCTGGGTGATGGGGATGCTTGATCATGGATGCTGCTTTCCTGTGACAGTGTTTTATGTACACGTGCTCAACGGTGGGGAGGGTTTTGCCCATGATGGACTGGACCACAATTATGTAATATGGTACAGCTTCATCTGCAGACCTTTGGACTGCTTTGTAAATCTCAGTATTGAGCAGATAACAGAGAAATCCATTAGAATGATATCGGTGATGATGGACTGCAGGAACCTGAAGGAGTCGGGATTTCTGTGCCTCGTACAAAGAACAGCATGATATTTAATATAGGAATATTCAAAAACTGTCCAAAATAAGATGTTGCCTCTTTAAGAAGGCAATGAGGCAAAAGAAAGTTCTCTCCAGAGATCAGGAGTTGGAAATCTCTTCCTGAAAGGACGGTGTAAACAAATACAATGGGAAAGCATGTGTGAGAGGATAGCGACAGTTTACCATAACTAGGATCAGTGACATATCTAAGGCACGGCAGGTATGGCACGTGCCCTGGGCGCCACTTGAAGGGGGCGCCACTGAGCAGTTTCTATTAAAGTCAGACAAGCCATCCTTGTATAGTGAAAAAATAATTTTCTTCAGATGTATGATCTCTCTTTGATGATCATAGGTGAAAAGCGCTAGTATGACCTTATTTCAGAGCATTTTGTGAGAACACCATGAAATGTTTCTTCACGAAGAAGAAGGAAAGTGGAGCTGAAGGATGGAAGAGACCAAAGTTGGAGGCGGAGGAAGGCAAGAAGTCGAGCAAGTTCTTCATGCCCTTCTTTGAAAAGCCCAAAACAAGTAGTTTGACACATTCCACAGAGTCGCCTGCACTAGCTACAAGTTTGTTAGAATCCGAAGGTGGATCAAGTACAAATGCGTCACAATCCGAGGAGGAAGTCAAGTCAGATAAATCCGAGTATGATGAGATTAAGAGTGAGGCTGCCACAGAGAAAGTGGACGTGACAGGAGGGGAAGACGATGGCGGTGGTGGTGATGTTAAGTTTATTGACGAGATTGAACCTGACGACACTGAACCTAGTGAACTGGATTGTGTCAAGGAGCCTCGAACTGTCATACCAGAAGTGATTGAACAGCATGACATTGTACTTCTGATTTTCAACAAGGATACTGGAAAAACAATTCTGCCTGACACGTTGAGAACAGAAATAATAAAGCTGGGTTCAAAGTATTTTCAGAACAGTGAGGGGCCTTTGCTACCAACAAATAACCGCTCAATGAACAAAACTTGGTTGAAGAGGAAATTGGGAAATGGTCATGGTGAGGAAGTGATTCGCTCATAGCTAGTCTATTCCCCTTCTAAAAAGTCAGCATTTTGTATCTGTTGTCTTCTCTATTCCCAGTCAGACCATCAATCCTCATTGGAGCAGGAAAGTGGATTTAACCAGTAGAAAGCACCTGAAAGGATTAGTATTCATGAAAATGCCAAGAATCATCGGGAATGCTTCACACAGTGGAAAGAAATGGAAAGAAATATAGCTGGAAACAGAGGAATTATTGATGCGATATTTCAGTCACAGATTGAGAAGGAAAAGCGGAAGTGGCGTAATATTTTGACGAGAATCCTTCACTGCATAAAATTCCTTGCGACTCAGAACTTGGCTTTGCAAGGACACAGGAAGTCACTTCCGCTAGACGATGACTCCAATGTGGGAAATTTCCTTGGCTTACTGAAACTACTGGCCATCTTTGACCCTGTCATAAAAGAACACTTCACTCATTTGGAAAGTCATCCTGGATCCACGTCTTATCTTTCACCGGGTGTCCAAAATGAATTCATCCACATGATGGCATCTACTGTTCGCCAGAGTTTACTGAGAAGCATTCATAAAGCCAAGTACTATGGTCTCATGTTCGACTCGACTCCTGATCAGGCATACCATGAGCAGATGTCAGAAGTAGTGAGGTATGTGGAAGTTGATTTTGAGAGGAAAACAGTCCATGTTAGAGAGTCCTTCCTTGGTTTTATCCAGACAAGCCAGAAGGATGCTGAGAGCTTGGTTGAAGACATCTTGAAACAGCTAGAGAAAGACAAAATGGAGCTACAAGATTGTTGGCCACAGTGCTATGACAACACTGCTGTGATGGCTGGACACAGAAGTGGTATTCATCAAAGAATAAGTGAGAAAAACAACCTAGCAGTGTTAGTGAATTGTGACAATCACTCACTCAACTTGGTGGCTGTACATGCAGCCAAGCAGGATACAATGATGGTCACGTTTTTTGGAACGATCGAAGCTATCTACATGTTTTTCTCTTGTTCAACACAGCGCTGGGAAAAACTCAGAAATGCCGTGCCTGTGGTTGTTAAGTTGGAGTCCAAAACCAGGTGGAGTGCAAGGACAGAAGCAGTGAAGCTCATTGACAAGTACCTTGAGGAGATACTTCAAGTTCTCCAGGAGATGTGAGACAATGAAAACGAGACCTGTGAAACAAGAAGTGATGCAAGACAGCTGTACAACCGCATGCTGAATTACGATTTTCTGATTTTGCTAGGATTTTGCAACAAAGTACTCATTCCAATTGACCGTATTCAAAAGAGGCTGCAGAATCCTAGCATGAAATTCCACAATGCTGCCCTGGATTTGAAAGCCTTCCGAGATCATTTTTATGATGTAAGAGAAGTGTTGGTCAGTGAGTCACTCGAATGGAATATTGAAGTTGAAAGATCATAGACCAATTTGCATCAGTGAAAGCAAGAAAGGTGTAGTTATAATTTTCATGTAGTGCCACAATTTGTTAGTTAAAAGATTAATGAGCTCAACTTGTATTTTTGAGCTAATATTATGGTAAAGTTATCTAAAAGATGGGTGTCAGATGGTTTGCAGAAGGGTGCAATTTCAGTGCTTGCCAGAGGCGCTATTTTCCATAAATACGCCCCTGCCTAGGATGGAAAGGGGAGTTGCAGTTACAGTTAGCTTGGCCACGATCTTGTTGAATGATGGAACAGATGATTGGTGGCATAACGCTTTACACTGCCAGTGATGGGTTCAATCACCGCCTATGTCTGTATGGAGTTTCTACATTCACCCTGTGACTGTGTTGGTTTTCTCCAGGTGCTCCAGTTTCCTCCCTTATCGTAAAGACATACAGGTTAGGGTCTGTAAGCTGTGGGCGTGCTATGTTGGCACTGGAAGGAAGCATGGTAATGCCTCTGCACATCCTCCAGCACATCCTCAGACTGTGTTGGTTGTTGATGCAAACTACTCATTTCACTGTATATTTTGATGAACGTAACAAATAAAGCTAATCTTCCTAAATCTTTCAGACTTGTGCAGCTGAATGTCCTGCTCCTTATTCATGTCTTCATATAATTAGTGGTTTATCTTAATGAAGGCATTTTTCAGGTGGAAGGATGGGGTAGCCATAACTGTTCTTCCCATTCCACAGAAGAAACAAAATCTCCACAGCTCGTACCACTAGGCTCAAGAACAGTTTCTACCTCCCTGTTATTAAATGACTGAATGGTCTCTTAGTACAATAAGACTAGGATTTAAGGCTCTCGATCTCACTGTCTACCTTGTTAAGGCTTATTTTCTGTCTGTACTGCACTTCCTCTGTAACTGTAACACATTATCCTATTATAGTTCTCCCTTGTACTGCCTCAATGCACTGTTGCCATGAAATGATCTATTTATTCACTGTATATATTCAGATACAGCATACAATAGGCCCTTCTAGCCCTTTGAGCCGCACCACCCAGCAAACACCAAATTTAACACTAGCCTAATCACGGGACAATTTACAATGACCAATTAACCTACCATATAACCATATAACCATTTAACAATTACAGCACGGAAACAGGCCATCTCGGCCCTTCTAGTCCGTGCCGACGCTTACACTCACCTAGCCCCACTGGCCCGCACTCAGCCCATAACCCTCCATTCCTTTCCTATCCAATTTTACTTTAAGTGACAATACTGAACCTGCCTCTACCATTTCTACTGGGAGCTCATTCCATACAGCTACCACTCTCTGAGTAAAGAAATACCCCCTCGTGTTACCCTTAAACTTTTGCCCCCCAACTCTCAAATCATGTCCTCTTGTTTGAATCTCCCCTACTCTCAATGGAAAAAGCCTATCCACGTCAACTCGATCTATCCCTCTCATTATTTTAAATACCTCTATCAAGTCCCCCCTCAACCTTCTACGCTCCAAAGAATAAAGACCTAACTTGTTCAGCCTTTCCCTGTAACTTAGGTGCTGAAACCCAGGTAATATTCTAGTAAATCTTCTCTGTACTCTCTCTATTTTGTTGATATCTTTCCTATAATTCAGTGACCAGAACTGTACACAATACTCCAAATTCGGCCTTACCAATGCCTTGTACAATTTTAACATTACATCCCAACTCCTATACTCAATGCTCTGATTCTTCACCACCCTATCAACATGAGATTCCACCTTCAGGGAACGATCTTATTCCTAGATTACTCTGTTCTACTGCATTCTTCAATGTATGTCCTACATTTACCATGTATGTCCTATTTGGATTATTCCTAGCAAAATGTAGCACCTCACACTTATCAGCATTAAACTCTATCTGCCATCGTTCAGCCCACTCTTCTAACTGACCTAAATCTTTCTGCAAGCTTTGAAAACATAATTCATTATCCACAACTCCACCTACCTTAGTATCATCTGCATACTTACTAATCCAATTTACCACCCGATACTGGTTACCAACCAGTATGCCTTTGGCTGTAGGAGGAAACCCACACACTCACGGGAAAATGTACAAACTCCTCACAAGAAATGGCAGAAATTGAACCCAGGTCACCTGTACTGTAAAGGATTGTGCTGACTATGATGCTACCATGCCACCCAATCTATATGGATGGCATGCAAGACAAAGCCTTTCACTGCACCTCAGTGTATGTGGCAGTGGTAAATCAATTTACCAGCTTATGAAGTCATTAGCCAAAGAAGAACCAATGGTTATGATCTGGAGTGCTCTGCCCGAAAGAGTGGGGAACATACAATCATGGTTTTCAGAAGGGAAATGGATACAGGAGAGAACACTACAAGACTGTTGGAATAAGTCAGACTATTTGAAAGCTATCCCAGGACTGGAAAAGGTGAGTTAAAAGAGCAGGAATCAATCCTCAAACTGTATATTAAGGATCAGTGACGTAGGGCTTAGGAACCAAGGATCAGACAGGGCTCTTCATAGTAACAGAGGAACCAAGAAGCAGCTGACGTGTAAATTCTGGAGAGATAGAAGAGGGCATAATAAGGTCCTGGCGAATTGGGTTAAGGAACACCCCAAAGCATTGTACACATAGGTGAAGAACAGGAGAACAGGATGACTCGAGTGAGGGTAGGACTGATCATGGACAAAAGAGTAAACAGGTGCCTACAATTGGAGGAAGTGTGAAAGTTCCTTAATACTTTGCTTCAGAATTCACCAATGAATCCTTAACAACCTTGACATTTGTGGTTGCCTCATTATAGGAAGGTGTCATGAGCCTATGTTTGATAATATAGGTTATCAAACCTATGTTTGATAGGTTGTGTTTCATAATTGCTGTTAAACCCTTGTACTTTCTGCTTTCTCTTATAGAGTTTATTTTGACTAGCTCAGGTTCATTTAACTTCTGATTAGTGTTTATCACAGTGTCCTTGTGTTTCGAGAATGATTTATCTCGCAGTGTCACTTGGTTGAGCCACCAATGTTCTGTTAAAATTCCTATGAATGAACTCTGTTTTTGTCTCTACGTGGGAGTCTGGTGATGCACCACACCAGGGATCAGTCATTTGTTAACGCACACTGTGACAGACAGGATGTACCGTCAAATGTTTAGAGAAGGTGCAGAGATTTACCAGGATACTGCCTGGGTGAGGGAACACACCTCATGAGGGCAGATGAGCAGGCTTTCTGGTAGAGCGAAGGAGGATGAGTAGTGACTGGATAGGGATCTACAAGGTAATAAGAGGCATAGATCAAGTAGATAGTCAGTGACTTTTTCCCCAGCTGGAAATATCTAATACCAGGGGCATAATTTTTAGGCAACTGGAGGAATGTACAAGTGGGGGATGTCAGAGGCAGTTTTTTATGTGCGCAGAGAGTGCTGGGTGTGTGGATCACCCTGCCAGGGGTGCTGGTAGAGGCAGGTACATTAGGGACTTTGAAGAGACTCTTAGATAGTCACAAGGGCAATGGAAATATGGAGGGTAATATGGGAGGGAAGGGTTAGATTGATCATACAATAGGTTCAAAGCTGCCTGTAGTGTGTTGCAGTTTTCAACGCTTTATGTTCTTTCATACTATAACAAGGGTTCCCATCTTTTTTACGCCATGAGCCAATACCATTAAGCAAGCAGTCCGTAAACCCCAGGTTGGGAACACCTGTACTGTGATGTTGTGTCAAAGCTTCAGAGGTGAGAGCACTACCTATACAGTCAGCTAGCCTATGATAAGTGCTTACCTTAGTCGCTGAATACATGGCAAGCATTGGATGTGGAAAAGTTCCAGCTTCTGAAGAAATGTTGATAATGACACCTTTCTTCCTGGCAAGTTTCAAAACAAAACACCAAACATCAGAACAGGGAGAATTACTGAGATCATTTTACTTCCAAGGCAGAGATCACCAAAAAAGTAAAGATTTAGGAAAAACAGCTCAAGGTAAAATATGATTTAGGACAGAGATATGATGTTAACATCTATTGGTGTATTTTTGATGTGTGCTGTTCTGCTATAACTGGACAAAACATATACAGTGAAATGAGTCATCTTTCATCAAATCAAATTGAGGACGTGCTGTAGCTGTGGTAAGTATCGCCACACTTCCTGCACCGATGTAACATGCCCACAATTTACTAATCCTAATCCCTACATGTTTGGAATGTGGTAGGAAACCAGAGCACTTAGAAGAAACCCACATAATCGTGGGGAGAGTATACAAACTCCTTCCAGACAGCGACAGGAACCGAACCCTGATCATACATCCAGCGCTGTAAAGCAATTTCGCTAAGCGCTATGTAATAATAAGATGTCAAATAAAATCTCTTTTATCATCTCAGCTGTCCCCTCAACCTCTGCCTCTCCTGCTCTCTCCAAAGTTACACTTGATTATAATTAACTCAAACCTCCCAAATTACAAGCTGCGACGGTACCTGTCAACCATTTGCGGCAGGACAACAGCAGTCATCTATCAAAGAGGAAAGAGGGACGTGTTAGGCTCAATACATTTACTAAAGGGACAATGTTTCTGAACCGTATGGGGTTGATTGTGAGAATGTGATGGTCACGAATGTGGCTGTTTGAACATGCAGTTAATCGATCAGACCTCCTAAGTGTGGAGAGCTCTCTCTTTTCATGCATGCTTCTGAGTGCAGATGTTTCTACATCTCAGCAGGTCTGGTTCATATCTACCACACTGTAGGTTTCCCAGTGTGTACCAGTGCTCAGGCTGCCCAGAGTGTACAATTACTCAGGCTGCCCAGAGCGTACAATTACTCAGGCTGCCCAGTGTGTTCAATTACTCAGGCTGCCCAGTGTGTACAATTACTCAGGCTGCCCAGTGCGTACAATTACTCAGGCTGCCCAGTGTGTTCAATTACTCGGGCTGCCCTGTGTGTACAATTACTCGGGCTGCCCGAAGCGTACAATTACTCGGGCTGCCCTGTATGTACAATTACTCTGGCTTCCCAATGTGTACAATTACTCAGGCTGCCCAGTGTGTACAATTACTCAGGCTGCCCAGTGTGTACAATTACTCAGGCTGCCCAGTGTGTTCAATTACTCAGGCTGCCCAGTGTGTACAATTACTCAGGCTGCCCAGTGTGTTCAATTACTCAGGCTGCCCAGAGGTACAATTACTCAGGCTGCCCAGTGTGTACAATTACACAGGCTGCCCAGTGTGTACAATTACTCAGGCTGCCCAGTGTGTACAATTACACAGGCTGCCCAGTGTGTTCAATTACTCAGGCTGCCCAGTGTGTACAATTACTCAGGCTGCCCAGTGTGTTCAATTACTCAGGCTGCCCAGAGTGTACAATTACTCAGGCTGCCCAGAGCGTACAATTACTCAGGCTGCCCCATGTGTACAATTACTCTGGCTGCCCAGTGTGTACAATTACTCAGGCTGCCCTGTGTGTACAATTACGCAGGCTGCCCAGAGCGTACAATTACTCTGGCTGCCCAGTGTGTACAATTACTCTGGCTGCCCTGTGTGTACAATTACTCTGGCTGCCCAGTGTGTACAATTACTCTGGCTGCCCTGTGTGTACCATTACTCTGGCTGCCCAGTGTGTACAATTACTCTGGCTGCCCTGTGTGTACAATTACTCTGGCTGCCCAGAGCGTACAATTACTCTGGCTGCCCTGTGTGTACAATTACTCTGGCTGCCCAGAGTGTACAATTACTCAGGCTGCCCAGTGTGTACAATTACTCAGGCTGCCCAGTGTGTAGAAATGTCTCATTAATCCGACACTGTAAGTTGCCCAGTGTAAAAAAATGCTAACATGACGCAGTAAAATGTTTAATCATCTATTTCATTGTCATTCTTGTCACACAGAAACATAACTCATACCACCTACTTCACAGATTCATTTGATAAACTTTCCAGACTGAAACAATGGAAAGGATTTCCAACCTCATCTGGGAACACAGCAAGTGAATTCATACAAACGAATGTAAATTCAACACTAGTTTTCATTTCCTGAAATGTGGTGCTGACCACTGACTAATGTGAGCAGCTTTCCCCATATCACAGAAAAGGATGTGCTGACATTGGACAGGGTTCAGAGGTAGTTAACGAGAATTATCCCAGACATGAAAGGGTTAATGTATGTGGCGCCTTTGCGCCTGTATTCACTAGAGTTTAGATGAATGAGTGGAATTCTCTCTGAAAACTATTGAGTATTGAACAGCCTACATACAGTGCCTATAAAAAATATTCACCCCCCCACCCATTGGAAGTCTTCGTTTTGTATTGTTTTACAATGTTGAATCACTGTGGTCTAAATTTATTACAATTATTAAACACCAATTAATTAATTGATTGCAGAATTACTCATCCTCTTCAAGTCAGTATTTAGTAGATGTACCTTTGGCAACAATTACAGCTTTACTCCTGTGTGGTTAGGTCTCTATCAGCTTTGCACATCTGGACACTGCAATTTTTCCCCATTCTTCTTGACAAAACTGCTCAAACTCCGTCAGATTGCGTGGGGATTGTGAATAAACAGACCTTTTCAAGTCCAGCCACAGGTTCTCAATTGAATTGAGGTCTGGACTCTGACTTGGCCACTCCAAGGCATTAACTTTGTTGTCTTTAAGCCTTCCCTGTGTAGCTTTGGCTTTATGCTTGGGGTCATTGTCTTGCTGGAAAACAAATCTTCTCCAAGTCACAGTTCTCTTGCATCAGGTTGTTCTTGTATCTCTATTTAAATAATTATGTAATTTCTAAAACCAATTGGTTGCACCAGTGATGATTTGGTATGTCATATTAAAGGGGGTGAATACTTCTGTAGTTGATTAATTTGTATTTGATATTTGTAATTAGAATAGAAACACAGAAAACGTACAGCACAAGACAGTCCCAAAGTTGTGCCAAACACATCCCTACCTCAGAAATTACTAGGCTTACCTATAGCCCTCTATTTTATTAAGTTTCATGTACCTATCTAAAAGCCTCTTAAAAGACCCTATTGTATCCGCCTCCACCACCATCGCCGGCAGTCCATTCAACGCACTCACCACTCTCTGAGTAAAGAACTTACCCCTGACATCTCCTCTGTATCTACTCCCCAGCACCTTAAATCTGTGTCCTCTTGTGGCAACCATTTCAGCCCTGGGAAAAAGCATCTGACTATCCACATATTCAATGCCTCTCATCATTTTGTACACCTCCATCAGGTCACCGCTCATCCTCCTTCGCTTCAAGGAGAAAAGGCCGAGTTCACTCAAACTATTCTCGTAAGGCATGCTCCCCAATCCAGGCAACGTCCTTGTAAATCTTCTCTGCACCCTTTCTATGGCTTCCACATCCTTCCTGTAGTGAGGCGACCAGAACTGAGCACAGTACTCCAAGTGGGGTCTGACCAGGATCCAATATAGCTGCAACATTGCCTTTCGGCTCCTAAACTCAATCCCACGATTGATGAGGTCCAACACACCATATGCCTTCTTAACCACAGAGTCAACCTGCGCAGCTGCTTTGAGCGTCCTTTGGACTCGGACCCCAAGATCCCTCTGATCCTTAATTTAGATCACTTTGTAGAGATCTGTTTTCACTTTGACACAAAAGAGTCTATTTCTGTTGATCAGTGCCAAAAAAGCCGAAGAAAATCCACTGAGATATCATGGTCCCTTCTGGCAATCCCCCACCTTCCTATTTACCTCAGGAATTGGGCCTCAGTCCCCTCGTTTAGTTTCCAATCACTCCCAGGTTCCACTAACTACACACACCTGCTTTCCATCAGAAAAAGCAGGATAAAGACCCTGTGATCACAACAAGGAGCTGCCAGTTCATTGGTCAATTCGTGTCAGTAACCTTATTTCATGGTTCTTGGGACCGCCAGTTCTATGTTTAGCATCGCTCCTGAATGCCGATTCTATGCTCACTATGTCAATAACACCTCCCGACTCTGCCTCCGCGTCCGTGTTCTATCCACCGCCATGCTCGTGTGAGATCAGATTCAATGCTGTAAAACAATAAAACATGAAAAGGTACGGGGGGGGGGGGGGACTGGTGAATATTTTTTACAGGCACTGTAGAATGGATGTGTAGAGAATGTTTCCTACATTAGCACTGCCTCAGAATCGAAGGGCATCTCTTCAGAACAGAGGTGAGGAAGAATTTCTTTAGCCAGAGGGTGGTGAATCTGCGGAATTCATTGCCACATTTAGCTCTATATCAGGTATTTCTAAAGTGGAGGTTGATGTGCTTTCAATTAGTAAGGGTGCTGACAGTTACAGGGAGAAGGCAGGAGAATGGGGTTGACAGGAATAATAAATCAGCCATGATGGAATGACAGCAGACTCAATTGGCCAGATGGACTAAATCTGTGCCTATGACTTGTTGTCTAAGAACTTTGTAACACCCTCTTTAATCAAATACAGTGTTCTTCAGTATGGGGATACTCACCATTGGCACAGAAAGGGCATTGCAGAAGAAAATATCAGCAACTGCCTGAAATATAAAAAATTCATTTTAGAAAATAGAACATCGAGCATTACAGCACAGTACAGGCCCTTCAGTCCATGATATTATGCCGACCTTTTAACCTACACCAAGATCAATCTAACCCTTTCCTCACACAGAGCTCTCCATTTGTCTTTCATTTTCATTTTCAAATTTTTCCTCTCTCCACTCCGCCTTAAAGTCACCGACTCCTATTGGGGTGTTGTTAAATAGGGGTACTCTTCCCAGAGTACTTGTTCTTCAGCTTCCTCTTGAGACTAAGGTGTGAGCATCAGCAGTTCAATTCATGATCTTCACATGCATTACGTCCATCAGTATTTCATAAGACACTGATCTGGGGTAGGAAACCTGGTCAATATAACCATATAACATATAACAATTACAGCACGGAAACAGACCATCTCGGCCCTTCTAGTCTTTGCCGAATGCTTATTCTCACCTAGTCAAAGACTAGCCCAGCCAAGTGAACGTAGATGGGAATTACCAGTGGCCACCCATTTTAGAATGGCATTTCAATTCCACCCCATTTCCATTCTGATGTCTGTTCATGGGCCTCCACTACATTGAGGCCCTTCCCCTCCACCACCCCCCCCTATCTTCTCACTCCGGTTTCTGCCCCTTCCTTTCCAGTCCTGATGAAGGGCTCAGCCTGAAATGTTGACTGTTTATTGTCCTCCATAGATGCTACATGACCTGCTGAGTTCCTCCAGCATTTAGTGTGTGTTGCAGGGGTTTGGACTTGAAAGTCTCATGCATGGCAGGAACAGCTGTTCTATAAGCTATACTATACTTGAACAATCTGACCCACTTTTCTCTTCTATAAGCCATGCCTTTAATACAGGCTTTCCATTTGACAGTGTAGTTTCCTCCAGGAGCTCCAGTTTCCTCCCAAGTGGAATTTATTTATGTATTGAGATAGCAGTGCAAAATAGGCCCTTCCAGACCTTCAAACTGAGCCACTCGGCAACCCTCGCCTAATCATGGCACAGTTTACAATAGAAGTCAAGTCAAGTCACTTTTATTGTCATTTCGACTGTAACTGCTAGTACAGTGCATAGTAAAAATGAGACAACGTTTTTCAGGACCATGGTGTTACATGACACAGTATAAAAACTAGACTGAACTACGTAAAAAAACAACACAGAGAAAAAAGAACAACAACTACACTGGACTACAGACCTACCCAGGACTGCATAAAGTGCACAGAACAGTGCAGGCATTACAATAAGTAATAAACAAGACAATAGGGCAGTAAGGTGTCAGTCCAGGCTCTGGGTATTGAGGAGTCTGATAGCTTGGGGGAAGAAACTGTTACATAGTCTGGTCGTGACAGCCCGAATGCTTCGGTGCCTTTTCCCAGACGGCAGGAGAGAGAAGAGTTTGTATGAGGGATGCGTGGGGTCCTTCATAATGCTGTCTGCTTTGCGGATGCAGCATGTAGTGTAAATGTCTGTGATGGTGGGAAGAGAGACCCCGATGATCTTCTCAGCTGACCTCACTATCCGCTGCAGGGTCTTGCGATCCGAGATGGTGCAATTTCTGAAACAGGCACTGATACAGCTGCTCAGGATGCTCTCAATACAACCCCTGTAGAATATGATGAGGATGGGGAGTGGGAGATGGACTTTCCTCCACCTTCGCAGAAAGTAGAGATGTTGCTGGACACATAGATCTTAGAGCAGTGCAGCACAGGAACAGCCATCTGGCCCACAATGTTATTCCAGGCCAGCTAAACACCAAATTATAAAAATACTAATCCCTCCTAACTACACAATGTCCATGTCGCTCCATCTTCCTCACATTCATGTGCCTATTAACCTACCAACCAGTACATCTTTGGACCATGGGAGGAAAGCCACACAGCCACAGAGAAAACATACAAACTGTTTGCAGGCAGCAGTGGGAGTTGAACCTGGGTCACTGGTACTGTAAAGCAATGTGCTAGCTGCTATGCTACCTTGCCACCTAGTATCTATGCTATAGTATAAGCTATCTTATGTGTCTATATTTATTGTGTGCTTTATCTTACTGTGGCTTTTTATTGCCCTGTATTAGATCTGCAGTAACAATTATTTTGTTCTTCCTTATAATTGTGTGCTGGGAATGACATTAAACAATCTTGAATGTACTATACCTTTTTGACATCTGGCACATCCAGAAAACAACACGAAAGTATATCATACATTTTCCCAACATTGTTCACTGAAACACGGAAGATTAGAATTAGAACTTCTTTTTCACTGACAAATGTAACGTTTATAGCTTTCTAGAAGTAGTACAGTGCAAAATATTAAACAAACATCATGAATTTCAATAAATCAGATACATAAATAATACACAAATGAACAATAACAGATAAATTAAAAACAGATAAACCAATATTTTTTTTTTAATATTTCCTATTTTTGTTCACATTTCTTTATCTTGCTTTATCACACAATACTGACAAATCAGGAAAAGAGTTGTTCTGTGGTTTATTGCTGTGAGGATTGATTTTCTCTGCCATCTGTAGAAATGAAAAAGTTGGCTTAGAGTCTAGAGAATTACCAAGGACTCCAATGTTCATGCCGTTCAGTACTTCCTGAATAGGCCCATAGATGTCAGTTCCAGCGGTGAAGTCAGCCTGAATAATCTTGGTCTTTTTGCCGTGTTTTTGTTCTGTAATTACCCATAAAAAAGGCAAGCATCAATTCAGAGTTCCGCCACATGCACTTCCATCTTCTTGCACAATCATACAACATAGAAGGAGGCCATTTTCTCTGCACAGCATCTTTGAAAGTGTAGTTCTGCCAATTTAGTCTCACTCTTCTCATCTTCCCCTGAAAAGATATCTCTGCAATCATTTATCCAACTGATTTCTACTTTATTGCCTCCCTTGAGGTATAATCTATGCCATGGGTTCCCAAACTTGGGTCCACAGACCCCTTCTTATTGGCATTGTTCCGTGGCATAAAAAACCCTGGGGTAGATTATAACTCACTATGTAAAATACATTCTGCTCCTCTGCTTACCTAGTTCCTTTGTAATGGCCACTCGTTATATTAATATTGACTGACATTGTCTTTTCAGAACCCTTTACAATTCATTAAATCTGCCCTAATTTTCCCCTGTTACACTGTGAACTTCCCTGGTTTATCTCACCTTGTAGCAAAGTCCACTTTCGGATCATAAGATATAGGAACTGAATTCGATCATTCAATCATACCTGATTTATTATCCCTCTCAACCCCCATTCTTCTGTCTTTGACAATCTTACTAATCAAGAGCCTATCGACCCCCAGTTTAGATATACCAAATGGCTTAGCCTCCAGAGCCATTTGTGACGTTGAATTCCATCAACCTGGGGTCCATTAGTTAATGGCAGGGGTCCATGGCAGGTTGGGAACCCCTGGGCTAAAGAAATTCCTCTTCATTTCCTTTCTAAAGAGACACCCTTCTATTCTGAAGTTGTGCCTTCAGACCCGAGACTTTTCCACGACTGGAAACATTCTCTCTCCACATCTACTCTATCCAGGACTATCTAAGCAACATTCCAGGAAATTTTTATTTACTAAATATATGGAGTGGATACATCGTCTTCTAAAGCAGTATTATCCACTACAGCTCAGTAGGGTGAGCAGGGCCTTTATCAGATTCTGGGGGATCTTGGCAGAGTGGAAGTGGAGAGGATACCTCCTGTAGGGGAACCTGGAACCAGGGTCATTTCTAAATAAAAAGGGGGTGGTCTCAAGATGAGAGAGGAATCTTTTCTCTCAAAGAGGATCACGAGCATTTGGAATTCAATCAAGGGTGGTGGAAACAGGATGCTTGGATATTTTAAAGCAGAGATACATACATGCTAGATAAAAAGGGATTAAAATATTACTACAGGAGAGGGGAATTTGTTGTTTGAAGGAAGTCCTATTCTCAGTATATTTTTATTCGCAGAATTTGATTTCTTCTGTACAGCGATGGTTTATCAGTCTTTGTTCACGTATATTTTCTCTAAATACAATGGTATGTCTTTATTTTTTCTCGGAAAGCCTGCAAGGAAATGAATCTCAAGGTAGTGTATGTTAACATATATGTACATTGATAATACATTTTGCTTTGACTTTGAGATGAGGATATAGTCAGTTCAATCATGATATTAATGGTGCAGTAGGCTTAAGTGACCTAGTTGCCTATTCACCCGCACCCCATTCATATGTTTGTAAAAATCCTCTAATCCTCAGTAAATATCCTAAAGCACTGCGCTCATAATTACCGTAGTCACAATCCCCCAGAAAAGGTTTATGTGTCTATGTCATTTAGCCCAATTTATGAGGACTATTTGGGGTATATGGGGCATCCAGGGAGGGGTATAAGGGGCTTGCATTGCCCATTCTGGGACAGCTCACTCACATCTGGTCCCCACTGGACTTACAGCCCTAACCTGTGGCTCCAAGAAACTGTCTGCATACGACAACAGTCACACCCTGATACACCACTTCAACAGGAAAGCTTAACCAGGTGAGGGTAGCCCACAGGCCTCATACCTCAATGAGGTAGGACATGCTTGTCGAAGAAGTCAGCTCCAACAGACTGGGAAGATGAGATCTATATTGAGATCCAGCAGCCAGGAAGGCAGTTCTGCAACGTACCATGGAGAGCAAAGGGCATGACAAGACAGAGAACTTCATGGTCATCCACTGCAGCCAAGGTAGACCCCAGCTTGTGACACTCGTTCGAAGGACCCTCTGAGGTCCAGAGAGTGGAACTGCTCCAATGCAACGGCTTTTCCACTTTAAAAACTCTCCCTCACAGATTTCCTGTCATCATCAGACACGACAGACTAGCACTATCCCAACTTCTTACACCCCTCCCACTCACTCTGTCCAAACCTGTCATTCATAAAAACACACACTGGCACCAATCACTGAACACCCAGATACAATTTTCAACAGTGCACAAGGTACAGAAGACAAAAGAAAATTTCCATTTTCCCTGTGTCAGTAAAGTGACCTGTGCTCATCAACACATAACTGTTGATTGTACTACTGTCTCTTGTGAAACAGGAGGAATAATTTCTAAAGACCATATTATGTTAAGTAGTGAGGCATGGATTACTGGCCCACTGCATCTTAAATTTTGATAGGTTCGATCCAGACAATTAGTTTTAAAGTTCAAAGTAAAGTCATTATCAAAATACATACGTGCCACCATATACAAACCTGAGATACATTCTATTGTGGGGATACTCAACAAATCTATGTAATAGTAACTATAACAGCATCAACGAAAGACCACCCAGCTAGGGTGCTCAACTAGAGTGTAGAAAACAACAAACTCTGTAAATGCAAATGTAAGTAAATAACATAAATAATAAAAACATAAGATAAAAAGTCCTTGAAAGTGAGTTCATTGGTCGTCGGAACTTTTCAGTGATGGGGCAAGTGAAGTTGAGTGTAGTTATCCCCTTTTCAAGTTCAAGTTACTTTTTATTGTCATTTCGACCATAACTGCTGGTACAGTACACAGTAAAAATGAGACAACATTTCACTACATGAACAATACAAAAACTACGCTGAACTATATAAACCAACACAAAAACTCCAGCCCGCCCGCCTCGCTTCCACTTCCACACACACCGCCTACGACGTCCCCAACTCCGGCTACCGGAATCAAGCGACTCCAAGGTCTGCAGGCCCAATTCCCTCAGCAAGCTGAGGTCGCGCAATCTACCCAGCAGATTTGCATGAAGGTTTGTTTTTGGGCGAACTCTGTAGTGTAGCAGTAATTGGTGATGGTAGATAGTCGCTCTGTTATGCATTGCCCTAAACCCTAATTGTTTTAAATTTAAAAAACTAAATTAAAGTAGCACCAGATCCGAAAGGTCACTGCTGCCATGTGCCGCGCTGCCTACATTTGTTCAAGAGGCTGATGGTTGACGGGTAATAACTGTTCTTGAACCTAGTGGTGCGAGTCCTGAGGCTGTTGAGAAGAGAGCATGACCTGGGTGGTGGGGACCCTAATAATGGATGATGCTTTCCTATGACAGCATTTCATGTATATGTGCTCAATGGCTGGGGTGGGGGGGGGGGGGGTTGATACTGGGCCATATCCACTACTTTTTTTAATAGTATTCTCCCTTCAAGGGCATTGGTGTTTCCATACCAGGCTGTGCTGCAGCCAGACAATATACTCTCTACTTACATCTATAGAGGTTTTTCAAAGTTTTAGATGTCATGCTGAATTTTAAGAGCAAATATCTATCACAGGCATGAAGGGCCGAATGACCTACCTCTTTGGAAATCGTTTTCTTCCTTACCTATTTCTTCTGCTGTGGTTTTCAGCTTCTCCAGTGACCGGCTGATCAGCACAATATTAAGGCCTCTTCTTGCCAGCTGGGAATCAGGAAAAGAAAAAACTGTACTAATCCAATGTTGTGCTAAAGACCAAATGCCCAAGCCATTAATCACTGCTCTGAAAACATGCCAAAAGGTACGAGGAGCAATGGTTTAAATTGTTGGATTAGTATCCAGGAATCTAGTTGATTGATTCTAGCAGGAATTGAACTATCTAACTATATAAACACAAGATTTCACCAACACCATAACACCACAGAAGTAAGCCATTTGGTCCTTTGAGTCTGCTCCACCATCATGGCTGATTTATTATCCCACTCAACTTCTTTCTCCTTTCTTCTCCACGTAACCTTTGACGTCCTTACTAATCAAGAACCAATCAACCTCTTCTTTAAATATTCCCAATGAGTCAGCGGTGGCACTGCATTCCACAGATTCACCACCATCAGGCTAAATAAATTCCTCCTTATCACTGTTCTAATGGGAAATTTTTCTATTTTGAGGCTGTGCCCTCTGGTCCTAGACTCTTCCGCTATTGGAAGCATCCGCTCTACATTCACTGAGACTTTAGCAACTTTCCCCATTAAAGACAAGACAATGTCTCTGGTAAAAAAGCACAGCAAAGAGAGAATAGTTATAGAAAATAGAACATCACAGCTCACAGTACAGCATAGTACAGGCCCTTCAGCCCACAATGTTGTGCTGACCCCTTAACCTACTCCAAGATCAATCTAACCCTTCCCTCCTATATAACCCTTTACTTTTCTACCTTCCATGTGCCTGCCTAAGAGTTTCTTAAATGCCTCTATGTACCTGCTTCTACCACCACCCTGGCAGGGTATTTCACCAGTATCTGTGTAGAGAACTTAAACTGACATCCCCCATATGCTTTCCTCAAAAATCACTTAAATCTCTGCCTCCTTGTATTAGCCATTTCTGCCCTGGGGAAAAGTCTCTGGCTGTCCACTCAATATATACCACCTATCATCTTGTATACCTCTATTAAGTCACCTCTTATCCTAGCCCTTCCCTCCCACATAGCTTTCGATTTCTCTTTCATCCATGCCCCTATCTAAAGAATCTCTTAAATTTCCCCAAATTAGACAGTACATAAATTATACAAATCAAGATACTTGCTGCAGCGTTGTTAACAAATCTTGATTGGCAAGAAAGATACTTCAGTTTCTGATCATATTCCCCTGAGATGGACCAGCAGTAACCAACTCACTCTTCTGCTGCTTAACTGATCTCGGGACATTACTTGGGCCACCATCATTGTCTACTTGTGGAAAGAAAGGGAGCTGAGCTTGGCTTTCCTCTTCCAGCCACAAGACTAGTATTTAAAGGTACAGCAGCTTTCTAAGTCAAAGTGATATGTGATTTGAAAGGCAAACAGCAGGTATTAATACCTTGTCCTAAATGATAAGACCCAGATTTAGGGGGTGTTACTGGTGAATCTGGTGTGGGGATACGTCTCTATCAAAGGCACTCCTTCCTCCACTAGCCTGCAGGTCATTCTTGGACAAAGTGTAGTACCTCCTTAGCCCCCTCCCATCAGGGTCATGTGAAGCCAAGGGAGCAAGTCCTGTTTATGCAACCACTGATGCCAGGCAGACAGTCTCTGGAGTATTGATAATGGCTGGGGTCATTAGAAGAAGACAATGGGAAACCACTTCTGCAGCAAAATTTGCCAAGAACAATCATGGCCACAGACACATAATGAATGAATTGATTAATTGTCGCAGTGGACTTTGTAGATGATGTATATTGTGACCATGGTATGGCCACGAAGGAGGAACAAAAATTTGTAATGAAAATATAGGGGAAATAATTTAAGGTGGGTCACCAGAAGCTAGGTAAAAGAAATAAGTTTTAAGGACTAGCCTGAAGGAACAAAGGTGGATATGTTTACAATTAGGTTCCAGACTAAAGGCGTGGGAAAACTGGAGTGATGGTGGAATACAGGAGCAGTACTTGAAATGGATAGGATGCTTCCATCACACACTGGACTGCTCTCTACAGTTATATGGTGAGATAACCATGGCCTTTGGAGTTTGATAAAGTTGAATCAGAAGGAAGAGGGAGAGTACTGACTGCACGAGTCTGCATGTAAATATAGATCAAACCACATTTCTGTAGTGGTTCAATTATAAGAGGAGTGCTATTGGGATTCATTTGCTTGTTCTGCCAGAGATCTAACATGGTTCCAAGAAAGTTGAAGCCACCTCCTTTGCAGAATCATTTTATAAAGACAGACGGAGTCGGAGATCGACATTACCTCGTGAGCATAGGCTTTCCCAATCCCGTTTGTCGCACCTGTAACAACTAGGAAAAAAGATTTAAGACGTATTTTACTGAAAACAGCACATTTTAAAAAATGCTTTTTCAAAGCACTCTGATAAAAACAAGATAAAAATAGAACATTGGAGATAATCATTAGGCTTGTAGCGGTTACTTGAAATGCAAATCACAACTGTGGAGAAACTGAGTGATGCACCATCAATAACTCACTCTGAGACGTAAAAGCGAGGTATCGGCTTTTATTGACTGGAAGAAGGAACGAGCAGTGAGTGACCACCATACTACATCCTGGAGACTGAGAGGCAGGCTCAGACCGCCATCACCTTTATACAGAGGTCTGTGGGAGGAGCCACAGGAGCAGTCATCAGGTGGCGTGTCCAGACAGGTATATGTAGTTCACCACACTGAGTGAGGGAATTTACACCGCATGATGCACTTCTAAATAGCTGAGTTCTAAGTCACAGGCAGCTTTATTACAAAACCAGCAAAGACGAGCAACAAAGATGAAAGATTAGAAAAGCAATAAAAAACTAATGAAAATCAAAACCAGCTGCTGGATGAACTTAGCAGATCAAGCAGCTTCTGTAGAGGCAAAAGGATAGTCAACATTCTCGAGATTGCATCGGGACTGAGTGTTCAGAGAGAATATGGGCAATGTAAGGAGGTGAGAGGGACGGGTCAGTAATCAGTGAATGCCTTCCCCGTCATTTTGAGAGATTTCAACCAAGCCAGCTTGAAAAAATCCCTAAATAACTATCACCAACATATCACCTGTAGGAGCAGAGCAGCCAACACACTGGACTACAGTCATACTACCATCAAGAATACTTACTGTACCTCTACTTCCTGAGTATAGGCAGAGACTGAAGACTGCAGCACTGGTAGAGAGAACCAAGAAGGTAGGGACAAAGGAGGTGGAAGAACCATTACAGGATTGCTTTGAGGCAGTATTCAGGGATTCATTTTGCAATGAATGAATATGCCACAGTTGTCAATGACTTCATTAAAACCTGTGTGGATGGCTGTATGCCCACAAGAATATACTGCACATATCCAAATCAAAATCCATAAATGAACCAAGAGATCCATGGTCTCCTGAAACCTAGATCAGTGGCATTCAGTCTGATGATGCCGGACTTATGGAGGGGTATCTCAAGAGTAAAAGAACAATTCTGATTGAGGTTGGAGATGGAAGCAGATTCACGTTAACCCTGGCAGGCTTTGCTGGCCATTCCTTCCTACAAAGCAAAACCCAACATCATGAACTCGTCACCAATTTGTTGTGTCTGTGCACAACTACATATCAATTAAATAAAAGCACGCACGTGGGAGATGGCTTTAACATTGCAGCGAGGGAGGGAGGACAATATACATGCATAGTGGAGGGGGGGTCATTGCTCTAAAAGAAATAGATTTATACATTACATCAACATTTAATACCATCATTCCAAATAAACTGATTCCTAAGCTTGGACCCTGGGTCTTAGCACTCAGATCCGCAGCTGGATCTTCAACTTCTTCACAGACAGGACCCAGGCCGTAAAAATATGGGACAAGCTCACCTCTACAATCACTCTGAGCACCGGTGCCCCACAAGGCTGTGTACTCAGCTCCCTGCTGTACTCACTGTACACCCATGATTGTGTAGCCAAGTTTCCATCAAACTCAATATATCTTTGCTGATGACACCACAATTGTAGGCCGTATCTTGGGTAATGATGAGTTTGAGTACAAAGGGGAAATTAAGAACCTGATGGCATGGTGCGAAAACAATAACCTATCCCCCAACGTCAGCAGGATGAAGGAATTGGTTGTTGACTTCAGAAGGAGTAGCAGACCGCACGGCCCCACCTACATCGGTGGTGCGCAGATGGAACAGGTCAAAAGCTTGAAGTTCCTCGGAGTGAATATCACAAATGACCTGACTTGGTCTAACCAAGCAGAGTCCACTGCCAAGAAGGCCCACCAGCACCTTTACTTCCTGAGAAAGCTGAAGAAATTTGTCCTGTCCACTGAAAGCCTCACTAATTTTTATAGGTGCACCATAGAAATAGAAAGCATTCTTCTAGGGTGCATCACAACCTGGTATGGAAGTTGTCCTGTCCAAGACCAGAAGAAGCTGCAGAAGATCATGAACACAGCCCAGCACATCACACAAACCAATCTTCCGTCCTTGGACTCACTTTACACCGCACGCTGTCGGAGCAGTGCTGCCAGGATAATCAAGGACATGACCCACCCAGCCAACACACTTTTTGTCCCTTTTCCCTCTGGGAGAAGGTTCAGGAGTGTGAAGACTCATACGACCAGATTTGGGAACAGCTTCTTTCCAACTGTGATAAGACTGTTGAGCAGATCCTAACCTGGATCTGGGCTGTACCTTCCAAAGATCCGGACCTGACTTGTACTACCTTACTTTCCCTTTTCTTTTTCCTATTTTATGATTTATAATTTAAAGTTTTATTATATTTATTATCAATTTGTACTCCAGAGAGCATGAAGCGCAGAATCCGATATCGCTGTGATGATTGTACGCTCTAGTATCAATTGTTTGGCGACAATAAGACAGTAAAAAACAATAAAACATCGAGGATCCATCCTGGGCCCAACATATCAATACAGTTACAAAGAGGCACGATGCAGCTATATTTCATTAAGACTCTGAGGCCATGTGAACGTCATCAATGACACTTTCAAATTTCTACAGATGTAGTGTGGAGAGCATTCGGACTGGCTGCTTCGCTGTCAGGTATGGTGCGGGTTAGAGCTGCACAAGCTGCAGAAAGTTGTGGACTCTGCCAGCTCCACCATGGGCAGTCGCCTCCCCGGCATCCGGTGCAGATACAAGGAGTGATGCCTCAGAAGAGTGGCATCCATCAGCAGCAACCCCCATCACCCAGGACATGCTCTCTTCTCTTTGCTGTCATCGAGGAGGAGGAACAGGAGCCTGAAGCCACACACCCAACAATTCAGGAACAGCTCCGGACTTTGAACTTTGAACAGCTTCTTCCCCTCAGCTATCAGATTTCTGAATGGACATTGAACGTGACTTCACTACTTTGTTTTTCTCTTTTTGCACTGCTTTCTTAAACCTTTTAATAAAATGAACAGTAGCATAGTGGGTAGCACAACACTTTACGGTGCCAGTGACTCGGGTTCAGTTCCTCTGCTGCCTTATGCCTATACCCAATCATGGGATAGCTTTGGGAGTAAACCCTGAGGAAAGATCCAGAGATGGAGTCACTAAGCAGTCCTACATTGAGTTCAACACTGACTGGCAACTCCTGCGATTCTGCTGGTGCCAAACTGTATCGGCCTCTGCCATTCCTTTGAGTTCATCAGGTGCATGGAGAGGGGGACCTTGCTACAACCATGCTCTACCCCAATCAATGGAGGGCCGTATTTAGCTCTTCTGACGTGCACTTTGCATGCACACTCCTCTGACCACTATGTGGAAATCAGACAGGATGGTGTACAAGCATATCAGTGTGATGAAATTAAAAGCTTTCGATAACTATGAGTTACAGCTGTGCAGAGCTGGTCATATCTCGTGTAACTGGTCGCCGTACTCTTCATGAGAAAATCAGATTACTCGAGGTGCTAGTAGGCCATCAGAAGTTCTGGGTGTAGCAAGGAGGCAATAAATCAATAACACACACTTCTGGAGGTACGTTTTGTTTGTAAAAAGAAAAGCTCTGCAAAATATTGACATGAGTAAGTACAATTCAAAATTCCAACATTCAGTTTAGGTTCCAAATCTATCAAATTCCTTTTAAATAGAATCAGTAAGATTCATTAGAATAACCTTTATTACACCAATTTCTCTAATTAATTAGATCTTCCTCTTTGAAGATTTACAGACTAACCTTTCCTTAGTTAGAAAACCAGATGATAATAATACTATTCTTAGGTATTATAGTTAGCTTCAGTTTTCAGTTCCAGCCAGTATAATTACAAATTCAAAAATTATATATATATATAGCTTAACTTCTTTCACAATTCTCCAACATTACAACTTTTAGACAAAGTAAATCTCGTTCAGTAACTTGTCAAAGTCTTTACAAAAATACTCAGTTCTTACAGAAAATCAAATTCAGATCTTTCGAATGAAAATCAACTTTTACATCCAACCATATTACTCTACGTCAATCACTCTATGTCATGACACATTTCGTTCCTGGCTGCTTCTTCGATGTTGGGTGGCTCGCCATCTTGTCTCTTAGTTCGTTGGATGAAATAGTGGCTCATTCATGGAAAGTCGATTCACAACATTTACACAGCAAAAACCTGTCCAGATCCCTTGCAAACACGAGGAAATCTGCAGATGCTGGAAATTCAAACAACACACACAAAATGCCGGTGGAACGCAGCAGGTCTCAGCTCGAAACATCGACAATGCTTCTCCCTATAGATGCTGCCTGGCCTTGGTATGATTTAACAGAACTAATTCCCGGTGAGACGGTAGAGATCTTGGTAAACTTGTTGGAACAAGTGGAGCTTTCTAACATTACAGTTTTTAGGGTTAAATTAACCTGGGTTACATTTGCAATGGGCAAATAACTGTAAATTAGACTGTATGCAAACATTGTAAAACAATTAAAAATGATCGTATCTACAAATTTGAGACTCGGGATAGAAATGGCATTCTCAATTGACTGCAACAGAACTTCAGCAAAAACAAAGCACAATCTTACCAGCCCAATCTCCAAAATATGTCAGGTCCACCTTCCAAAATTTGGAGAGAATATAAATCCTGATGCCATACAGCAGTTTCCAACTGTACTTCACCAAATAATAGAGGCATGTCAATGCCCCGATCAGTGTCACGGCTGAATTCCCAGAAGTGTTTGTAAACAGAAACATTTTCAAAAATAACCTTGGAATGTTTAACGCCTGCCTTCTCTGGACTCTCTCTGTAGTTTATTTACACAGTGAACAGTCTGCACATGCACAGTAAACTTAACCTTTGATCAGTTCTAATTAGACATTTCTACGTGATTGGCAGTTCGGTCATGTAATCATTTGTTTGCTTTAACATAAATTAATTTGTGATCTTTGTACTATAACCGATCAGAACTCTGCAATCTGTTTACATTTGGATAATGTGCTTCTTTTTCACTTTGGGGCAAATATACTATTTTTCATATCATACTCAATTTGCCAAATCATTGCCACTTATTTAAGTTCCTGTTGTAAGTTCCCATGTCTTCTGCACAGCAGACTTTCCGGGCTACCTTTGAGCTGTCAGCAAATTGAGCCGATATTGAGGGGAAACCACTCCTACCTTACTTCAAATATTTGTCAACAAGCTTTCTCTGATCTTTTTGACTGGACTTTGTACAGCATGGGACCTTCCTATCCTAAAGCATACAAAACCACTTGGACAGCTGGCAAAGCCATGCCCCCAGGCTTATTGGAAAAATAAGCAACAATTTGAGCATGTGTGTCATTTTTCAGGCACAAACATGTCAGTCTCAAAATTCCATATGCTTTCGAACGGAATCAGTATGAGGAAATATTAAGCATTTGAGATGCATTCCGGTGGTTAGAAAAGATCCCACAACCATGTAAAGAAGACAGATAATGTTCACCTTTCAATCAACATCATCATTTGGGACATGCTCTCTTTTCATTACTATCATCAGGGTTGCTGTACTGAAGACCCACACTCAGCAATTCAGAATGACTTCTTCCCCTCTGCCATCGGTTTTTTGAAACACCTTTGCACTTTGTTATTCCTTCTCTTTGCACAATGTATTTGCTTTGTAACTTGGAGTAATTTTATCATTTTGCATTGTGTTGCTACTGCAAAACACCACATTTCACGTCAGTGATGACAAATCTGATTCTGATATCATTAAAAGGATTTATTTGATTTTCTCCTCTACTGGAACCACACTCTTCTTACAAGGATTTATCCCTCGGTCAAACAAGATTACAGATGGCTTCTCCTGCAAGCCTGCCACTTTACATAATAAATAGTTACCTGTCTGAGAATGGTATCAGGTTTAGCAAGTCATTAGCAGAAACTCCTTGTGTCCACTTTCTACTGCACTGATTAAATTCATCAAACAGTTCACAAAATGGTGGGTGCAAGGACAGTCTCAAAAAATGGCTGGTTCACTGATTGTCATTCCTTCAGTCCAGCACTGTGAACCATTTACCAAGACAGATTTTGGCCACCTTTTCCTCAGTGCTCATCAGACAAAACACCAACTAAACCCTGGCTACTATCTGACCAGTTTTTCTGAAGCTGATACGTACATCCTGTGGGCAAGCATGTGCTGTTTTTCGGGATGGTATTGAAAACCTCAAATCCCTGAATCAGGATCACTTGTAAGCCCTACATCATAGAAGGAGAGCAAGTCACGCAGTCTTTGCTGTTACCCTGAGGTTGGACTGTTCCCATCCTTCCCTCTGAAGCCCTGCCGGCTACCCACGCCTGAAGCCTTGCTGGCTTCCTCACCTGCATCACCGTCAAGTTCAGCCGTCGGAGTGAAACCGGAGCCTTGCCATGCCAACAGAAGGAACTATCTATCGTTGAGCTTGGAACAGTCTCTTTGTGTCCCTGTGTTTAGTGTCTGTGTATGAGTCCCGGCCCTACGTCCTGTCCCCAAGGAGGGGTCCTGACTCTGTGTAAACCCCGGCCCTACGTCCTGTTCCCAAGGAGTGCTCCAGTCCAAGGCTCCAAGGAGGTTCCAGTCCACATCCAAGGCTCCGAGGAGGTTCCAGTTCGTGTCCAAGGCTCTGAGGAGGTTCAGTCCATGTCAAGACCCAGGTTCCGGGTCCCTGTCCAGTCTCTGGCTTGGAGCCATTGTCCAGGTTCTTAGTTCCTATTTACCACTTCTAGTTCCTCACCCAAGTCCCACTTTGCAATTCTAGTCCTAGACCGCGCCCTATTTCCTAGTCTTGTCCAGGGCCCGTGTCTTGTCCAGCATCGTTTCTTCCCCACTTCCCTTGCTTTCTTGATACACCTCGTCCTCTCCCTAGTACTTCAGTGTCTGTGTCTCACATTTGGGTCCGTTCCCAACGCCCACCTTATGACACACCTATTAGATCCCTTCTGATTCCATCAAAACTGTCCAAATTTGAATCTCAATCCAAGGACCAGTTCCAGCTTTCTCTGTAATTATCTTGGAAGTAATGCAATGACGATCAATAGATCCAAAGCATTCTCTTACACATAAACTTTGTCACATGCCATGTTTCATTCTTTAAGAGGAAATCCAGTATCGTACTCTCTCCAGTTGGGACCTCTACACAACGATTAAGAAAACCTTCCTGAACACATTTTTCAATCCCTTTAAATTATGGGACACTGTCATGATGTGGAAAATTAAAATCACCTGCTATCACAAACTTGTATGTCTTGCAACAGTATGCTTCTTCTAGAGATTTCTTCCTCCAAATCCCACTGACTTTTAGGAGCTCTATAAAATAGACTGGTTATTATGGTCATCACTTTTTTTATTCCTCAGTTCCACCTTTATTGCCTCAGTAGCTGAGCCCTCCAGTATGTCCTGAGCACTGCCATAACATTCTCTTTCCCTTTAATTCTCCCCACTATCATCATATCTAAAACTACGGAACCCTGGAACACAGTCCACCCTGCAACCAAATCTCATTGGTGACTACATCATAATCCACCTGCTGATCAATGCTCTAAATTCATCTGCCTTACCTACAATACATGCATTGAAATAAATACATCTCAGAATATGTTTGTCATTACTGATTTCTGTCTTTGCTTGTAGGCTTGATATCTACTAACCCCACAGTCAGTCTACTTGCTGACATCCCACACTGTTTCCTACCCCCTGCAACTTTAGTTTAAACCCTATAGAATAGCACTAGCAAAGAGAAGAAGGCATGTCCAGGGTGATGGGGGCCCTTAATGATGGATCCTGTCTTTTTGAAGCATCACTCCTTGAAGATGTCTTGGATGCTGAGGAGGCTAACGCCCATGATGGAGCTGAATTTACAGCTTTCTGCAACTTATTCCGATCCTGTGCAATGGCGTGCCTCTCATTCCAGCCAGTTGGAATGCTCTCCACAGTACATCTGTAGAAATTTGCGAGTGTCTTTGATGACATACCAACTCTCTTCAAACTCCTAAAAATATAGCCACTGCCGTGCCTTGTCTGTAACTGAACCGATGTGTTGGGCCCAAGATAGATCCTTAGAGCCTTTGGTACCCGGGCGCTTGAAACTACTCACCTTTTCCATTTCTGATCCCTCAATGAGAACTGGTGTATATTCCCTCCTGTTAGCCTTTCTGAAGTCCACAATCAATTCTCAGATCAGAATCAGGTTTAATATCACTAGCATATGTTGTGAAATATGTCTTTGGTCTTACTGATGTTGAGTGCAAAGTTGTTGCTGTGACACCACTCAAGCAACTGATCTATCTTGTTCCTCAATATCTTCTCATCACTATCTGAAATCTGAACAGCAAATTTATAGATGGCATTTGAGCCATACAGTCATGGATGTGGAGAGAGTACAGTAGTGGGCTCAGTACACATCCTTGAGGTGCGCCGGTGTTGATTATCATCGAGATGGACATGTTATTTCCAACCTGCCAATGGTCCTCCAGTAAGGAAGCCTGGGATCCAGGTGCACAGGGAGACACAGAGGCTCAGGTGTTGCAGATCTTTCATCAAAACTGAATGAACAATGTGTTGAAAGCTGACCTGTAGTCAATAAACAGCAGCCTGACGTAAATATTAAGTGTTGTCTGGGTGATTCAAGGCTGCGTGAAGAGCCAATGAGATTGCATCCACTGTAGACGTATCGGCAAATTGCAGTGGGTCCAGGTCCTTGCTTAGGCAGGAGTTGACTCTAGTCATAACCGACCTCTCAAAGTATTTAATCACCATAGATGTGAGAGCTACTGGACAATTAGTTCCCCTCCAGTTCTTCACATTTGTGCAGGACCAACCTGCCCTGGAATGATCCAAAAATCTGAAGCCCTCCGATCTTAGCCACGTGTTACACTGCACTATCTTCCTAAATCTGGTCTCTCCAGCACATAGGTCAAATAACAATCCTGATGTCACCTCTACAGGTCCTGTCGTTTAACTTAGCACCTTACTCCCTGAAGTCATTTTGCAGGACCTCATCATCCTTACTTGCCAATTCCATTGGTACTGATGTGGACCATGACGTGTGGCTGCTCAACCTCCCCTTTAAGAATGCTATGGAGTAGATACATCTCTGACCCTGGCACCTGGGATGTAATATACCATTAGGGAGTTCACAGAATCTCCTGTCTGTTACCCTAGTAAATGAATCCTCCATCACTACTGTCACCTCTTTTCCCCACATTTCCCTTCTGAGTGACAAAGCAGCGACCTGGCCTCTGTGGCTTTCCCATGGTAGATTGTCCCCCTGAACAATATTTAAAGTGGTATACTTGTTATTGAGAGGAACTGGTGTACGCTACACTGATTGTCTAATTCCTTCCCTCTCCTCAACATTTCCCAGCTACCTAGATGAATCTGTGAAATTCAATGCCACAGATGGCTATGGAAACCAAGTCATTGGGTATAGTTGAAGCAGAGGTTGATAGGTTCTTGATTCGTGAGGGTGTCAAAAGTTATGGGAAGAAGGCAGGAGAATGGGGTTGAGAGGGAAAATAAATCAGCCATGTTGGAAAGACACAGCAGACTTAATTGGCTGAATAAACCTAAATCTTCTCCTGTGTCTTGTGGTTTAAGAACCTCTTTAATCAAATACAGTGTTCTTCAGTATCTGAATACTCATCATTGGCACAGAAAGGGCATTGCAGAGCATGATTATCAGTAACTGTCTGAAATGCTAAAAATTTAATTTAGAAAATAGAACATCAAACATTACAGCACAGTACAGGCCCTTCAGTCCATGATGTTCCGAGCTTTTAACCTACACCAAGATCAATTTAACCCTTCTCTCCCACATACATCTCCATTTTTGTTTCATCTATGTGTCTAAATAGAGCTTTATTCAAACTTTTCCTCTCTCCACTCCCCCTTAAAGTCACCAACTTCAATTGGTGCAGTTTAAAGAGTCGTAGTTCTTCAGATTTCTCTCAAGACAAATATGCGAGCATCCACAGTTCAATTCACTATTTAGCATCGCTCTTCAGATCTTCACACATATAACTTGCATCAGAGGCTCACAAGCAGAGGAGAAGGCAGTGTAATCGACTCTAGTATAAAGAATCAACCATGATGGAATGATGGAGCAGTCTCAATGGACTGAATGGACTATATTCTGTTCCTATGTCTTATGGTCTACTTACATCCTGCAACTTAGGTGTTCTCACCTATTGATTAACCCCTCATTCTCCTAGGTCATTCAGTTCCAGTTCCAGTTCCCTAACGTGTTCCAGTTCCCTAAGGAACTACAGTCAGATGAACTTCTCATAGGGCTAGTCGTCAGAACCATTGGTGGACTCTCTGACTTCCCACATCCTGCTGCAGGAATGGCTGCAAATCCACTGTACTAACTGTGCAATAAGAGCTATAATTACCAGACCTTCACCTTCCTCTCATTTCCTCTGCCGTCCTCTCTCCAAAGCCTCAGGAACCCACTCTTAACTGAGCCATTCCTAAACTGGCCATTCCACTTGAGCTTACCTTCTTCTTATTGGTAGCTGCTGCCATATTAGCTAATCATTGAGACTTCGTCCTTAAAGCCCTTCTCAGTCTTGCTCTTGCCCCTATGAAGTGAACCTCACCAGCAATGAAACTACTGAACCTTGAAATCCTTCAGATGTGCAGTAAATAACTTGCCTTGCATACCATCCACAGTGGTTCAATACTGGGGCTTATTACTATTATTGTCACATGTACCAAGGTATAGTGAAGAACTTGTCTTCCATACTGTCCGTACAGATCAATTCAATACAGCATTGCATTGAGTAGTACCAAGTAAAATCATTAACAGAATGTAGAATAAAGAGTTACAATTACAGAGTAAGTGTAGTGCAGGAAGATAATGTGCAAGGCCATACAAGGTAAACGGTGAGGTCAAGAGTGCAGTTTATTATACTAAGGGACTGTTCAAAAGTCTTGTAACAGCAAGCGACTGTCCTTGAACCTGGTGTACATGCTATCAGGTGTTTGTTGTAAGGGTGTCTGAGATCTCCGATTATGTTCATGGAGTACAGGCTGGTTTCTGTGATGTGCTGAGTTGTGCCACATCTCCCCACAGTTTCCTCTGGTCATGGCCAGTTGCCATACCAAGTTGTAATTTCAAAGTTCAAAGTAAATTTATTATCAAACTTCTAAGTACAGACACTGTTATGCCTTCTTCATGACACCAACATGCAGATATTCTGACATGTTCACACAAAAAGTTTAAAACTACTGACCTCCTCCAAATCCATTCATCTAATGAGACCTGGCTCATGGACCTCCAGTTCTTCCTCCTGTGGTTGATAATCACCTATTTCCAGCTACGATTAATCTCCTGACCCTTATATCAAATATGGTTCATAAACCACTTGCCCTGAAGTAGCTGATTACAATATAGATACCAGGTGGGGCATTGCAGTTTGCAACAACAATGACATCCTGGCCAAATTGAATATACACTTTCCCAACCAATGGCTGCTGTGACCCATTCTCACCCAAGTTCCAGGGAGGTAGCTTTCCAAGTTTGCTTTGATGGACTTGCCCCACTCCCTTTGCAAACGTAACAGAATCAGGTCAAGCAAGAGTTTGGTTTTTGATTTAGACCATATATGTCAAACTCAAGGCCTGCGGGCCAAAACCGGCCCACGGTGGAATTATCTTTGGCCCCCGAGATAATATCTAATTACTATTAAAGCTGGCCCCAGTAATCGAAGCGCCTATGGCGTATGATATGGCTAATGCTGAGTTTATTCAGGTACCAGGTTTTCAGGGTTTTTAGTGTTTATTCGGCAGTCTTGCTCGGCAGTCTTCTTCATAAGAAACGGAGTTTGTAAAGTGAAACACTTTGTAGTTATAGCAGAGACTGAGACACATGAGAGCAGGCTGAAAAAACGGAGGCAACGAAAGCTGCGTTCGCACGCATCCGACTGATCCGGCCCGCATGAAGCTGCATTTTGCTCAATCCGGCCCGTGACCTAAAATGAGTTTAACACCCCTGATTTAGACCATAAGATATAGGAGCAGAATTAGGCCCTTTGGCCTATTGAGTCTGTTTTGCCATTTCGTTACGGCTGATCCATTGCCCTCTCAGCCCCAATCTCCTGGCTTCTTCCCGTAACCCTTCATGTCTTAACTAATTAACCATCTATCTACCTCTGCCTTAAATATACCCAATGACTTAGCCTCCACAGTCACCTGCAGCAACAAATTACACAGATTCACCACTATCTTGATGGAGAAATTCCTCCACATCTCCATTCTAAATGGACGACCCTCTATTCTGAGGCTGTACCCTCTGGTCTTAGACTCACCTACCATAGGAAACGTCCACTCTACTGAGGATTTCAACATTTGATAGACTTCATTGAGATCCCCCTCATTCTTCTGAGTTCCAGTGAGTACAGGCCCAGAGCTATCAAACGCTCCTTATATAAGACCAAAAGTCCTTAAGACAGATAAAGTGGAAGTAGGCCATTTGTCCCATTGAGTCTGCTCCACCATTCAATCCAGTCCTCCCAATTCCCTGCCATCTCCCCATACACTTCGATGCCCTGGCTAATCAAGAACCTATCTATCTCTGCCTTAAATGCACCCAATGACTTGGCCTCCACAGTCACTCGTGGCAACAAATTCCACTGACTTACCATCCTCTGAATAAAGAAATGTCTTTGTTTCCCTCACACACAACATGCTAAGTAGCTTACTATTCTGTCAAGTTTATCAAGTACTCTGCTACTCCCACTCTTACGGGTTCAAGAATAGTTGAACATCAATTTCCGGTAATTACCCACCCCCTTCACCATTCCCCATTCCCGTTTACCTCTCTCACATTATCTCCTTAACTGCCCATCACCTCCCTCTGGTGTTCCTCCCCCTTTATTCCATGCTCTTCTACCCTCTCCTATCAGATTCCCCCTTCTTCTGCCCTTTATATCTTTCACCAAACAACTTCCCAGCTCTTTACTTCACCCTACCCCCTCTCCCAGTATCACCTACCATACTGTACTTCTTCCCTCCCCTACCATCTTATTCTCACATCTCTTTTTTTCTCCAGTCTCGATGAAGGGTCTTGGTTCAAAATATCAACTCTTTTACTCTTTTCCATAGATGCTGCCTGGCTTGCTCAGTTCTTCCAGCATTTTGAGAGGGTTTCAAGAAAAGTTAATTCCCTTCAAAGACTTGGTTTTTGGACCAACTGGCACAACACGAATCATTACACTTTAATCGTTCCGCAATAAATGGAACTTTTTTGTTCTGATTGTGTTCTTTCCTTCTAAAAGTTGTGCATAATTTATGTTCAATTTCTGTTTTGTCTTCCAGCTGCTGCTTATATGATGCTCTGTGCCTGTGCTGCTGCTGCAAGTTAAGTTTTTTGTTGAGTCTGTGCACGTCTCTGTGCAAGTGACAGTAAACCATACTGCGCCTTGCAGTCATGGCTTTTGAACCTACTCCTTTGTACTGAGACTGGGATTTTACTAGCTGTTTCCAATGTAACACTTTACAGTGGCACTGATCGTGGTTCAAGTGCTGCCACAGTCTATAAGAGCTTTGTACATTCTCCCCATGAAACTCAGCGCTCTGGTTTCTTTCCACATTCCAAACATATACGGGTTAGGGTTAGTAAATTGCTGGCATGCAATTTTGGTGCCAGTAGTGCGGGAACACTTGCAGGCAACATAGCACATCCTCGGATTCACGAGGAAATCTGCAGATGCTGGAAATTCAAACAACAATGGAATGTGTAGCTTGTTGATGCAAATTACATATTTCACTGTATGTTTTGATATCCGTGACATAAAACCTAATCTTTATTATTTTTAACAACTTACGTACTTGAAATCTGATCGATACCACAACTCCACAGATTTCCTCTCCAACCATAAACTGCTCTCCCAGCATGGCTAGGATGATGTTTTCCCAAAATCTGGATGCCAGGCCTTTGCGCAAGCGTATTATCCATTTGCCGCCATTCTTGTTGGCTTCATCCTGCAATGAGATAAACTAATTAGTTTTTGTTGAACATCTTCGGTGTTGAGTGAATACACAGTCTCTGGAACATAAAAGCTAAAACCTCAGAGCAGGACTGCAGTACCAGAGGGATGCCGGGTCTGCACTGCACTCTGCTTCACAGGGACATGGCTCACACCCAGTACAACAGACAAAGCACTCCACCCCAAGGGTTTCACTATCCACCTCATGGACCAGATGGTGGCATTAGGTAAGCCGGAGGTGATGGCATTTGCATCATCATTAACTCATCACGGAGCATGGATGTGGTGGTTCTGTCTCATTCCTGTTCCCCCAATCTGAATTTATTTAAATCTTACATCCATTCCTCAACGTGAGGGAGTAAAAACTTTAGCGTCTAAATGTACAGACATGAGAATTAATAAGTCTAGTGGCTTGTAGAAAGGAGCTGTCCCGTAGCCTGTTGGTCCTGGCTTTAATGCTGCGGTACTGTTTGCCAGACGGAAGCAGCTGAAACAGTTTATGGTTGGGGTGACTGGTGTCCCCAGTAATCTTCCAGACCTTCTTTCTGCACCTACTGTTATAAATGTAAAATATACAGCCAGTCAGCACGCTCTCAATGGTCCCCCTGTAGAAGATTGTGAGGATTTGGGAGCTCATGCTGAACTACTTCAGTCGCCTGAGGTGGAACAGACGCTGTTGTGCTTTTTGTCGCCACACAGCCGGTGTTTACAGTCCAGGTGAGATCTTCAGTGATGTGTGTACCGAAGAACTGCAGTTCCATTGATGTTGATCGGGGTGAGCCTGTCTCTGTTCCTCCTGTAATCCACGATCAGCTCTTTTGTTTTTTGGACATTAAGGAAGAGGTTGTTATCTTGGCACCGTTGTGTCAGGGTGTTAACCTACAGAGGAGAGGTTGTCTCGTCACTGCTAGAAATAAGGCCAATCAATGTTGTGTCATCTGCAAATTTGATCAGCACATTGGAGCTGTGTGTGGCAGTACAGTTGTGGGTGTAAAAGGAGTAGAGGGGACTCAGGACACGACCTTGGGGGAGGGGCTCATGTGTTGTGGGTCAGTGGGACAGAGGTGAGAAGAGCCCATACTTACCACCTGTCGGTGATCTGATAGGAAGCCTAGGATCCATCTGCACAAGGTGGGGTGGAGGCCGAGGTCTCTGAGCTTCCTGTCAAGTCTGGAGGGAATTATGCTGTTGAATGCTGAATTGTAGCGCAGGAACAGCATGCTAACATATGCATCCCTCTTCTCCAGGTGAGTGAGGACACTGTGTAGTGCTGTAGCTATGGTAGCTTCCGTTGGTAGGCAAACTGTAGGAAGTCCAGTGTGAGTGGTAGCATGCTGCAGATGTAGTCTTTAACCATCCTCTCAAAGTATTTGCTTATAACTGAGGTGAGTGTAACAGAGCGCCAATCATTCAGGCATGCTACCTTGGGTTTTCTTAGATACGGGGACAATGATGGATAATTTGAAACAGGAGGGCACTACATACTGGGAGAGGGAGAGATTAAAAATGTCCATAAATATGTTCTGTAGGTTTTCTGTGTTTCTATGTAAACACACCGGCCAGCTGTTCAGCACACACGTTGAGGACCCGCCCTGGGATGTTGTCCATCCACACTACCTTGTGGCTGTTGACGTGTTGGAATGTTCTATGTACCTCATCCTCGGAGTTAACCAAAGAGCAGGTCTCATCAGCGGTTCTCCTCGGGGGTTCAACATCAAATCGAGCATAAAAATCACTTAGCTCATCCAAGAGTGAGGTGGCAATGTTGGCTGTACTGCTGCGTTTCCTCTTGAAGTCCGCGATGGTGTGCAGTCCTTGCCTTACGCTGCGTGTGTCATTGTCACAGAGCTGTGACTGGATTTTGTCCTTGTGTTGCCGTTTGGCTATCTTGATGGCTTTACGAAATAATAGTGGCATCTCTTATGCTCCTGTTGGTCTCCAGAGGCAAAGGCTCTGGAGCAACATCCCTTGCACTGTGAGCAACATACACTGAACTATTTATCCAAGGCCTCAGGTTTGGGTAGCCCCAGACTGATTTTTCGTGAACAATGTCTTTAATACACTTCCAAATGAAGCTTGTGACCACTTCCATGTATTCAGAAATCTTGTCTGCTCGAAATACCTCCCAGGAGACGCTATTGAAGCAGTCTTGTAACACTGAGTCCGATTGGTTGGACCAGCAGTTGACAGTTCTCACTATGGTCATTTCCTGTTTCAGTTTCTGCCTGGTGGGCAGAAGCAAGATGGAGGAATGGTCAGACTTTTCAAACGGAAAGTGAAGAAGTGTTTTGTCAGCATTGTGGAAGGGAGAGTAGCAGTGGTCAGGTATGCTTCCTTCCCGTGTGTCACCTCGATGTGTTGGTAGAACTTCAGGTAAGCTCCAGTCAGCAATGCTTGTTTAAAGTCTCCAGCGGTGATGAAAGCCGCCATTGGGTGGGTGGTTTCATGGATATTGATGGTTTTGCATAGTTCATTGAGAGCCAGGTTGGTATCGGCCTGTGGTAGGATGTAATGATAAGACGTGAATTCTGTAGGCTTCCAGAAAGGTTGACGTAGCAACATAAGGTATTCCGCATCCAGGGTGCAAAATGATTTGAGGGTGTGCAGCCACCTGAGTCTCACCAACCATTGTTCACCATGAAACATACTCTCCTACCTTTACATTTCCCAGAGAGGTCTTTAGACCTATCTGCTTAGAACACAGAACCCGATGGGTTCGATAGGTTGGTCTGGTATATCATCCGACAACCACTTTTGCTAAAGCATAAGATGGCAGTCAAGTGCCAAGGGAGTTCTCCACCATCATCCTGGTTGCAGTGTACGTTCCATTCCTGACAGATGTCAATCAGGCACTGGAAGAGCTGAGCACCAGATTTACCATCCTCTGACTAAAATGATTTTTCTACTTCTCTGTTCTAAATGGACGTCCTTCAATCCTGAAGTCATGCCCTTTTGTTCTAGACTCCCCTACCGTGGAAAACAAGTTTGCCATACCTAATCTGTTCAGGCCTTTTAACATTTGGAATGTTTCCATGAGATTCCTCATTCTCCTGAACTCCAGGGAATACAGCCCAAGGCCTGCCAGATGTTCCTCATACAGTAACCCTTTCATTCTGGAATCATTCTCATGAATCTTCTCTGAACCCTCTCCAATGTCAGTACAGGTATATCCTTTCTAAAATAAGAAGCCAAAAACTGCACACAATACTCCAAGTGTGGTCTCATGAGTGCCTTATAAAGCCTCACCATCACATTCCTGCACTTATATTCTGTACCTCTAGAAATGAATACCAACATTGCATTTGCCTTCTTCACCACTGACTCAACCTGGAGGTTAACCTTTAGGGTATCCTGCACAAGGACTCCCAAGACCCTTTGCATCTCTGCATTTTGAATTCTCTCCCCATCTAAATAATAGTCTACCCATGAAAGTAAGTCTTTCAATCCCGCAGTCATTTTCATGTATCTCCTTTGAACCCTCAGCTACCTTTGCCAGCATCACCTATGCAAACATATAAAATAGCTCTGGCCAAGTATCAAATAATGAGTGCAAATCTTCAGTCTTGGGTGGGATACCTATAGTCACTGGACTAGAGATCCTCAAAGCTCAAGAGCCATTATGTCCCACCTACCATTGACATGGTTGTCAGAGGCTGACAATCTCTTGTTTCTTTGGAATTCCATTGACAAATCACCAAAGTCAAGAACTTGTCTTGTTCTACTTTCTTTTCTTTCTGGTGCTTTTTCCTTCCTCTCATCTTCTGGCTAAAAATAGCTACAAATGCTGTGTGCAATCTCAATCCACAGCGTAAGCAAGAGAGGCACATTTAAGAGACCTGGGCCTGCTGGAGTTCTTTCTTCCCACTTCCCTCTACTTATCCTTATATGGTATGCCACATTCAACATCTGGTCTCAAGCTGCTGTTCTCTGGGGCATGTGTTGTAGAAAAGATCAGAGTTGCTTCGGACAAGACTTTAAAAAAAAACCTCACTGAAGAACACAGCAAAAGACCATCATCTGGGAGAAATGTTACAGTTGTTTATTGTGACAAGAATTATATGAAATCTTTTTAAGGAACAGACATTGAGATTATTTGTTGGAACCAAAGGCCTGATTTGGTAATGTTCAAACTTATGTACACTGTTTAAAATTTAACATCAATGTATTTTTAAACATGTTTGTACATCTGTAAGACCAGGATGTTTAATACATTAAGTCTTCCTGCAAATATTATCTACCTGGTGCAGTTTCATGCATTTTAAAATATTTGTCTCAAAAGCTGTATGCAATTCTGTTTACTCTTTCATAGTGAAGGAAATTAAAACAGGTGGTACAACGGGAGGATGAATGTTCTATCCTGAAACAAGGCTTAAGTCCATTTAGTCCTTGAGACAAGTCATAAGGTCAGTATCTGGCAATGAGCACACAGCAACAAAGACAAATGCAGTCAGATTCTGGGAAAAGTTGTTGCCCTCGGGCTGTACCTTCTGTCGTATGTGGCTGACCAGAAACACATTTAAGGTTCTACGTTAAACAAGGAGGTTAAATGTTCAACAAAGGAATTTTTTTTTAAATGCTGAAATAAAATGACTTCTGTTTGGATAAATAAATAACACCAATGTGAGAATGTCCAACACCACTCCATTTTTTCTGGTCTTCTGGGGCTCCTCCGCTTGCCACATCTGGTCTTGCTGTACTGAGGAACACGCTCTGTGGAATTCAGCATCACACTGCAATCTTTGTGTTGCGGAAGCTTGAATTGTCCCTGAAATGAAAAATGAAAGCAAGACTCAAAGGCTGGCTGAAAGACAAAACAGTGATGACTGACTTTGAAGTGCGATGGCAGGAGTGATAGCAATAGCGAGAGCAGATGAATGGGCAGAGAGTGATCAAAGTACAGGTGTGCGCCGCTTAACGTCCATTCCGACATCGTCCGATCGCATATACGTCCGTAGTCCCGATCGGAGAACGTGACGTAGCAGATGTAACCAATCTCTTGTATTGCGTGTCTCTTGAGTGTAGTAGCGTTATCGCTCTGTTTAATTTTCTTTCAAAAATATTACCGTAAAGTGCATCATGGCTTCCAAACGCAGCAAAACCACTCCTAGTGAGAGCAGCAGTTTAAAAAGAGAAAAAAATTAAAAATTTTAAAATGAAATAAAAAATTATAGTGCATGTATGTATTATAGTATAGAGTATAGGGTTGTAGTGTAAGTTCTTGGCTATTTAGTCAATACAGGTACACTACAGTATTCCATATAGGTTTGCTAAGTATATAATATGATGTTCGCACAACATCCAAATCACATAACATCCAATTTCACAGAACGTACTGTAGACGTTAAGCAACGCATACCTGTACACCAACATGGGTAGACAGCACCAACTTACACAATGATGAGTCAGTGGCAAGTGATTGGGCAAGGTATTGGATAAATTTGTCTAACAAAGATCGTGAAGCTGGCACCAGAGAAAATTAAATTGAAAACGCGCATTGAGTGGCTGATGAGTTTGGAACACCAATTGTGCAGCATTAAGTAGGCAAAATTAATCAAATATGAAATAATTAAAAGGTGCACCTCCCCGATAGAATGTGGGCTTCATTCTGGTGTAGGTGCAAACTGTTCCTCTTGTATAGATTTCACCTTCTTCAAAGTAAGTTCCAATGATCCAAAAACCCCCTTCAGCCACACATTCTCTAACCCATTTCCTTTTCCTACACTCATTAGTTTCGGGCATTAGAAGCAATCCTTTTGAGGTTTTGCTCTTTAAACAGCAATATAGTTCCCTAGGCTCAGGATCTCATTCTCTGTCTTACCTACTTCGTTGTTACTAATGTCATCCAGCGGTGAAATAATCACTGATAAAGGCAAGCAGATGGAACTCTGGGTAGAACACTACTCTGAGCTGAACTTGAGGAAAAATGTTGTTAGCTCAGCCATTGATGCCACCAATTGTCTACCAATCATGGAAAAACTCAACTCCATACCAACCATTGAGGACCTCAGCAAGGCAATTGACAGTCTGGCCCCAGGGAAAGCTCCTGGCAATGATGGGATTCCTCCAGACCTGATCAAACACTACAAAAGCTCAATCCTCCAACCTTCACACAAGGTCCTCTGTCAGTGCTGGAAGGAAGGAGCCGTACCACAGGATATGCGCAACTCCAAAGTCGTCACTTTGTACAAGAACAAGGGTGATAGGAGCGACTGCAACAACTACAGGGGTATCTCCCGAGTATTGTTGGCAAAGCCTTTGCTCGTGTAGCTCTGGCACGTCTACAAACTCTGGCAGGACAAGTCTACCCTGAGTCCCAATGTGGTTTTTGCGCAAGGAGGTCAACTGTCGACATGATTTTCTCACTCCGTCAACTCCAGGAGAAGTGCAGGGAACAAAGAAACCCCTCTATGTCACTTTCATCAACTTGACCAAGGCATTCAACCTTGTCAGTAGGGATGGGCTCTTTCAAATTCTCCTCAAGATCAGCTGTCCCCCGAAACTCCAAAGTATCATCAAGTCATTCCATGATGACGAGAGCTACTGTTCAGTACAACGGCAGCTCATCAGAACCCTTCACTATGCGTAGTGGAGTCAAACAAGGATGAGTGTTGGCCCCAACATGGTTCGGCATCTTCTTCTCTATGCGATTGAAGCACGCGTTTGGGACGTCAACAGAAGGCAGCTACATGCACACCAGGTCTGATGGGTGGCTGTTCAACCTTGCGCGCCTGAGAGCAAGAACAAAGGAACAAGAGATCTTAATTGAAACATAGAAACATAGAAAATAGGTGCAGGAGTAGGCCATTCGGCCCTTCAAGCCTGCACCGCCATTCAGTATGATCATGGCTGATCATCCAACTCAGAACCCTGTACCTGCTTTCTCTCCATACCCCCAAACCCTTTAGCCACAAGGGCCATATCTAACTTCCTCTTAAATATAGCCAATGAACAGGCCTCAACTGTTTCCTGTGGCAGAGAATTCCACAGATTCACCACTCTCTGTGTGAAGAAGTTTTTCCTCATCTCGGTCCTAAAAGGCTTCCCCTTTATCCTTAAACTGTGACCCCTCGTTCTGGACTTCCCCAACATTGGAAATAATCTTCCTGCATCTAGCCTGTCCAATCCCTTTAGAATTTTACACGTTTCAGTAAGATCCCCCCTCAATCTTCTAAATTCCAGTGAGTATCAGCCTAGTCGATCCAGTCTTTCTTCATTTGAAAGTCCTGCCATTCCAGGAATCAATCTGGTGAACCTTCTCTGTACTCCCTCTATGACAAGAATGTCTTTCCTCAGATTAGGGGACCAAAACTGCACACAATACTCTAGGTGCAGTCTCACCAAGGCCTTGTACAACTGCAGTAGAACCTCCCTGCTCCTGTACTCAAATCCTTTTGCTATGGATGCCAACATACCATTTGCCTTTTTCACCGCCTGCTGTACCTGCATGTCCACCTTCAATGACTGGTGTACAATGACACCCAGGGCTCGTTGCATCTCCCCTTTTCCTAATCGGCCACCGTTCAGATAATAATCTGTTTTCCTGTTCTTGCAACCAAAGTGGATAACCTCACATTTATCCACATTAAATTGCATCTGCCATGAATTTGCCCACTCACCTAACCTATCCAAGTCACCCTGCATCCTCTTAGCATCCTCCTCACAGCTAACACCGCCGCCCAGCTTCGTGTCATCCGCAAACTTAGAGATGCTGCATTTAATTCCCTCGTCTAAATCATTAATATATATTGTAAACAACTGGGGTCCCAGCACTGAACCTTGCGGTACCCCACTAGTCACTGCCATATATGATACGCTCTTTGCCGACGACGCTGCTATAACCTCGCACACCAAACAGCAACTACAAACTCTCATGGATCGCTTCTCTAGAGCATGCAAGGACTTCGGGCTTACCATCAGCCTAAAGAAAACAAATGTCCTTTCCCAGAGCATAGTGGAGACACCAGTTATTACCACCAACAATTACGATCTAGAAGTGGTCCACGAGTTCACATACTTGGGGTCGACCATTAGCGACACTCTCTCCCTCGATGCTGAAATCAATAAGCACATCAGCAAAGCAGCATTGATCCTTGCTCAACTCTCCTTGTGGGTCTGGGAGAATCTGAAACTCGCTACAAAGACCAAGACTGCCTTGTACAATGCATGCATTATTAGCACCCTCCTGTATGGTAACGAGACTTGGACCATCTACTCCAAACAGGAGAGGAAACTCAATAGTTTTCACCTGTGCAGCCTTCGCTGCATCCTCAGCATCACCTGGAGAGACAAAGTCCCAAACTCTGAGGTCCTCTCCTGTGCTGGACTTCCCACAATGTTCACGCTTTTAAGACAACGTAGGCTGCACTGGCTGGGCCACGTCCATAGTATGAAGGACGGTAGACTGCCAAAGGTCATCCTCTACAGAGAACTAACAACAGACAAGAGGAACATTGGTAGACCCCAGCTTCGCTTCAAAGACCTCTGCAAGCGCGACATGAAAGCCATAAAAATCTACAGAGAGTGCTGGGAGGATACAGCAATGACCGCAACAAATGGTGAGGTACTCTTCAGCAACACCTAGAGCAAGGTGAAAGTGTGATCCTAAGTCAGGTTGAGGAGCGGAGAGCTAAACAGAGAGCACAGCAGATAGTGGACAACAATTCCATGACACCCTACATATGCAATGACTGTGGCAGAGCCTACCTTTCCAGGATCGGCCTCAGTAGCCACAGTCAACGCTGTTCGACAAACCAGTGACTACCAGAGGAACACGGTCGACCACGACTGACGGAGGCCACACAAAGTTCCCTAGGCTCGGGATCTTATTCTCTGTCTCACCTACTTCATTGTTACTAATGTGAACCACAACTTCTGACTGGTCATCTTTCCTTCTCAGTATGCAATGCAGCCAGACCAAGTCATCTTTGACACTAGTACCATACTACCTTTCAATTCTCAGTGAGAAAGTACCATGAACCAGTCTTACTTGATGCTGTCTGTATGTGTCTTGTACTCCATAATGGTGCTGGGTGGTAAGTTCAACACACGGCGCAATGTGTCTCGTATCCGAGCAGTGGTTGCTTGATCACTAGCAGTTTTGTTCCACACTGAAATTATATCCTCCTGCAAGGGAATGTTAAAAGAGGAAAACTTTTTAAGCAATTCTCAACCCAGAATGACATGTAAACAATATAAAGTTAAAATAAATTTGGTGCTTCCAGGAGCCAATTAATTACTTTGTGCAACATTATCACCACTGTAATGCAGGAAGCACATAGCAAGATCACAGGGTTAGCAATGTCAGTGACCAGCAAACCTTGATTTTTGGGCAGCATTGGTTGGAGAATAATTTATAGCATTGAACCCTGAGTGAACACATCCACTCTTCTTTGGCTTGGTTCTTTCACATCCATCAGAACAGACTGGCAAGACAAAGTAGACATGCTACTCCTGTGCTTCTGATTATGTGTACTTGGAAGTAGGTCTGGATTTCCTCTATTCCCCATTCTGGCTTTTATCTCGTCACCTGTCTATCACTTTCCCCTGAATCCGCTCCTCCTTCCCTTTCTCCTATGGTCAACTTCCCTCTCCTCTCAGATTCCATCCTATCTAGCCCTTTACCTTTCCCACCCACCTATCACCTTCCAGCTAGACCTTCCACTCCCTCCACATTTTTATTCTGGCATATTCCCCTTCCTTCTCAGTCCAAAAGAAGGGTCTCAGCCCGAAACGTTAACTGTCTATTCGTTTCCATAGATGCTGCTTAACCTGCTGAGTTCCTCCATCATTTTGTGTGTGTTGCTTTGGATTTCTGTCCCAGTGTAAAAGCACAGCATAAAAGCAAAGTGGATAAAGTTTACTTGCTTATTTTGTATGCCATACAAGTTGGACTTTATATTTGGCACACCCTGCTGCTTGAGGCTGTACCAATTTATCTCTTCATGATAACCTAACAAACAGGTTCTTAGTGAAAGTGGTGATCAAAGGTTGACAAAAGCCTTGTGTTTCTTTCTGCATTAATAATTCTTGGCTTACAGGCTCACTTGAACTTCACTCACAGACAAGATGCAATTATCTTTCTGAACGATGAAATATTAGCCCAAAACTCAACTGACCTGAGCCATTCAACACAGTTTGCAGATCCACAAAGATTAACTGTCAATCTGAAACCATTGGGTTCTGGTCCTTCCAGTGATGTAGATCCATTGAACTCCAAGGTGATTTGGTTGTGGTCATCTTTGAATTCCCTCTGCTTCATCGTCAGTAGACTCGCTATCTAAATGTCCTCTCAGTCCCTTTGATTCCCCCACACACAACAACATACTAAGTAGCTTACTATTCTGTCAAGTTTATCAAATACTCTGCTACTCCCACTCTTCTGGGTTCAAGAATAGTTGAACATCAATTTCCGGTAAATACCCACCCCCTTCACCATTCCCCATTCCCGTTTACCTCTCTCACATTATCTCCTTACCTGCCCATCACCTCCCTCTGGTGTTCCTCCCCCTTTATTCCATGCTCTTCTACCCTCTCCTATCAGATTCCCCCTTCTCCAGCCCTTTTTCCTCTTTCGCCAAACAACTTCCCAGCTCTTTACTTCACCCTACCCCCTCTTCCAGTATCACCTACCATACTGTACTTCTTCCTGCCCTCCCCTACCACCTTATTCTCACTTCCCTTTTTTTCTCCAGTCTCGATGAAGGGTCTTGGTTCAAAATATCAACTCTTTTACTCTTTTCCATAGATGCTGCCTGGCTTGCTCAGTTCTTCCAGCATTTTGAGAGGGTTTCAAGAAGAGGTAATTCCCTTCAAAGACTTGGTTTTTGGACCAACTGGCACAACACGAATCATTACACTTTAATCGTTCCGCAATAAATGGAACTTTTTTGTTCTGATTGTGTTCTTTCCTTCTAAAAGTTGTGCATAATTTATGTTCAATTTCTGTTTTGTCTTCCAGCTGCTGCTTATCTGATGCTCTGTGCCTGTGCTGCTGCTGCAAGTTAAGTTTTTTGTTGAGTCTGTGCACGTCTCTGTGCAAGTGACAGTAAACCATACTGCGCCTTGCAGTCATGGCTTTTGAACCTACTCCTTTGTACTGAGACTGGGATTTTACTAGCTGTTTCCAATGTAACACTTTACAGTGGCACTGATCGTGGTTCAAGTGCTGCCACAGTCTATAAGAGCTTTGTACATTCTCCCCATGAAACTCAGCGCTCTGGTTTCTTTCCACATTCCAAACATATACGGGTTAGGGTTAGTAAATTGCTGGCATGCAATTTTGGTGCCAGTAGTGCGGGAACACTTGCAGGCAACATAGCACATCCTCGGATTCACGAGGAAATCTGCAGATGCTGGAAATTCAAACAACAATGGAATGTGTAGCTTGTTGATGCAAATTACATATTTCACTGTATGTTTTGATATCCGTGACATAAAACCTAATCTTTATTATTTTTAACAACTTACGTACTTGAAATCTGATCGATACCACAACTCCACAGATTTCCTCTCCAACCATAAACTGCTCTCCCAGCATGGCTAGGATGATGTTTTCCCAAAATCTGGATGCCAGGCCTTTGCGCAAGCGTATTATCCATTTGCCGCCATTCTTGTTGGCTTCATCCTGCAATGAGATAAACTAATTAGTTTTTGTTGAACATCTTCGGTGTTGAGTGAATACACAGTCTCTGGAACATAAAAGCTAAAACCTCAGAGCAGGACTGCAGTACCAGAGGGATGCCGGGTCTGCACTGCACTCTGCTTCACAGGGACATGGCTCACACCCAGTACAACAGACAAAGCACTCCACCCCAAGGGTTTCACTATCCACCTCATGGACCAGATGGTGGCATTAGGTAAGCCGGAGGTGATGGCATTTGCATCATCATTAACTCATCACGGAGCATGGATGTGGTGGTTCTGTCTCATTCCTGTTCCCCCAATCTGAATTTATTTAAATCTTACATCCATTCCTCAACGTGAGGGAGTAAAAACTTTAGCGTCTAAATGTACAGACATGAGAATTAATAAGTCTAGTGGCTTGTAGAAAGGAGCTGTCCCGTAGCCTGTTGGTCCTGGCTTTAATGCTGCGGTACTGTTTGCCAGACGGAAGCAGCTGAAACAGTTTATGGTTGGGGTGACTGGTGTCCCCAGTAATCTTCCAGACCTTCTTTCTGCACCTACTGTTATAAATGTACAATATACAGCCAGTCAGCACGCTCTCAATGGTCCCCCTGTAGAAGATTGTGAGGATTTGGGAGCTCATGCTGAACTACTTCAGTCGCCTGAGGTGGAACAGACGCTGTTGTGCTTTTTGTCGCCACACAGCCAGTGTTTACAGTCCAGGTGAGATCTTCAGTGATGTGTGTACCGAAGAACTGCAGTTCCATTGATGTTGATCAGGGTGAGCCTGTCTCTGTTCCTCCTGTAATCCACGATCAGCTCTTTTGTTTTTTGGACATTAAGGAAGAGGTTGTTATCTTGGCACCGTTGTGTCAGGGTGTTAACCTACAGAGGAGAGGTTGTCTCGTCACTGCTAGAAATAAGGCCAATCAATGTTGTGTCATCTGCAAATTTGATCAGCACATTGGAGCTGTGTGTGGCAGTACAGTTGTGGGTGTAAAAGGAGTAGAGGGGACTCAGGACACGACCTTGGGGGAGGGGCTCATGTGTTGTGGGTCAGTGGGACAGAGGTGAGAAGAGCCCATACTTACCACCTGTCGGTGATCTGATAGGAAGCCTAGGATCCATCTGCACAAGGTGGGGTGGAGGCCGAGGTCTCTGAGCTTCCTGTCAAGTCTGGAGGGAATTATGCTGTTGAATGCTGAATTGTAGCGCAGGAACAGCATGCTAACATATGCATCCCTCTTCTCCAGGTGAGTGAGGACACTGTGTAGTGCTGTAGCTATGGTAGCTTCCGTTGGTAGGCAAACTGTAGGAAGTCCAGTGTGAGTGGTAGCATGCTGCAGATGTAGTCTTTAACCATCCTCTCAAAGTATTTGCTTATAACTGAGGTGAGTGTAACAGGGCGCCAATCATTCAGGCATGCTACCTTGGGTTTTCTTAGATACGGGGACAATGATGGATAATTTGAAACAGGAGGGCACTACATACTGGGAGAGGGAGAGATTAAAAATGTCCGTAAATATGTGCTGTAGGTTTTCTGTGTTTCTATGTAAACACACCGGCCAGCTGTTCAGCACACACGTTGAGGACCCGCCCTGGGATGTTGTCCATCCACACTACCTTGTGGCTGTTGACGTGTTGGAATGTTCTATGTACCTCAGCCTCGGAGTTGACCAAAGAGCAGGTCTCGTCAGCGGTTCTCCTCGGGGGTTCAACATCAAATCGAGCATAAAAATCACTTAGCTCATCCAAGAGTGAGGTGACAATGTTGGCTGCACTGCTGCGTTTCCTCTTGAAGTCCGCGATGGTGTGCAGTCCTTGCCTTACTCTGTCATTGTCACAGAGCTGTGACTGGATTTTGTCCTTGTGGTGCCGTTTGGCTATCTTGATGGCTCTACGAAATCATAGTGGCATCTCTTATGCTCCTGTTGGTCTCCAGAGGCAAAGGCTCTGGAGCAACATCCCTTGCACTGTGAGCAACATACACTGAACTATTTATCCAAGGCCTCAGGTTTGGGTAGCCCCGGACCGATTTTTAGTGAACAATGTCTTCAATACATTTCCAAATGAAGCTTGTGACCACTTCCATGCATTCAGAAATGTACTCAGCTTGAAATGCCTCTCATGAAATGCTATTGAAGCAGTCTTGTAACACTGAGTCCAATTGGTTGGACCAGCAGTTGACAGTTCTCACTATGGTCATTTCCTGTTTCAGTTTCTGCCTGGTGGGCAGAAGCAAGATGGAGGAATGGTCAGACTTTTCAAACAGAAAGTGAAGAAGTGTTTTGTAGGCATTGTGGAAGGGAGAGTAGCAGTGGTCAGGTATGCTTCCTTCCCGTGTGTCACCTCGATGTGTTGGTAGAACTTCAGGTAAGCTCCGGTCAGCAACGCTTGTTTAAAGTCTCCAGCGGTGATGAAAGCCGCCATTGGGTGGGTGGTTTCATGGATATTGATGGTTTTGCATAGTTCATTGAGAGCCACTTTGGTATTGGCCTGTGGTGGGATTTAATAATAACAGATGTGAATTCTCTAGGCAGCCTGAAAGGTCGACATAGCAACATAAGGTATTCCGTATCCAGGGAGCAAAATGATTTGAGGGTGTGCGGCCACCTGAGTCTCACCAACCATTGTTCACCATGAAACATACTCTCCTACCTTTACATTTCCCAGAGGGTCTTTAGACCTATCTGCTTAGAACACAGAACCCGATGGGTTTGATTGGTTGGTCTGGTATATCCTCCGACAACCACTTTTGCTAAAGCATAAGATGGCAGTCAGGTGCCAAGGGAGTTCTCCACCATCATCCTGGTTGCAGTGTACGTTCCATTCCTGACAAATGTCAAGCGGGCACAGGAAGAGCTGAGCACCGAGATCAGCAGTCACGAATATGCACATTCTAATGCCTCCCGATCATTGCGGGGGACTTCAACTAGGCCAACTTGAAGAAGTTTCTAACCACCAATATGTCATCTGTAACACCATTATCAAGAAAGATTACCATGCCATCCCACGCCCACACTTTGGCAAGTCTGATCACGTAGCTCTACATTCTACTTGTAGCACATATGGCAGAGAATAAAGACTGCAGCACCAGTGGTGAGGACCATGAAGGTATGGTCAATGGAGGCTTGGGAGCTTTGATTTGGTGGATTGGACCATATCCAGAGATTCATCTTTGAATCTGAATTAATATACTAAGGCTTTCACTGATTTAATCAAAAGCTGAGTGTACGAATTATGATTTTGAAAACATCACAAAATTTCCCAAACCGGAAGCCCTGGACGAATCAGGGCATTCTGCTGGGTGTTGTTCTATGGTGCTTAAGACCGACAATCCAGAATCACACAACAGTCCAGGTATGACCTACATAAAACAATCATGAGTGAAAAGGTAATTCCATGTGAAGTTAAAGATTCAACTGAAAGCACACCAGCCATGGCAGGGCTTGCATATCATTACTTCCTTTAAATGACAGTGATGAGCTCAACACCTTTTATGCACACTTTGAAAGAACACTACCACATCTTCCTGTATTTTCCAGTAAAATGGCTACATATTCAGACACAGCGACTTCTACAGTATAAACCAAAAGGTATTATTGTCTTTTTAAAACATTTTTTACGATCGCAAGACTCTGCTGAACTTAAGAACTTGAAGTACTGCAGCTCTACCCCATTAGTGAGTTGTTCATTGGCAGAGAAACTTAAAGAGCTGGTCGGTGCAGACTGTGATGCTGCCTGCAATAGAGAAGCATCAGTATGCAGAGATGTGCAGTCTAATAACAAGAGATCACCTTAGTTGTTTTTCTTGCGATTACAAGGGCCCATTGGATACTGGTGTTGTGGAATGCTGGAAGTCCAAATCATTTGATTATTGGCAAACAGCAGGGGTAGATGGCGGGCTAGCTGCATGGCCTTGATCGTAGTGAGGACTAGACCTCAAGCCCAGGTTTGCAGTCCCCAGAGGAGGCATCGGAGTCGAGTGCTCCATCGGGGTGTCAGAAGCAACATGGTGCGGCGTCCATGCTAGAGTTGGTGCTGCCCCCAGTGTACACTCAGCAGAAAACAAGCTGTATTGTGTTCAACTGCAGATTTCTGCAACATTCAGGGAGTCAGGGAATTAGACTATTTTATTTTGTGTGACTTATTTTACTGCTATCTTATATGTACTTTGTATTACTGTTGGTACTGTCTGCACCCTGGCCCCGGAGTAATGCTGTTTCGTTTGGCTGAATTCATGTATGGCTAAATGAAAATTAAACTTGAACTTGAACCTGTCAACTCCTCACACCATCAAGTGTCCCTGTGATCTCTGTCTCACAGACAGATGTCAGAACATCCTTCAAGAGAGTGAATCCTCACAAGGTGTCGGGCCCTGGCAGTGTACCTGGACAATACTAAAAACACTGAGCTGACCAACTGGCAGGAGTCTTCAAGGACATGTTCAACCTCTTACTGCTACAGCCCAAGTTCCTCATAGGCTTCTTAAGGGCAGCAATCATATTGGGCCTGGGACTCAGTACCTCACTCTTTAAATGGACTCTCGACTTCCTTAGCAGGCACTCACAGTCAATAAGGATCAGTGATAAAACCTGCTTCTCGTTGACAATCAAGACAAGCCCACCTTTAAGTATGAGTGTTTCGATTACTGCTCTATTCTCTCTACATTCACAACTGTGTGGCTAAGCACAGCTCAAATTCCATCTAGAAATTCACAGATGACACCAGTGTGGTTGATAAGTTCTTAAATGACAATGAGGAGGTGTCCAAGAGAGACACAGATCAGTGTGTTGCACTTGCACTCAGTGTCAGCAAGAAAAAGGATTTGATTCTGAACTTCAAGAAGAGTAAGTCAGGAGAACAAGCACCAATCTCATTGAGAGATCAGATCAGCAGTGGAAAAGGTGAGCAACTTCAAGCTCCTGGGGGCAACATCTCCAGCCCCACACATTGATGCCGTAACAAGTGTAATGTCATGGTTCTCATCTTTACTATTATGCTGCAGGTATTTCATTTAGCAGGTTTGTAAGAACAGTCTGTTCTGCTTTCAGTCTGTTTGGATTACTGTTGAAGATAAGGGATGCTTTGGAATGTGTGTCATCCAATTGGGATGGTGGAACGGGGAGAAGTTTCCAGAGAACGCTGAGGGGAGAGGTTTTGTGAGGGACAGAAAAGTAGGTCTTGGTCTTTGTTCAGCGAGAGATGAAGAGAGAAAACGCTGGAATAAAGTGGTCGGACAATTCGATCCAGTGGGTAAACACAATTCGTTGGAGCCCAGGCAGAAGGTCTACCAAGGATCAGTGATTCAGAATCAGGTTTATTATCACCAGCATATGACATGAAATTTGTAAACTTAGCAGTAGCAGTTCAATGCAATACATAATCTAGCAGAAAGAGAAAAAATATTAAAAACATAACAATAAATAAACAAGTAAATCAATTACATATATTGAATAGATATAAAAGATTGTGCAAAAACAGAAATACTGTATATTTTTTAAAAAGTGAGGTAGTGTCCAAAGCTTCAATATCCATTTAGGAATCCGATGGCAGAGGGGAAGAAGCTGTTCCTGAATCGCTGAGTTGTGCCTTCAAGCTTCTGTATCTCCTACCTGATGGTAACAGTGAGAAAAGGGCATGCCCTGGGTGCTGGAGGTCCTTAATAATGGACGCTGCCTTTCTCAGACACCGCTCCCTAAAGATGTTCTGGGTACTTTGTAGGCTAGTGCCCAAGATGGAGCTGACTAGATTTACAACATTCTGCAGCTTCTTTTGGTCCTATGCAGTAGCCCTTCCACACCAGACAGTGATGCAGACTGGCAGAATGCTCGCCACAGTACAACTATAGAAGTGTTTGAGTGTGTTTGTTGACATGCCAAATATGGCGGTTGGAAAATCCTTGAGCTCCAATCTGTGCACATTTGACTGTTTCATTATAATGGGCCCTTCTTGTTTTTCTCTTTCTTTTCTTTACTCACTCTTTGATTAAGTTAACATTCACAAATATACTTTAATATTGTATGCAGTGTGTGATCTATTATTTTATGCCAACGGGCTACTGCATGGCAGTAAATCACATGGCATTCACACAAACTGGGATTTGGGTGGGTGAGACATCCCAACTCCATGGATTTGGTGGGACCAAAGACATATACACCCCAGATGTACAAAGCCTGAAAAAGGTGGGTTCTCGTCGCAGAATCCAGTGGCGAGAGGCGAATGAGCCACATTTCCAGAGATGCCCAGTTAAAGGAGGTTTCACAAAAAAGACACACCTGTGGCTACACTTCATTAGGAGTTTGAGGAGATTTCATGTTACCAAAGATGGACAGCATTCTGATGGGTCGTATCACTGTCTGGTATGGAGGCTCCAATGCACGGGATTGCAAGAGGCTCCAATGCACGGGATTGCAAGAGGCTCCGGAGGTTGTAGACGCAGCCAGTTCCATCATGGACACAATCCTCCCTCCTATTGAGGACATCTTCAAAATGTGGTAACTCAAGAAGGCAGCTCCATCATTAAGGACTCTCACCATCCAGGACATGCCCTCTTCTCATTACTACTTCTGTGTGGAGGTACAGGAGCCTGAAGACCCACAATCAGCATTTTAGGAACAGCACCTTCATTAGATTTCTAAACAGTCTATGAATCCAAGAACACCACCTTGTTGTTCTTTTTTATTTGCAAAATTTATTTTTTTTTGTAATTTATTTTTTATTGAAGTTCATCATCAAACATTTCCATAAGATGTATTTCAGACATTGTACATATATATATCATATAATCATATATATCACAAATCTCCACAAAGTATTTATCTGAGGTATACACTTATAGAAAAGAGTGGAAAGTAAAAACAAGCAAAAGGAAAGAACTATGTACAAGTAGGGAGTGATCTTTTTTTTACAACAGATTCATTGATTTGTGAGAATAAAATCAGGCCTATGAGGCATTATGTAGTTAAACCATTTTCCCAGTATGAATCAAATTGTTCCAGCTTATGGTTAACAGATACTGTTATCTTCTCCATTTTGTAAATGTCCATTGTAATTTCCATCCATGTATTTAAAGTTGGGCTCTCCTGTGATAACCATTTCCTAGTAAGAGTCTTTTTACCAGCCACCAACAGTATTAAATGTTTATCTCTTTCAACCATTCTTGAGGTATATATCCAAAATATATGGTCTTACTCTCTAAGGGTATTTCACATTTAAAGATGTCTTGTAGGGCATTGTGTATCCCCTCTCCAATAGTTTTTGACAACAGGGCAGTCCCAAAAAATGGTAATGATTTGCATTTTGATTTCCACAATTTCTCCAGCAAACAGGGAGGTTACTATCATAATTGGATTTCTGAGAGGATATAATAAAATATCTTATCAAGTTTTTCCATCCAAACTCCCTCCACTTCTGTGAACTGGTACACTTCCATTGATATCTCCATATTGTTGTCCATTCTTTCTCAGATATAATTATCCCTCCTTCCTTCTCCCATTTTGTTTTAATATATGAAGTCGAATGTGTTTTAAGATTTGACAACCCCTTATACATGCTTGAAATGATTCTACTACCATTATTTAAATTATATGCTTTTCTAAAGAGCTCTATCAAGCATGTATTTGCCTTCGTTACATTTTTAAGCGTCTTATTAACATATTGTCGCATCTGTAAATACCAATAAAAATTGCTTGTATGGGGATGGAAAGTACCCGCTCCTCAATGTTTTTCCATTGAGCGTCATATGATGGGTTGCACCAACATATCACAGCTCTCAACTGTGCTGCAAAATAATAATCTCTAAGAGAAGGTAGGCCCCATCCCCCCTTTTCCTTTGCTAATTGCAAAGTTTTGAGCCTTTTACCCTGCCAAATATACCTTGATAGCATCTTGTTCCATTCATTGAATTGATTTTGATTAACCTCTATTGGTAGGGTCTGAAAGAGATATAACAGTCTGGGCAGTATATTCATTTTAATAGACTCAATCCTTGAACTGAGACTGAAAAAAGGAATCAGGTTCCATCTTGCTACATCTTCCTTAATTTTTTTATATGAAGGCTGATAATTACATTCTGATAATTTTGCCAAATCTTTTGGCACAATGATGCCCAAATATTTGAAAGACTCTGTGTGCCATGCCCAGGGGTATCGACTTTCAATTTCTCTTGGTGGGCTATAGTAATATGAAAGTAATTGGGTTTTATCTATGTTGATCTTGTATCCTGATAATTGACCATATTGTTCAAAGGATTGCATCAATTTAGGTAAAGAGTATGTTGGTTGCCCTAGATAGATCAAAATGTCATCCGCATAACAAGCCAATTTATGCTCTGTCCCTTTAATAGTAATTCCCGATATCTTCATTTTGTCTGATGTATTGAGCTAATGGTTCGAGATATAGCGCGAAGAGTAGTGGTGACCATGCACAACCCTGTCTCATGCCCCTTTCTAGGGTAAGACTATTTGATAAATATCCATTGATTTTAATCCTAGCAGTAGGATTGTCATATAGTGTCTGTATAGTTTTAATAATTGTTTCTTGGAAACCAAATCTATGTAAAACTCTGTAAAGAAAATTCCAATTAACCGAATCAAATACTTTTTCATCGTCCAAGCTTATCACTATTGCTTCGATTTTATTTTTTTGTATATGATCCATAATGTGAAGTATCCTTCGTATATTGTCTTGAGTCTGGCATTGTCATATAAAACCTGTCTGATCATTACATATCAGTATGGGTAGAAACTCCTCTAATCGTTTGGCCATGATGGAGGTAAGTAACCTATAATCTACATTAAGAATGGATATTGATCTAAATGACCCACATTCCATTTTATCCTTGCCTTCTTTCGGTATAGCTGAAATTATCGCTTCCTTCCAACTGGGTGGCATTTGTGCCTTTTTTAGAGCCCAGTTCAGTGTGGGGAGTAAAACAAGAATTAACTCATTTTTAAATCCTTTGTACCACTCTGCCGCATACCCATCTGATCCTGGCGACTTGCTTAATTTAAATCTATTAATTGAAGCTTTTAATTCAACTTCAGTTATGTCAGCAGTCATCCTTCTATTTTGTTCTTCGCTTAAAGTGGGTAACTCTAGAGAATTCAAGAAGGTGTCAATTTGGGTTATGCTTCCCCCTGGAACTTTGGAATATAGAGTTTTGTAAAACACTTCAAAAGCTTCTTGAATTTCACTTAGCTTATTTTTTATAATTTTCGTTCTTGGGTTCCTAATTCTATGAATTGTATTTTCTGCTATCTTTTTTTTTTTCAGTTTCCACGCCAGTATTTTCATAGATTTCGATCCACTTTCATAATGTCTCTGTTTCAGAAACATCAAGTTTTTCCTGATTTCTTGCGTAGCCAAATTATTTATTTCATTCCTAATTCTTTTAATTTCCCCTAATGTATCCTGTGCCAAATTCAATGTGTTTTTTCTCTAGTTCCTTCAGCCTATTTTGTAATTCCTCTAACTTTTTATTCCTTATTTTTTTCTTATATGAAGATATCGCTATAATTTTCCCTCTTAAGACTGCCTTCAGAGTATCCCATAAAATGGGAGATGAAACCGCTCCATTATCATTAAATTCTAAGTAGAGACCAATTTCTTTTCTAATTTGTTCCTTAAAGTACGGATTGAGTAGACTTGAATTTAGTTTCCAAATAGTATTCTTTGGTTGTAGGTCAAAATCAACAGATAAATATATAGGTGCATGGTCACTTACATCTATTGTCCCAATTCCACAGGTGTTTATTTTGTCTTTGTTCTTTCCAAATGTTATGAAATAGTCTATTCTTGTATATGCAGAATGGGGAGCAGAATAATGAGTATAATCCCTTCTGTCAGGGAAAAGATCCCTCCATATATCAATTAAACCAACATCCTCAAAAAGTGTATTAACTTTCTTATGTAAAGATTTTGTTTCATAGGTTTTTCTATTGGAAGAGTCTAAGTTTGGTTGTAATTGTAAATTTAAGTCTCCCCCACATATCAGGAGACCTTCTGTTTCCATTACCATAATATCAATAATTTTCTGAAAGAAACCAATATCACTTCCCGGGGGTGTGTATATATTCAATAGAGTAACTGAATTGCCGTCTATATTCCCCCTTACCAAAACATATCTGCCCTCTTTATCTCCCATTTCGAATACTTTTTCAAAATTTAGCTTACTTGAGATAAGAATAGCAACTCCTCTCCTATGTCCTGATTTATATGAGGAGAAAAACAGATTAGTGAATCCCATTCTCTTTAATTTTTTATGCTCATTATCACTTAAATGAGTTTCCTGTAAATATACTACATGGGCTTGTTCTTTTTTCATTTTGGATAAAATTCTCTTACATTTGATTGGATTTAATAGCCCATTTACATTAAAAGAAATGAATTTTACCTTGCCCTTAGCCATCTGTATTTATCTGTCAATGTATCATTGAAATTAGAATAAAACTTAATCGATCTACTCCCTGAACAAATAAGAACCGAGAAACGCAAATAATAATAAAAATAGCAACGAGCGTGTGATTCCAAGGCTGAGATGACCAAGTCTCACACATATATATATACAACATACATACATACACACACACATTACACACCAATATTCTCATTTTGGTGGGGAAAAAGGAGTAAGTGAGCGAATAAAGAATAACAACTAAGTAATATAAAATACACATTATAATAAGTATCTCTCGAGATAGGTATATCACCATGTACTTTTGCTTCCGTTTAGTTTCTCAACATTTTTGAAGTTAGCCAAACCTTATGGCTCTTCTGAAGGGGGTGAGGACTGTCTTTGGGAAACTCCCAGTCTCTTCCTGATATATTTCTCCTGGCCTCCTCCCGTCTCCAGCCTTCTCGATTCTCGCATTATTTCCCAAGCGGAGCGGGATAATTCTTCAGTCAGACTTTCCCTCGTTTTGGTCATGCTGACGGGCAACCCTCTGGCCTTCATGTCTGTAGTCGCCTTTTCCACTGTCTGGTACAACCGCGTCCCGTTGTCATAAAACACTCGAAGTTTAGCAGGGTACGGGATTTGAAATCTAATCTTATTTTGCTTTAGTTCTCGCTTTACTTCAGAGTATTCCTTGCGTTTCTGGAGGACGGTGGGGGGGTAATCTTGGTTGAAATATATCAAATTATCCTCTAAAAACACTCTCTTCTTACCCCAGACCCTTCGTAGAATCTCCACCTTGGTACTGTACCAAAGGAATTTAATTATTACTGAGCGTGGCTTTCTATCCTGGGTAGGTTTTGGGACTAACGCGCGATGGGCTCTTTCAACTTCCAGCTTCATAGCCGGGGGAAGTCCAGTGCATCCCACAGTAGCTTTCCGACAAACTCCGTCATAGACGAGCCCTCCACTCCTTCGGGAATGTTGTAGATTCTGATATTTTTCCACCGTGATCTTCCCTCCAGATCAAGCAGTTTACCTTCTTGGTGATGTATAATTTTTATTGTCTTGCTCAGTATCCATTCCACGTTTTGAACGCGATCTTCCACCTTTTCAATTCGAGTCTCTGCCACCGCTATTTTTTGATTAACGCTGGCAAGCTCTGCCTTAATATCATGGAGTTGCTGCTCTATTTCTTTCTGAACTCCCTTACCTCTTTCAGGATTTCGAAAATATTCGCCGCTTCGACTGAGTGAGGCCCAGCAGCTGCCTCGCTAGCACGCTGTCGGGTCGGAGAGCCGCTCGCTGCACTCCTCTTGGACGCAGGCTCCGCAGTGTTGCTTTTTTTATTTCCATTTCTTTTCCCCATTCTTGCCCCTCTTTTCAATTCAAATATTTTTCGAAAAATATTATATTTGATGGGTTAACAGGGCTTAATACACGTTTTTCCGGAGGAGCTAGACTTAGCCTGCCATTGTCGATGATGACGTCACCAGAAACCACAAAATTTATTTATTTATAATTTATGTAATTTATAGTAATTATGACTTTGAACTGTACTGCTGTCACAAATTTCACATCATAGAATTCAGTGATAATAAACCTGATTCTGATTCTAATACATATACTAGTACCCAAAGACAAAACAAACATTTAGCCCACTACTCACCTCCCACATAGGTTTGATACCCTCCTTGAAGAGGTGGAAATCGCTATGACCTGTCAAGTCACCTGGTCGCACCAAATGGCTGTAGAACCTCCAGAACTGCTCCACCTGGTGGAGGAAGACAGAAGCCTGCAATCAACAGCAACCTAATTATATGAATCACGTTACCACACCAGCACCTCCAGCTGATTTTGATCAACAGAGGAATATTTAATAATATAACACCTTTAAGATGATAAAACGTTGAGGCATGTCAGTGAAGTGCCAGCAAATAAATTTGAGACTGAATCCTGTGAAGGTGATTTCATTTTTTGCAAAGATTTAGGTTTCAGAGAACATCACAAATAATGACAGAGATAAGAGAGAGGGAGAAGAGGAGATGGAATGGGAGAAGAGAGCAGAGCAAAAGGAGACTAAAAGGATTAGGAGAAAATTCTGTAGTTTAGGGGTTAGATACCTGAAGGCATGCTTGTCGTTATGGACATAGCGCAGTCAGAATGGAAACACATGCACATCAGCAGATATAATACTTTTCATCAGTTGCTTTCATCAATAATGCTGTTAGTGCTCTATCTGCAAAAGGTGGGATTTCCCAGTGGCCGTCTATTTTAATACCATTTCCCATTCCCATTCCAACACGGATTCCTCTACTATTACTGGCTCCTGTCTCACCCATTCTCTTCTGCCTGGATCCCTTGTGCACAAACTGTACATCTCCACAGAAAACACGAGAAATTCTGCTGATGCTGAAAATCCAAAGCAACACACACAAGATGCAGGAGGAACTCAGTAGGCCAAGTAAGCCCCGTAGTACCCTGTTTTGAAGTTTGACACACATGATCATAATTGTTAAAATAACATCATAAATTTACATTTCTATTTAGTGTTACGTACCCCGTAACTGGGTGTCTTACCAGCAAAGATAGAAGTTTCCGTTGGAGTCTGGTACTATTTTCAAAAGTGTTTATTAGTAAAATATACAAATCAATATCAACAATGCAAATATACAGATAATACACGTTAGCAATACTAAACCTAAAAGTGTGGGTATAATAATAATCAATAATAAACAAGCTCTATCGATGTCTAGGGGATAAGGAATTATGATGGGAAAGTATAAAGTTCAGTTCAGTTCATGTAGGCTGAGGTAATTGTTGGTTCTTTTGTTGTAACCATGGGAGGGAGGGAGGGTTGGAGGAGAGGGGGAGAGAGAGGGGGGGAAGAGAGAGAGAGAGAGAGAGCGGGGGAAGAGAGAGAGAGAGGGGGGGAAGAGAGAGAGAGGGGGGAAGAGAGAGAGAGAGGGGGGAAGAGAGAGAGAGAGAGAGGGGGGGAAGAGAGAGAGAGAGAGAGGGGGGAGAGAGAGAGAGAGAGAGAGAGAGAGAGAGAGAGAGAGAGAGAGAGAGAGAGAGAGAGAGAGAGAGAGAGAGAGAGAGAGAGAGAGAGAGAGAGAGAGAGAGAGAGAAAGAAAACAGTGACAGCTACAGTCATTCAAACCTTCCTTTATTTTCTTGATCCATCGATATGTTGTTGTGTCCATTCAGGTATGACCCATCTGTCCTTTAGCTAGACCGTTCTTCTATGGTGGACTCGTCACCCAGGCAAGGGTGGACACACACACAAGCCCCCACCGGCCTCGCTATAAACACTGTGAGTTAAAATTGACCAATCCTTCGTTCGATCTCCGATGCCCCACACTTTTCTCGTGGGTTCCAACACTTAAACAGTGCTCACTAGTGTGTCTCTTGGTGCGTCTGAGGGGTGTCCTCCCCAGACCTCACTTTTATCCCTACTCACGGGGTCTCAGGTGTCAATCAGTTTTGAATGGCTTAGCCCATCAAACCAGCCCACTCCAGCTGTCCACTGAGGAATTTTAATGAACAGAATAGTACCAAGTAAACAGACCTCTCAAAAAGACATAGCAGTAAATCCTCTCCTCTCTCTTATCAGCAGCAGATGTTCCAATTTGTTTTCCTCTTATCTGTGTCTCTGTCTCATTCTCTCTCATGAGCAGTGTGGTAACAGTAACAGTTTGTGATTCTCCCGGGGTGGGGGGGGAACATGAGCAACTCCGTACCCTTCTGCCCATCAGAGTTGTTCATCCTTCGTAACATTAGTGATACAGCACGGTATCACAGCCTTCCTGTCTAATTACCCTATGCTGTCCAATTACACCCATGTGACCAAGTAACCTACTAACCATATGTCTTTCAAATGTGGAGGGGAAATGGAGTGCCAGGTGGAAACCGAAGCCGTCCTGGCAAAAATGTACAAACTCCTTATAGACAGCTCAGGAATTGAACCTGGGACACAAGCACTGTAATAACTTCTCATGTATTTAAATACTTTAATTAAAATTCCCCTGTTGCTGTGTTAGAATTTGAACCCATTTATCAGGATCAAGGATCAGAACTCTGATTGCTACTCCACCGACTTAACCATTGTGCTATCATATCTCCCGAATTTAACCCGATACAACCTGATTAGGCCCAGCTTTTGTGACAAAATTCAGTAATAGTTAATATTGTCCATTACAAATGCTCCATCTTCTTCACATAAAAATAAAGATCTATGACTGACTTACTGAGGCAACTGTTCCAATCTGTTTAATGTTCTGCTCATAGCTCTGGGTGTTAGCTGGTCTGCTTGGTGTACGCCTGGAGTACCAGAAGGTGTAGTTATATTGTAGAGGGTGCTCACCAGCTCCAGGTGTCACTGCCTGTGTAAACAAAAACATAAAACAATCAACTATTCCATTCTCCATTGCCTTAACTGGCCTTGTTTATATTTGGCTTTTTGGGTGTTCATTACATGACTTCATTAGATTATTCACAGTGTAATTTCCGTAAATCTTCAGCTGCAGGTATTCACAGATTTTCTTCTTTGTAATTGGAACTTATCTATCAAAGACCTTAAAAATGGATCAGAGAAGGAAAGAAAATTACCAGAAACATACCTTCACCTCTGTCTCTCCTAAGCCTCTTTAACCAAAACCTCAAGCTCTAACAATGTCCCACTCCAACAATGGCCGCTCCAGTTAAACTTCAGTTTTTCTTATAGGCCAAGTACCTAGTAAACTGTGATATCTCAAGCTTGCCAAAAATTTCCAGAAGACCCCGCTCTGCGTTTTAAATCTCACGCTCAGCTCAACTCGCCCAATCAGATTGCCTGAATGGAACAGGGGAGGCTCACTGACATCGACATGCAGTACTACAGTGGTGCTAGAAAGTTTGTGAACCCTGTAGAATTTCCCTTCTATTTCTGCATAAACATGACCTAAAATGTAATCAGATCTTCATGCAAGTCCTAAAACTAGATAAGAGAACCCAATTAAATAAATAATACAAAAACATTTATTTTTTCTTTTATTTATTGGCATGTCCACATCAACTCTTAACAATTTTTATTATCATAGAAAACATTCTATCTGGATGCAACACAGCTTGGTATGGCCACTGTTCTAGAAATAGCACAAGGTGTGGACATAGGTCAGCTCATCATAGGAACAAGCTTCCCCTCATGGAATCTGTCTATGCTTCGCAATCCCTCAGTAAAGCAGCCAGCATAATCAAAGACCATTTCCTCTCCCCCCCCCCCCCCCCGGACATTCTCTCTTCCCCCCTCTCCTATCAAGCAGAAGATACAAAAGTTTTAAAGCACATACCACTAGGCTCAGTGACAGCTTATTGGACTCTTGAACAGACCTCTTGAATGATAAGATGGACCCTTTGCCCAAAATCGTTTACCTTCACTGCACTCTCAGTAGCTTTTACACTTTATTCTGCAATGTTATTGTTTTAATGCACTCAGTGCAATGATTTTACCTGTATGAACAGTATGCAAGGCAATCTTTTCACTGTGTCTTGGTACATGTGATATTAGTAAACCAAAACCAACTATTTGGCGTTAATTTTCAACCATACATTGATCTCAAGTAAAATCTTTCATTAACTTGAGTTATTGCGCTTCACTAGTCTGAAATCACTCTGGAAATCCTCAAGATGGTGCTTTGGTCACCTGCCACTGGCTGCAGAATTAAATGAGACCATGTGGCGACCTACTTTCTATGCAGGCGAACTGGCTCCAAAAATGGCATGCACATCGGCAGAGAGGCCAGCCCCAAAATGGCACTGGGCCTTCTTCTTCACCAGCAAGGGGAGAAAGCCTCAGATATCATTTCCACCCGGTGAGGGCGGGAACGGAAATGCGTAAAAGCCAGTGCCAAGAAGTTTGAATAAACTAGTCTCGAGTGCAACCTACAGACTGCGTGTCGTTATTTCTAGCTCTGTGTGTAGCACATCGCTACATTGGTGACCCCAACGGTCCAAACGGGATTTGGACCAAAGATGATCGACTTCATCTGTTCACGCACTTTCGCTAAAACTGCCAACTTTCTGGATGTTGCAACCACGCATGTGGTTTGACCAAGCAGAAGCCCAGTTCCAGATTCGGCAGATATCTTCTGATTCCACGCATTACTATTATGTCGTGAGCTCCCTTGACCAGAAGACAGCTGCCCAGGTTGAGGATTTCATACAGTCACCCCCAGAAGAAGGCAAATATGCAGCATTCAAAGCACTGCTCATAGGGACCTTTGGCCTCTCACAGCGTGAGCGAGGTGCCAGCTTGCAGCATCTGGACAGTTTGGGAGACAGGCCGCCATCAGCATTAATGAACGAGGTGCTGGCCCTGGCTGAAGGACACAAGCCCTGCCTCATGTTTGAGCAGGCGTTCCTAGAGCAACTACCCGAGGACATACAACTGCTACTGGCTGACGTAGATTTCAGTGACCTACGGAAGGTGGCGGCCCGGGCAGACGTGCTGTGGAAAGCCAAGAGGGAGAGCTTTTGTCTGTTGGACAAATTACCAAGCCACGCGCCTAACAGCAGACCAGACCAGGCCTGGCAGGGGGGTGCACACAACACAGAGGCAGGAGTGAGGAGGCCAATGAACAGTGGTGTTTTCTACCACCAGCGGTGGGGCACAGAAGCCCACCATTGTCACCCACCCTGCAAGGGCCAGGACCAGCCGCCACTAATGGCTACAGCAGCTGGCCACCAGGACAGCTTCTTGTACGTCTGGGACAAACAGTCGGGACGCCTCTTCTTGGTCAACACCAGAGCAGAAATCAGCATCTTACCCCTGCCAGGGTACGACACCCACAACAGGAAGCCAGGACCCACCCTGAGGGCTGCAAACGGCAGCACGATACAGACCTACGGCACCCGCACGATGCAGCTGCAGTTCGGTGCCAGCCGGTTCACGTGGGACTTCACACTGGCTGCCATGGCTCAAACACTCCTGGGGGCGGACTTCTTGTGAGCTCACAGCCTGCTGGTCGACTTGCAAGGGAAAAGACTGGTACATGCCGAGACTTTCCAGACATTCTCCCTGGGTGAAGCCAAGTTGCCAGCCCCACACCTGGACTCCATCACGCTGTCTGACAACGAATTCACCAGAATCCTGGCGGACTTTCCATCGATTCTGGTACCCGCAGTTCACGGCAGCCATGCCCAGACACGGAGTACAGCACCACATTCTGACCCAGGGACCACCCCTCCACGCCCGCGCACGAAGGCTCCCCCCAGACAAGCTCCGCCTGGCGATGGAGGAGTTCAAGAGGATGGAGGAATTGGGGATCGTACAGTGGTCCGACAGCCCATGGGCCTCCCCCCTGCACATGGTGCCCAAAGCAGCCAGGGGCTGGAGACAATGCGGCGACTACCGCAGACTGAACGAGGCTACAACTCCAGACCGCTACCCCGTGCCACACATACAGGATTTTGCAGCAAACCTGCATGGGGTAAGCATCTTTTCCAAAGTAGATCTTGTCCGGGGATACCATCAAAGCCCGGTACACCCTGAAGACATCATTCATCATCACCCCGTTCAGCCTGTTCGAATTCCTCCGAATGCCATTTGGCCTGAAGAATGCCACACAGATGTTCCAGCGGCTAATGGATGCGGTGGGACGCAACCTGGACTTTGCATTCATCTATTTGGATGACATCTTCATAGCCAGCAGTAGTCGTCAGGAGCATCTGTCCCACCTCCGCCAGTTCTACTCCCACCTGAGTGATTTCGGCCTCATGATCAACCCGGCCAAATGCCAGTTCGGACTCGACACCATCGACTTCCTGGGCCAAAAGATTACCAAAGACAGGGCAACACCTCTGCCCGCCAAGGTAGACACAATCTTCCACTTCGCCCAGTCCAACACAGTCGAAGGCCTGCAGGAGTTCGTTGGTATGGTGAACTTCTACCACTGCTTCCTCCCCTCAGCAACCCGTATCATGCGCCCTTTGTACACCCTGATGTCGGGTAAAGGCAAAGACATTACTTGGGACGAAGAGGCCACGGCCACTTTCATTAAAGCCAAGGAAGCCTTGGAAGATGCTGCGATGCTGGTGCACCCCAGAACGGACGTTCCAACCGCACTCACAGTGGACATTCAACACAGCAGTCAGTCGGGTGCTGGAGCAACTCATTGAGGGGCGCTGGCAACCCCTGGCGTTCTTCAGCAAGCACCTATGACCACCCGAACTCAAGTACAGTGCTTTCGACCGGGAGCTGCTGGCAATGTATCTGGCAATCCGGCATTTCAGGTACTTCTTAGAAGGCAGGCCATTCATCGCATTCACAGACCACAAACCGTTGACCTTCGCGTTCACGAAGGTGTCCGATCCCTGGTCGGCCCGCCAGCAGCGACATCTGTCCTACATCTCCGAGTACACGACGGACATCCAGCATGTCTCGGGAAAGGACAACGTTGTGGCGGACGCACTCTCCAGACCAGCTATCCAGGCCCTGTCCCTGGGGGTGGACTATGCAGCACTGGCGGAGGCGCAGCAGGTAGACGACGAGATGCCCAGCTACAGGACTGCAGTCTCGGGTTTGCAGCTGCAAGACTTCCTCGTAGGCCCAGATGAAAGGACCCTACTGTGCGACGTGGCTACCAGCCAACCTCGCCCCATCATTCCGGCAGCCTGGGGGCGGCGAGTTTTCTACTCCATACACAGCTTGGAGCACCCATCTATCAGGACAACCATCCGGCTGGTCTCCAGCAAATTCGTGTGGCACAGACTTCGCAAACAGGTCAGCGAATGGGCCAGAACGTGCACGCAGTGCCAAACAGCCAAGGTGCAGCGGCACACTAAAGCCCCGCCGCAGCAGTTCGAACCCACCT